>NC_064627.1:722627185-723252185 GCF_023864275.1 Schistocerca cancellata
CAACAGATCGACGTCAGAGATATAGGTCTATAGTTTTGCGCATCTGCTCGACGACCCTTCTTCTATGTGTAATAACCTTTCTTTTTCAGTTACTATAGTAGCTGTCCTTAGGACTGGCAACCATAATTTTCCCCAAATCTCAAATATCTAATTACCGCTAGTTAATTGTTAACGTAACGGCCGCACATTTACTTTCTTTATTAACTTTACCCCTTTTCAAAATTAATTTCCACCCGTTTCATTAGCATTTTTCCCTTTCATTTAGATGTAACCCTTTCCTCCCTCTTTACCGACAAATTAACTTCGGTGACGATTGATTTTCCCAAATTTCCATCAGGTACATGCGGTTTAATTTTTCACTGTCATTAAGGTCGATAAGTGAGGGGGAGGTTACAGACCGACAAATTTAAAAATGTATACTAACATGTTCTATACAAGGAAGTTAACACAAACAACTTTTATTATCCCTACCAGCAGACACTGCAATGGAGCCACATAAGCTGGCATGGTTAGTGCAGCGGAATAGTGAGGAAACCTGCTATGGAGGGCTCATGTGACATGCAGTATAAGCAGAACTGATGATGAAGTGCTAACCTGTGGGCAGAAGTAAGCCAAGCAGGCCATTGCTTACACTGAGTTCAATCGCAACGGACCTTGCCTTGCGCATCATACAGAAAGTTGTTGCCAAGTGTTCAAACATCAGACGCCTAAGCCAGCCGCATGAGTTTATTCCTGTGCAAATCTCTATTTGAACCTTTCTTGTTGCCGTGGATTGATTCATATAGCAAGTTTTATTTCCCCTCATGGGATTCTGTTCCCTGGTTATTATCGAGCCACCACTGGTCTCTGAAGTACCTACACCAACAGTGTAGCGTAACGGCATTGTCACGCTTGGGCAGATACTTAACTGCTCACGATGGACATTGTCCCACGTGTGATGCCCCATTTTTTTGTTTCCCTTTACCTACAGTTAATTTTGGCGCTGTTTTGACCCAGTGTTTCAGCAAAGCTGGCATGAATAATTCTGCTTAGAGAAGGAACAGCAGCAGAGTGGGAGCCCATGAATCAAAATACATATTTGCTCACCCTTGCCCCGCCAATAGCTAGCCAGGCCCCAACTGAGCAGATCTTTTACTCGCCCATGTTGCCCCCAACACCATTTACTGATTTCAATGAGTCAACGGAAAGGTGATAACCTGAGCCGGTTCTTACTGCACTGTCAGGTAATACGTATCATTGATCCAGTTGATAAGTCCATCTTCTTGTCGTTCAGCAGTGTGAATTTATACGAAGTTGTCCAAAATTTCAAGCCTTCCACTGAGTCTCAGAAGCTCCCCTTTGATGATCTTTGTCAGTTGCTATTGCAGTATTCCGGATTTCAAACCTACGTGGTGGTGGCACATGCAGTTTAACCAGCACCACAAGCACCCTAGGCAGGCATATGCGGCCTGGATCGCCAATCTGCAGGGCCTCTCACACAAGTGTCACTTTCAGTGCCCCAAACGTGCTTCCTCTTGTGAAGACTTGCTAATTTTGGACATGTCTGCCCAGTTAGCACCTGATCCTGGGGTTCAGGCTAAGGTGTTGGACTTGGCTGATCCTTCCTTAGCTGACATTGCCCAGATTGCAGAATAGCAAGAGCTGACAGTGGCTGCAAGGGTCATCCTTTCTGATAAATACCGGGGCTCAATTAGGACTTCACGGCAAACAGTCGCCAGTGCTCTACGAGGTATCCCAGGCAGCCTCGCCTTCTGCTGAGTCACCGCATGTTGATGCTGTTGACAATTCTGATGCAGAGGCATCACAGCATCGAGTTACATGGGTTTGCATTAGTCACAGTGTTATAATTCCTACCTGTGGTGGATTTTGGGTCCTCCGTGTCATTTTCATTCTGCTCATTGGGTGAACCAGCAGTCTTCCCCTAAATGTCATTTGTTGCATCTTTGACGAGACTGGCTGCAAATGGAAGCTGCATGTGGGGCATATCATCAGGTACGTCATTTAGCAAATGCTTGTGACAAGTCAGTTGTCAGATATTCCTGCATTTTCGCTGGATTCTGGGGCACTCTCCAATTTTCTGTAGGTGTTGCCCCAACATGTTTTCAGATATTGGCTGTAGATGGACAACTGGTCAAATTTCAAGCAGACTTGGGAGTGACAGTCAGTCTCATTAAATTAGATAAGAACAGGCTCTTGGTGTGACCGGTGTAGCAATGGCTGCTATGTCAGGTTGTGTCTTATAGTAAAGAATGCACTTCCTTGTGGGGGCAATTCTCCATCTCTTACACTTTATGAGAATGTGGAATGGCGACTTCCATTGTTACTCATCAATTCACCATAGATACAAAATATTTTTGGCCTTCTTGCTGTTTTTTTCTGTTTTTGGCTTTCAGATAGTTGAAGTGCATTTAGTGTCTCAGTCTACTCCTTTGCACAATTTGGACTACTTAACATGGTCCTACATCCCATTGTTTGAGAATGAGAATACCTTGGGCTGGGCAAAAAATTTTGAGGCACCTGCTTCTCTTAAGCCATCAGTGGTACCAAAATTTTGTCAAACCCCCCCCCTCCCCCTTCCTCTTGATGCACAAGGTAAAGGTTGAGTTCATTGGCAGGATACAGGCATTGTTTCTCCTATTTCATCGAGTTAGTGGGTCACCCCTTTGGTGATGATTCAGAAGCCCAACAGTGCTTTGCACCTTTGCATTGATTTTGAACACATGGTTAACATGCAACATGTCACAGATTCGGTTGTTGATGAATTTGTCAATTGGGGGGGGGGGGGGGGGGGGGCATTGGCAGTATTTTTACCCCATCAACTTATGTGATGCCTACTACTTGCATTCGCAGTTGGACACAGTTACTCAATCTTTCTTGATCCTCAACACCCTTTTTGGTCTTTAACACTTTAAAGCTTGTCTGTTGTAATCGCATATGGGCCAGGAATTTATTGACAGTATTTGGAGCAACTGATTGAAGACATTCCCTGTTGAATCAATACCCAGATGACATTTGGATAATGGTCCCTATACAGGACGAGCACCTACAAAACTTTCAGTAGGTTTACCAATGCCTCCTGAAGAATGTCCTTCATTGCAAGCTACAAAAGTGCAGTTTTTTCTCCCCAGAGGTATATTTTGTGGGACATGTGCTTAGCAAAGATGGTCTCTCAAGGTCATCATCAACCTGCTGATGCCCAAGAACCTAAGGGAACTCCAGCCTTTTTTTGTTATGGTTTCCTCTTACGCTCACCTGATTCCCCAGGCCACACAAACCTGCCAACCTCTTTAACTAACTTTGGCAATAGAGCATTAAGTTTGCTCGGTCTGTGTATTTACAGTTTCTCAGTTTGAGCTCTGCTCCCTGCCTGGCTTTTTTTATGCTGGGGAAGCCCTTAATCCTGGCCTGTGATGTGTCCCAGTATGGCACAGATGTGGTCCTATAACATCAGAACATGGGTGCCACTAAACAACCCACTGGTTACACAATGAAGACACTTTCTGCTGCTCAGTGTTATCATTCACAGGTGGAAAACAAGGTACTTGCTATCATTTTCAGAGTTAAAAAGTTTCAGGTTTTCCTGTATGGAACAGATTTCTCCTCATCACTGACCGCAAGCCGTTGGTTTCCTTATTTGCCCCTCATTCGAAATGGCTGTATAGGACTGTCTACTAGCTGCAGAGGTGGGGCCTCTTCCTCAGTAACTATCGCTACATTCGTTACCCCTCCATCACCCAGCATACCAATGGTGCTGCACTTTCTTGACTAGGGCCTGATATGGAGTTTGATCAGTAGAAACCTCTCATGTTCACATCTGATGATACCTTGCAGCAAACCCTGTTGTATTTGGACACAATTACTCTGTCTTTCTTCATCCTCAACACCCTTTTTGGTCTTTACCAGTTTAAAACTTGCCTGTTGTAATCTTATATGGGCCAGGAATTTATTGACAGTATTTGGAGCAACTGATTGAAGACACTATCTGTTGCAACAATAGAGGCTTGTGCAGTCCATTTTTGAGCAGCATGTGGTTGTTGGTGGTCGAAGAATTGTCCATTTTCCTTTACATAGCCAAGGTCTCGACTGCCACTGTTCACGTGTTGTCAGTTCTTTTTGCCATTAAGGGACCCCCAGGACTCCCTTGTCCCATAATGGTAGGCAGTTTGGTTTGAAGAAATTTAAAAACTTTTGTGTTTACAATGGTATACAGAATTTGTCCACTGCACCATTTCATCCAGCCTCTGCCCCTGAGATGTAACACTTTGTGCTTACATTCAGGGCCCAAATGAAGAAGTCCATGTGTGCCTCATCCCATGATGACGTGTTGAATTTTCTGGCAAGGTACCAGGCGATGCTAATTAATGGGTGCAGTCCAGCCGAACACCCACACGGGCACCAGCTATGGAATCTCCTGGATCTGTAGCACTCCAAGTCGCTTGCCATAGACCACCATTGGCTGCCGTTTTTTCTTGTCGGGGCAACCATATGGATCAGGTTCTTTGGCTGGCCACAGGAGTAGCTGCCAGGTGTCACGGTGGGCCATAAAAGTTGGCACTTGTGTATGGCGGATGTTGGTAGGAAGCAGCTGACCCGCCATGTAAATCAATAGAGCCTGTGCCCTGTTGGGGCACTGCTAATGCAGCTATCTAGTCAGCTGAGTGACAGGGTTGGTGATGACAGTGTTTCAGGGATGGGCTCCCACTTACAGCAGGGTGCCTCCCCACTGCCGCCTCCTCTGTGCCATAGTCTGGTCTCCCGCAGCCTCAGGCCTCAGTGAGGCTTCCATCTGCTGATGTGGAGCCCAGTATTCTGACCCACACTCCTCCCCCCTTAGCCAATTGAGGTGGCATCATACTCCTCTCCGTCCCTGTCCTTCAGCTCTACCAGCAGAGCCAGCAGCATCGATGTTGCCTCCTTTGGTGGTGTGGGTTCTCTGACAACCACTACAGTTCTGCGCCAGAGGTCACAATTCTGACCATTTCCTGCCCTACATGGCCTTTTCAGATGGACAGATTTAGTATCCCTGCCAGCGGACATCACATTGGAGTCATATGAGTTGCAGTGGGTAGCGTAGCAGAATAGTGCAGAAACCTGCCTGAAAGGCAAACATGATGTGTAGTATGGGTAGCACCACTGAGAGAAGATTTTGCCTGCAGGCAGCAGAAAGCCGGGCAGGCCAGTGCTTACACTGAGTTCGGCCACTGCAGACCTGGCCTTGCACTTCGTGCCAAGTGTTTTTTCGAGTGCTCAGTCATCAGTTGCTTGTACCAGCTGCATACTCAGTTTATGGCTGCGCACATCTCTATGTAGGTTCGTTCTTTCTGCTACCCATAGATTGAGTTTTGCTTCTTGGACATGGGAGCATTTTAATACAAATGGTTAAGGTTGGAGGAAAAGCAATGCAAAAGGATCCTGCTCACACATTTACAGAACATTAGTAAAAAAAGAAAAAAAAATCAAGGTAAATTTTCAAATATGTAAACTGAGAAAATGTACGCATACAGTTGTAGCATATCTGAAAGAACTTCATGCTGCTGATAACACTGTAATGTTTCCATTAGTATTAGATTAACTTCAACAACAAATGGAAGAATATAACAGAGTAATACTGAAAATCGACCAAGAACTGTGTTACAATAAGACTAAAATAATGTATGATGAACATTTCACACAGGAAATAGTGCAAAATAACGAAGAAGACACAATCTAATTTGACAAAGGAAAATCAGAGTAACAACCTGCTGATCAGGAAATTGGTCATACTCTTTCAAAGGAACATCTTGGTATTCACCTAAAGTGATATAGGGAAATCAAGGAAAGCCTAAATCTGAGTGGCTGGGAGAGAATTTGAAATGCTGTCCTGAGTATGGCTCTATTGTCTTACCACCTTGCTCATTATGGATGGTAAGTTACTGTATTTAGGTCAACTGTATGCAATGTTTGGATGGCCATGAAAATAAATAAACAGAAGAGTAAAAATTATTGGAGTGCTAAATTAAAATGGTTTTCAAAACTAAGCCTCTATTTGTTTGAAAATGGGACATTACAAGCAATGCATGTTACTATGTTTGATTCATTTCAGTGACACATGAAAGAGAAGTAGAGAAGGGGAAAGGGCTACACAGATCCATCGGCGGGACTGAATGTGTGTGCAGTACTGGAGTGGGAGCTGGGAAGGAGATAGGTAGGTGAAGGACAAGGACTAGTGAAGGTGGCTAGGGTGATTACAGGAACAGAGAATATGTTGCAGGGAGAGTTCCAATCTGTGCTTTCCAGAAAAGCTGGTGTTGTTGGGAAGAATTCAGATGGCACAGCCGTGAAGCAGTTGTTAATTGTCGTTCCCATGTAGAATTTAGCACAGTGGTTGCAGCTAAGTTCAAAGATCGCATGACTGCTTTTACCGGTGGCCCTTCCCTTTATGGTATAAGAGATGCCTATGATAAGACTGAAGTAGGTGTTGTTGGGGATGTTTGGGACAGGTCTTGCATACAGGTCTATTGCAGGGATACATGGAGCAAGTGGTTGGGACCAGAGCTGCAGTAGGTATAGACATAGATATTGCATAGGTTTAGTGGGTGTCAAATACCACTGAGCGGGGGCAGAGGATGATAGTGGAAACGGGGGGTGGGGGGGTACTGCACATTTCAGAGTATGACAAGAGGTAGTCAAAACCCTGGTGGAGAACATGATTCAGTTGTTCTAATCCTGGGCGATTCTGAGTCGCAAGTGGGGTTGCTCCTTCATGGCTAGACTGTGGGTATGTGTAGCATGGTACACGAATGGGGAAACAAGGCACAGGATATCTGTTCCTGGACAGTGTTAGGATTTCATATGTGAAGGCCTCAGTGAGACTTTGTCTTGGTGTGGGATGGATGGCAGCTTTCAAAGAGGAGATACTGTTGATTGGTTGGTTTGATGTGGACAAAGGTATTGATGTTGCCATCCTAAAGCACATTAACCCTACCACTCACGACACACCATTATGGTTGGTTAATGCAAACCTACAGAGAATATCTCTGCTCTTGTGGACCAACAGCCTCAGCTTGTTACCTGTAGCCTACCCTCCTATATAAAACACACCAACTACTTCCTCTACCAATTCTACACATTTCCTGAACCTTTACCACCCAATGCTCTGCTTACCACTGTTGATGCCACCTCCCTCTTCACTAAAATAGCCATTGCCTATGGCCTTGCTGCAGCTAAACACTACCTTTTCTGATGCCATACTGACTCCAAACCTAACTTCTAGTTATTATGACCCACTATATACCCACAAACAGTTTCTTCTCCCCTGAAAGTGTCCTCTACAAACAAATGTGTGGTACAGCAATGGGCACCCACATGGCACAATCCCATGCCAACCTATTCATGGGCCATCTAGAGGAATCATTCCAACAACCCACAATCCCAAATCCCTCACCTGGTTCAGTTCATTGAGGGAATCTTCATGATCTGGACTGAGGGTGTGGACAGCCTATCCACACTGTTCCAGAACCTTGACACTTTCTTCTCCATTCGCTTCATCCGGCCCTCCAGACCCTACCAGGCTGCCTTCCTTGATGTTGGCCTTCACTTCAAGGAAGGCCACATTAGTACCTCTGTGCACATCAAACCCACCAACCACCAACAACAGCTCCACTTCTACAGCTGCCACACATTCCACACTGAGACACATTCCACACCAAGAAGTCCCTTCTATACAGCTTAGCCATCTGTGATATTTGCATCTTTAGTAATGAGCAGCCCCCCTTCCAGTATGTAAGGGTCTCCACGACACCTTCATAGGCTGAAATTACACTCCCAACCTTGTCCAGAAACAGACCTCCCATGCCTTGTCTCCCAAGTCATCTACTATCCCCCCTCATTCCAACCAGACAGCCATAAAGGAGCATGACTCTTACAACTCAGGACCACACAGGACTGGAGCTACTGAATCAAATTCTCTGCCAGGGTTCTGACTACCTCTCATCATGCTCCGGAAAGAGAAATATCCTCACTACTCTTCCCAAAGTGGTATTCCGTAGGTCAACCAACTTACGCAAAATCCATCTCTGTACCTACTCCATCCTTATTCCCAATCCCTTTCCTCATGAATAATATCCCTGCAAGAGACCTAGGTGCAAGACCTGTCCCACAAATCGTCCCACTAGCACCTACTCGAGTCTGGACACAGGCATGTCCAACTCCATCAAAAGCAGGGCCACCTGTGAAAACAGCCATATGATCTACCAACTTAGCAGCAACCACTGTGCCGCATTCTATGTGGACATGAGAACCAGCAAGCTGTAAGCATGAACGATAACCACCTAACTGCGGCCAAGAAATGGCTGGATGGCCCAAAATGATGCGGTTCAATTTGACAACTGATTCACAGCCTGTGCCATCAGGTTTCTTCCCATTAACAACAGATTTTCTCATCTTCCTTGTTCCACCAACACAGTCTCCTGATGTTGTACCTAGTAACCCTATCCCATCCCCACCAAATTCCTTAATGCTCCCACAGGCAGTAGTAGCAATATCCCTAACCCCTGATATCCCCACCCTGGGCCTCTTCTGTAAGCACACTACACATCCCAGCAAAGATCGCCATTTATCTCAGACACCATATGCAATCATATTTGAGCCTTAGAACTCGGAGATGACAATTTTTGGGAGTTGTACTGTGTGTGTGTGTGTGTGTGTGGGGGGGGGGGGGGGGGGGTGATGGCTTTATCTTCTGATTGAGGAAATGGTCTGACAGTTGGTTGAATATATCCAGCATTCCTTTTCACTGTGCCTCTCAGCAACTCAACACCTCCTCTATGCGGTGGTCCAATTGCTATTATTTCAAGCTAGATTTTTCATTTCTTGATTATATCTACATATGTATTATGAAACAAAAGACACAAGAACTGTAAAATGTACAACTTCTTGTAGAGTTCCATGGGTCTAGAATTTATGTCAGCAAATTGTATTATATTCTGGATAATATCTGTATCTGTATCTGACCGATGGAAGCTGGAGAAAGTAGCTCCAGAAACATAACGTAAAATCAACAATGCTGACAATAATTCAAGCAAATAAGGCTGTTCTGTGTGCAATGCAATGAAAATACTTTCACATATGACTTCATTCACGATAAGAAAAGTATTACATGGAAATAAATGCAGAATATAAGCGTTAGAGGTTTTTTTATGTGGAAGGTGATGGCAGGAAAAAGAATCACGAGGAAAAGAAAAGAAACAGAAGTTGTAGTCAAAAGTGTAATGACTGTAGCTCAGACTTAATGGAACTTTTGCTGGTTAGCATGATATATAAAGTTTTGGCTGGAACCTCGCTAAATTAAAATAAACAGTTACTTCATACATTTAAGCAGAATTTATCACACAATGGTGAAAGTAATATAAAGATTTTATGCTGCTTTATAGCAAAATTCAACCAAATTATTTTTTAAAAACAAACGGTTAGCTGGAAGAACACAGTAGATGTTTGTGGTAATTGACGGCACAGTTAAAAGACTGAAGAAATCATAGTGTGACATACTAGAAGATATCTGTTGCTGTTTAAGTAGAAAATGTGAGGCAGTCATCATCATAGGTTTTCTGCTAAGTCATGTGTCATATATACACCATAAAATAGTGGTACTATGAGGCAGTATGGAACATTAAAACCAGCTATAAAGTTCTCTGATTATCAGCCAACACAAAGATCATAATTTCATTTAAATTATGAGGTATCTGCTGAAAATATAATACAAAGTAAGCAATATTACACAAATTTTATATTTCAATGCTTGTCTTGTCAGCACAAGAAGTAATTTGTTAACGATCAATGTCTTTTAAAGTGCTGTATAAAGATTTCTGTGGTAGTTTAAGAGGCTGCAAAAGGCTACATGACAGTTGAGGTATTGGTTTCAATGACCACATAGTTGTGTTACTTATTTTCAGCTGTTTTTAAACTATTAACATATGCTTCTCTGTCTCAACAATTAAGTTTCACTTTGATGTAAGATGGCAGAAGTGCCATAGCTCATTACTGACAAATTGTTGTGTGTATTGCATCAGTGGGTAACTTTTCCAAATTCCATATTTGCTTATTATCATTCTTGAAGTATACATTTTGGTTCACCATTGCCACATACAAATATTACCTCCACATTTATTACAAAGTACATTTACATCTACAAATCTGCAAATCACACTTAAGTTCCTGGATAAGTGTTCATTGAACCACCTCCACATTAATTCTCTGTTATTACACTCTCTAACAGTGCACACATAAAAAGAACACCCATACCTTCCCATGTGAACTCTGACTTCTTTTAATTTAATGTGATGATTGTTTCTCCCTTTGCATGTCAGTATCAAAAAAATATTTTCACATTTGGAGAAGAAAGTTTGTGATTGAAATTTTGAGAGACATCCCACAACAACAAAAAATCCCTTTGTTTTAATGATTTCCACCCCAGATCCTGTATAATGTCCATGATACTCTCTCCCCTATTTCTCGATAATGCAAAACGTGCTGCCCTTCTTTGAACTTTCTTGATGTACTCCATTAATTCTATCTGGTAAGGATCCAACACTGCACGGAAGTACTCCAAAACAGGACGAACAAGCACAGTGAAGGCAGTCTCTTTAGTAAATTTGTTGTGTCTTCTAAGTGTTCCATCAATAAAATGCCATCTCTGATTCATCTTCCTCACAGCAATTTTCTGTGTTCTTTCCAGCTTAAGTTGACTGTAATTGTAATTCTTAGGTATTTAGCTGAATTTACAGCCTTTAGATCTGATTGATTTCTTGAGTAACCAAAGTTAAATGGATCCTTTTTAGCACTCAGATGGATGACCTGACACTTTTCATTATTTAGGGTCAAATGCCAATTTTCGCACTATATAGGTATCTTAGCCGAATCATTTTGCAATTGTTTTGATTTTCTGATGACTTTACAAGATGATAAACGATAGTATCATCCGCAAACAACCCAAGGCGGCTGCTTACATTCTCTCCTAAATCGTTGATAAAGATAAGGAAGAGCAGAGGCTACCTTGGCAAATGCCAGAAGTCACTTCTGTTCTACTCGATGACTTTCCATGAATTAGTACAAACTGTGACCTCTCTGACAGGAAATCTTGAATCCAGTCACATAATTGAGACAATATTCCATAAGCAAGCAATTTGATTTCAAGAATGAAATTCCTTCACATACTACAGCCACTGAATTAAATGCCATTCACAATTTTTTCCAACTTTTAGGCCAACATGTGCTACTTACATTGATGAAATTTTTATTGATTATCATTGTCCTAACTCAATATTTTATTACAGAAATGGTACATTGTACCATGTGAAATGGCTGAATAATTTATTTTTAATTGTACAACTAGTGTCATTCAAAGGCCATTATTCAGTGTAGTTTTTGTTAGTAATATGTGTCATATACAGGGTGTCCCATTTATCTTTACCACCCTAAATAACTGTTTCTCCAGATGCAAATTACAAAATGTTTCAAGCAAATGTTCTTTAGCCATTAAGGGGACACCAATCAGCATGATTGCCTTTGTTGTAGCTTTGCTTTTTACAAAGATATGGACAGTGGTATGACTTTTTTAAATGGCACCCTGTATTTTTTATTCAGTAATTCATTTTCTCTTCTAAAGATCTCTTCAAAATGTATCACAGTGTACCATTCACTGAAACACAATGTTATTAATTATATAACACAACACTGACTTTGAGCCTGGGCTCGTCCACTTGCTAGAGTTGTCAGAAAACAAATGAAAACCCAGTAAAAACATAACACAAAATTTACTTTGACTCTCCCGTACCATTGACCAGGAGTATAACATTCAAAGGGGTCAAAGTGGTGTCCTTGGACACCGATACACTGGTTCACTCATTGAATGAAAGAATTATTTACTGCTTCCCAGTGTTGGCTGCTGAAGAGAATTACAAGCAAGCACAATACATTCCCGCATGTCCTCTGGAGTTGTTGGAATATTGCGATAGACAATGTCTTTAATGCATCCTCAAAGAAAAAAGTCCTGAGGATTTAAATCAGGAGACCTAGCAGGCCAAGTAACTGTTCCTCCTCTACCAATCCATCTGGCAGGATACCTTCAGTTCAGAACATGACGTGCACGGAAGGCTTTATGTGCTGGACATCCATCATGTTGATACCGCATAAGCAGCACTTCATCCACAAGAAGAGGAAGAATTCATCTGAGGAAGTTGGCACACACTGTGCCGTTTAGACTACCATTGATGAAATAAGGGGCAAAAATTTTAGTACCAAGCATCACACAAGAGACGTTAACTCTCCACTGACGCTGATGTTCCAGCTGTCTAAGCTATCATGGATTGTTGCTGTACCAATACTGCGTGTTCCTTGTATTTACCTGTCCTTTGTTTGAGAAGGAACATTCATTGGTAAATAGAACATTGGAGAAGAAGTTCTGGTTGGTGAGGATTTGCTGCTGTGCCCACTGACAGAAATGTACACGATTCTGGAAATCATTCCCATGAAATGTTTGACATAGGTGTACATGGTACAGATGGAACCGGTGACATATAAGAATATAATGTACACTGGTTTTAGGAATGCCAATCTCGTGTTCAAGCTGTCATGTGCTCACATGTAGATTCATAGCAACAGAAGCGAGAACAGTAACTTCGGCAGCTTCATCTGCGCGAGTGCTACAACGATTGCATTGTTATGGGTTGAAACTTCCCGTTTCCTGAAGTGTCGCAACAATATGAGAAAACATCTGTCAGGAAGTTGGGTTCTTGTCAGGATATCGCTCTCTGTACAGTTCTGCTGCCTTCGTAGCATTTCACCAACCTTCAACCACAACAATATAAGAAACGTTATGTTGATGCAGTTCGTATGAAGGACAGCTTTTGCTGTGTGCCTACTGTACACAATAGTATTTAAAATGACTAAACTACTGTACTAAAAGTATTCATAGATAAGAAAACAGCACTGCAATTACTGTTCTGCTAACGTACATTCCTCATAGATGAGCAGCATTTCTACCTTCTCTTCGTTGGTGTACATTCTACTCACCCAACTCTTCAACTGATGACGGTTGACGGAATGACGGGTATGCATTCTACTAATGTTTTTATTTGTCAGAACGTGGATGTGCTCCATTATCCTGAGTACCTGCACTAAGTGCTGGGAGTGTCAACATCAATGTTGTGTTATGTAATTAATAACGTTGTGTTTCAGTGAATTGTACACTGTGATACATTTTTGAATAGGGCTTTAGGAGAGGAAATGAATTACCGAATAAAAAATGCAGGGTGCCATTTAAAAAAGTCTTATCTTTGTTAAAAACAAAGCTGCAACGAAGCCAATCATGCTGATTGATATCCCCCTGATAGCTAAAGAACATTTTCTTGAAAAATTTTGTAATTTGCATCTGGAGAAACAGTTATTTAGGGTGGTTAAGATAAATGGGACATCCTGCATACACCATAAAATAGTGGCCAAAATATAACATTTGTGCAAAGGTATATGCATGGAATGTTTTGTTATCAGGTGAACTGCTGGAACCTTTGCACATACCATCTCTTTAAAAATATGGGCTGCACTCCTCCTCTCCCAAGAGCATCATGCAGACCAATTGCCAGCATCTGGAAGTTATTTTACTAGCATTGGGGGCAGTGCATCAACATCAACAACTACATCTACATACATACTCTAGAAGCCACCAACGGTGCGTGATGGAGGGCATCTTGTGCCACTAATTGTCATTTCCTTTCCTGCTCCACTGGCAAATAGAGCGAGGGAAAAATTACTGTCTGTTGGCAGCAGTAGAATTGTTCTGCAGTCAGCTTCAAATGCCGCTTTTTTAAATTTCCTCAATAGTGTTCCTCAAAAAGAATGTTGCTTTTCCTCCAGGGATTCCAATTTGGGTTCCCAAAGCATCTCCATAACACTTATGTGTTGTTTGAACCTACCAGTAAGAAATGTAGTCACCTGTCTTGACCTGTTTCGATGTCTTCCTTCAATGTCAATATATATTGTAGAACAAAAGCAAACTGGTGCTTTTCATTTATTATAATATTGTTCTACCAAGAACCGATGGAAGATTCTGTTAACACGAACCACTCTTTCCTAAAATTTTCCCAATAAACCAAAGTCGACCATTTGCTTTTCCTACCACAGTTTTCCCATGCTCATTCCACCTCATATCACTTTGCAATGTTATGCCCAGATATTTAAACAATTTGGCTGTGTCAAGCAGCAGACTTGTAATACTGCATCCAAACATTACAGGTTTGTTCTTCCTACTTATCTTCATTAACTTATATTTCTCCACATTTAGGGCTACCTGCCATTCATCACACCAACTGGAAATTTTGCCTAAGTCATCTTGTATCTACCGTATTTACTCGAATCTAAGCCGCACTTTTTTTCCTCTTTTTGTAATCCAAAAAACCGCCTGCGGCTTAGAATCGAGTGCAAAGCAAGCGGAAGTTCTGAAAAATGTTAGTAGGTGCCGCCACAACTAACTTCTGCCGTCGAATATATGTAGCACTACACAGGCATGCTTTGTAGACACAAAGATAAATACTGGCGCCAGAACCTCTGCGTCAATACATAAATTTAAAAAAAAGGTGTAAGACGAGCTTTTTTTCTCTGTCCCGAGTTTCGACCATTTTCATACATTATCCAGTGAAGTAAATACAAATTCCGTATTGTTCATCTTCGAATGTAGCAGAATTTCAATGTACTACGAAAATACGACTGGGAAGACTGTTTGGGATGTTTGTCAATATGGCCAACTCTACGTTCTGAATTTTTTCCTACCTGTGAGAAGAGATGATTGCTAATAGGAACCTGATGAAATGTGAATCACATGCACTGTTCTCTTCACCATAAGAATAATACGAATATAAACATTTTGCCATGTATTCTTTCGTGTTTGCTGCTATCTCATTTAAATCCTGTCTGCCTAATAATCTACGAAACTAGAGAGAGAGACAACAGCAAACGCGGAAGAATATACATATCGTGTCATGTTTATATTCGTATTATTTTTATGCCTAATAGCAATACAGTCAGAAATGAAGCAGGGCAACCGACTAGATTTTTAAATCTAAGATGACTAATTTCTGTGCAGAATTTGATGTACTAAAGAAGCGGCCGCAAAGATTTTCAAACGGAGAAAAATTTTCGCCTAACTCTCGTTCAGAACATGTTCTATATTACGCAGTCTATTATTTGGTTCTTGTTGAACATTATCAAAGAAAGCAGCAGTGTAAGTAACAACAAATAGCAGTCTCCTGCCATTGTTTCGCTAATGAGACGATTCCTCTCTCTTTTTTTTTAATTGTAAGCGGCGGTAGCGCGCACAAAAGCAAGCCATGCCGCGAGCGGCGACAGGCTGTAAACACGCACTATCAGAATGCGACAAACAGTGCATGACACAGTGCAGTAATGCATTTTCAGCTTAGAGTGGCGTAAACACCTATAATAAAGAAAACGGCACTTATCAGATCAAAGCAAAATACGCAATCGATTCAAACCAGACGAAGCACATGAAAAAGGAAGGGTACCCGTATAAATACTGACGGAAGCGATCGCCTGACGCATAGCAATAGCTACCTGGTAAAGCTTAACTGCTAAGCTTACGACTCGAACCAAACTACTGTAGCTGTATCGTCATTCATTCGACCTAAATTGTCTCTCATATTACAATGGACCAACTTTGTTTCGATATGGAGGTGTGGCCTAAAACTTTTCTCTCCCCTTGAATTTCGAGTCTCAAATTTCAGGTGCGGCTTAGATTCGGGAATTTTTTTTTTCCTTTATTTCGAGTCTAATTTTTCAGGTGCGGCTTAGATTCGAGTAAATACGGTACCTACAGTCACTCAACTTCAACACCTTATCACACACCACGGCAGCACCAGCAAACAACCGCAGATTGCTGACCACCCTGTCCAACATATCATTTATGTATATAGAGAGCAACAGCAGTCCCGTCACACTTCCCTGGGGCACTCCTGATGATACCCTTGTCTCTGACGAACACTCGCTGTCAAGGACAACATACTGGGTTCTATTATTCAAGGAGTCTTTGAGCCACTCGCATATCAATAAACCTATTCCATATGCTCATACTTTTATTAATAGCTTGCAATGTGTCAAATGCTTTCTGGAAATTTAGAGAGATGGAATCTGCCTGTTGCCCTTCATCCATAGTTCACAGAATATCATGTGAGAAAAGGGCAAGCTAAGTTTCGCACAAGCAATGCTTTCTAAAACCATGCATAAGCTGTTGAGCCTAAAGAAAGTTTAGTATATTCGAACTGAGAATGTGTTCAAGAAATCTCAGCAAACAGAAGTTAGGGATATTGGTCTGTAATATGTGGATCCGTTCTTTTACCTTTCTTATGTACCGGAGTCACCTGCGTTTTTTTGCAGTCACTTTGGACTTTTGTGCTGGATGAGAGTTTCACGATAAATGCAAGCCCGGTAAGGGGCCAATCCCGCAGAATACTCTCTGTAAAACCGAACTGGGATTCCACCCGAACCTGGTAATTTATTTGCTTTCAAATATTTCAGTTGCTTCTCTACACCAGGTATGCTTATTATTATGTTGCCCATACATGAATCTATAGAATGGTCAAATGACAGTACGTTTGTAGAATTCTCCTGTGTGAACAACTTCTTCAACATGAAATTTAAAACTTCAGCTTTTGTTGCAGGCGGGGGGCATGTAGTAGGGAGACTGGTCATGGTGCCCTGATGTTGCCAGTCCATACTGCCATTGCGTACACTGCTTGAGAGCTGGAGTGTTAATGCTAAATATGTGTTGACGTAGCATCTCATGTTGAACTCAGATGGAAACTGCTGTCCTGGTTGTCAACATTGATCATTACCCTTGTTTCTACCAAGTCCCAGAAACCATTGGCATTATGCAGCACCTCTGTGTATTTAAGTCAAATAAGTGCCCTCCATTAAAACTATATTTTGTCATTGCAGGTTTGCCTGTCTGGGCAAACCAACTGCTTGTTTTGTGGTGTATGGTAGAGCTATGAAATACATCATTGCGTTTGGCAGGTGAAGTTTCAGCCATACTCACACCTGGCACACCTGGCATACCTGGCCCTAATGTATACTTGATGGAGCCCACTGTGACATTAAATTTGCAAGAAAGTTGCAATACTGATTTCATGTAGTGCCTGTTGATACTCTTACAGTTCTTTGGAGTGGATGGCTCTGTGTATTGTAAGAACGCCAAACAGACAATTTCTTCTTCTGGTTTCTTCCTGTTTATCTGGAAATCATGCTTTGTTTGCATCTCAAAAGAAGTTGTTCTATTAACAGACTTCGCTGAGATGCTGTAGCATATCAGGTGGGCTCTTCTTATAGGAAGTCATTTCTGAAAGTATTTGTGTGGAGTGTAGCAATGTATGGAAGTGAAACATGGACGATAAATAGTTTGGACAAGAAGAGAATAGAAGATTTCGAAATGTGGTGCTATAGAAGAATGCTGAAGATTAGATGGGTAGATCACATAACTAATGAGGAGGTATTGAATAGAATTGGGGAGAAGAGAAGTTTGTGGCACAACGTGACTAGAAGAAGGGATTGGTTGGTAGGTCATGTTCTGAGGCATCAAGGGATCACCAATTTAGTATTGGAGGGCAGCGTGGAGGGTACAAATCATCGAGGGAGACCAAGAGATGAATACATTAAGCAGATTCAGAAGGATGTAGGCTGCAGTACATACTGGGAGATGAAGCAGCTTTCACAGGATAGAGTAGCATGGAGAACTGCATCAAACCAGTCTCAGGACTGAAGACCACAATAACAACAACTTCTTATAGATGGCTCCGTACACCAAGGTTGTGAGTACAATACTACATTGCATCATGTGACACGTGATGGCAACTCCTAGTATTTAGGTACAGATCCTTATATATTGTCTTGATATAAATGGAAAACCCCAATGAATCATCTGTATTCTGCTTTATCAGAATGTCCGGTAATTGTACATGTCAATTTTCTTCTACCTCCACAGTGAATTTCATATTCTCACAGATACTGTTGAGATGACATGTAGCTGGCCCAAAAGTGCAGTGAAGCCAATAAAAGGTGACTTCACACAGGATCCCAGCACTTCACCTCATTGACATGTTGCTTCAACACATTTTTATTACTCAGCAGATAAACACCGATGAATCCAATAGTGAATTTTTTTTTTGTGAAGGCTTGTACCCATGTATGTGTACTTCACATTGCCTAACTTTTTGTTGGTCTTCGTGCTTAGAATTAATTAGGGTTAATAGAAATTGCCACACAAGGTTTTGATAATGCTAGCTAATGACCCCACATATCAGCCGAAAACTGTAAATTTATAATGTGAATAAGAGCTCCTTAAAACTATTTTACTACAGGTTTCTTAAAATTACTGCAGCCAGTTGCCTTTTACTTTGTCCTTCAATTCTTTTACTACCCCATTACAGGTTTTGAACCACTCAGCAATTCATCATCAGATGGTACATGTTTTTGATTGTTGTAGCAGTATGGGAGTCGTGCAGCTGTGGCACAATGTATAAACGAAACATGTAAGCACTCAGTGTGGTGAGAATTACTGTGCTACACCCATGTTTTGTTTATACATCTTGCCACAGCTACATGACTCCCATACTGCTGCAGACAATCAATAAATATGTACCATCTGAGGCTGAATAGCTAGGCAGTTCGAAACAGGTAATGGGATAGTAAAAGAATTGAAGAACAAAGCAAGAGGTGACTGGTTGCAGTAATTTCAAAAAACCTTTATTCATCACAGTCGCAGCATTCCTCATCCATAATAGATAAAAGTTTTATTTTACAACAATTTATGATTTTTAAGGACCTATTGTAACATACTAGTATGTGTATAATTAGATACAATTTCGTGAATCTATTATAGGTTAATGGCTGGAAGAATTCTAAATTCTGATGATCTTCTTAACACAATGCAAACTGTTAATAATAAGAACAGACAAAACTCACAAGAATTAATAACTTACTCTGCCAAGCATTTAGAAACAACAGTGAAAGTTACCTGCCATCAGCTGTAAGGGCAAGTGAATGGTATTGCCCTGCAGAGATGGAAGTAATTAATTCTGATGCAAGTCCACTGATGAGGATTGGAGTTGAAGACTGCCCTGTACTTCCAATGCCAAGCTGTCCAAACTGTGATGATCCCCATGCATAAACCTACAGGAGATTGTACACACGTCTATTAGCTACAAATACTTTGATTTTAAACGTAATTTTTTATCAAGCATATCATTTTTACAGTATATGCTACACTACAATACAATACAATAAAATAAAATGGTACTAGAAAATATAATATAAACTCTAGGAGGATAAGCCACAATCTCTTATTGTGGAAGTATAGACTGACTGATATGTGCATTGTAACCGAGAGATGCGGCCCGTCAGTTTGGCGTGCCGGTACTGTCAATCCATTTTCACCAACATATTGTTTTGAAAGAAATGTTATTAGCAAGTAGACTCTTTTTCACACAAATTGATGGCATTAGTGCTTAAGACAATAAATATGAGGGGACTTCTAAAAGTATGTTACACATTATTATGGCCAGCCAAGTAATTTTTATTGAATAGAGCACTAACTTCAAAGTCACACAGAAACACAATACTATTTTCTAACATAGTCACCAAGTCCTTTTAAACAATAGTGTGAACTGTTCCAGCGTAATGACAAGTGCCGGCATGAAGATGAAGAACATAACTGCAGAGAAGGCTGAGAGATGACGTAAGCCAATAGTATGCTGACTAGGACCGCACCATGACAGGAGCGGCCTCTATCTGAACAGAATAGAAGTGCCATTCCTGCCAGCCTCGGCCACACAACAGAAGACGGACACTAGTAGACCCGGACTAAAAGAGAGCACTAGAAGAGCTGTTACTTGTGATCCATATTCATTACTTGCATGGACACTCTATATGGTGAAAGACATAGTTTATTTGCATGTCACCAATATCTTGCGACATGATATTGTAAACCAAAGTTAAGTATTGCCAATTTACTGTATTGTAATAAAAAACCATTAATGTGAGTTGTTTGAATTGTTGTATAGTTACCCGAGAAAGCAGCATCCTTTCGGCACCCTATAAGAGACAAGTGCGCAGGACTCCACATTGACAATGAGTTATAAGACAAACCCAGTGCCTGGCAGCCATGGAATTTTCTGTTTCGAGTTGTTGGTGCCTTAATTCTCTCTTGTCTTTTCTTTGCAGGGGCGTTTACTTGCTTTAACAGCCTCTTTCGCTAATCAGTGTTTTCAGGTGGGCGTTACAGAAATTTTCTTTGCTTTTGTACTTATTTTGCTTGCTTGCCTTGTCTGTTTATTGCATTTATCTCTTCCAACATTCCCACCCCACATCTCCCACCCCCTACTCAGATGCCACAGCTAAAAGCATTAGATGCCACACAGCTAATGCAGATGTTTCAGTTCCAGACGCAGCACATATCTACTCTACTCAACACAGTGCAGCAGCTACTGCCCAATGCTGCATGCCAGACAGAACAGGCATCATCTACAGCAACACCTATTGCTATACTGGCTTTTCGCCCATTTTGTGAACAAGACAAGGTGTGGCTCGAGTGGCTACAACAGTATGAAGCACACATCCTCGCTAACAACATACCAGGTACTGAGAAACTTCCACATCTATTATCAATGACAGGAAGTGCAGTGTTCCATTTAACTCGGAAGCTATTTCCTAATGCCACTCTGAGTGAACTTACTTACGAACAGGTGGTACAGTCTCTAACTAGTTATTATGAGAAACAAGTGAATGTGGTAGCAGCTCATTTTCAACTCTGCAACCGCAAAAAATGGTCAGAACAAACTTATTGTGAGTGGGTAACAGATTTGCAGGATATGACAATGAAATGCAAATCCAAATGTGCTTGCGATGATTTATGTTCAGATGTTATGTTGTGTGATGCGATCATGTACAATGTACCTGATGTCAAACTCAGAGAACAAATTTTGACCCAATCCGATCCACATTTCAGCAGGTAGTGCAAATCTTACGTCAGTACTATTCCGGTGCCCTGTCAATAGATCAAATTGAGCAGTCAGCTATTTGTTGGATTCAGTCCCTTGTTTGCAATCGGCCCATTCAGCAGCGGCTTGCGCTAGTCACGCTGAGTAAACAACACTCCACACCACATAAGCAGTTCGCTAAACAGGTGGCTACACAGGTAAACAGAATTAAGTCTTGCTCTTGGTGTTATTCATGGCACAAACGCCAAGACTGCTCCTCACAACAAGCTCAGTGTTACACTTGTGGTAGGAAAGGACATGTACAATCCATATGTTTGCAATGGAACAATCATAGAATTCGGCCCACTCACAAAAATTTTGTCACAAGGCCCATGTCATTAATGCTGCATATTCAAAGTCTGCAACAGGCATTCGCAAAACTGGCACACAAACAGTTTCTTCAGTGATACGCCAGACAAACAAACTTTTTGTTCAATTCCTTCTTTGTCAGAAACATGGGAAATTTCAGTTGGACACAAGTGCCTCTGTCAAATTGCTCAATCATCACACATATAAACTATTAGGCTCCCCACATCTGTCTAAAACTAGGATGCAACAAGAACATTCCACCAATCATTCAATTCCTCAATGATGCAAGTCTGCTTCTTGGGTATGGAGCCATTTGAGAATCACTGTGTGAACATTATCAATGGAAAATCTCTTTCTTCTCATATATTCTTTCTTTTGCTGAAAAGATGGATATCGCAAGGTGCCAGATCTTTTTTTCTTCTGGATCAGCGTCACCCACATCTGTACAGCTTTGGTCAATTGATGACATCACTGCTTTGTACTTGTGCTTTTCTTTCCAACTGCTGTGATTGTCATTTTTAGAGATGTCCATCCTTCTTAAACTGAACTGCCTACTGAGCTATTCCTTATCGCACTAGCTATAGCCTTGGAGAACTTGAAGCTTATCTCTTCATTCCTTAGTACTTCCGTATCATACTTCTTTGTGCACTGATTCTTTCTGATTAGTCTCTTAAACTTCATTATCAATAGTAAATTGTGATCTGAGTCTATATCTGCTCCTGGTGAAATGTGACAGTCAGAACCTTTCCATCTCTTTAAAGTGTGTTACCAGCAGATTCTCACTCACATTAAAGCTACTAACATATTAACAACAATTCTAAGCACAGCAAGATATACTATACTCTGGGAATACTATACTTTGGGAACTGTTAAGATGAAATAAACCTGTAGAATGTATTCCTTATGCCTCAATTAGACACTGTAATTGATACAAATTTTTGAAACCATACTATTTTCTTATAATGACTGAAATATAGTTATACAACCATTGTCTGTGACACATATTTTAAATCCAATGTTATCTGAAAGTAAATAACATAATCAAACAAGACCGTGTGTTTACTATGTAACTGCAAAGCATTATCCTGTCAGCCAGGCTCATTTTCGAAAGACTGTTATTACTGAAATGAAGTACATTTTTATTGAAGCTATGAAACATGTTGTGTAGAAATTATATTTGATATTTTAAAAATAATCCATTAAAACGTAGTACATGTTGTTATATTTACACATCTATTTTCATTGTGAATGAGACTGAGCTGTAACAAGATTCATATAAAGCATAATGTCATTTTACTTTACGATCCATACAATGTTGTTAATTGTTCTGATACCTGTCAAAATTCATTGTATTTAATTAATTTTCTGTTTTTAACAATCATTTCATTGTAGCAAAATGTGTATAAGGCCCATGTGGAACCATGTCGTGCCCCAGTTCTGTTCACGGTTTCGAGGTGGCTTGAGTGCCAATCTGATTTGTAAGCATGTACCCGATTCTTAAAGGCACACACTGTGCCAACTTTGTACAGTTCTACCATGGCTGTTCTTATTGCTGGAATGCCCTCAACACAGAAATAAACTATGCTGAAACTCAAAATCGTATCTGGCATGATTTAAAGTGGGCATTACTACTCACTTGGTCAGTCTTTGTTATACCAGGATTTCAGCTTATTTCTTTTCTACAGCAACAGCGACAGCAACAAATCAACTCTATGAAGCAAATAACTCAAGTTCAGTATTTGATCCCAGCCAAAAGGGGGACCATTTCACTGATTGCACTTTATAATCCAGTATATTATTTTGGAGTCTCAGCCTGACCATGATGTAATCTAACTAAAATGGTCCCATAACTCACAGCCTTTTCCAAGCATACCTCCTCTTCTTGTGATTCTTGAACATAGTATTCACTAGTACTAGCTGAAATTTATTGCAGAACTCAATTAGTCTTTCTCCTCTCTCATTGCTATGACCAATCACATCTTCTCCCATAACCCTTTCTTCTACTCCTACCCCTACAACTGCATTCCAGTTCCACAAGACTATTAAATTTTCATCTCCATAACGCTTTCGCGATTACTAAATGAACCTGTAACGAAGCGCGCTGCTCTCCGTTGGATCTTCTCTCTCTCTTCTATCAACCCTATCCGGTACAGATCCCACACTGCTGAGCAGTATTCAAGCAGTGGGCAAACAAGCGTACTGTAACCTACTTCCTTTGTTTTCGGATTGCATTTCCATAGGATTCTTCCAATGAATCTCAATCTGGCATCTGCTTTACCAACGATCAACTGTATATGATCATTCCATTTTAAATCACTCCTAATGTGTACTCCCAGATAATTTATGGAATTAACTGCTTCCAGTTGCTGACCTGCTATTTTGTAGCTAAATGATAAAGGATCTATCTTTCTATGTATTCACAGCACATTACATTTGTCTACATTGAGATTCAATTGCCATTCCCTGCACCATGCGTCAATTCGCTGCAGATCCTCCTGCATCTCAGTACAATTTTCCATTGTTACAACCTCTCGATACACCACAGCATCATCTGCAAATAGCCTCAGTGAACTTCTGATGTCATCCACAAGGTCATTTATGTATATTGTGAATAGCAAAGGTCCTATGACACTCCCCTGCGGCACACCTGAAATTACTCTTACTTCGGAAAACTTCTCTCCATTGAGAATGACATGCTGCGTTCTGTTATCTAGGAACTCTTCAATCCAATCACACAATTGGTCTGATAGTCCATATGCTCTTACTTTGTTCATTAAACGACTGTGGGGAACTGTATCAAACGCCTTGCAGAAGTCAAGAAACACGGCATCTATCTGTGAACCCATGTCTATGGCCCTCTGAGTCTCGTGGACGAATAGTGCAAGCTGGGTTCCACACGACCGTCTTTTTATAAACCCACGCTGATTCCTACAGAGTAGATTTCTAGTCTCCAGAAAAGTCATTATACTCGAACATAATACGTGTTCCAAAATTCTACAACTGATCGACGTTAGAGATATAGGTCTATAGTTCTGCACATCTGTTCGACATCCCTTCTTGAAAACGGGGATGATCTGTGCCCTTTTCCAATCCTTTGAAACGCTATGCTCTTCTAGAGACCTATGGTACACCACTGCAAGAAGGGGGGCAAGTTCCTTCACGTACTCTGTGTAAAATCGAACTGGTATCCCATCAGGTCCACCGGCCTTTCCTCTTTTGAGCGATTTTAACTGTTTCTTTATCCCTCTGTCATCTATTTCGATATCTACCATTTTGTCATCTGTGCGACAATCTAGTGAAGGAACTACAGTGCAGTATTCCTCTGTGAAACAGCTTTGGAAAAAGACATTTAGTATTTCGGCCTTTAGTCTGTCATCCTCTGTTTCAGTACCATTTTGGTCGCAGAGTGTCTGGACATTTTGTTTTGATCCACCTACCGCTTTGACATAAGACCAAAATTTCTTAGGATTTTCTGCCCAGTCAGTACATAGAACTTTACTTTCGAATTCATTGAACGCATCTCGCATAGCCCTCCTCACACTACATTTCGCTTCGCGTAATTTTTGTTTGTCTACAAGGCTTTGGCTATGTTTATGTTTGCTGTGAGGTACCCTTTGCTTCTGCAGCAGTTTTCTAACTCGGTTGTTGTACCACGGTGGCTCTTTTCCATCTCTTACGATCTTGCTTGGCACATACTCATCTAACGCATATTTCTACGATGGTTTTGAACTTTGTCCACTGATCCTCAACACTATCTGTACTTGAGACAAAACTTTTGTGTTGAGCTGTCAGGTACTCTGTAATCTGCTTTTAGTCACTTTTGCTAAACAGATAAATCTTCCAACCTTTTTTAATATTTCTATTTATGGCTGAAATCATCGATGCAGTAACCGCTTTATGATCACTGATTCCCTGTTCTGCGTTAACTGTTTCAAATAGTTCAGGTCTGTTTGTCACCAGAACGTCTACTATGTTATCGCCACGAGTCGGTTCTCTGTTTAACTGCTCAAGGTAGTTATCAGATAAAGCACTTTAAAAAATTTCACTGGATTCTTTGTCCCTGCCACCCATTATGAACGTTTGAGTCTCCCAGTCTATATCCGGCAAATTAAAATCTCCACCCAGAACTATAATATGGTGGGGAAATCTACTCGAAATATTTTCCGAATTATCCTTCAGGTGCTTAGCCACAACAGCTGCTGAGCCAGGGGGCCTATAGAGATATCCAATTACCATGTCTGAGCCTGCTTTAACCATGACCTTCACCCAAATTATTTCACATTTCGGATCTCCGTCAATTTCCTTCGATACTATTGCACTTCTTATCGCTATAAACACGCCTCCCCCTTCACTGTCCAGCCTGTCTCTGCGGTATACATTCCAATCTGAGTTTAGGATTTCATTACTGTTTACGTTGTCTGAGCCTGCTTTAACCATGACCTTCACCCAAATTATTTCACATTTCGGATCTCCGTCAATTTCCTTCGATACTATTGCACTTCTTATCGCTATAAACACGCCTCCCCCTTCACTGTCCAGCCTGTCTCTGCGGTATACATTCCAATCTGAGTTTAGGATTTCATTACTGTTTACTGTAGCCAACTTTCTGTCCCTAGTACTATATGGGCATTGTGACCGTTTATTAATGAGAGCAGTTCTGGGATCTTTCTATAGACGCTCCTGCAGTTTACTATTAGCACATTAATATTGCTATTCCCTGTTGCATTTTGCCTACTCCTACCTTGCCACGTCTCAGGAGGCGTCTTGTCGGGCCTAGGGAGGGAATTCTCTAACCTAAAAAATCCACACATGCTCCGCTACCCTTGTAGTCGCTTCCGGGGTGTAGTGCACGCCTGACCTATTCAGGGGGACCCTACATTTCTCAACCCGATAGCGGAGGTCGAGAAATTTGTACCCCAGATCTCCGCAGAATCGTTTGAGCCTCTGGTTTAAGCCTTCTACTCGGCTCCAAACCAGAGGACCGCGATCGGTTCTGGGAACGATACTACAAATAGTTAGCTCGAATTCCATCCCACGAGCGAGGCTTTCCGCCTTCACCAATTCCACCAACTGCCTGTACAAACTGAGGATGACCTCTGAACCCAGACGGCAGGAGTCATTGGTGCTGACATGAGCAACAATTTGCAGTCGGGTGCACCCAGTGCTCTCTATCGCTGCTGGCAGGGCCTCCTCCACATCTCGGATGAGACCCTCCAGCAAGCAGACAGAGTGAACACTGGCCTTCTTCCCCGACCTTTCCGCTATTTCCCTAAGGGGCTCCATCACCCGCCTAACAATGGAGCTCCCAATAACTAATAATCCCCTCCCCCCATGTGCCTGCTCGGACCTTGCTGAAGGAGTGGCCACATGTCCACTCACAGGCAGCGTGGGTGATGCCACACGGCCAGCCTCCACATTGACCCTCCGCCTTGTGCACCACAAACGCCGCTGAACCCGCCACTCCCCTTGGGGAGAGGGAGGCCCAACCAACATTTAAGTGAAAAGTTTTGTTTTTGTTTGTGGTAATCTTCTTTTTGGAAAAGCAGGTAATACAGAGCAAGTCAGGGGTCAAATAAATATTCCATGAATGGTCAAGAGTATGTAACATTAAGTGAATAGCATTATTATTGAGAGTAAAATTTCATTTCATTGTGATTTTCAAATCAAGCCGCAAAACAAGGAGTGAGTGTGTGAATATGAGAGTGTACCTGTCACAGTCTACAAATCCCTTTCTATCAAAAAGTAAGTATTGTATGTTTCCTATGTGGTAAAGGGATGTTCGATGGTTGGTTGGACGGTTGACTCGGGGGAGGGGACCAAACAGCAAGGTCATCAGTCCCATAGGATTAGGGAAGAATGCGGAAAAAGTCGGCCATGCCCTTTCAAAGAAACCACCCCAGCATTTGCCTGAAGTGATTTAGGGAAATTATGGAAAACCTAAATCAGGATGGCCAGATGTGGGTTTAAACTGTTATCCTAACAAATTTGAGTCCAGTGTGCTAACCATTGCACCACCTCACTCAGTGATGTTCAAAAAGTCCAGTAAATAACTCAGTAAATATTCACTGGGCAGCGGCAAGCTTCTCCGCGGCTGCCGGGTCCGGCGCCCCCACCTGCAAGCGGCCAGCACTGAGCCACGGGGCGGGACCCGCCGAAGCGCCCGGCGCCTCCCATTAACTGTGCCGCCAACCTACACGAGGGAAAGACGAACTCCGATGAAGGCATGGCAATTTTTTATTTCCACCATGGTGTACCCTTCCACACCTTACATTATTCAGGCAGCGTGGGCGATGCCACATGGCCAGCCTCCACATTGACCCTCCGCCTTGTGCACCACAAACACCACTGAACCCGCCACTCCCCTTGGGGAGAGGGTGGCCCAACCAACATTTAAGTGAAAAGTTTTGTTTTTGTTTGTGGTAATCTTCTTTTTGGAAAAGCAGGTAATACAGAGCAAGTCAGGGGTCAAATAAATATTCCATGAATGGTCAAGAGTATGTAACATTAAGTGAATAGCATTATTATTGAGAGTAAAATTTCATTTCATTGTGATTTTCAAATCAAGCCGCAAAACAAGGAGTGAGTGTGTGAATATGAGAGTGTACCTGTTACAGTCTACAAATCCCTTTCTATCAAAAAGTAAGTATTGTATGTTTCCTATGTGGTAAAGGGATGTTCGATGGTTGGTTGGACGGTTGACTCGGGGGAGGGGACCAAACAGCAAGGTCATCAGTCCCATAGGATTAGGGAAGAATGCGGAAAAAGTCGGCCATGCCCTTTCAAAGAAACCATCCCAGCATTTGCCTGAAGCGATTTAGGGAAATTATGGAAAACCTAAATCAGGATGGCCAGATGTGGGTTTAAACTGTTGTCCTAACAAATTTGAGTCCAGTGTGCTAACCATTGCACCACCTCACTCAGTGATGTTCAAAAAGTCCAGTAAATAACTCAGTAAATATTCACTGAACAGTGGTATACAGAGACAATGTCTGCCTTTAACAGAGCATTTCAAACAACCAAACGAAAATCAAAATGCAATAACTGATTCTGTTTACATTAATTATCTAAGTTCATTAGGTTTAAGGTTTCTGAGTGCCAGCCACATGGCTCTAAATTTGCTTCATGTGACCATATTATTTGCACAAATGGAGACACACATGAAAGGGTAATAATTTTCTATGATGTATGTGGCCAGCACCAACAGACACGTAATGATACTGGCTTCATTCTCAGGGTAATTCCATGATGTTGTTACAAACATTTAGAGATAATGGAGAAGAGTAAATGTATCAATCTGGGGTAAGGGACATTGGTCCAGAAACGTCAGAGCTGAAAGTTATAAAGGAAAATTGTTCTGATACCTCTTGACGATGTTATACATGCACTGATACTGTTGTTGCTAAGATTGTAGGGTAGGCAACTTCAGAAGTGATAGTAAGGCCCAACACAAGAAAAATGAGTCTGGTGAACATGGACTGTAAATTGCATACCTTAAGAGCTAGTTCGGGGGTAGTATGAGCCACAACAAGAAAAGAAGTCCAGCAAGTATGGGCTCAGAACAAAATCGTTCTCCATCATCTCTGAAAGTTTATAAGATCATCATGGAATATCCTGTATAGTTTTGGCAGACAATACAATACGCTGAATTTTGTGCTAATAACTTTGAGTAAAAAAATTATTCTGTATTGCAAAAGTTGTTTACTAACTTTTGTTGAAAAAGGAAAACTTCTACAATCAACATGGCAGCAGACACAAGCTCAATAGGAAAGTGACACAAACACGAGTTTTCAGAATGAGAGGTTCTATTAAATAAGTACAGAGAGTGAAAGCTGGAGGATACTAGATACTAGGTATGAATTTCAACCAGGATCCCAAGTCAAGAGATACTAAACAAGACAAGTAAGAGTAAAATCAACAACAAAATTATGCCTGAAAAGTAGGTTTGGAAATCTGAGGACTGGTGCATGGGAACTGAAAGGAAGGATACGAACGCTGTATGTACACTATGCTAGACAAAAAGTGGACAACAACAGAAAAGAAAAGGAACCAACTGCTGTAGAACAAGTAAGAATCACAGAATAAAAATACAAAAATAAAAAGTAATGGAAAATAATGACAGCGAAGGAAAGGACAGCAGAGTGAGGATCTGATGCACAATGACTGGCAACACTGTCATTGTTGAGTATTGCAGAACTTATTCATTGGCTGCATATTGCACCAACAAATTAGTACCCATCACGACTACGAAATAAAACTTGAACAGTCAGTGCATATCATCTGATACATTACACAAATTATCTATATATTACTGCACTGATCTTAAGAGTGATAAGTAGAAATAAGTAAGAGAGTATCTAGCAGAAGTCTCATAACAGAGACAGTCTTAAGGATACAAACCATATGGCTAGAGAATGGGCAAAAGGACATTGCAGATTTGGAAATGCAAACCTCCTGTCAACATCAAACGTGTCCTCAACTTATGATTTCATCTGGCTCTATCCACAAGGGTAACTTCTGTTTCTACATAAAATATGCAACTGACTGCTCCTTGTGTTTTACAAGATAGTACCATTTGGTGTCAACTGTGGACTGTAACAGTATGCAAAAACTTCATGTCTACAACTTATCATATCTTCTTCTTCCTTACTTTTTACAATAACAACAATATGGAAAGGGTAAATTGCTACTCACCGCATAGAGGAGGTGTTGAGTCGCAGACAGGCACATGTTCACTTTGCATGTCTGTGACTCAAAACCTCCTCTACATGACGAGTGGCAGTCTAACCTTTCCAAATCATAGTTATTCAATCCTAGACTTTCCACCATTTGATTATACCTTTTACAGTGCTGTTCTTATCCATCTCCATCTCTAGTCCAACTCTCATCAGCATCACCAATGTCTTTCTACATCTATAACCACAGTCTACAAACTACTGTAAATGCATGGCAGAGGGTATTTTACACAGCACCCCAGGTATTACAGTTTCTTCTAATTCCATTTGTATATGGCACATAGAAAGAATGAGTGCCTAAAGACCTCAGTGTACATCATAATGAGTAAAATATTGTATCTGTGGTCCCTATGAGAATGATATGCAGGGGGTCGTAGTAAGTTCCAAGTTTCCTCACTTAATTGTGGTCCTTAGAATTTTGTTAAAAAGTTTTCACAAGTTGGCATCTATCACTCATGAAAAATCCAGTCACACCAATCTCTTAAAGATAAAATGTTTAACCCATCTAAGGCAACAAAAATTTGCTGCAGCCAATAACAACAAAGTGTCACAAACCTTTCAGATAGCTAAAGGAGATGAGAATTTAATTGTGATGGGGGATTGATATTCGCCAGTAGCAAAAGGACGTAAAGGAAAAATAGTAGGTGGATATGGACTGAGGGAAATGAATGAAAGAGGAAAAACTTAGAAGAATTTTGCACTGAATGTAATTTAGAAGAATTTTGCACTGAATGTAATTTAATCATAACCAATACTTAGTTTAAGAACCACTAAACAAGGCTGCATATGTGGAAGAGGCCTGGAGACACTGGAAGGTTTCAGATTGATTATATGATGGCTAGACAGAGGTTGAGGTGGTTGTTGTTGTCTTCCTTCCAAACACTGGTTTGATGCAGCTCCAGGCTACTCTCCACACTTCCCTCCAATGCTAAACCGGTGATCCCTTGATGCCTCAGAATGTGTCCTACCAACCAATCCCTTCTTCTAGTCAAGTTGTGCCACCAATTCCTCATCTCCCCAATTCTATTCAGTACCTCCTCATTACTCATGTGATCTACCCATTCTTCTGAAGCATCACATTTCGAAAGCTTCTATTCTCTTCTTGTCTAAACTATTAATTGTCCATTTTTCACTTCCATAGATGGCAACAGTCCATACAAATACTTTCAAAAGAGACCCATCTACTACTTTAAGCGTCGTATTTCCTAATCTAATTCCCTCAGCATCACCTGATTTAATTCGACTACATTCCATTATCCTCATTCTGTTTTTGTTGATGTTCATCTTATATCCACCTTTCAAGACACTGTCCATTCCGTTCAACTGCTCTTCCAGGTCCTGTGCCATCTCTGACAGAATTACAATGTCATCGAAAAACATTAAAGTTTTTATTTCTTCTCCATGGATTTTAATTCCTACTCCAAATTTTTCTTTTGTTTCTATCACTGCGTGCTCAGTATACAGACTGAATAACCCTGTCTCACTTGCTTCCCAACCACTGCCTCCCTTTCACGCCCCTTGACTCTTATAACTGCCATCTGGTTTCTGTACAAATTGCAAATAGCTTTTTCCTCCCTATATTTGACCCGCCACCTTCAGAATTTGAAACAGAGTATTCCAGTCAACATTGTCAAAAACTTTCTCCAAGTCTACAAATGCTAGAAAAGTACATTTGCCTTTCCGTAATCTATCTTCTAAGATAAGTCATAGGATCAGTATTGCTTCCCGTGTTCCAACATTTCTACAGAATCCAAACTGATCCTCTCCAAGGTCAGCTTCTATCAGTTGGTCCATTTGTCTGTCCAGAACTTGTGTCAGTATTTTGCAGCTGTGACTTATTAAACTGATAGTTCAGTAATTTTCACTCCTGTCAACACCTGCTTTATTTGAGATTGGAATTATTTTATTTTTCTTGAAGTCTGAGGGTATTTTGTCTGTCTCATACATCTTGCTCACCAGATGGTAGAGTTTTGTCATGGTTGGCTCTCCCAAAACTATCAGTAGTTCTGATGGAATGTTGTCTACTCCTGCGGATTTGTTTCGACTTAGATCTTTCAGTGCTCTGTCAAATTATTCGTGCAATATCACATCTCCCATTTCATCTTCATCTACGTCTTCTTCCATTTCCATAATACTACCCTCAAAGTACATTGCCCTTGTGTAGACCCTCTACATACTCCTTCCACCTTTCTGCTTTCCCTTCTTTACTTACAACTGGTTTTCCATCTGAGTTCTTGATATTCATACACGTGGTTCTCTTTTCTCCAAAGATCTCTTTAATTTTCCTATAGGCAGTATTATGCTACCCCTAGTGATATACGCCTTTACATTTATTTTATTTATTTCTTTATTTATTGTTCCGTGGGACCAAATTAAGAAGTCTCCATGGTCATGGACCGAGTCAATACATGAAATTATAACACGATATTAGAAACAGATAAAATGAAATATAAAAAAACATATTCAGGTGACAAGTTGTAAGCTTAAATAAGGAAAATCAACAATGTAACACTGGAACTTGCTTCATTTTTAGCTCTTCCAGGAGCTCCTTGACAGAACAGAAGGAGTGAGCCATGAGGAAACTCTTCAGTTTAGACTTAAAAGAGTTTGGGCTACTGCTAAGATTTTTGAGTTCTTGTGGTACCTTATTGAAAATGGATGCAGCAGAATACTGCATTCCTTTCTGCACAAGAGTCAAGGAAGTGCATTCCACATGCAGATTGGATTTCTGCCTAGTATTAACTGAGTGAAAGCTGCTAACTCTTGGGAATAGGCTAATATTGCTAACAACAAACGACATTAAAGAAAATACATACTGTGAGGGCAATGTCAGAATTCCCAGACTATTGAATAGGGGTCGACAAGAGGTTCTCGAACTTACACCACATATAGCTCGAGCAGCCCGTTTTTGAGCCAAAAATACCCTTTTTAAATCAAAAGAATTACCCCAAAAAACGATACCATACGACATAAGCGTATGAAAATATGCGGAGTAGACCACTTTTTGCATTGAAGTGTCACTTATTTCAGATACTGTTCTAATGGTAAGTAAAGCAGCATTTAGTTTCTGAACAAGATCCTGGACATGGGCTTTCCACAACAGCTTACTATCTATCTGAACGCCTAGGAACTTGAACTGTTCCGTCTTGCTTATAACATGCCCATTCTGTCAGATCAAAATATCTGTTCTTGTTGAATTGTGAGTTAGAAACTGTAAAACTGAGTCTTACTGTGATTTAGCATCAAATTATTTTCCACAAGCCACGAACTTATTTCATGAACTACATTATTTGATACTGTTTCAATATTACAAACAAGATCCTTCACTATCAAGCTGGTGTCATCACCAAACAGAAATATTTTTGAATCACCTGTAATACTAGAAGGCATATCATTTATATAAATAAGAAACAGCAGTGGCCCCAGCACCGACCCTTGGGGAACTCCCCACTTAACAGTGCCCCATTGGGACTGAACATCACTACCACTCTCAATATTGCGGAGAATTACCTTCTGCTTTCTGTTCTTAAAGTAAGAGGCGAACCAATTGTAAGCTACTCCCCTTACTCCATAATGGTCCAACTTCTGCATTAATATTTTGTGGTCAACACAGTCAAAAGCCTTCGTTAAATCAAAGAAAACACCTAGCGTTTGCAACCTTTCATTTAATCCGTCCAAAACCTCACAGAGAAAGGAGAATATAGCATTTTCAGTTGTTAAACCATTTCTAAAACCAAACTGAACATTTGACAGCAAATTATGTGAATTTAAATGCTCCAGTAACCTTCTATATACAACCTTCTCGATAACTTTAGCAAACATCGATGGCATAGAAACAGGTCTAAAATTGTGTACATTATCAATGTCTCCCTTTTTATAAAGTGGCTTCACTACCAAGTACTTTAATCGGTCAGGAAACCAACCACTCCTAAAGGAAAAGTTACAGATATGGCTAAGTACTGGGCTAACATACATAGAACAATACTTCAGTATTCTGCTAGATACCCCGTCATATCCATGAGAGTTCTTGGTCTTTAGTGATTTAATTATTAACTCAATCTCCCTCTTGTCAGTGTCATGGAGGAGCATTTCAGGTAACAGTCTCGGAACACTTTTTTCTAAGAGCGCTATATGATTCCCTGTTGGGACTAGGTTTCTATTTAGTTCACCTGCTATATTCAGAAAGTGATTATTAAATACTGTACATATATGCGACTTATCAGTAACACGGACATTCCACTACGCACTGATTCTATATCCTCGACCTGTATCTGCATTCCAGCCACTTCCTTTACGACTGACCATATGGTTTTAATTTTATCCTGAGACTTAGCTATTCTATCTGCATACCACATACTTTTTGCCTTCATAATAACATTTTTAAGCACCTTACAATACTGTTTGTAATGGGCTGCTGCATTTAGATTTTGACTGTTTCTAACGTTTTGATATAATTGCCATTTTGTTCTACAAGATATTCTTATCCCTCTTGTCAGCCACCCAGGCTGCCTGTTTGTGCTAGTACCCTGTTTTGAATGTTCTAACGGAAAGCAACTCTCAAAGAGCACGAGAAAAGTCTTGAGAAAAGCATTATATTTATCGTCTACTGTATCAGTGCTATAAACATCTTGCCACTCTTGTTCCTTGATAAGGTTTACAAAGGTCTCTACAGCAACTGGATCAGCTTTCCTAAACAGCTGACGACTATATTTAACACGTGTTGCAGCACAAAAATCTTTTAGAGTTACAATTTGTGCATCACGATCTGAAAGGCCATTCACCTTTTTGCTAACAGAATGCCCTTCTAGTAATGAGGAATGAACAAAAATGTTGTCTATGGTTGTTCTACTGTTCCCTTGCACTCTCGTCGGAAAGAATACGGTTTGTATAAGATTATATGAATTAAGGAGATGTACCAGCATCCTCTTCCTTGCACAGTCGCTTATACAATTAATATTGAAGTCACCACATATAACTAACTTTTTGTATTTCCTATAAAGTGAACCAAGAACCTCCTCTAGCTTTAGCAAAAATGTTGTGAAATCGGAGTCTGGGGATCTATAAATAACAACAGTTAGAAGTTTAGCTCTGTCAAATTTAACCACACCTGTACAACATTCAAACACCTTTTCAGGGCAGTACTTTGAAACATCAACTGACTCAAATGGGATGCCATTTTTCACATACATGGCTCCTCCCCCACACCGCAAAGAGCTCCTCGAAAAGCTGCCAGCCAACCTGTATCCTGGTAAAGGAAGCCTCTGAATTATCTCCTTATTTAAGAAGTGTTCAGATATACCAATAATTTAAGAGTCAACATCTATAAGTAGTTCACTAACTTTATCTCTAATGCCTTGTATGTTTTGATGAAATATACTAATTCCCTCATTACTCGGATACCTAAGCTTTGTCAAAAGTGGTTCCTTTATTAGAGAGACTTCCCTTAAGCAGGAATATCTATCAGCTGACTTCAATCTAAAAAAGGTGCAGCTCTAACACCCACTACTGCACTAATTTTCCCATGAGTGACCCCACCAATACTGTCACCTATAAGCTTTGCCAACTTCCCCATCCCATACCTGTTGAGGTGCAGGCCATGTCTAGTGAAACCCATCCTGCTGATAGACTCCACCGACACCACTGAAATGTGACCCATGCTTTTTGTCATCAGCGCACCCCCAAGTCTCATGTTATTACGCCTGACGGCTGTATTACAACGAGGCCGATCATGACGCTGAAACAGTTCCACGAAATGCACATTCATGTTGCCAGTCTGAGTGGCTATCTTTTCCAGGTCACCATCTATGTCATACTCCCCATCCCTATCAATACTATTACCATCCCCACCCACAATCAGTACCTGATCCTCTTTAGTAAAATCCCTTCATAACCCCCCCTATGTTAACAGTCACCTGAGCCAATCCTGCATTAGGCTTCACAATGCTGGTGACCTGGTACTCACTCCCCAGCACTTCCTGCAACTGCTGGCCTACACCTCTGCCATGAGAACTACCTAACAGCAGAACCTTCTTCTTCCTCTTCGACTTTGCAACTGTTCTGGCCACCGTAACTACTGAGGTCTGCTGCATACTTCCTACAGCTACAGCTACCAGAGACTCCTCTCCACTAGACTCTGACAGTTGGTCATATCTATTGTAAACACCAATAGTAAAACTATCTGAAAATCTTCTTCTCCTCCAGATCTCTTGCGAACAGCCAACTCCCATTCCCCAACCCCCTTCTCCCTCCTCATCCTATCTAGCTCCTCCTGTGCATTTTTCAACGGCACCTGAAGGGCACAGATCTTACACTCCTGCTCCTCTATAAACTTGCTCTTGCTACATAACCTGCAGTTCCAGGAGAGGATCTCACCAGAATGCCCACTGGCTTCCCCACTGCATTCCCCCCAGTGAAAATACTTCGAACAAGTCTTACACCGCAATCCACTACTCACGAACCTACGGCAAAGCCGACACTTCTCACTCATGGTAAAATTTTACTTTTACTAAGTTACGCTACTACAATAAGAAGATGTTAAAAACCTGACTACAATAATTACAAACATACTCTACAAGGGAAGTAACTACTATTATTAACAGTATTAATAAACAACAAATGTGAATATAACAAAAGACTAATACAGAAAGAGAATCAAACGTCTAATGACACAGTAACGAAGCTGAAAACAGTTCCCAAAAGGTTCTTCTGAAATTATTTCACCACAAAACACAAAAAACTCCGGTTGAAGACTACTAAAGTTCCTAAATAAACCACTATTTACAAACAATTAATTAGTACTTAGCTTTCGATGTGCCGCTACAGCTGCAACTGGTCAGCGCGGAATGTTTGTCCTCTAGCCATTCCTGCTTAGCCATTTTGCACTTACTATCGATCTCATTTTTGAGACATTTGTATTCCTTTGTGCCTGCTTCAATTGTTGCATTTTTATATTTTCTCCTTTCATCAATTAAATTCAATATCTCTTCTGTTACCAAAGGATTTCTAATAGCCCTCGTCTTTTTGCCTACTTGATCTGCTGCTGCCTTCACTATTTCATCTCTCAAAGCTACCCATTCTTCTTCTACCGTATTTCTGTCCTCCGTTCTTGTCAATCATTCCCTAATGATCTGTCTGAAACTCTGTACAACCTCTGGTTCTTTCAGTTTATCCACATCCCATCTATTTAAAATGCCACCTTTTTGCAGTTTCTTCAGTTTTAATCAACAGTTCATAACCAATAGATTGTGGTCAGAGTCCACATCTGCCCTTGGATACATATTACAACTTAAAACCTGGTTCCTAAATCCCTGTCTAACCATTATGTATTCTATCTGAAATCTTCCAGTGTCTCCAGGCCTCTTCCATGTATATAACCTTCTGTCACGATTCTTAAATCAAGTGTTAGCTATGATTAAGTTATGCTCTGTGCAAAATTCTACCAGGCGGATTCCTCTTTCATTCCTTACCCTCATTCCATATTCACCTACTCCTTTTCCTTCTCTTCCTTTTCCTACTATTGAATTCCAGTCCCCCATGACTATTAAATTTTTGTCTCCCTTCACTATTTGAAAAATTTCTTTTATCACATCATAGATTTCTTCAATCTCTTCATCACCTTCAGAGCTAGTTGGCATATACACTTGTACTACTGTGGTAGGCATGGACCTTCGCATCTAGCTTGGCTAAAATAATGCATTCACTATGCTGTTCATAGTAGCTTACCCGTGCTCCCATTTTTTTAAATTTAATTTAATTATATTTTTTTGTTCCGAAACCTACTCCTGCAAAACCCCCAGTCAATTTTGTATTTATAACCCTGTATTCAACTGACCAGAAGTCTTGTTCCTCCTGCCACTGACCTGCATTAATTCCCACTATATCCAACTTTAACCTATCTATTTCCCTTTTTAAATTTCCTAACCTGCCTGCTCGATTAAGGGATCTGGCATTCCACACTCCGATCCCTAAAATATGTTTTCTTTTTCCTGATGACGACATTCTCCTGAGTAGTTCCCGCCCAGAGACCTGAATGGGGGACTATTTTACCTCTGGTATATTTTACCCAAGAGGATGCCATCATCATTTAACCATACAGTAAAGCTGCATGCCCTCAGGAAAAATTACGGCTGTACTTTCCCCTTGCTTTCAGCTGTTCACAGTACCAGCATAGCAAGGTCATTTTGGCTGATGTTACAAGGCCAGATCAGTCAATCACCCAGACTGTTGCCCCTGCAGCTACTGAAAAGGAGGCTGCCCCTGCAGCTACTGAAAAGGCTGCTGCCCCTCTTCAGGAACCAAACGTTTGTCTGGCCTCTCAACAGATACCCTTCCATTGTGGTTGCACCTATTGTATGGCTATCTGTTTCACTGAGGCACCTCCCCACCAATGGCAAGGTCCATGGTTCATGTGTGTGTGTGTGTGTGTGGGGGGGGGGGGGGGGGGGGGGGGGGGGGGAGATTTAGGTACTAGATTTAAAATTGTAAGACATTTCCAGATGTGGACTCTGACCTCAATTTATTGGTATGAACTGTAGATTAAAACTGAATAAATTGTAAAAAAGGTAGGAAATTAAGGAGATGGGACCTGGATAAAAAGCATGTGAAATGGACTTAAAAAATTTTTAAATTACATTGCCAGGAAGGGCAAAATTGCTAAGCAGGATAGATAGATAACAAATGTAAGTATTTAGAAGAATATTTCACTTTTAGAAAGATAGATACTGCTTACAGGAAAATTGTGGAAAAGAAAAGCAGCTGTGTGAATATTAAGAGCTCAGATGGTAGACCAGTCCCAAGCAAAGAAGGAAAAGGTGGTAAGTGGAAGGAATATACAGTGTGTCTGTACAAGGGAGATGAACTTAAAGGCAATATTATGGAAAGTGGAGTGAAAGTAGATGAAAATGAGATGGGAGGTGCGATACTGTGAGAAGAATTTGACAAAACTCTGAAAGATCTAAGTTGAAACAAGGCCTCGGGAGTAAACAATATTCTGCCATAACTACTGACGGCCTTGGTAGAGCCAGCCATGTAAAACTCTTCCATCTAGTGTGCAAGATGTATGGGACAGGTGAAATACCCTCACACTTCCAGAAGAATACAATAATTCCAATTCCAAAGAAAGCAGCTGCTGACAAGTGTGAAAATTATCAAACTATCAGTTTAGTAAGTCATGGTTGCAACATACTAACACAAATTCTTTACAGAAGAATGGAACGACTAGTAGAAGCAGACCTCTGGGAAGATCATTTTGGATTCTGGAGAAATGTTGGAACATGAGAGGCAAAACTGACCTTATGACCTCCCTTAGAAGACCAATTAAGAAAAGACAAACCTACATTCGTGGTATTTGTAAACTTAGAGAAAACATTTGACAGTGTTGATTGGAATACTCTCTTTGAAATTCCGAAGGTAGCAGGCCTAAAAAACAAGGAGTGAAAAGCTATTTACAACTTGTAAAGAAACCAGATAGCAGTTAAATGAGCCAAGGGGCATGAAAGGAAGGCAATGGTTGAAAACGGAGTGAGACAGGGTTGCAGCCTATCCTGATGTTATTCAACATGTACATAGAAGAAGTAGTAAAGGGAGCCAAGGAAAAATTTGGAGTAGGAATTAAAGTTCAGGGAGAAGAAATCAAAACTTTGAGGTTTGCCAATGACACCGTACTTCTGCCAGAGACAGCAAAGAACCTGCAAGAGCAGTTGAATGGAACAAATGGTGTCTGGAGAGGAGGATATAAGATGAACATTAATAAATGCAAAACAAGGACAATGGAATGTAGTCAAATTAAATTAGGTGATGCTAAGGAAATCAGATTAGGAAACGAGACACTTAAATTAGCAAATGATTTTTGCTATCTGGGCAGCAAAATAACTAATGATGGCTAAAGTAGAGAGGATATAAAATGTAGACTGGCAATGGCACAAAAAGAATTTCCAAAGAAGACAAATTCGTTGACACTAAATATAGATTCACGTGATAGGAAGTCTTTTCTGAAGGTATTTGTCTGGTGTGTAGCCATGAACCGAAATGAAACATGGGTGATAAACAGTTTACATAGAAACAGAATACAAGCTTTCAAAATGTGGTGCTACACAAGAATGTTGAAGATTAGATGGGTTGATCATACAACTAGCGAGGAAGTACTGAACAGAACTGGGGAAGCAAGAAATTTGTGGCACAACTTGACCAAAAAAGGGATCGGTAGATAGGACACATTCTGAGATATCAGAGGCTCATCAATTTACACACATCAAAAAAAGTTTAGCATCACACCGGTTCCCAGAACTCCTGAAGATAGATGTTGACTGTGGATATTATATCACAGACACAGTCCCTTTGACTGTTCAGAGATGTCACTAAACCCACCCAAAGATGTAAACAACTATGCATGAGCAGCACCTATTACAAGAAGGGGGTCTGGCAGCCGGTCAGTTCCAGTCATTCCACCAGTAAGGAGGTACATGGCTCATGTTCTCTGTAGTTCAACCATGCCTAAACGGTCAATACCATTGTTCGATCACGTCCACATTGTTACTTTGTGTCAGGAAGGGCTCTCAACAATGGAAGTGTCCAGGTGTCTCAGAATGAACCAAAGTGATGTTGTTCAGACATGGAGGAGATACAGAGAGACAGGAACTGTTGATGACATGCCTCGCTCAGACTGCCCAAGGGCTACTAATGCAGTGGATGACCACTAACTACACATTATGGCTTGGAGGAAACCTGACAACAATGTCAGCATATTGAATAATGCTTTTCGTGTAGCCACAGGAAGTTGTGTTACGACTCCCAACTGCGCACAATAGGCTGTATGATGCGCAACTTCACTCCCAACGTCCATGATGAGGTCCATCTTTGCAACCACAACACATGCAGCGTGGTACAGGTGGGCCCAACAACATACCAAATGGACTGGTCAGGATTGGCATCACGTTCTCTACACCGATGAGTTTCGCATATGCCTTCAATCAGACAATCATCGAAGACATGTTTGGAGGCAACTCCGTCAGGCTGAACACCTTAGACACACTATCCAGTAAGTGCAGCAAGATGGAGGTTCCCTGCTGTTTTGGGGTGGTATTATGTGGGACCGATGTACGCCGCTGGTGGTCATGGAAGGCGCCATGGCTGTACAATAAGTAAATTCCATCCTCCGACCGATAGAGCAACCATATCAGCAGCATATTGGGGAAGTATTCGTCTGCATGGACAACAATTTGCACCCCCATTGTGCACATCTTGTGAATGATTCCCTTCAGGATAACGACATTGCTCAACTAGAGTGGCTAGCATGTTCTCCGGACATGAACTCTATCGAACATGTATGGCATAGATTGAAAATAACTGTTTATAGAGAACGGGACCCACCAACCACTATGAGGGATCTACGCTGAATCGCCATTGAGGAGTGGGACAATCTGGACCAACAGTGTCCTGATGACCTTGTGGACTGTATGCCATGACGAATATAGGCCTCCATCAATGCAAGAGGACATGCTACTGGGTATCAGAGGTACCAGTGTGTACAGCAATCTGGAGCAGCACCTCTGAAGATCTCACTGTATGGTGGTACAACATGCAATGTATGCTTTTCATGAGAAATAAAAAGGGCAGAAATGATGTTTATGTTGATCTCCATTCCAGTTTTTTGTACAGGTTCCAGAACTCTCGGAACTGAGGTGATGCAAAACTTTTTTTGATGTGAGTAGTATTGGAGGTAAGCACGGGAGGTAAAAATTGTAGAGGGAGACCAAGAGATGAATACAGCACGCAGAGTCAGAAAGATGTAGGTTGCAGTAGTTATTCAGAGATTAAGAGGCTCATGCAGGACAGAGTAGCATAGAGAGCTACATCAAAACAGTCTTGGGACTGCAGACCACAACAACAAAAGGTTGTACAAAGTTTTTTGTTGAGAAGCTCCTTTTGCATAAATATTTTTGAGATAAAAAGTAGATGCAACTTTATACCATTCTATGCAGAGACACCCCTTTCCTACAGAGCCAAAATCATGCACAGCTCATTCTTTTGTGCAAAGAAAGTGAATTAGGGAGTAGTGTGAAGAAAATACCAAACCTGAAAAATAAGAGCCTCCCTAAGTTTAATTTTTCAAAGAAATGAGAAAACCGCAAGTTCTGTATAAAGTTTCTGACAGTATGATTTAAATAAATAAATAAATAAATAATAATGATTAAAAGTTATCTTCAAAACTAGTTCTTAAACCAAGTACATAAAAAAAACTTGCCATATGATACGCATGCATTTTACATTTTATCAAAATAACAAAGTGATAATCCTATTTCTCTTTTTGTTGCCCAAAAAATGTATGTATTACATACAACTTAGTTTTTATATGTGTTATATAATTATAAAAAGGTTAAACTGAAATGGGGAATGAGTGACTACCCAAAAAGAATGAGGAACAAAGGAACTAGAATTAGAACAAGAAACAAGCCTGGCCAAACTAGACCAAGGTGGAAATGAGACTAGCCAAAGTGAATGGTTAGTGACCATCCCAGCAAGAAGAGTGGCTGAAGTGAATGCTGAATGACCATTTAGGGAACAAAGCTGACCACAACCAAAGTAAATGGTGAACAACAGTTCTTCAGAAGTCATTCCTCAGTCCTTTTGTTCACTTCAGTGAACCATTCCTTTGAACCCGTATATTTGTGCACGGCCTACCTTTACTTCACATCATATCTTTTCCATTGCATCCCATGCAAGAGCATGAACAACCTGTTCCATCACACTGATAAATCAGCCATTGCTGGTGTTGTTGGTGTCCTAGTGAAATTTAGTTCCTGAACTGACAGACTATATACCACCAGTGGAGCTCACACATATCAATATGACCAATTTTCCAGTATATTTCATGTCAGAATGCTGCCATGATACCTTTTACTGCATTATATACCACCAGTGGAGCTCACACTTATCAATATAACCAGTTTTCCAGTATATTTCATGTCAGAATGCTGTGATATCTTTTACTGCACACATTATTGATTTACCTGATTGAGTTCCAAATGATGTGAAGATATTTCAGCTTGTGGCTATGAGTGTTAGCAATATAATTATGGCAGAAAGGACAACAGAGAAGAAACAACTTATGGAAAGCTAAGACAAGAACAGAAAACAAAGAAATTGAAATAAACGCATCTGGTTGTTACTTGTAACTGTACAATGAGGCAAACTGACAATAAGAGGAAAAACTTTCCGTCAATGATTTTTCTTTCTCTGGGAGAATGCAGTTGTAAACCTGTTTCAAAATATAAGTGTCTGAAAATAAACATCACATGTCGTGGGCAATACTCACCCCATTGCTTGTAAGAGCAAGTGTGTGTTGGCGCCCACAAGCCACAGCGCTCACCTCCACCTTCAGATTTGGGAACAGTGAGAGGCCATGAGGAGTGCCAAAGCGAGACATTGTTGGACCAGTACCTGTAAATGAAAAAGAGGAAAACTTTCAACACTACTTGAACATAAAAATAAATATTAAAACAACAAAACTAGTTGTTCAGGGAGGCTAGCCTGTCATTCTCCACAGCAAAAAACTTCACAAATGTCTAAATGAATAAAAATGTTCTAAATTACCTTTGGCTCATCCCAGTTATAATAAAGGGATGAATAAAGGACTGTTGCTTTGATTGTCAGATGACTCCATGCAATACAAAATTCTGATGGAAAAAAGGGGCAAGGGAAGCAATGACTAGATAAAAACAGGACAAAGTATGAAAAAAAAAAACACTAACAGAATTAATTAAGTGTAAGAAAATGAAAACAATACATAAAAGAGGATTGGCAGAGACAGAGATGTACTGTATGGTCACAAAGAATAGAAGATAGAGGGTAGGGAAAAGAAAATGACACGTGCCAACATATAACAAGGATGACACAAGAAAAGAGAATGAAGACACAAAAATAGGGACTATGATTTCTTTCTTTGTATTACAGGTGTCTTGATTTTACATGTACACTTACAATTCCCTAGACCCAGTTGCGGCAGATTTCTTTCTTGACAAACATTCACTGTGTTCTCACCACCTTCCAATTTGTACATCTAGGTGAGTCACTTGCCTGTCATCATCAAAGTTCACTCACTTTTCTTTTCCTGAGTTCTCGTGAAATACAACTGAATCAACCAAAAGTCTCTGTCCATCATTTATTATTTCATGGTACATTTACAGGTTTCTAGCCAAATTTGCCATTAAATGAAGTCACTAACTCAGCTAGACAGCTGAAATATTACATCAATCACACCAAGAAAACCCTTCAAATCACCCTTCAAATCACTCATCATTTTATCAACCATGTGCGACAGTCCCCAACAAAGACTTAACATTATACATACATGGTGCCACCCTGAGTTAAAATAATCCATGATTCGGGCCTTGAGGTGAAAAGTCATTAGCTACTCCCCTGTTTGATACAACAAAAAATTGCTAGTTGGTAAACACTAAACAACGGAAATGAAGGAATAGAAAGAGCATTTAGAGTTTGATTTAAATCCTCAGACATCTATCACCTTTGATGCAGAGCTTTCTTGAATGAAATTATACCTATCACAGTATCAATATTCGCTCCTATTCTCTAACAATAAAGCTAATCATAAGCAAAGCCAGAGACTCAGGCAAGCATTCTTTGCATTATAGTGATGATACTTTACGACTTTACAACAAATATTAATACTAAACTCACCCAGGCATCCTTGAGCTGCATTTCCCCAAGTATACACAGTAGAATTACGAACAACAGCAACATGAGCAAAACCAGCACTCAACATGTTTGCTGCCACATTCACAGCATTTTTTTTAAATGGAACATCCTGAAAGTGTTAAAATTATGATACACAACTGGTAATCATGCATTTTTTTAAAAAAAAAGACATAATTTCATATATAACACATTAGACACATAATTTATCTATCTTCCTTGTTATATCAATGAGTCACAGTTGGAATCTGTGTAACACTTTGTAGGGATATGAAATAGAATGAACACACAGGCTCAGTTATGGGTAAAGCAGGTGGTAGACTTCAGTTTAATGCTAGAAAACCAGGAAAATACAGTCAGTCTACAAAGAAGATTGCTTACAAATCACTCCTGTGACCCATCCTATAATACTGATCAAGTGTAAGAAAGCCATATCAAATAGTACTAACAGGGGATACTGAACGTATACAGAGAAGGGCAGCACAAATGATCAGAGGTTTGTTTGATCCAAGGGAGAGTGGCACAGAGACACTGAGGAAACTGCCAGACTATTGAAGATAGACATAAACTACCTCATGAACGCGTACTTACAAACTTTCAAGGACCATCTCTAAATGATGACTCTAGGAATATACTACAATCCCCTATATATCATTCCTATATGGATCATGACGGCAAGATTAGATTAATTACAACACACACAGAGGCATTTAAACTGTCATTTTCTTGCACTCCTCATGTGAATGAAACAGGAAAAGCCCTAATAACTTGTCAATGAGATGTACTGTTTGCCATGCACTTTACAGTGGTTTGCAGAGTATAGACATAGACATACATATACTGACCTACAACTATATAATGTTAATGTTAAGGATATACAAAGTAGTATAATTAAAGAGGGTAAATAGTCTGAATTAAACAGTGGTTAGTTTACCACTTTGTACATCCTCAACATTATATAGTTGTAGGTCAGTATATGTACACCTTGTTACTAGGCTAACATAAAAAATATTTATGTTGCTTGACATATATATTTAGGATTAGGTGTTTTTGTGTCACTATGGCACAGTTAGATACTATATGTATGTTGCGACTGTGTAATGGCATGGACTTTTCAGTTGCTTTCAATACTTTTTTTTTTTTGTGGTGTTTATCCCTTTACGTAAGATAAAGGATCTTGCGGATTATACAGCCTACCATGTTAGATGCTGTGATCGACTACTATATATAAATAACATTGTGTTAAATTTTATATATATATATATATATATATATATATATATATATATATATATAAAATGATCCAACTCCCCAAGACACTATCCAAATTGAACCCTGCCTGGAACAGTTCCGTCCTCCGTCACAGCGGGACCCACCTCCTCTTCCTCAAAATCACCCTCTCCAAACCTTTCAGGAATTTCTGACTTCCAGCCTTGCCTCTCAATCCTTCCTAAAAAACCTTAATCCTACTCCCAACATCACCACTGCTGAAGCCCAGGCTATCCGTGATCTGAAGGCTGACCGGTCCATCGTCATTCTTCGGGCGGACAAGGGTTCCACGACCGTGGTACTTGATCGTCGGGAGTATGTGGCTGAGGGACTGCGTCAGCTTTCAGACAACACCACATACAAAGTTTGCCAAGGTAATCCCATTCCTGATGTCCAGGCAGAGCTTCAAGGAATCCTCAGAACCTTAGGCCCCCTACAAAACCTTTCACCTGACTCCATCAACCTCCTGACCCCACCGACACCCCGCACCCCTACCTTCTACCTTCTTCCTAAAATTCACAAACCCAATCATCCCGGCCGCCCCATTGTAGCTGGTTACCAAGCCCCCACAGAACGTATCTCTGCCTACGTAGATCAACACCTTCAACCCATTACATGCAGTCTCCCATCCTTCATCAAAGACACCAACCACTTTCTCGAACGCCTGGAATCCTTACCCAATCAGTTACCCGCAGAAACCATCCTTGTAACCATTGATGCCACTTCCTTATACACAAATATCCCGCACGTCCAGGGCCTCGCTGCGATGGAGCACTTCCTTTCACGCCGATCACCTGCCACCCTACCTAAAACCTCTTTCCTCATTACCTTAGCCAGCTTCATCCTGACCCACAACTTCTTCACTTTTGAAGACCAGACATACCAACAATTAAAGGGAACAGCCATGGGTACCAGGATGGCCCCCTCGTACGCCAACCTATTCATGGGTCGCTTAGAGGAAGCCTTCTTGGTTACCCAGGCCTGCCTACCCAAAGTTTGGTACATATTTATTGATGACATCTTCATGATCTGGACTCACAGTGAAGAAGAACTCCAGAATTTCCTCTCCAACCTCAACTCCTTTGGTTCCATCAGATTCACCTGGTCCTACTCCAAATCCCATGCCACTTTCCTTGATGTTGACCTTCACCTGTCCAATGGCCAGCTTCACATGTCCGTCCACATCAAACCCACCAACAAGCAACAGTACCTCCATTACGACAGCTGCCACCCATTCCACATCAAACGGTCCCTTCCCTACAGCCTAGGTCTTTGTGGCAAACGAATCTGCTCCAGTCCGGAATCCCTGAAGCATTACACCAACAACCTGACAACAGCTTTCGCATCCCGCAACTACCCTCCCGACCTGGTACAGAAGCAAATAACCAGAGCCACTTCCTCATCCTCTCAAACCCAGAACCTCCCACAGAAGAACCACAAAAGTGCCCCACTTGTGACAGGATACTTTCCGGGACTGGATCAGATTCTGAATGTGGCTCTCCAGCAGGGATACGACTTCCTCAAATCCTGCCCTGAAATGAGATCCATCCTTCATGAAATCCTCCCCACTCCACCAAGAGTGTCTTTCCGCCGTCCACCTAACCTTCGTAACCTCTTAGTTCATCCCTATGAAATCCCCAAACCACCTTCCCTACCCTCTGGCTCCTACCCTTGTAACCGCCCCCGGTGTAAAACCTGTCCCATGCACCCTCCCACCACAACCTACTCCAGTCCTGTAACCCGGAAGGTGTACACAATCAAAGGCAGAGCCACGTGTGAAAGCACCCACGTGATCTACCAACTGACCTGCCTACACTGTGATGCATTCTATGTGGGAATGACCAGCAACAAACTGTCCATTCGCATGAATGGACACAGGCAGACAGTGTTTGTTGGTAATGAGGATCACCCTGTGGCTAAACATGCCTTGGTGCACGGCCAGCACATCTTGGCGCAGTGTTACACCGTCCGGGTTATCTGGATACTTTCCACTAACACCAACCTATCCGAACTCCGGAGATGGGAACTTGCTCTTCAATATATCCTCTCTTCCCGTTATCCACCAGGCCACAATCTCCGCTAATTTCAAGTTGCTGCCACTCATACGTCACCTGTCATTCAACAACATCTTTGCCTCTGCACTTCTGCCTCGACTGACATCTCTGCCCAAACTCTTTGCCTTTACAAATGTCTGCTTGTGTCTGTGTATATGCGGATGGATATGTGTGTGTGTGCGAGTGTATACCTGTCCTTTTTTCCCCCTAAGGTAAGTCTTTCCGCTCCCGGGACTGGAATGACTCCTTACCCTCTCCCTTAAAACCCATATCCTTTTGTCTTTCCCTCTCCTTCCCTCTTTCCTGACGAGGCAATCGTTGGTTGCGAAAGCTAGAATTTTGTGTGTATGTTTGTGTTTGTTTGTGTGTCTATCGACCTGCCAGCGCTTTTGTTTGGGAAGTCTCATCATATATATATATATATATATATATATATATATATATATATATATATATATATATATATATATATATATATATAATAGAGGGAAACATTCCACGTGGGAAAAATATATTTAAAAAGAAAGATGATGAGACTTACCCAACAAAAGCGCTGGCAGGTCGATAGACACACAAATAAACACAAACATACACACAAAACTCTAGCTTTCGCAACCAACGGTTGCCTCGTCAGGAAAGAGGGAAGGAGAAGGAAAGACAAAAGGATTGGGTTTTAAGGGAGAGGGTAAGGAGTCATTCCAATCCCGGGAGCGGAAAGACTTACCTTAGGGGGAAAAAAGGACAGGTTTACACTCGCACACACACACATATCCATCCACACATACACAGACACAAGCAGACATTTGTAAAGGCAAAGAATTGCCTTTACAAATGTCTGCTTGTGTCTGTGTATGTGTGGATGGATATGTGTGTGTGTGCGAGTGTAAACCTGTCCTTTTTTCCCCCTAAGGTAAGTCTTTCCGCTCCCGGGATTGGAATGACTCCTTACCCTCTCCCTTAAAACCCAATCCTTTTGTCTTTCCTTCTCCTTCCCTCTTTCCTGACGAGGCAACCGTTGGTTGCGAAAGCTAGAGTTTTGTGTGTATGTTTGTGTTTATTTGTGTGTCTATCGACCTGCCAGCGCTTTTGTTGGGTAAGTCTCATCATCTTTCTTTTTAAATATATATATATATATATATATATATATATATATATATATATATATATATATATATTGTTAGTTAATATCATGTACACCCTCTGTACCTATTATCATAGGTTGTTTTAATCATTACTTAAGATTGTTGGAGTGCGGTTTCAGTCTTGCTGTAACTGTGAAGTTGTTGTTGTCTACTGTTACTGCCCTCTTATGCAGTGGTGTCTCATGTAATAATTATAATTACAATAAATTTAAAAAATCAATTTTACAATTGTATTGTATATGTACAATTATGTATATAGTAGTATAGTCTTTCAGTATCTTAATAGTAATTTTTGATGTATATATATATATATATATATATATATATATATATATAAAATTTAAAAAATACATATTTCTGTAATTCTCCTCCCCTACTCCCCCCCCCCTCCCCCACGTTTTTCATACAACTGAGAAATCCTCCCCCCCCCCCTCCTCTTCTTCACTTTTCATACAATAAGTATAGATTACTTGCCACCTCTTTCCCTTACATTATTCTCCCATCCTCCTCCTCTTCCTCCTCCCCCCCCCTCCCACTTTTTCAAATACACAACACATCCAGCTCTTTATGCATAGGATGTGTAGGGCTTTGATGCTATACATAATTATTATATCTAGTAAATAGGCTTTTAATTTGTTTTTGTAATTGTCTGTGTGAAAGACTGTGACAAATGACACTAATGGGAAGCATGGTACTGGCATTCTGTAATGTATGTACAACAATATTTTGATTGTTTTAATGTTGAGATGAAACTTACTTTGTTATCATACCTTATCGACTATGCATTGCTATCTAATTTTAAAGCTGTAAACAAAGTATACCAGTGTTTTGGTTTGTATACCAATGTTTGGTTTGTTTGTATACATCAACTAGAGACTAGTTTTGTTAAAACTTGACAATGGTGCCATCTAGCACCTGTTATTGTACATTATATAGATCCTGTATTGTTGCTTGTGTTTCAGGCAAATGGAGCGAGGTTGTGTTAGCAAGTTAGCAGTGTGTCAGTCCTACACGAGAGTACAGCATGTTTTGAGATTTTTTTTGGTACATAGTACAATTATGTGGTGCATTCCATATGGGAGCTTGCTGTGCTTGGTACACTCATGGTGAGGTTATTATATGTGTTTATCTCATGGGAGTTTGCACCATGATAATGAGTAAATGTACACATGTGTGTTTAATTTTCAGACTTGTGAATTTATATCAGCTATATGATCATTGTGTCTCAACAGGACACAATGCAAGAATCTATGGCAATTTTTACCCCGGTGTAGTTTTTATCCATCCTACAATAGGACATGGAATGAATAGTTGGGCAAGCATGGGCATAACTTGCAGTGATTTGGTTGTGGTACTATTGCCTCGGTTGCCTGGTCTAATTATTTTTCGTAATAATTGTTGTCAGATGTATGGTCACGATTCCCATTATATATTCTCCAACTGATGTTTTACATTTGAAAATGACAATGTAGTTCATTGAAACTGATAATAGAACCCCTTTTTTTTAAAGAACAGTTTTATGTACTGTGACTATGGCTACACTACTGTAGTGCCAAATAAACATTTAGTTCACTAGAACTTAAAATGCATGTTTGGAAAGTAAGGTTACAGCAGGTATTTACCTGCAGTGGACATTTGTCAATGTAAAGTTGGTATTCTTGTATTATGTGGCAATTCTGCTACAAAGAACAAGTGGTGGCAAAGATAATTCAATTGAATACTTGTTGGAGAATTGTGTGTATACACAAACCCAGCAAATCTCTCTTCCGCTCAGTGACTTGTGCATATCCTTATACGGTTTCAGAGAAATTGCATATGTTTAATGTCATGTCATATCTTACAGTGGAAAAGTGGTGTAGGGAGCTTAAAGTTAGCTGAAGAAAGAGTTACGATAAACAGAGGAGCTAGTGAAAACCGACTGTGCTATTGGCACTACACGCACTTCAGAACTTGTAAGGGGTGTCCCGCGAGTATATGCCTAATAAATGATGACAAATAGAAGAAGTGGACAGTGTTAAATTCTTGGGATTACGGCATGATAATAAATTCAGCTGAGAGGAGCACACCACAGAACTGCTGAAGTGTCTAAACAAATATCTACTTGAAATGTGAATTCTGTCAAACATAGGGGATATAAAAATGAAAAAGCTGGCATACTATGCTTACTTTCACTCCATAATGTCATATGGGATTATTTTTTGGAGTAATTCACCAAGCCAAGCTAAAGTTTTCCGGGCACAAAAACGTGCAATAAGAGTTATATGTGGTGTGAACTCAAGAACATCCTGCAGAGGCCAGTTTAGGGAACTAGGGATACTAACTACTGCTTCCCAATATACTTATTCCTTAATGAAATTTATCATTAAAAATATATCACTTTTTCAAACCACGAGCACAGTTCATGGAATCAATAACAGAAATAAAAATAATCTTCATAAGGAATTAAAGTCACTTACTCTTGTACAAAAAGGTGTGCCTTTTTCAGGAACAGACATTTTCAATAATTTGCCAGCAGAAATAAAAAGCTTAACAATAAATGAAATTCAATTTAAGAGAAGCCTAAAGGATTTATTGGTGGCCAACTCCTTCTACTCCACTGATGAATAAACTTCTGCACCATTTCAGTGCAGTAATGTGTTCATTGTAAATAAGTATTGTAGTAGTTCTATTATATGTTTATTACCTTATAAATATTTTTTTAAAATTTTAAATTCAGTGCATTAACGTGATCTTAGTAAATGATTTTTGTAAAATGATCCTTTCATATAGTGTTCATTAAAAAAATGACATTAGCCTATTTGTTTTAGTTGTAAATATTTGTTATTTGTTATTGTTTTTCTGACATGTTTTACATCCTGGATGACCTGCTCACTACGGATCAAGTAAATCTAATATAATATAATATAATATAATCATAGGTAATGTCATCTTTTTCAGTACTCATTTTGGTATGTTCAGTGAAAGCCCTCTGTCTTCCCCTCTCCCGCCTCCCAAAACCTCACTACTTGTCCTGAAGACCTTACTCTGCCAATTGCCACAGTCTTTTCTGCTCCCCAATCACTCCTATCTGAATCAGTCATCAGTCATACAATCAAAAACACTGCCACTATGGTTGGCTGCTTTTTGGCATCTATGTGGGACAATCTGTACTTTGCCTATGTGGGGATGGCTTGAGTGTCTCAACAGTACAGATAGCTGTACCACAGGTGCAACTACTATGGATGGGTACCTGTGGAAAGGTCAGAAAAACATGTGGTTTCTGAAAAGTGGCGGCAACCTTTTGAGTAGTTGCAGGGCCAGCAGTGTGGATGACTGACTATCTGGCCTTTTAACATTAGCCAACATGGCCTTGCTGTGCTCGTACTGCAAACAACTGATAGCAAGAGAACCTAAAGCAATTATTTTTGCTGAGGGCATATATGATTTAATGATGAAGGCATCCTCTTGGGTAAAATATTCCAGAGGCAAAATAGTCCCCCATTTGGAATTCCAGGTGAGGCCTACTCAGGAGAATATCTACATCTACATCATGGAATGATAGATCCCTTAGTTGAGTAGAGGGATCGGAGAACAGAAAAAGGAAACTAGATAGGTTGAAGTTGGATATATCGAGAATTAGTGAAGAGCAGGACTTCTGGTCAGACAGATACAGGGTTATTAACATGAAATTAATTACGTGCAATACATGAGTAGGTCTAATAATGAATACGAAAATGAGAGTGCAGATATGCTACTATGAAGAGCACAGTGAATGTAGTATTGTAACCAATATAGACACGAAGCCAACACCCACCACCATAATACATGTTTATACGCCAACTACCTCCACAGATGATGGTACGGACAGAATGTATGATGAGATAAAAGAAGTAACTCAGATATTTAGGGTACAGGAAAATTTAATTGTGATGGGAGACTGGAATCCAATAGAAGGGAAAGGAAGAGAAAGAAAAATAATAGGAGAATACAGACCACAGGAAGGAATGAAGAAGGAATCTGACTGGTAGAATTTTCCACAGATAATGATTTAATCACTGTCTGAGGATCACGTAAAAAGGCTGTATATGTGGTAGGGACCTGCAGACACTGGAATATTTCACTAATTATATAATGGTAAGACAGAGATTTTGAAATCAGATTTTAAACTGCAAGACATTTTCATGAGCAACCCCACCAGGGTAGCCAAGAGTACTAATGCGCTGGTTCCTGGACTTGGGTAGGTGCACTGGCCCCCGGATCGAGTCCGCCCAGCGGATTACTGACGAGGACCGGTAGGCCGGCCAGACTGAATGTGGTTTTTAGGCGGTTTTCCACATCCCACTAGGTGAATACTGGGCTCATCCCTATGTTCCACCTCAGTTACACAATTCACAGACATTTGATAACGTTTGCACTACTCCATGGCTTACACTAGACGCGGACAGCTGGGGTGCACTAATTCTGGCCTGGGGGGTTTGAAGTGGTGGCAGGAAGGGCATCTAGACACATTCTCTAACTAACACTGCCACATCAATAGTAACAAGGCCGACCCCGCATTGCAGTGGGACTAAGGCTTCAAGTATGTGATGGTGTTGACTGTGTTCACAATTCATTGGTTACTAGTGAACACAGCAATGCTCCGCAATTGCTAAATATGCAAGGGAATTGGATATACCTCAAAATCACCCCCCACCACCACCACTTTCTATCGTTCTCCTACTCCCATCCCTCTCTTTCTCCACCTTCTCCTTCTGACCCCTATCTCTGTCATCACCTTCCCCCTACACCTTGTACATCTCTTATCCCACACTCACTCTATCTATCTCCTCCTCCCCCCTTCTCTGTCCATCTCTTCCTCCCCCCTTTCTCCAACCTTATTTGTTTATACAAACAGAACTTTTGATTGGGAACAGGCGTCAAACTGAGAGGGTAAATTGGTTGGAATTATTAGTACAAGGGGTATGAGAGAGACCTTTCCAGCTGCTAGATCAGTCAGGATAATAGCTTTAATGACAGTATTTTGTATGGTTTTAATCTATGAACAGGTAGGATTATAAAAGTTAATCAAAAACACAATGTTTATATTTTCTGTTAAAAATGGCTGTGAACAGGAAAACAAATCCACACATTTTCACACCAAAGCTTAGCATGTTCTTTTTATAGCTAGTTTAGCAGAAAATGTTTATTGTATAACATGTCTATTCCTCCAGTGGTTTAGGCTGTGCATTGTCTGTCAGTAAGTCTGTCAGTCTTCTTTGATTTGCCTTAAACACTGTCTACACTCTATGTCAGTTTAATTGACTCAGTGATCATGAAGTTTGCCTGTGCTGCACATACCTCAGCCGATGTTTCGACATCTCACTGGTGACATTTTTTCCAAAGAAATAAACCCAATCTCTCGTCCTTCATTTCCATTTAAAACAGTAAAAAAGTCAAGACCCAGGTAGAGTTACGTTCCAACAATGCCACATGAGGAACCTGTTTGAGCACCAAGGAAGACTGATGTCTGGAGGACCCAAGATAACCAACCAGTATGTTTGCACTGCGGATGACTGGGACATGTGGTGTGCTGTTGTTGAGAAAGACAGCAGATATTTGATGACGCCCGCACCAGAACACAGCAGACCGACGCTAACTCCAGGACAACAAAGATGAACAAAAATATGTGGGTGCAGGACGACGTAGGTCACCATCGCCTCAAGCTAGCCACTGGAGAGGGCGCTTCCCAACATCTCAATCAAGGTCTCCATCGCTGTTTAGAAGCTTCAGATGACCACCTAACTGCCACAACCTGGAAAACTAAAGGGTGCGACCTTCCTTGGAGGCGAGGCCGCCAAAGAGAAAAGTCCTCCACCATTGATCACTACAAAAATGATAGGAAACTATGTCGATATCCTCATGGATGGACGACCAGCCCAAGCTCTTGAGGACTCTGGAGCATCAATTTTGGAGAAGTACCGTCACCAGTTGCAGAAAACCGTATTCGTCGACAGCAAAACATCTCTGCTGAAGGTGGCTAATGGGAAATATGTAAAATGTACAGGAAGTTGTATCTTTCGTGTGGGTATAAGTGGCCATACACAGCCATTAGAATTCATCGTCTTACAAGACTGTAGTCATGACATCATTCTCGGATGGGACTTTTTGAAAGCTTCTCAAGCAGTTATAGATTGTGGTTGCTCGAAGATTGTGCTAGATGAGATGAGATACTGTGGACAGGAAAATGTGCGCCCGCTTGTGTGGAGACTATGTGTGCTGGATGAAGTGATCATTCCTGCAGTCAGCACTAGAAAGGTAGCTGTCATGTGTTCTGCCATGCATCAACCCATGGATCTTGTAGTGGAATGTAAGAGAAGCATACTACTGAAGAATAACTTGGTCACCCCAGCCTCTGTCATCTCATTGAAGAATGGATTCGGTGAATTGTGGATAGTTAAGTGTCGCCGAGAATCGCAGAGCCCTCCACAATACATGTGCATAGCAAATGCTGAGCCGTTAATTGCAGAACAGCTGAGCGTCATAGAAAATCCCCATGCCGAGTCTGTGGGCGAAATTAGTGCTACCACTATGAGACAAGATCTTCTAACTCAACTATCACCAGATCTCACTAAGGAACAACAGAAGAAGCTACTTGCCATTCTTCAAGAGTTCTCTGAATGCTTCAATCCACAGGTGAAGAGCAAATTACACAAATCAACAGTGAAGCACTGGATTAGCTCTGGAGACCAGCAAACAATAAGTCAGCAATGGGACGTTGAATAATTCGCGATGAGATAGAGAAAATGATGAAGAATGACATCATTCAGCCTTCGCAGAGCCCATGACCACCACCAGTGGTTTTCGTCAGGAAGAAGGATGGCAGTTGGTGCTTTTGTGCTGATTACAGGAAGCTTAATAAGGTAACTAAAAAGGACGTTTACCCTCTTTCACGAACTGATGATACATTAGATTGTTTGAAGGGGGCTAAGTTTTTCTCAACCATGGACGTGTACTCGGGCTACTGGCAAATCAAAGTAGATGAGGCTGATTGTGAGAAAACTGCATTCATCACCCCTGAGGGCCTGTACAAGTTTAAGGTAATGCCATTTGGTTTATGTAATGCACCAGCAACTTTTGAACAAATGATGGATATTCTTCTAAGGCACCTGAAGTGGATGATGTATCTTTGTTATTTACATGACATTATAGTGTTCTCAGAGACATCTGATGAACACATAAAAAGACTGAGGGGGACTCCAACAAGCTGGACTGAAACTTAATCCAAGAAAGTGTCTCTTTGGAGCAAAAGAAATCAAAATACTTGGGCACCTTGTGTTAAACGAAGGCATGTGACCAGACCCAGAAAAGGTGAGATCCATAACGGAATTTCCTATTCCTAAAAGTATTAGAGATGTGAGAAGCTTCCTTGGATTATTTTCTTATTACCATCGTTTTATCAAAGACTTTTGTATCAAAGCCAGGCCACTCCAAGAGTTGTTAAAAGCTGATGCTAAATTTATCTGAGGTGGTGCTCAACAAGATTCTTTCGATGTGCTGCGAAAAGCTCTGATGACTGACCCTGTACTTGGTCTGTATGATGAGAGAGAGCACCTACAGAACTATATACAGATGCCAGGGGATACGGGATCTGTTCCAGTGCAGATTTTGGATGGAAAAGAGAACGTTATGGCCTATGCTTCTAGGACACTTACAAAAGCTGAGAGAAACTACTCAACTACAGAAATAGAATGTCTTGCTGTGATCTGGGCTATGTGCAGATTTCGACAGTATCTCTATGAAAGGCCATTCACAGTTGTTACAGATCATCATTCACTTTGTTGGTTGACAGGTCTTATGGATCCAAATCAAGACTTTGATGAAGAAAGTGGCTGTCTCACTGCACTCCAAGATCTCTCTGCTGAGTGGAAGAAGGACGCCAAGATATCTCAAATTATGCTTGCCTTAAATCGTTCAAAGGATGTGAAAGGACAATTTAAGGTAGTTAATGGATTACTTTGTACGAAAAACTTTGATCCATTTGGAAAGAGGTGGCTACCAGTGATTCCTAAACACATGCGCTTAGATGATCTACAGAAATTCCATGACACACCTGAGGCCAGACATACAGGATTTATTAAGACATACAATAGGATCTGCAAGAGATTTTTCTGGTCAGGTTTATTTAGGAGTGTCCGTCACTATGTGTCGCACTGTCGAGAATGCCAGAGGAGAAAGGCAGTTCCTCAGAAACCACCTGGCTGACTCATACCAATTCCACCAGCCAAAACGCCTTTCCAGCCTTTTGGGATTGACCTCATCGGACAATTACCAATATCTGCTAGTGGCAATAGATGGATTATTGTTTGCACAAATTATCTGACACACTATGCCATTACACATTACAAAAGCTGTGAAAACAGCCGAAGCATTTGAGGTAGCCAAATTCATCCTGGAAGACATTGTATTAAAACATGGTGCCCCAAGGTTGTTAATTATGGATCGAGGGGAAGTTTTTCAATCGAATCTTGTGACAGAGATAAACTGTCAGTGCAACATTACTCATCACATGATGACTGCCTATCATCTGGAAACTAATGAGCTTACTGAACACCTTAATAAGACCTTGGCCGACATGCTATCAATGTTTGTCAATGTTGAGCAGAACAACTGGGATGAGGTGCTACCTTTCGTGACGTTTGCCTACAACACTGCCAAACAAGACACCACAAGATTTATGCCATTTTTCCTGGTGCATGGGCGTGAGGCAACAATGATGTTGGACACTGTTTCCGTTACATCCTGGTGATGTGGACGACGACTACATTGGGCAGGTGTTAACCAGAGTTGAGGAAGCTCAGCAGTTAGCTCAACTCCACAAGCTGCAGGCTAAAGAAAACTACTGCCAAAGGTATGACGCCAGCCAGCATCCTGTTGTCTACCAGCCCGGTGACCTCGTCTGGATCTTCACTCCTGTTCGGAAGGTTGGTTTCTCTGAGAAGCTCCTCAGGCGTTACTTTGGACCTTGTAAGGTTGTAAGACAGTTGTCTGATGTTACTTATGAGGTTGAAGATTTTGACCCCGACACAAGATGAGAGATACGGTCCATGTCCTTCGAATGAAGGCCTATAAGGATCCTGCAACCCAGGGTAAATTCGAAGTTCCAGCAACAGGCAACAAGCAGAAAGGCAACGAAGGACATAGCGGCAAGGGAAGTTCTAAGAAGATCACCGCTAGGGTGAACATCAGGCATCGGGAGATAGAATACGGAGGACTGGTGACTCGTTCCCAGACATGGAGGATGTAAAACCGAGACATTGTTCCCTTAAGGACAGAGCAATGTCACAGAAGAAGCTGAGTAGCGCAGTCGCCGAAGTCTAGTGGTTACGATACTAGATTGTTGCATGGAGGGTCTTGAGTTCAAAACTCAACTGAACTGAAAAATTTTTAATTTCTGTATTTGGTTCGAGTACATTCTAGAAGTGTCCACAAATGGCAAGAAGCATTGTACTGGAATGTTCTGTTGCTGTATATATACCGTGTGTGTGTTCTGGCCAGAAGTAGTTTGCTCTGCGCTCTTCTATGTGCAAGTGCTGAATAAACCTTCGTTAAGTGAAGTTAGTGTTCATCTTTCACCTACTTACACCTTCCTCTATGTGACATTATCATCACCACTAACAACACACAGAAATGTTGCTTTCCATTATATTCTTTTTCACAAGATATCAATACTCATTGTGGAATTTGTTATTATTATGAAAATTTGTGATGACAGAACTGTTAAATTGACCATCACATTTCTTTCAGTGAGATTTGCATTAAAAAAACCATCCAGATTTTCAGCTTTTCCGGTGGATTTCCCAAAAATTTTCTTTCATACAAACCTTGCCCTGATAATTAAAGGGCAAAAAAAGTCAAATCGGTCAAACCGTTCTCAATTGATGACCTTTCATACATGAGGCAACTGATTTTTATTTGTATAGACAGACTGTACATTAAAACCTAAGAAATGGTAAAACACTAGCAAATTAAGGAGATGGAACCTGGTCAAGTTGAAAAAATCAGAAATTATTGTGAGTTTCAGAGGGAGCACTTGGTAACATTTGACAGGTAGCTTTCTGAGATCAAATAGTGAAGGCATCAGAGGATCAAATAGGTAAAAAGGCACAGCCTAGTAGAAATCCTTCAATAACATAGAAGATATTTAATTTAATTTATGAAAGGAGAAAATATAAAATGCAGCAAACTAGGCAGGTGAAAGAAAATACAGAGGTCTAAAAAATGAGATTGGCAGGAAATACAAAATGGTTAAGTAGGACTGTCTAAAACACAACAGCGAGGCTGGAGAAGCGTGTATAACTTGTCGAAAGATACAAGAGACCTTTGGAGAAACAGAGATGCAATTTGGTTAATATCAGGTGCTCAGATGGCTAGTCAGTTCTAAATGAAGAAGGGAATATGAAAGATGGTAGGAGTATATAAAGAGGTTTCATAAGCGAAAAGAGCTTGAAGGCAATATTGTTACAGCACAATGAGAATGTAAGAACCTGTCAGTGGCATATTACAGAGGACCATTGAGAAGATTACATCCAGGATGCTGTTGATGGCTTCAAATGAGAATTTGTAAAATACCATGTCACTATTTATCCAAGAGAAGGCGTAATGCCACAATCTGTGAGTATGCAGTATGGTGTACAGATTAGCAGTGTTAGCTGGCGTGCTGCATGTTATCAGTTCAAGCCCCACCACCAACAATTATTTGTTATTTTATATTTATCATTTCTGGAATGTTCTTGACATATATTATGTTTGTAATGTTTTGATATTCTGGAATATTCGGTGTTTGTATAAATAGCTCCACTCTCCATACAGGAGTTCAGTTCTTTTCTGTTGCAGCTGTATGTTGGTGTCAGTCACAAATGTGTCTTCAGTGTTCTTGCTGTACTTCACTGATGACACAGCCTTTGGTTTGTAGTTGACTGTGGTGTCGATGTGACAATATTACAGAAAGGAAGAGGGAGCAGATGAAGATAAGAGGAAAGGTATGATACTGTGAGAAGAATGTGACAGAGCACAGAAAAACCTAAGTCCCCTGGAGCAGACAGCATTCCCTCACAATTGTTGAGATCCTCGAAAGAGCCAGACAAGAAAAAATTATTCCACCTAGTGTGCAAACAATATGAGACTTGTGAAATAATCTCACACTTTACAAACAATTCCAATTCTAAAGAAAGCAGATGCTGACAAGTGCAAAAATTAGTGAACCACCAATTTAATAAGTAATGACTGCAAAATACTGCTACAAATTATTTACAGAAGAATGGAAAAACTGGTAGAAGCCAGAGACAGGGAAGATCAGTTTGGGTTCCAGAGAAATGTAAGAAAGTGCGAGGCAATACTGGCCCTATGATTTATTTTAGAAGATAGGTTACAGAAGTGCAAACCTACATTTATAAAATTTGTAGACTTAGAGATAGCTTTAGGCAATGTTGACTGAAATGCACTATTTGAAATTCTGAAGGAAGCAGCAGTAATATACAGGGAACAAAAGGTTATAAACAATTTGCACAGAAGCCGTACAGCAGTTATAAGACTCAATGGGCATGAAAGGGAAGCAGTGGTTGAGAAGGAAGTGAAACAGAGCTGTAGCCTATCCCCAACATTGTTCAGCCTGCATGCTGAGTAAGCAGTAAAGCAAACCAAACAAAAATTTGGAAGAGGAATTAAAATTCAGGGAGCAGAAATAAAATCTTTGAGGTTTTCCAATGAGATTGTAATTCTGTAAGACAGCAACGGACTTGGAAGAGTAGATGAGTGGAAGGGATTGTGTCTTGAAAAGAGGTTATAAGGTAAGCATCAACAAAATTAAAACAGTGGTAATGGAATGGTGATGAATTAAATCTGGCATTGCTGCAGGGGTTGAATTAAGAAATGAGATAATAAAAGTAGTATACCAGTTTTGCAATTTGGACAGAAAACTAACTCTACTTAGTAGAGACATTACAAAATGCAGTCTGGAAAGAATTACTGAAGACAAGGAATTTATTAACATCAAATGTAAATTTAAGTGTTAGGAAGTATTTTCTGAAGGTATATATCTGGTGTGTGGCTTTGTACAGAAGTGACAGGTGGACAATAAGCTTTTCACACAAGAAGAGAATAAAAGATCTTGAAATGTGGTGCTAAAGAAGAATGTTGAAGATTAGAGGGACACATCACAAACTAATGAGATGATACTGAATTGAACTGTAGAGAAAAGAAATTTATGGATTGAACTGATCAAATAAAATTTTTGCTGATAGGACACATTCTGAGGTATCAAAGAACTGTCAATATGGTATTGGTGGGAAATGGGGAGGGGGGCGGGGGAGATTCTAGAAAGAGACCAAGAATGAATACACTAATCATTTTCAGATGGACATAAGTTGCAGAAGATAGACTAGCATGAAGAGCTGCATAAAACCAATCTTTGGACTTAAGACCATAACAACATGCACAATGTGTCAATCAACTACAGGTGAGTGGCTACCTAACAGATTATTTGTTTATTATTTCAATTCTGGAATGCAGGTTATGGTAATTTTTTATGATTTGTTCCCCTTCAGTACCAATACCTTGTTTTGTTCTGCCGCTAATGCTGTATTTCTTTTCTAATGAGAAACTTATTCTTCTAATCTATGTTCACTTTTATTTTCATACTTTCTCCTTTTCTAACATAATTATGTGCTTTCACCATATCTACCAGTAATCCAGTATTGCACAATTTGACACTGCACTCCAATAGCCAGTTATACCACCAGCTGCTATACTGTTGTCACGTCCTCACTTGATTATGATACATATTTCTTCTTCTTCTTCTTCTTAACAGTGCCTCCTCATTGGAGGATAGTATTACTGAAATATGTGCTACATAATTTAAATCATTTAACACATTTTATGTACGATAACTGTAAATGCTCGCTGCAAATCATGTCACTGTTTTGATGGTTAGGCAATCAAGTCACACTTTATTTTTTTTAATGCACCTTTACACATATTTCACATAAAAAACATTAAAATAAAATTCTCGTACATCTTTATTACAAAACATATACTACTATACAGATTGTAACAAAAATGCACGACACAAATTGCAGGACACATTCCTCAGATGTAGATGAAGAAATTATGTTATACGAACATGGGCCTGGAAATGCTTTATTTCCATGTTAGAAGTAATTTTCTGTAACTCATAAATCATGGGAAACACACACAAACAGAACACACCAGCATACCATATGCAACTCGTCCTCACAGGAAATGTTCAATCTGCCCTCTGTGGGCACTGATACAAGCATCAACATATCGTTATAGTGGATGTTGGATGCGCTGATGTATCCCTGGAATAATGCGTATGATTTCACAGGCTTCCATAATAAGAGTACAGAGACTCTGAACATCTTTTACTGGGGTTTCATACACAGGAGCTTTCAAATGCCCCCACAAATAAAAGTTGAGTGGGTTTAGGCCCAGAATGTGAAGGCCAGGCAATTGGTCTATCTCTACATATCCATCTGTCACTGAATCTGTTATGTAGAAGCCGACAGACATTAACACTAAAATGAGGAGATGCTGCATCATGCATAATGTACACATTTTGTTGCACAGCTAAAGGCACAACTACTAACAGGTCGGGTAGAATATTCTCTTCGAAATTATAACTTTGTCTATTGAGCCTGGGTGGCAGAAAGTGAGGCCCTAAAACAGTCACCAACAATGCTGCCCTAACACTGAGAGAAAATCTTTGTTGATGATGTGCTTCAACAGTTGCGGGAAGAGTGACATCTGCCCTTACATGCCTTCGGTGACAATTAACAATCTGTCCTCATTGAAACAATACCTCATATGTGAACAGCACTACTGTACTAAAACTAGGGTCAACACGTTTTCGAATAAACCATTCACAGAAGAGTACTGGTGCAGGAAAACAGCTGCTGATAGTGCCTGCACATTCTGTAAATGGAATGGATACAGCTAGTCCTCGTGTAACACATGTCAGATTGTCAACATTCAGTGTTGCAACTACATGTCTTGTACTAACAGTACGGTCATTGTCAACTGCATGAAGAATTGCCACCCCAATTAGGGTGTCTTCATTCTTCTACGCCTCAACTGTCATAAGTATCAGGCTAAAATGCCCCATGTTCCCTAAGTCAACAATCGATGGCTTCAAAGTTTTCCCGTTGGGGCACCTTTGGCCTAGAAATCTCTCCCGGTATGAAGGTTGAGTGCGAGCACCGATGTTGTCAGCTAATCCATACAACAAATGGGATTCTGACATCTCCGCATTTGTGTACACCATCCTTTGGTGAGCCAAGTCTGTGATTAACTGTACATAGTAACCCATGTGCTTGCAATTGTCGTATTGATAGCTGGAACAGTTGATGTTACTTCTAAACAAGCAATGACATATGCCACATGGCAACAAAGGCATGTAAAACAAAATACTGGTGGCATGCAATGTAACCAGATGTCACCATGAGGTACATTTCCCCGTGACCTTAAGGTTCTATTCTTGTTTGTTTCCCATGATTAATGAGTTGGAAAAAATGTGTTGTAACATGGAAACAGTGTTTCTACACTCATGTTCTTATAACATAATTTCTTCATCTGTGTAAGTAATGTCTTCTGAAATATGTGCAGTACATTTTTGTTACACTCTGTACACAATTTAATTTAACTGCATAGAAAAAAATCTACTCACCAAGCAGCAGCAGAACACACACATAACAGAGGGTCATAATTAGGCACGCTTTCGGAGCCAGTGGCTCCTTCTTCAGGCAGAAGGGTTGAAGCGGAAGTAAGAGGGGTGACGGAAAAGGACTGAAGAGGTCTAGGAAAAGGGGTAGATTTTGGCTTTTAGGAAAGTCACCCAGAACCACGGGTCAGGGGAGACTTACCACACAGAATGAGAAGGAAAGAGTTTCTCATTCTGTGCAGTAAGTCTCCTGTGACCTGCAGTTCTGGGTGACTTTTCCGAAATCTACCCCTTTTCCTAGACCTCTCCAGTCCTTTTCCTCCACTCCGCTTCCTTCCCCTTCAACCCTTCTGCCTGAAGAAGGAGCCACTGGTTCTGAAAGCTTGATTAGTTACAACCCTCTTTTACGTGTTGGCGAGTAGATTTATCACGTATCCAGTTAAATTATTTTGCCAAAAACTTATTGTTCCTGTATGCAATTTATATCATGAATATTTCCAAACCAACAGTTTTAAAGAAAGAGAGGGCTTCTCACATGCCAGTCCTCTTAACATCACGTCATTTTAAGGTAGAAGGAAATCTGAAAGTTTATTTACATAATTTGTGGTTCTTTCTGATTTCAAGCAAATGAAAACATCTTCTGGTCAATTCATCATAGCACATCACAACTTTTGTCCTAATTCTGTAATATATACTTCTGTAACTACATTCAACAGCATCTAAAGGAAGATATTTACAGTACTTTTGTAGAAGCTGTGTCAGAGTTGCATATTACAGTGGAGAATGTTATTACACTACAATAAAACCATATTGTAAACATACAAAGGAAAAGATAACACAGCGTAGCTTAACCTTGACTTACTCTACTGTGTATTATGTACATATTTACATGGACAAGCTTGATGAAGAATCAGCATTGTGCCTTCCTTCTGTTTTGTCACTGCCTCATGTTTTCTATTTACAAAGTGACATGATTCATATCATTATCATTTCATTGTTCCTCATGTATATGCAGAAATATTTATTATTATTTCTTTATACTGATGCATGTGAATATCTGTCTTACGTCCTTTTTACCTTAACTATTACCACAAATATTTACAGAGTTAAGGGGGGATGTAATGGACTTTGGTCCAAAAAATTGATTTTTTGAAAATGTTATTTTCTTGATCTATATAGTTTAATATATGTTGTGTGTGAATTTTATCATGATAGCAGCTTCAGAAATGCCTTTACATGGTTAAACTCATTAACGCTGCACAGGTGGCCACTCCCACATTTTCCGACATTTGGAAAACTCCTTGCTTCAGAGGAATTTTTGTCAGTGTGAAGGCTATTTTCTTTTGATATCTTTGGCTGACATCTATATCTCTGGCAGACATCTATATCTTTGTCTGAAAACTTTCTTGCATGTGGTTTATTTACAGTTTGACAATACTAACACATATTAATGAGTGGAAGGTTGAATTCGCAAACCTTTATGTGGAAGTCAAGAGTTATGCATAATGGGTGGTGGAAAAACTGTGTTTAGGAAATGGAAGTTTCATGGAAACTGGTTTACCAACATAAAAGAGGAAGCAGCTTGAAATGAAGAACATAACCTCTCAACTTCAGCATCGAAACTTGAGACAGGAGAATTGTACAGGTGCATGAATAATGTTAAGACATGGATTTTACTGGATTCAGACTTATTGATTTAGAGCTTCTCTGTCAGGCTTTAAAGTTTTCATGTTCATTAGTTAGCTCTAAAAATGCGGAATGCATGATTGTTGTCGAAGAAAGAAGAGTGGGAATAGCTTGTGATTTTAAATTAATTTGTAATTCTACAGCTACATCTACATCTACAAGGATACTCTGCAAATCACGCTTAAGTGCCTGGCAGAGGCTCCATCGAACCACCATCACCACTCTCTATTATTCCAATCTCGTATTGCGCATGGAAAGAATGAACACCTATATCTTTCTGTATGAACTCCGATTTCCCTTATTTTATCATGGTGATCATTCCTCCCTATGCAGGTCGGTGTCAACAAAATATTTTCACATTTGAAGGTGAAAGTTGGTGATTGGAATTTCGTGAGAAGATTCCGTCGCACTGAAAAACACCTTTCTTTTAACAATTTCCAGCCCAAATCCTGTATCATTTCTGTGACACTCTCTCTCTCTCATATTACACGATAATACAAAACGTGCTGCCTTTCTTGGAACTTTTTCGATGTACTTTGTCAGTCCTATCTGGTAAGGATCCCACACCACGCAGCAGTATTCTAAAAGAGGACGGACAAGCATAGTGTAGGCAGTCTCCTTAACAGGTCTGTCACATTTTCTAAGTGTCCTGCCAATAAAACACAGTCTTTGGTTAGTCTTCTCCACAACATTTTCTGTGTGTTCTTTCCAATTTAAGTTGTTTGTAATTGTAATACCTAGGTATTTAGTTGAATTTACGGATTTATATTAGACTGATTTATCGTGTAACCAAAGCTAAGCCATTTCTCCGCAATATCCTTTCTTCCAGGAGTGCTAGTCCTGCATGGTTCGCAGGAGAGCTTCTGTGAAGTTTGGAAAGTAGGAGACGAGGTACTGGCAGAAGTAAAGCTGTGAGGACGGGGTGGGGGTAGTGCTTGGGTAGCTCAGATGGTAGAGCACTTGCCCGCAAAAGGCAAAGGTCCTGAGCTCGAGTCTCGGTCCGGCACACAGTTTTAATCTGCCAGGAAGTTTCATATCAGCGCACACTCTGCTGCAGAGTGAAAATCTCATTCTGGAAACATCCCCCAGGCTGTGGCTAAGCCATTTCTCCGCAATATCCTTTCTTCCAGGAGTGCTAGTCCTGCAAGGTTCGCAAGAGAGCTTCTGTGAAGTTTGGAAAGTAAGAGACGAGGTACTGGCGGAAGTAAAGCTGTGAGGACGGGGCGGGGGTCGTGCTTGGGTAGCTCAGATGGTAGAGCACTTGCCCGCGAAAGGCAAAGGTCCTGAGTTCAAGTCTCGGTCCGGCACACAGTTTTTATCTGCCAGGAAGTTTCATATCAGCGCTTACTCCGCTGCAGAGTGAAAATCTCATTCTGGAAGTTTAATGAGTTTCTTTTAGCATTCATGTGGATGACCTCACACTTTTCGTTATTCAGGGTCAACTGCTACTTTTTGCACCATTCAGATATTTTTTCTAAATCGTTTTGCAGTTTGTTTTGATCTTCTGATGACTTTATTAGTCAATAAATGACAGCGTCATCTGCAAACAACTGAAGACGGCTGTTCAGATTGTCTCCCAAATCGTTTATATAGATAAGGAACAGCAAAGGGCCTATAACAATACCTTGGGGAACGCCAGAAATCACTTCTGTTTTACTCGATGACTTTCCGTCAATTACTACGAACAATTCATGCGGCTATGAATTTTCATTTTCCTCCTCCAAAAAACTGAGACTCGTACCTATGAAAGCAATCTTATGTTAGCATATGCTCTGAGATGTCTTGGACGGGGCAGGGAAGGAAGTAATTTATTGTGTGGTTTTCTGAACATGCCTTTTGTACAAGGTTTGAAAAAAGAGATGAAGAAATGTCTGACGCTGTATGCAATACTGCCAAAGTTTCTATGATGAAAGCAGTGCAGGAATTGGTGGAAATAAACCAAAAAGTAAATAGATCCCGGGGTACACGTTTCATGACAGTGAATCTCCTTCAAATGTTACTGAACTGGGCGAGTCTGAAGATGAGATCTGGATGAAAAGGGGGGGCACACATCTCTGAGTGGAGTTGCATCTGTTATAGGAATTGACTCAGTAAAGTTTTAGATGTAGAAATAATGTCTAAATACTGCCACCAGTGTGCAACAAAGAAAATGTCCAACAATGAAGATAGTGAGAAACTGTGGCAAGAAAGGATGCAGAAGCATGCTCTAAAAATTAAAGCAGCTCAAGTGGGGGCATGGAGGCTGCTGCAGTTGTGAGGATGTTCTACAGATCTCAGGACCAGTACAGTGTTCGATATACTAAATACCTTTGTGATAGGAACTACTCCTCATTCAAAACTGTAACAGATAAAAATCCCTACAATACAACAATGTGGAATGTGTTGGCCACATCCAAAAGAGGCTTGATGGTAGGCTTCATCGCTTGCTGAAAGAGAAGAAAGGTTAAGTACTTGAAAACCACTAGGAGGAAAAAGACAGGCTTACTCTGAAAGAAAATGATACTCTTCAGTTATTTTATGGGAGAGCTATCAAGAAAAACACACATAATTTAGAGGCAATGAGGCGTGCTGTGTGGGCAATTTTTTCCCACAAACTATCCACTGACCAGCCCGGTCGATTAGCTGTGCAGTCTATTGCACTGCTTTCTGGGTGGGAAGGCATGGTGGTCCTCGGCATGAATCAGCCCAGCGGATTAGTACCAAGGTCCGCAGTGCCGGCCAGTCTGTGAATGGTTTTTAAGGCGGTTTTCCATCTGCCTCGGCGAATGTGGGCTGGTTCCCCTTATTCTGCTTCAGTTACACTATGTCGGTGACTGCTGCGCAAACACTATCTCCTCGTATGCGTACACCATAACTACTCTATCACGTCAACACTGGGTTTAAACGTCTGGTGTGAGATGTTCCTGGAGGGGTCCTCTGGGGGCCGAACCACACAACAACCTTGGGTTCGGTGTAGGGCTGCAGTGGGGTGAGTGGACTGCTGTAGCCTGTTGTGGGGTTGTGAACCACTGAGGGCTATGATGGGGACGAAGCCTCTCCATCATTTCTAGGTCGCCAGTTCCATACAATTCAATACAATCCACTGACGAAACACCAATGCCCAACCTGCGTCTGAAAGATGACTGGTGTAAGTTCAACAACATAAATGAGACGTATTCACATAAACACTCATTACCACAAACAGTTATGAATGCAATTAATCTCACATTCAGGTTTCTTGTAAACCTTGATTTATTAAGGAAATGTCTTCACAGAGATACAAAATGCAAATGAAAGCTTCAATAATTTAATTTGGATTACAGAAAATTCCTATCATTGGCCAGTTTGATGCTTCCACTGCCTACAAGTCTGTTGTTAGGCCCCTCACATTTTATGTGGTGGATCACGCGGGCATTGAAAACCTGTTCGGTTACGATGCTTTCCAGTTGTTTAGGTTCTCCATTGATGATGATGTGCACCTCACATCTGAGGATATTCCGTGTCAACAGCTGGATGGATTGTGTTCTGAATTTTCGTCCATGTTCTCTGCTGGTCTGGGTCGTGCCAAGGATTTTGAAGCCCACATTACTCTTAAACCTACAGCTCGCCCTAAGTTTTTCCGGGCACACCCTATTCCGGTGGCGTTGCGTGCACCTGTCAAGACTGAGATAGACAGGTTAACAGCTTCAGGGATTCTCCTTCCTGTTACCTCCAGCGAATGGGAATCGCCAATCGTGGTGGTTTCTAAACCAAACGGGAGTCTGCGATTGTGTGGTGATTTTAAAGCCACCGTCAACGCTCAGAGCCTCATTGACACTTATCCTCTTCACCGTCCTGAGGAGTTATTTACCAAGCTTGCTGGGGGCCAGTTCTTTTCCACACTTGACTTATCGGAGGCATACCATCAGTTGCCGTTGGATGCTTCTTCCAAGGAATTTCTCGTCATCAACACTCCTTGTGGGTTGTATCAGTACCAGCGGTTACCATTTGGTGTCGCTAGCGTGCCGGCCATTTTTCAGCGGTTTTTGGAACAGCTCACGGCTTCCGTTCCTGGCTGCATAAACTATCTGGATGACATTGTTGTCACGGGGGCCTCCACTGAGGAACACCTTCGCAATTTGCGTTCACTGTTTCGGGTTTTGCATTCGGCTGGGTTGAACTGCAATCTGGACAAGTCACAGTTCTTCCAACCCTCCATCGTGTATCTTGGTTTCCACTTGTCCCATGAGGATATACGTCCTCTACGTCAGCACGTTGCGGCCATTAACGCTCTACCCCGGCCGTCTACGGTCAAAGAACTTCAGGCGTTTCTAGGAAAGATTGCTTACTATCACAAATTCATTCCATCCGCAGCGGCGGTAGCTGATCCTCTGCATCAGCTGTTATGCAAAACATCCCTTTCTGTTGGTCCGGCAAGTGTGAGCACGCTTTTGTCCGCCTGAAGGCTCATTTGCAGTCGGCGTCTTGTCTTGCCACATTCCGTCTGGGTCAGCACTTGGTTCTGGCGACTGACGCGTCACAGTATGGCCTAGGGGCTGTTCTCGCCCATCGGTATGAGGATGGGTTGGAACGACCCATCGCCTATGCTTCCAAGACCCTCAACGATGCGCAACGGCGTTACTCTCAAATCGAAAAGGAGGCGCTCGCTATCATTTATCCTCTAAAAAAGTTCAGCGTTTTTTTGTATGGTTCTAAGTTTCACCTCATCACCAACCACAAGCCGCTGGTCTCTCTGTTCAGCCCATCGGCGTTGCTTCTGGATAAGGCAGCTCACCGCCTGCAACGTTGGGCCTTATACTTGTCTCGTTTACACTATGAGATTCACTATCGCCCCACGGCTCAGCACACCAACGCTGACGCACTGTCGCGATTGCTGATGGGCCCCGACCCGGTTTTCGATCGTGATGAACTACTCTGTTTCCATGTTGATGAGGAAGAACGTCGTGCGGTCGAGGGTTTTCCACTTACAGGTTCGCAGGTCGCATCGGCTACTGCGCGGGACCTGGTCCTGCGTCAGGTGATCAGTTTTGTTCAATGGGGTTGGCCGGACAGGACCAAGGGCTGGGCATCGGATCCCCTTCGCAACTACCATGTCTTGTGCCTTCGTCTGTCTGTTCGTGATGGTGTTGTTGTTCTGGCCACGGATGGCGCATCTCCACGGGTCGTGGTGCCAGCCTCTCTTCGCAAAGATGTTCTCAAACTGTAGCATGAAGGCCATTGGGGTATTTCTCGGACTAAGTCCCTGGCCCACAGGCACGTTTATTGGCCCGGTATTGATTCGGACATCGCCCACATGGTTGCTGCATGTGGTCAGTGTGCTCAACAACTGGCTGCACCTCGTACAATGCCCTCTCTGTGGCCTGATCCGGCGCAGCCATGGGAACGGGTGCATGCTGACTTTGCCGGCCCCTTCCTCAGTACTTATTGGCTACTGTTGATTGACGCCTTCTCGAAGTTTCCATTTGTTGTTCGATGTCCGTCGCCCACCACTGTGGCGACGACGCTGGCTTTGTCCAAAATCTTTGCGCTAGAAGGTCTTCCATCCACGATCGTCACGGACAATGGCCCTCAGTTCTCTTCGCAGGCCTTCCATGATTTTTGTGCTGGACAAAGGATTCATCATGTTACAGCACCGCCCTTCCATCTGCAATCGAATGGGGAGGTCGAGCGACTTGTCCGCACTTTCAAAAGCCAGATGAAAATATTCCTTAGCGATTTTTCCACAGATGACGCTCTGCTGCAATTTCTGAGTTCTTATCGCTTCACACCTCTGGGTGATCGCAGCCCTGCTGAACTCTTGCATGGCCGCCAACCGCGCACTCTACTGCACCTGCTTCACCCTGTCAGGCATTGTGCTGTGTCCCCTAGTGCGGGAAAATACTCGGTGGGCGCCGACGTCTGGGCACGAGGGTATGGATCTCACCCTAAATGGATTCCAGGGGTGGTCAAGGCTCTTTGCGGCCGCCGGCTTTGTGAAATACGTACGGACGGCAGCATGGTTGTTCGCCATTATGACCAGATGCGCCCGCGAGTGGTGGCCACGCCGGTGCCACCGCCCATTCCTTCGCCTCCACCAGCCTGAGAAGCCAGTCCTGTCGCTGCTGCCGATCTAGCGTACGTGTTGATGCAGCCGACGTTGCTACCACTTCCGAGTACGCCGGAACCGGCCCCAGTCGCAACGCCACCTTCTCCGGGACCCATCTCGCTGGAGCACATCCCCAGGTCCACGACACCTATGGATGCTGCTCCAGAGTTTTCACCCATCATCTCGTCCAGGAGGCACGTTCCATGCACGAGCTTCCGTCCTGGACATTTTCGACCATACTCTCGTGTCTCTCTGCGGGATCTTCTCGGGGCCTCACAAGAAGCCATGGATGTCTCCGCACTGTCCATGTCTCCAAGGAAGTGAGTGATTCTTTTTTTTTTTTTTTTCAAGGGGAGGAAAGTGTTGTGACAGTGCCACAACATTTAACAGTCCGCCACGACAGTACGCGCAAACGGTGATAGAGGCGCTCCGCAACTCGGCTGAGCGCGGGAGCGCCACCTAACTAGGAACGGCGCCGGCCGCATGTCACGGCACGGCAGTCGAATAAGAGATACTGAGTCGTTATCATGTAACCAGCTATTGTTTCTAAGTGAGTGTGTTTGAATATCCACACAATTATTGGTGATTAAAGGTTATAACAGTATGTGTGACAATACTGTCACCACAATAATAATTTCATACAATGACTTTCTACAATATTTGAACTCGCATAATGTAACAGAACAGTGCAAGACAAGAATGTATTTCATGTAATTCCTTCAATGTTCATAGGTGATTTTTGTAGTGCATTATATAAATATGCAAATGATCATATCTGTGAGGGGTTGCTCTGAGTAGTGAAATATTTTCTACTCTGACCTGTGAAATGAATGTTAGCAAGTGATTTATAGCTCAATGTTTCTGTGACCTACTGTGTGTATCATTTCTTGTATCACTAAGTTCTCACTCACTCATTATAATTATCCCTCTACATCTATGTGATTACTCTGCTATTCACAATAAAGTGCCTGGCAGAGGGTTCAATGAACCACCTTCAAGCTGTCTCTCTACCATTCCACTCTTAAACGGCACATGGGAAAAACGAGCACTTAAATTTTTCTGTGCGATGATCATTTCTCCCTATGTAGGTGGGTGCCAACAGAATGTTTTTGCAAAAGGAGGAGAAAACTGGTGATTGAAATTTCATGAGAGATCTCGTCGCAACGAAAAACGCCTTTGTTTTAAAGATTGCCACTCCCATTCACGTATCATGTCTGTGACATGATACGTGAATTTCACGATATTTCACGATAATACAAAATGAGCTGCCGTTCTTTATACTTTTTCGATGTCATCCGTCAGTCCCACCTGATGCGGATCCCACACCACACAGCAATACTTCAGATTAGGGCGGACAAGCGTGGTGTAAGCAGTCTCTTTAGTAGGCCTGTTGCACCTTCTAAGTGTTCTGCCAATGAATCGCAGCCTTCGGCTTGCTCTACCCACAATATTATCTATGTGATCGTTCCAATTTAGGTTATTTGTAATTGTAATCCCTAAGTATTTAGTTGAATTTACAGCCTTCAGATTTGTGTGACTTATCGCGTAATCGAAATTTACCCGATTTCTTTTAGTACTCATGTGAATAACTTCACACTTTTCCTTATTCAAGGTCAATTGCCACTTTTTGCATGATATAGATATCTTATCTCAATCATTTTGCAAGTCATTTTGATCATCTGATGACTTTACAGGACAGTATATGACAGCATCATCAGCAAACAATCTAAGATGGCTACTTATAATTATTGTTACTGTATCATACTCGGTAAATAGTATTCATAAATACTTCACTGTTCCACTCTGCATTCATTCCCACACACATTCACACATAACTACATTTCTTGTCAGTGAGGTCCTCCTGGTACCTACCATCACCCTTACATTTATTTTCCTCTATTAATCGAGGTGTGGATTTGAATCATTCACTTAAACCCCTTATCTTTAAATAAAACGACTACTAAGTTCTTAACTACCCATAGGCCAGCCAGCATAACACGCATACTTCAAACATTTTTGAGCAGAGTAGCTTACAAAGTGTTCCTTCTCATACTCCTGAAATATCACACGTGTCTCGCAGAGTCCCCACCAGTACTAAAATTCTACTTACTCCTTCGAAACTGATATTAGTGAGCTCTTGCGTTGGTCTTCATGTTGTACGCTTATACTGTCCAACAAGTCATATTCTTCATTACTATACTTACATTCTGATGATTTTATTCAGTAAATTAAATTGCTTCTACAGTATTACACATGTTGTATTCATAGTGGTCTTTATACTAGTCATGTTTTGGCGTGGTACTTCTTGTTGCTACATTTGTTGATTATAAAGCTATTGTAACTATTTATACGTAATACAGATTTGGGCGTCTTGTAATCTAGCATAGTTGAGATTTCATGTAGAATAGTTCTCTTCTAAGCTATTATGATAAGAATCTAGAATACCTTGGGTTACTGTACAACAGTTCTTTTGTAAACAGTCACACTCTGCACTTAGTAAACGTAGTTAGTTAGTTATATCCTTATCATTTTTTTCTGTTCCTATCCTTTTTTATTCCTAATCTTAAAACTCCCCCCCCCCCCCGCCCCCGCCCCCCCCATGAACCATAGACCTTGCCATTGGTGGGGAGGCTTGCGTGCCTCAGCGATACAGATAGCCGTACCGTAGGTACAACCACAACCGAGGGGTATCTGTTGAGAGGCCAGACAAACGTGTGGTTCCTGAAGAGGGGCAGCAGCCTTTTCAGTAGTTGCAAGGGCAACAGTCTGGATGATTGACTGATCTGGCCTTGTAACAATAACCACATCGGCCTTGCTGTGCTGGTACTGCGAACGGCGGAAAGCAAGGGGAAACTACGGCCGTAATTTTTCCCGAGGGCATGCAGCTTTACTGTATGATTAAATGATGATGGTGTCCTCTTGGGTAAAATATTCCGGAGGTAAAATAGTCCCCCATTTGGAACTCCGGGCGCGGACTACTCAAGAGGATGTCGTTATCAGAAGAAAGAAAACTGGCGTTCTATGGATTGGAGCGTGGAATGTCAGATCCCTTAATCGGGCAGGTATGTTAGAAAATTTAAAAAGGGAAATGGATAGGTTAAAGTTAGATATAGTGGGAATTAGTGAAGTTCGGTGGCAGGAGGAACAAGACTTCTGGTCAGGTGACTACAGGGTTATAAACACAAAGTCAAATAGGGGTAATGCAGGAGTAGGTTTAATAATGAATAGGAAAATAGGAATGCGGGTAAGCTACTACAAACAGCATACTGAATGCATTATTGTGGCCAAGATAGATACGAAGCCCACACCTACTACAGTAGTAAAAGTTTATATGCCAACTAGCTCTGCAGATGACGAAAAAACTGAAGAAATGTATGATGAGATAAAAGAAATTATTCAGGTAGAGAAGGGAAACAAAAATTTATTAGACGTGGGTGACTGGAATTCGACAGTAGGAAAAGGGAGAGAAGGAAACATAGTAGGTGAATATGAATTGGGGCTAAGAAATGAAAGAGGAAGCCGCCTGGTAGAATTTTGCACAGAGCACAACTTAATCATAGCTAACACTTGGTTTAAGAATCATGATAGAAGGTTGTATACATGGAAGAACCCTGGAGATACTAAAAGGTATCAGATAGATTATATAATGGTAAGACAGAGATTTAGGAACCAGGTTTTAAATTGTAAGACATTTCCAGGGGCAGATGTGGACTCTGACCACAATCTATTGCTTATGACCTGTAGATTAAACCTGAAGAAACTGCAAAAAGGTGGGAATTTAAGGAGATGGGACCTGGATAAACTGAAAGAACCAGAGGTTGTACAGAGTTTCAGGGAGAGCATAAGGGAACAATTGACAGGATTGGAGGAAAGAAATACAGTAGAAGAAGAATGGGTAGCTCTGAGGGACGAAGTAGTGAAGGCAGCAGAGGATCAAGTAGGTAAAAAGACGAGGGCTAGTAGAAATCCTTGGGTAACAGAAGAAATATTGAATTTAATTGATGGAAGGAGAAAATATAAAAATGCAGTAAATGAAGCAAGCAAAAAGGAATACAAACGTCTCAAAAATGAGATAGACAGGAAGTGCAAAATGGCTAAGCAGGGATGGCTAGAGGACAAATGTAAGGATGTAGAGGCTTATCTCACTAGGGGTAAGATAGATACTGCCTACAGGAAAATTAAAGAGACCTTTGGAGATAAGAGAACCACTTGTATGAACATCAAGAGCTCAGATGGAAACCCAGATCTAAGCAAAGAAGGGAAAGCAGAAAGGTACTTGAGGACAATATTATGGAAATGGAAGAGGATGTAGATGAAGATGAAATGGGAGATACGATACTGCGTGAAGAGTTTGTCAGGGCACTGAAAGACCTGAGTCGAAACAAGGCCCCCTGAGTAGACAACATTCCATTGGAACTAATGACGGCCTTGGGAGAGCCAGTCCTGACAAAACTCTACCATCTGGTGAGCAAGATGTATGAAACAGGCGAAATACCCTCAGACTTCAAGAAGAATATAATAATTCCAATCCCAAAGAAAGCAGGAGTTGACAGATGTGAAAATTACCGAACAGTCAGTTTAATAAGCCACAGCTGCAAAATACTAACACGAATTCTTTGCAGACGAATGGAAAAACTAGTAGAAGCCGAACTCGGGGAAGATCAGTTTGGATTCTGTAGAAATACTGGAACACGTGAGGCAATACTGACCTTACTACTTATCTTAGAAGAAAGATTAAGGAAAGGCAAACCTACGTTTCTAGCACTTGTAGACTTAGAGAAAGCTTTTGACAATCTTGACTGGAATACTCTCTTTCAAATTCTAAAGCTGGCAGGGGTAAAACACAGGTAGCGAAAGGCTATTTACAATTTGTACAGAAACCAGATGGCAGTTATAAGAGTCGAGGGACATGAAAGGGAAGCAGTGGTTGGGAAGGGAGTAAGACAGGGTTGTAGCCTCTCCCCGATGTTATTCAATCTGTATATTGAGCAAGCAGTAAAGGAAACAAAAGAAAAATTCGGAGTAGGTATTAAAATCCATGGAGAAGAAATAAAAACTTTGAGGTTCGCTGATGACATTGTAATTCTGTCAGAGACAGCAAAGGACTTGGAAGAGCAGTTGAACGGAATGGATGGTGTCTTGAAGGGAGGATATAAGATGAACATCAACAAAAGCAAAACGTGGATAATGGAATGTAGTCGAATTAAGTCGGGTGATGTTGAGGGTATTAGATTAGGAAATGAGACACTTAAAGTAGTAAAGGAGTTTTGCTATTTGGGGAGCAAAATAACTGATGATGGTCGAAGTAGAGAGGATATCTTTTGTGGCAGCGCTCGTAGCGACAAACACTTTGCTGTAGAAATGGCTTACGAAGTCACCGCCACACTTTTAATAGCGGGCCGACCGGTCCGCTGGAACAGTGAACAGAAAGATGAAAACCCAAGCACTCTGATTAAATAAAAGTCGGTACTTATCTTTATTAACGAAGATACAGAAACACAGTAGTGAACTCCGTGTCTACTGAAATCTGTCTAGTTCGAGTCGGAGCGGCTAGGTCAGCGTCGGCTGACGACAAACAACAACTCTGCTGCGATGAACACACAACTGACTAGCAAGTACACAAATCGGTGGCGAGTATACCACTGAGCGCCGAATACAGAACTGTCCTAGCGCTCGCGACTCCAGCGCTTAAGAAGCCAGAAGCCAGCGGTGGCGCGCGCAGGCTTCCGGCGATTTCCTGTCTCGCTGGCGCTGCTTATGCGGACGGCGTCCGGACTTTGATGCTGCCAACCTTTTGGCAGCGGGCTCGGTTGACATTACTGGCTAGGATATAACAATATCAAATGTAGACTGGCAATGGCAAGGAAAGTGTTTCTGAAGAAGAGAAATTTGTTAACATCGAGTATAGGTTTAAGTGTCAGGAAGTCATTTCTGAAAGTATTTGTATGGAGTGTAACCATGTATGGAAGTGAAACCTGGATGGTAAATAGTTTGGACAAGAAGAGAATAGAAGCTTTCGAAATGTGGTGCTACAGAAGAATGCTGAAGATTAGATGGGTAGATCACATAACTAATGAGGAAGTATTGAATAGGATTGGGGAGAAGAGAAGTTTGTGGCACAACTTGACCAGAAGAAGGGATCGGTTGATAGGGCATGTTCTGAGGCATCAAGGGATCACCAATTTAGTATTGGAGGGCAGCGAGGAGGGTAAAAATCGTAGGGGGAGACCAAGAGATGAATATACTAAGCAGATTCAGAAGGATGTAGGCTGCAGTAGGTACTGGGAGATGAAGAAGCTTGCACAGGATAGAGTAGCATGGAGAGCTGCATCAAACCAGTCTCAGGACTGAAGACCACAACAACAACAACAATCTTAAAACTAATATTTACATTTGTACATTGTCTGTGTATTGCGTCCCTCATATCTTGGTCTTTATTGTGACATAAAAAATACTTGTCTCAGTGTTGCATGACCCACTATCTCCTTCATTCATAGTCAAGGAACCAAATGCAGCTGATTGCTGTTTTCTGGTGGTGATGTTGGAATAGCACCATTAATTCTACCGCCACAACTATATGCACTGCGTGCTCTCTGCTATATCAGTTTGTGTCCTAGTTATTATGTAAATTCTGCTCCCCTTGGATAGTCTCTCTTCCTTGTATTGGACAAGCAGTTACTGGTCTGTACTCATTACAGTTACATTACTTGGTCCCTATGGTATGTAGGACCTGGCCAGTCATTACATCAGTCTCTTTTGTTTGAATTTTGTGGGTCCCATTGGCTTGGCTTGTACCAACTGTTATCTCTCGTTTGATCACCACTTTTCCAACTATTACCGAAATTTGTACGCCTGTTATCTGGTGATGACATGCACACTTGCAGCTGTCGTGGTTGTTGTTATTACTAGGTTGGTTGTTCCCATTGCTCTGAATTTTCAGTGCCCATCTAAACTGTCTCCTTGACCTTGGTCACCTTCATTTGTGTACTCTATAGGGTCCAATACTGAGAGAAAATAGTCTAGGTCTGTCTCAGATATAGCGACCAATTTCCCTCATAAATTCAAATGCAATCTAGTTTTCAAGATCTTTTAACATGTATGAATGTGATACGGGGGATACTTGAAGAGTCTCTCATGCTAATACTAATGTAAGACAGGGTCCTGTTCTCTACAAGTGTGGTACTGGTATGTGTGGCAATGGGGGGGGGGGGGGGGGGGTATCTCATTGTTGTGCCATTGGCATTGTGGTTATACATGCTGAAATCTCTTTCAGCGGCATCATGAATTTGTAGAGGTGAAAAGGTATTTTGTCTCTCATTTGCTGAGCACTCTTGCATGTTTCCTGTGTTCACAGTAGCTGTTTTGTTCAAACAAACTCTGCCAGTGGCCAGTTCAGAATGAATTTGCTGTATGGCAGCTCTGACATCTGCCTCTACATTGGTAACGATTTTACTTTCCTTTTTGAAAATAATTTTTTGATTTCATCTCTGTACATTCAATGCTGCAGTACAAATTTTTCCACGAGTATGGTGTCATTGTTGAATGCCCCACTTCTGTGCTGTCATTCAGCTTCTTTATGTCAATGTCATCACATTTTTGTTGTAGTTTCATAAACCCAATGTCTTCTGACAGTTTTTCAATTCGTCGAGGAGCTCATTGCAAATTGAATGTCACAACAAAACATCTGCCCGATTTGTAGATAATCTGTGCTAACATGTCACTTGCTGTTTGCTAATTGTTTTACTTTTTGTCTGCTCATTTAATCTACCAGTAGTTTTATTTTGTTCTTTGAGTAGCTGTGAAAATTATTGTTTGTTGACATTTATCATGCCCTTTCACTGTAAACACTTTTTGTTCTCGCAACATCGAACTATTGAACAATTCAGAGTCAGCCACACTGCCTCTTTCCAAGCTATTAGGTGAAAAAGCACTCTGTGTGAACAACTGCGTCAGCATTTCATCTACTGCCTGCAATGAAATGTTTCCTAATAAAATTTTTCCATCTATAGTTTCTGTTACATTTAAATCATGGCTGTTGCACACATAGCTGCCATCTTGTTGCTTCGCTGTGTTAGTCATTTCAGTTTGTTCATTTGTATTATTTCCCGTTTCATCTACATCTACATCTACATTTATACTCCGCAAGCCACCAAACGGTGTTTGGCAGAGGGCACTTTACGTGCCACTGTCATTACCTCCCTTTCCTGTTCCAGTCGCGTATGGTTTGCAGGAAGAACGACTGTCTGAAAGCCTCCGTGCGTGCTCTAATCTCTCTAATTTTACATATGTGATCTCGTCAGGAGGTGTAAGTAGGGGGAAGCAATATATTCGATACCTCATCCAGAAACTCACCCTCTCGAAACCTGGCGAGCAAGTTACACCGAGATACAGAGTGCCTCTCTAGCAGAGTCTGCCACTTGAGTTTGCTAAACATCTCCGTAAAGCTATCACGATTACCAAATAACCCTGTGACGAAACGCGCCGCTCTTCTTTGGATCTTCTCTATCTCCTCTGTCAACCTGATCTGGTACGGATCCCACACTGATGAGCAATACTCAAGTATAGGTCGAACGAGTCTTTTGTAAGCCACCTCCTTTGTTGATGGACTACATTTTCTAAGGACTCTCCCAATGAATCTCAACCTGGTACCCGCCTTACCAACAATTAATTTTATATGATCATTCCACTTCAAATCATTCCGCATGCATACTCCCTGATATTTTAAAGAAGTAACTGCTACCAGTGTTTGTTCTGCTATCATATAATCATACAATAAAGGATCCTTCTTTCTATGTATTCGCAATACATTACATTTGTCTATGTTAAGGGTCAGTTGCCACTCCCTGCACCAAGCGCCTATCCGAAGCAGATCTTCCTGCATTTTGCTACAATTTTCTAATGCTGCAACTTCTCTGTATACTACAGCATCATCCGCGAAAAGCCGCATGGCTGGTTACTAAAAATATTTCCATTCATTTCACTGCTTTCTTCTGGTTCCATTTTGTTGAATACATATTTTTCACTTACATTAATTATTATTTATGCTATAACAATGAAAATAATCAATTATTGAAAATACAGTGTAAATGGATAGATAAATAATCTACTCGCCAAGGGGCAGAAGGGGAACACACTCACAAAAGGACTTAATGTTTACAAGACTTCCCTCCTACATTAAAGATACCAACCATTTCCTAGATTGTCTCAAATCTGTCCCCATTCCACTCCCACCACACACCTTGCTTGACACTATTGATGCCATATCCCTCTATATCAACATCCCCCATGTACACAGTCAGTCCGCTGCTGAACATTTCCTCAGTAACGCCCACCTGATTCCAAGCCTATGACATCCTTCCTGCTCACATTAATCAACTTTATACTTACCAACAATTACTTCACCTTTGAGGGGCAGACATACAAATAGATCAGGGGTATGGCCAAGGGAACCAGGATGGCTCCTTATATGCCAGTGAGCTTTCCTGGAATCCGTAAGTCTTCAGCCCCTGGTTTGGTTTAGATATATTGATGACATGAAACTTCCTGGCAGATTAAAACTGTGTGCCGGACCGAGACTCGAACTCGGGACCTTTGCCTTTCGCAGGCAAGTGCTCTACCAACTGAGCTACCCAAGCACGACTCATGCCCCGTCCTCACAGCCTTAATTCCGCCAGCACCTCGTCTCCTACCTTCCAAGCTTTACAGAAGCTCTCCTGCGAACCTTGCAGAACTAGCACTCCTGAAAGAAAGGATATTGCGGAGACATGGCTTAGCCACAGCCTGGGGGTTGTTTCTAGAATGAAATTTTCACTCTACAGCGGAGTGCGCACTGATATGAAACTTCCTGCCAGATTAAAACTGTGTGCCGGACCGAGACTCGAGCTCGGAACCTTTGCCTTTCGCGGGCGAGTACTCTACCGACTGAGCTACCCAAGCAAGACTCACGCCCCGTCCTCACAGCCTTAATTCCGCCAGTACCTCGTCTCCTACCTTCCAAACTTTACAGAAGCTCTCCTGCGAACCTTGCAGAACTAGCACTCCTGAAAGAAAGGATATTGCGGAGACATGGCTTAGCCACAGCCTGGGGGGTTCTTTCTAGAATGAAATTTTCACTCTACAGTGGAGTGGGCGCTGATATGAAACTTCCTGGCAGATTAAAACTGTGTGCCGGACCGAGACCTGAACTCGGGACCTTTGCCTTTCGCGGGCCGGTCCGGCACACAGTTTTAATCTGCCAGGAAGTTTCATATCAGCGCACACTCCGCTGTAGAGTGAAAATTTCATTCTATATTGATGACATCTTTGCCGTATGGACTCATGGTGAGGCTGACCTGTTAAAATTCCTGGAATACCTTATCCCAATTAAATTTCACATGGTCCTATTCCGAATTCCACGTCACTTTGCTTGATGTTAATCTCATCCTCACTGAAGGCCAGCTCCACACTTTCATCCACATCAAACCCACTACCAACAACAGTACTTACATTTTGACAGATGTCATCCTTTCCACATCAAACGTTCGCTCCCTCCCATACAGCCTTGTCATTCGAGGCAAATGTATTTGTTCAGGTGCACGTCCCTTACAGCAATACCCCACCATTCTAACTTCAGCCTTCACAGAATCTAATTGTCCCAACAGCCTAGTTCAAAAGCAGATTCTCTGGGCCATCACATCCACTTAGTACCGCTGATACCTCCAAAAAAATTTTTGGAGCACATCACTTGTCACCCAGTGTTACTCTGGTCTTGAATGTATCAATCAGCTACTTCGACAAGACCATGACTTCCTAAAATCATGTCCGGTAATGAGATCCATTCTGTCTGAGACTTGGCCCACCACACCTGGAAAACGTTTTCGTCACCCTCCCAATCTCCGCAATATCCTTGTCATACCCTAAACTGCTTCTGCACCCATCTCCCTACCCTATGGCTCCTACCCCTGCGACCGTCCCAACTGCAAGACTTACCCTATGCACCCTCCTACCACCATCCATTCCATCCCTGTAACTGGCAAAACATATACTATTAAACGCGGAGCCATCTGCGAACAATACATCATACACCAGTTGTTATGTAAACACTGTTTAGCCTTTTACATCAGCATGACTAAAGTCAGGAAGAAGGGGTACAGGAAGTGTGTGTATAAAGGCGAAACATAATATCCTGTTGCAGAACATGCTGTACAACATGACAGTCATTACCTCGGTGCCTGTTTCACCAAAGTGCCATCTGGATTTTTCCCCCAGACACCAGCTTCTCAGAACTCCGCAGATGGGAACTAGCACTACAATATGTCCTTGGTTCTTGCCACCCACCTGGCCTTAATTTACGTTAATTCTTTCCATCTCAGCATTTATTCACAGTAACTACTCATTTGTTCACTCCACTTTCGTTTTCTACATCTTTCATTTTCTGACTTTATTTTTCGATGTCCACCTCCCGCCTCTATAACATACAATGCACTTACCTTTTCACTCTTATTAACTCATGCACAATATTTTTTAGTAGTAGTCTCTGTCTTTCGTATTACCCTGTCTTCCACCTTTAAGGTCTCAGGTTTTCAAATCTCGTTCTGTGCAGTCCCCAACTATCAGTCTTTCCTTCTCATCCCGTCTAGTAAGTCTCCCCTGACCCAGGGTTCTGGGTGACTTTTCTGAACTACATCGCATTCCCTAAACCTCTTGAGTCCTTTTTCCTTCACCCCTCTTCCTTTCCCTTCAACTTATCTACCAGAAGGAACCACTAGCTCTGAAGCCTTGTGAAAGTTAAATACTTTTGTGTGCATGTTCCCCTGCCACCGCTTGGTAAGCAGATTATTTACGCTATGCTTGTTATATTCATTTTCATCAAAATTAATTTTTCGTTGCTGTTTTATATCTCTGTTTTTCATTTTCTTTCGAGTTTCCTTCTGGGCTTTTGTTTCCCTACTATATTTTGTTACTGTCATTTTCTTTATGAAGGTAATTTACATCATTATTAAGTGAACAAGCAAATTTTTTACAATAGTTTAAGCAAATTGTATTTACAAAATTCAATAAGCGAATTCCCTGTAAGGTTACCTCTTCCAATGTTAAAGTTGCACTATTTACCAATCATTTAAGTGTTTTAGGCATCCCTTACAGAAACTGAAAGAACTATGGAAAATATTCTACAAAGATTTTTATACAGTTAACATTTGTATGTATTGACCTTTCTGAGTAATTGTAGGTGCTGATTTTTCTGGAAAAAGTTAAGATCGTCATTTTAGTTCTTTACTGTGCAGTCTTCCAGTCTCTGCAAATTAATTGTGGTCTGGCAAAAACAAATCTTGCATTGTTCCTACACAGATTTAGTGATTGCCTTTTTCACCTTGTTGTGTTGCGAATTCTGTATACTATCAATCCTTTTCTCATATTGGGTTGATAAAGAAATTAGCTGAACAACTTTTTAGCCCAATCTTCAACATTCATTTATGACCTAAAAGGTATTATGATTTCCCAGTTCCTATTGCTATGTACAGTTTACCATAAATGGTTGCAAAATTATAAAGTTTATTATCAAAAAAGAAAAAAAAAAACATCTTTCCTCACTCCTCCTTCCTAAATACATTACATGTTCGAGGACCCTGTTGACAACTCTGCAAACATTCTCAACTGTGGTGAGATCCAGTGGTCTTGCTGGCCAAGGTGGGATCTGGCAAGCATGAAGACAAGCAGCACAAACTATCAACATATGCGGACAGGCATTATCATGGTGAAGTGTAAGCCCACGATGGCTTGCCTTGAATGGAACAAAACAAGACATAGGATATTGCCAATACACTACTGTGCCCTAAGGGTGCTGCAAATGACAACCGAATGGGCTCTGCTATGAAAAGAAATGGCGCTCCTGATTGTCAGGCTGTAGAGCAGGCAACAGTCAGGTTGGTATCCCAGCTCTATTCAGGGCATCTTCAGACAATTCTTCAGCCTGGAATCTCATTGACTGGAGTAGAATTGTCTTCGTGGTGAGTCCCCTTTCAAAATGAACCCTTATGACCAGCAAAGATGTGTCTGAAGATGCCCCGGACAGTGGTGCGATTCTAACCTGACTGCCGTCTGTCACACAGCACAATAACTACGAGTGATAGTCTGGGTTCCCATTTCATTTCATAGCATGACTCCTTTGGTTATCACGTGTGGCACCCTTCCAGTACAGTGGTATATTGATGATATCCTATTCTCATTTTCTTGTCCTTCATGGCAAGACATCAATGGCATACATTTCAGTAAAACAATGCATGCTGGCAGACAGCGAGAGTTCCTACTGCCTGTCTTCATGTTTCCCAAACCCTACCTCGGTCAGCAATGTTACCAGTCTGTCACCAATAGAGAGTGTTTTGAGCATTACAAGCATGGGCTTCCAACCAGCTTGTGATTTTGACAATCTAATGTGCCAACTGACTGAATTTGGCATGATATCACTCAGGAACACATCCAACAACTCTACCAATCAATGACAAACTGAATAACTGTTTGCATAATGGCCAGAGGTTGACCAACTCATTTTCACTTGCCCAATTTCTGAAGCTCTTCCCTTAAATATATCAACCAATTTTTCTGAAACTGTAATCACTTGTTTGTCTGTACATGTAATTTACATCTATTGATTTTTGTCCTCTTCAGATAATTCCTTCATGGTGTTTGTTTGTTTTTGTCTTAGGGTGTACTACGTCATATATAAACAAATGTAAACAGGGACACAATTTTGAGAAGTAACTGTTCTGAAACACATCGTAGTTTATTGTCATGTTGGTCAGTCTTTAATTTGCATTTGAAGTTCTCAGATCATAACTGGTAGTCTAAGTTGTTTGCAAGCAGTTATTAATTTAGTTGTTTTGTACGAATATCTTTTGTTTTGGAAACACACCAGAGCAGTTCTTCTTTCAGCTTCAACCAGTAGAGTTTGTACCTGGCACTTCATATAGTGGGTCATATGTAGTCATTCTCAGAGTCAGTCATCCATAGCTGTGCAGTAAAACACAAGCTTTTTTTCATGAATTTCAATACCTGAAAACCTGAAGCTGTATTTACACAGCACTATAATGAAACAGACTAGAGTTAAATTACTATGTAGTGAAACAATGAGAAGATATTATTATTGTGGCTGTTTATCGTGAAAAAGTATAACATTTCAAGTTATTGTGTAAATATGAAATCCATGGTATGTGAGTCAAGAAGGAAATAAATAGAATGAGGCATATAAGTCAACTAACAGTGTCCTTTTCAAACTAAAATCTTGGGCCATACTTCTTAGACATCATTATTTCTAAAAGCTTTCTTTCAACAAGCCATGGTTACCATTGTGGCATTTGTCCAGGATTCTTTGAAAAATAACTGAATACTAGTGTTGAGCTGTATGTTTCAGATAAAAGAGGATAAATAGTATGCAGATGTAAAGAAAGACAGTATCAACACCATTTTGTATGGAACAGAAAGACTCTGTGGATAGCAGTGCTCCAACACTACGTATCTACTTTCTTCTCATGCACTTTATGCTTTTCTATTCACCAACTACCCCCCCCCCCCCCCCCCAATTCCAGGCTTTTTTCATCCTGTAGTTCCCTTCTCTATCTGCACATCATCTGAGCACTTTCCCTCCCCATCACCTAACTTCCTCATCACTCTTGTTACCATCACCCCTTTCATTATCTTAATCTCCATCAATACATGGACAAAGGATCAGATGCAAAACTTTCAACAATGACCACCTGCAATACAAGAAATTGCAAAGACAACCAATAGAAATACACAAAAAAATGTATAATATTAATCTTCACTGACTGACAAGGGAATAGTTCATACTTTGTAAAAGATGTTTACAAATCTCATACCTTTGTTTGCTGATCCTTATGCAGAGATATTCTCTCCATCAGCTCTGGCAAATACACATGATGTTTGTTTCGTTGCTTCGCAAGGTATAATAAGATGATCAAAAATACTGTTATCATCTTCTGTATTGGTATGCTGTGATCTTCCTGTAATGAATCATGAAATAGTAGTATCTGCCCTTCACAATAAAACAAACACACACACACACACACTAAAAATACGAATCTTGCTGATGTATCTCATAATCAAGATGCGAGCCTATGAGCCTGGTACACAAACTTTAAATTGTATTACCATAACACAAAAAAATCAAATCAAATTATTATTTCATATTAAACATGATAAGTCCTATTTGTTACTACGGTAGGCAAAATATATTATTAAGTCTCATGTTAATAAGCTGGTTATGCATATATGAATGAATGGATGCTAGTTACTGAACACATCTCATGCACAGGAAACATACTGTACAAAGGTTATTAAAGGCTGTTAGGCTGATTGCTAATATGTATATCTTCAGTCCATAAAACGAATTAGGTGTCTGTTAGTGTCAGAAAATGTTACATTGAGTATTAACTTATAAATAAATAAAGGTAGGAGTTAAGGGTAACAGCACACCACGTAGTTGAGTTGCTGAGTGGTCTAGAGGCACACAAACTGAAGACATTGCTAAGATTTTGGACAATGTCCACCTTCAGAGCTAATTAGCACCCCCCCCCCCCACACACACACACACTAGTGGGGGAACAGGGGGCTGTGTGTGTGTGTAATGTAGTGGAACTATTGCTTAAGTTTAAAAAAGTAACTGACCATGCACTGGGTACGTCTGTACCCGGTAGAAGAGTTCATAATGGTAGGAAACAGCCATGTAATACAACCACTGTAAGGAAACTTCTAAAGAAACAGAGATTACTGCATAACAGATGTAAAACATGGCATAGGGCTACAGATAAAGACATGATGAATGAAACATGTTTGGCTGTCAAGAAAGCAATGTACGACACCTTCAGTGGCTACTGTAGCAATACATTGTCAAATGATCTTTCTCAAAATTCAAAGAAATTCTGGTCATATGTAAAGTCTGTCAGTGGCATCAAGGTTAGTGTCCAGTCCCTAGTGAATGAGACAGGAATTGAAACTGAAGATAGCAAAACAAAAGCTGAAATGCTTAACTACATTTTCAAATGTTCCTTTACAAAGAAAACCCCAGAAGAATTAATCCTCATACCACTGAAAAGATGAGTGAAAGAAGTATTAGTGTCAATGGTGTTAAGAAACAGCTAAAATAAATAAAACTGAACAAAGCTCCAGGGCCGACAGAATCCCTCTCAGATTCTGTGCTGAATTTGTACCTTAGTCCCTCTTCTAACTATAATCTATCATAGATCCCTCGAATAAAAGACTATGCCCATTCTTGGAAAAACGGACAGTGCACACCCATCTACAAGAAGGGTAGTAGAGATGATCCACAAAACTACCGTCCAATATCCTTGATGTCAATTTGTTGCAGAATCTTAGAACATATTCTTAGCTCAAACATATTGAAGTATCGTGAACAGAATGACCTCCTCAATGCCTACCAGCATGGATTCCGAAAATACTGATAATGTGAAACCCAAATCACACTTTTCCTGCAATACATACAAAAGCTTTGGATCGAGGCAGTCAGGTAGATGCAGAATTTTTTTGATTTCCAAAGAGCATTTGACTCAGTACCACATCTATGCTTATGGTCAAAAGTGCGACCACATGGTGTACCAGGTGAAATTTGTGACAGGACTGCAGACTTTTTGGTAGGGAGGATGCAGTATTATCTTGTAAGAAGATTCTTTGTAAAATGTAGGAGTAAATTTTGGTGTGCCCATGGATGTGTGTTGGGATCCTTGCTGTTCATCTTGTGCATTAATGAACTTGAAGACAAATACAGTAACAAAATCAGGCTTTTTGGAGATGATGCAGTTATCTGTAATGAAGTACTCCCTGAAAGAAGCTGCATATCTTGATAAAATTTCAAAGTGGTGCAAAGATTGGTAATTTGCTTTAAATGTTCAGAAATGTAAAATTGTCCACTCCACAAAAAAGTGCCCCATGACCATAATATCAATAAGTCACTGTTGGAGTCAGCCAACTCGTACAAATACCTGGGTGTAACACTTTATAGGGATATAAAATGAAATGATCACATAGGCTCAGTCATGGGTAAAGCAAGTGGTAGACTTCGGTCTATTGGTTGAATACTGGCAAATTGCAATCAGTCTACAAAGGAGACTGCTTAAAAATCACTTGTGTGACCAGTTCTAGAATATTACTCAAGTGTGTGGGACCCGTATCAAATAGGACTTCTGAACGCTTACAGAGAAGGGCAGCCTGAGCGGTCACAAGTTTGATCCATGGAGAGTGTCACAGAGATACTGAAGAAACAGAACTACCAGACTCTTGAAGATAGATGTAAATTATCCTAAGAAAGTCTACTAACAAAGTTTCAAGAAATTTGGAAATTTGTGGTAAGGTCTTATGGGACCATACAGCGGATGTCATTGGTCCCTAAGCTAACACACTACACTTAATCTAACTTAAACCAACTTACGCTAAGGACGACACACACACACACACACACACACACACACACACACACACACACACACACACACACGCCCAAGGGAGGACTCAGGCCGCACGGACCGTGACAAGACGCCTCAGACTAGTCGGCTACCCCGCGCGGCAAAAGTTTCAAGAATAGGTTTTAAATGAAGTCTCTAGGAATATACTACAACCCCTATGTATTGCTCACATAGGGATCATGAGGATAAGATTAGAATAATTACAGCACACACAAAGACATTCAAACAATCATTCTTCCCACATCCCATACACGAATGGAGTAAGTAGAAACCTGCCCTAGTAACTCGTACAATGGGACATACCCTTTGTCACGCACTTCACAGTGGTTAGCAGAGTATAGATGTAGATGGAGAAGAAGGTCAGCATCCAAAAGCCCAGCAATGTTTTCAGTCTTGTTTATGTGCCTATCAACCACTAAATGACTCAACTATACAGCAAGCTGTTACCTTCACTTCTTCCATTCTTTATATTCCACTAAAGAATTTCCAATAATATAGTACCATATACATCATCTGATCAAAAGTATCTGGACACATAATAACCAACACTGATAATGGTGTGTCTCCATCCTTCACCTTTACAATGGCTTGAACTCTGCTGTAGGCAGAGGTTTCTGAATGTCTGTGCAAGATAGGCAGTCCATTTTTCTTCAAGAGCTGAAACTAGAGAAGGAAGTGATGTTGGACACTAGGGTCTGAGGTGAGGCTGATGTTCTAACTCATTCCAAAGGTGTTCCACTAGGTTCAGGTTGCAATTCTGGGCAGACCAGGGCATTTCAGGAATGTTATTGTCTGCAAACCATTGCCTCACAGTATAATGCAACTGATAAGTGCACCTCTTTTTTGACGACTTTTGGAGAATCCAATACAAATGAGTCCACAATACAATACAATGAGACAAACTGTAGCTCTACATTTACCATACTCTTTATGTTATAATCAGAACCATCTTTCATTTTATAAACAGAAATAAACCGTGAAGCTAAATCAGATTTATTTTTAGAAAACAATTATTTTTCATATTTCCAATTTAATTCAAAATTGTAGTCACATTTGAAATTACAATGTCGTTCTGTAATTTATTCTGAGTAATAACCTGACAATATTTGTAAAAGAACTTACTGTGTATTAACATCTCTCTATGTAAAACCAAATTTGTGTAAACTCAATATGCTGCTACTTCTCGCAACATCTTTCTTCTTGTTGAGCTGTGTAAGTGGTTGTTAGAGGAAGTTGGTGTGAGTTGAGGAACTGTCAAGTTGGGTATTGGTAATGGCCGAAATATTTTGTTAGCAACGAGCATATGTGGAAATAAAAAATTACTGTACACGATGTCTCCCATAAGTCCAACCCCTCGTCCAAGTCGTGGGAGATGGGCAACGGCACAAAGTAGGGGACTGCCTATAGGGGCGATGTACAGCGGGGACTTCATGTGCCCCAGGACCGCTACGGTAGCTGAGAAGGCTCTATGGGAACCCCGAAACGTGACGGCTAACGGGGCTCTGGTGAAGCTGCGATAGGCCTAGCAAGCCAGTAGTGGATAAATCAACTGCTTTTAAAAAGGGAACATGCCTCAGATCACGGAACGGATTTAAAGGAAACCGACCAAGCAATGGAAAAGGATTACGAGATGGTTTACGACTGGGCACCTTAAACGTAAGGACTCTAACTGGGAAGTTAGAAGAAATTGTAGAAATGATGGAAAGGAGGAAATTGGTCATCTTGGGACTTGCTGAGACTAGGTGGAGAGGAGTTGGTGAAAAACCACTAAGTAAAGGATGTAAACTGTACTGGATAGGGAATGAGAGGGGAAGAAATGGAGTGGCAATAGTGGTCAGAGAGGGTCTGCAGGAGGAGGTGGAAGGTATCAATGATCGAATGATAAAAGCCAGAGTACGAGTGAAAGGAAAAAGCATTGAAATCATCCAAGCATATGCCCCACAGGTGGGGTGTACAAAAAAGGAGAAGGAGGAATTTGAAGATGACATGCAAAAGCAGCTAAATGGAGGTAATCAGATTATAATAGGGGACCTCAATGCACATGTTGGCACAGACAGGAAAGGATTCGAGGAGATAATGGGACCAGAGGGCTGGGTGAACCGAAATAGAGAAGGAAAATTGTTGCTGGAATTCTGCAATAGGAATGGGCTGACGATTGCAAATTCCTGGTACAAGAAGAGAAGTAGTCACAAAATAACTTGGTACAGTGGGGACTGGTCCCAAACTTCAGTAGTAGACTATGTACTAGTGGATAGGCAGATGATGAGCAGCCTCACAGATGTTAAGGTCGTTCCATCTGAGGCCTTAGACAGTGACCATCGGCTGTTGGTAGCCACCCTGAGAGAGAAAAAAAGATAGGAGGGCAACAGATATACAGGAGAAAAGGTTGAAGACATGGATGCTGAAAGAGGATGAACGGAGGACCCAGTACCAGACACTGATCAGGAAGAAGCTGCCAAAGGAAGATCAGAGAACAGTGGAAGAAGAATGGGGAGATTTTAAGAGGGCCCTAGTTGAGGCAGCTGAGATTGTATGCGGAAGAACTAGCACAAAGAGGAGAAGTAAGGAAACCCCATGGTGGAACAACATATGTAAAGAGGCAGTACTTCGAAAGAACAAAGCCTTCAGAGAATGGTTCCAGACCCGAACAGAGGAAGCTAGGGTAAAATATAAGGAAAGCAAGAAAGCGGCACAGACCATAGTAAGGGCGGGGAAGAAGAAGTGGATGGAAAAATGGACAAGAATGTTAGAAGAGGACAGTGAAGGGAACAAAAAAATACTTTACACCATGGTAAGAAATAAGAGGAAGGACAGAAGCGAGTGCCTGAGGATCATGGATAATAATGGAAGAGTTGTGGAGGAAATGCATGAGCTCAAAAAGATTTGGAAGGAGTACTTTGAAGATCTGTTGAATGCCGCCAAGCGGGTAACTAACAGCGATGGAGAGCCTAAGGCAGCAGACGATGATAATAGTGGGGAAATTGATGATCTAACTTGGAATGAAGTGGAAGAAGCCATAAAGAGGATGAAAGGGGGCAAGGCACCAGGTTGGGACGAAGTAACAGTGGATATGATACGAGCAGCAGGAGAAGTAGGAACCCAGTGGCTATACAGAGTGCTGAGGGTGGTGTGGAAGGAGAACAGAATTCCTGAGGATTGGTAGAAAGGAATTATAGTCCCGATCTTCAAGAAAGGGGATAAAAGGAGATGTGAGAACTACAGAGGAATCACCCTGCTATGCCACTGTGGAAAAATCTATGAAAAGATCCTGGAGAAGAGAATAAGAAGCAGTATTGAAAGTAGACTGCAAGAGGAGCAGTATGGTTTCAGACCGGGAAGATCAACAACGGACCTCATATTTGCGGTAAGGCAACTGCAGGAAAGGCACTATGAGTACGGGAAGGACTTAATCATGGCCTTTTTAGATATTGAGAAGGCGTATGACAGTATCTGTAGGGACAAGCTCTGGGATGAGCTGAACGCAAAAGGGATAGATGAAGAGATAACACGAAAAGTCAGAAAAATGTATGAGGGAAGTGAGAGTTGTGTGAAAGTGGGGAGGGAATGTACTGCATGGTTCAAGCTGGAAAATGGGCTGCGACAGGGAAGTGCACTTTCGCCTTTATTGTTTATTATTGTTATGGATGAAATCCTACAGCAAGTGTCAGATGCAATTGGAGATCATAAAATGAAAGCAGTGCTTTTTGCCGATGACCTGATGTTATGGGGAAATTGCGAGAAGGAGGTGCAAGAGCAGTTAGATGCATGGGAGGCAACGGCAGCACAATATGGAATGCATTTCTCTGCAAAGAAAAGTGAAATAATTGTCACAACAAGGAAGACGAATAGGCCAAATGTGGATATAACTTGTGGAGGGGAAAAACTACAAGTGGTAGAGAACTTCAAGTACCTGGGAAGCGTGATTGAAAGTAAGGGGGGAAACGCAATGGAAATAAATGAAAGGTGCAGAAAAGCAGGGCAGTTCTAAAAATGCATTAGGGGGCTTATTTGGAGCAAGGAGGTGCCACAGAAATCCAAGGGAATTATATACCGAACCTACTTTGTCCCCATATTGGCATACGGAAGTGAGACATGGGTAATGCACAAAAGCGACAAAAGTAGAATACAGGCTAGCGAAATGAAGTTCCAGAGGAGCAGGTTGGGTGTAACAAGACAAGACAGATTGCGAAATGTGTATGTGAGGGAAAGACTAAAGGAGGAACCAGTACAGGACAGGATAGAAAAATCAAGACTGCAGTGGTATGGACACATGAAGAGAATGGATGAGGGAAGAATTCCAAAGAGGATGTTTGATCTGCAACTGGAGGGGAAGAGGCCCAGAGGAAGACCAAGAGATAGATGGGTGAAGGGAGTGAAGGAATGTGTGACGAGAAGAGGAGAGAACTGGACGAAGGTGGAAGAGGGGGAATGGTGGAAAGACAGAACATGATGGAGAGGCTTGTGTTCCCGACAGACCCAGCCAGTGGCTGGAAACTGTCCAAGATGATGATGATGATGATGATGATGATGATGACTGTACACGATGTGAAGAAAATAAAACATCAGATGAAAGAAACAGAAACCAGAAGTGTTCAGATTTAACGTCTAAACCTGATCTTACAGCCTCGGCATAAGAATGTTTATTTCTATGAGTCATGACTTTCAATGAGCCACAAATTCAACAAGCAGCAACAAAGAGGAGGAATTGAGCGACTTTCCTTTTGACTTATTTATTAGATGCACCTACTTAATGATACAAGCTAGAAAAGTGTACTTGCTCTGAATTTTTGTTTCCGACTGTTTTATACAATAGTACAGGGGAGGGTTGGCTCTGTGGATGTTGCCTTAAAACAGAGTGCATTGTCGTGCTGTTACAAACAATCACTGTCTCCAAACTGCGCCTCTCTGCATGCAGTACACTAAGGTGTAAGGCGTGTTCATGCCCTCCTGCATTTAGCATTTTCTTAAGTGAAGTAAGGTGGGCACAGTGCAATAAGGGAGTCACATACTAACCATAAAAAGCACCCCCATACTGTAACTCAGCTTCCTCTGTACTTCACTGTTGGCATTAAAGGTGATGACACATAATGTTCTCAAGGCATTCACCGAATGCCACAATATATAGTGCAGATTGTAACTCCATGATTTCCAGTCATCCACTGTCCAGGAACACTGCTATTTATACCATCTCATCTCACGAGTCTAGTAGCACCTACTATAGAAATGCATGGCTTATAAGGAGCCGCTCAATTATTGTACCCCATTCTTTTCAACTGCCTACTTGCAGTCATTGCTACTAGGACTGCTCGCAGCACTTTGTAACTCATGAGTGATTCTTTTTGCTAAATTCATGCAATATCTTACAACCACCCTCTGCTAAGCTCAACAGCTCCAGTCTGTCAATACATGAGGCCTCCGTGGCCTTGGTTTAGCTGTAGTTGTTCTTCCGCATTTCCACTTCACACAGTCACATCGCCAACAGTCAACTTCGGCAGCTCTATGAGGGTTCAAATTACCTTGATGGATTTGTTACTCAGGTGAATTCCAACGACTAGTCCACATTTAAAGTCACTGAGCTCTCCTGACCAATCCATTATAATGTTACTACTTCTCTACTGACAACACATTCATTTCTTACTGGTGGCGCTACCTCTCATGACATTTAGTGGTTAATTTCACATTACACAGAGAAGCCCAGATACCTTTGATTAGGTAGTATATTAGAAGATGTTTTGTATAAAACAGGAAAGAGCATACTTTCCCACAAAAGAAAAAATGTTTTCACTTATTTCATTCTACACTACAGTCATTTCTGATGGCAAAATTAAGATCCTTTGTGGGCAATCTTCATAGTGGTTTACTAAAAGTAAAGTTCTTTACAGCATTACTATGTCAACATGGAATTTTTTTTTCCATGCCAAAATATATGACTTGTCTCCTGAGCACCTAACACAAGTATAATTTCAATAAACAGTGTAATTAAATAAGTGCTACTGCATACAGCCTGTTCGTGTTCCAGTAGGGAAAAAGTTTGCAAATACATTCATAGTACTACAAATTACGAACAGTGTTGAATTGACGGGAAACATCAGGAATGTAATATAATGTCAACAGATTCTCCCATTACTTTAAAGGAAAAATTTTACACTCAATAAAGAAAACATTCTTGTATCTGCATTTTACTGCACTTTATTCATGAGGAATGCATACAAAATAATCTGTATTACAGGGCTTGAACAGTGTGAAAATATAAAATTAAGCTTTTAATTCCAGATATAGAAACCTGACGAATGATCAGTCACTGAACATACACAGTGCAGGTACACTGAGGAAATACTGAGTAACATTTAGACCAACAGGTATTCACTATTAATTTTTACTTGATTGTAGAAATAAATAGGTGCTATTACTCACATTACTGTCTGTGATGTCAAACGATTCCTGAGCTGAGTAGGAACTGCTGCAAGAATTTTTATGTTGTCTGGATAACAGTAATCGAGTCACAGCAGGCCAAAGTACGGGTGATGACGGATCATATAATGCAGCCAATCTCTGTAAAATAACAATACTCCATCACAATTTGTCATAGCATAATAAAAGACCCATTTGAGAGTTTATTTTCCATTCTCTCTCCTCCTCTATTACCTCCCCCCTTCCTAAACCCATTCACTCTCTCTCTCTCTCTCTCTCTCTCTCTCTCGCACACACACACACACACACACACACACACACACACACACACACACACACACACTTTTTTTCATTTCAGCCCTGGATCATGTTCTATGTTTTCTTGCATTTGAATTTTTTTCTGTTTATGTCTTACTTAGAATTTCTGTTTAGAGCTCATACACTTCATTAATGCCTCAATAAAGCCAAGACCACTCATTTGGAGCTTTAGAGGAATATATGATCAATGTTAAATCTTAATTCTGTGCCTTCTCTTTGCATTAAATAATTCAAAAGCTTAAAATATTTTTTGTATTCAAATATTGTGAAATATTTCTGATCTTCAAATATGGCAAACATGATAAAAGAGATAATATTTGCAGTATTTTTAATCAATCTGAAAGATCAACACTATTTGGAAAGAGCTAAAGTTTGCTGGTGCATAATGGCCAGTAGAATTTTTTTTTTTTTTATTTTTACCTCCAACACTTCTTCTCCCAGGTATGGTAAATGTGTACTAACAAATTGTAGATGGTGGCCCGCTTGTATTGGTCGACATATAAGTGCTTGAAGTAGTGAAGGTTCACTCAAGCAGCGCCATAATGCAGCTGAAACAATGAACGTAAACATTTATTGTTACACTTACGGTTCTAAATGACATTATCATATTTTTGGAAACTAACGCTAAAAACTTTCATGATTTCTAATTTTTGATTGACTTCCTTTTCAACAGTGAAACAAGCAGATGAGAGAGGGAAGTACACTTTTAAAATCATAATTTAATATCTAATTCACACCACTACATGGGTTTGTAGAGGAGAGCAGTAGACTGTTCCTGGGATACAAATGACATGAAATAGGTCATACCTCTCTGGAAGCCACAGGTGGAAAACATATCCCTCACATCCATTCAACACCATGCATCTAATCATGAATCCCAAAATGGTATTCTGCCAGGCACCCTATCTACATAATATCCTGCTCAGGGTTCCTATCACCAAGTGTATTTACAACTGGTCTACCTAGCTGCACAGTAAGCTTCTAAGCATTATGTAGTTGACTTTAGAGGCTAGTTCACAGACAGTGTCACTCAAATTTTCTCCTCTAATGTAAGCTTTTCTTATTTTTATAAATGACAACTATCCCTCCAATAAACTCTTCGTTACCACAACTCCCTTGCTGCAATCTCTGATAGATTTTTATTTACTTTGTGTGTCACTTTCTCTCATTCTGATTCCTCTGCATTCCCATTGCACTAGTATATTAACATTTCTCTTAGTGTGATGATGATTATGGTGGTGGTGATGAAGATGAGGTTCTGAGGGCCCATAACAGCAACTTCTTTAGCCCCCATAATAAAATACATGGGACAAGTGTGGAGGAATACCATAAAATGACTAAATCAAACAATGGAAACTCCAGATTGGAATATCAACACTGTAGGAACAGACAGATTGCTACTTACCATAAAGATGACATGTTAAGTTGCAGACAGGCACAATTATAAAGACACTTACATATAAGCTTTCGGCCACAGACCACAGTCTCTTTTAACTGTGCCCAGCTGCAACTTAACATGTCATCTTCATAATCTATCTTTTCCTACATTGTTGATAGAATGACTAAAATCAGGAGTGCAAATAAAAACATACAGGAAGTCTTGAAAAACTGGATACACTCACACACACACAAAGCAACAAAAATCACAAGATAAAAGGGAAAATGCAGTGGAAAGTATTAAAAGAAGATAGTAGACACCTGCAGCTGGATGACTGCTGGAAAAAAGGGTGTGATCCAGCCACTTTGCAACACAGTAAAATCTCCAGTCTAAAATCTTAGGCCAGAGTCCAGACACATCACAAAATTTTAAAAGTTTCACCCTACTCATCTCGTCACCAGATAAAATAGAGAGCAGGTCCCAACCTAAATTTGCTTCTGCCTGCTGATCACAAAATAAAATACATTATTCAATTAAGATGTAGCGTACACTGATTTGCACACCACAGGTATCACAAACCAGGGAGGGGGAGGGTAGGGGGGGGGGGGGGGCAGACGGCCCTCTCGCTTCTGTAAAAAGCCATGTGTGAGGGGGCAGTTTTCCCAATGCAGAGGGAGGTCAAGGCCACCTCATCATGCTGGAATGACTGGCATGAGGCTCTCCATGGCCAGGAAGTTGACTTTGTAACCATAGCTTATTGTCTATCATTGCCTATCAATTCCCCTCCCATGACTGCATGTCTCTGTGATCCACCAGCAAAATGACAGCCTGTGAAGAAATGGCATATTCTGTAATGGTATGTTCCCAGAAGGCTTCCTTCATGGCTTTGTTGGCCTGTTCATTTCCCCAAATTCCCATGGGTCCTGGTACCCAGCAGAATGACACCTTCTTCTCCCGCAGCTGCAGGAAGTACAGTTAGTTATGTATTAGCTGCGCCAGTTTCTCTGCTGGGTACATGTGGTGTAACAACTGTAGGATAGCAAGGGAATTGGAGCAGATGAGAAACTGTCTGCCCAGGAGACACCTCATCTGCTCCAGTGCCTTCAGGATCGCATGGAGTTCGACAGAAAATACTATATGCCTATGGGGAAGGCAAGTCCTGAAGATAGTCAGGGAAGGCAATGGAACAGCCAAGGGACTTGTCTTCTCAGGCGCCACAATTGTTAAACTGTGATGCCTATCTAAAATGTGAAAAAAACAGAGATTGAAACATGAAATTGGGAGTCCAATCTTTCTTAAATTTATCAAATCTAAAATAATTCTGGGCCTCTGAAGGCCAATCAGTTGTATCATATGCAGATGTGCATGGTGTGGACAGCATTTTATATGCATATCACACAATGAGCAGCTATCATTTGATGTGAAGTGGCAGCTCAGCAGCCTCAGCGCAGAGGCTCAACATGTGGCTCATTCAGAAAGCCACTATAGCTAGGCAAATCCCTTCATGTTGCACCACGTCCATTATCTTTAAATAAGTTGGTATTGCAGACCCATAAACTGTGCCCCTGGAATCAGGCCAAGATCACGTGAAGACCCTGTAAAATCTGAGCAAACAAGTCCTGTCTGCCCTCCATGAATTCTGGCTAAGACATTTTAAAGTACTCAGTGCTACTAAGGTGTGGCAACCATGTAAATTTCAAGTCAAACGTGGAGCCCACAAACCTCACTGCATCTTTAAACTTAAGAACAGCATCCCTCATCTTCAAATGAGGGAGGCTTAAAACAGAACGTGAACAGTTACAAGGAACGCACAAAGATGTCTTGGTTGAAAACTTAAAGCCCATCTTCTCTGCCCATTCCTCAAACTGTTGAACGTTAGATGCAATTGGTGTGTTGTCATTGCAAGGCTGGAAGATAAACAAAAGACACTTAGTAATCAAGGAATACTGGATAGGATATTTAACTACTGGTGTAATATTATTAATAGCTATGGCAAAGACAGTCATGCTTAAAACACTACCATGAGGGACACCATTCTCCTGCCCAAAACAAACACTGTGGCAAGAGGAAGGACCAAATAAAAATGGGAAGACATCCATGAAAACTCCATTTGTGGAGCTGTTTGAGGAAGAGATGCCTCCAAGTATTATCACAAGCCTTCTTGATGTCAAAAAACATAGCCAGAAGGTGATGCCAGTGACAGGAAAGTTTGTTGTACAGCCGCCTTCAGGAAGCCCAGGTTATCAAAGGTGGAGCAATACCTCCAGAACCCACAATGAAAGTGACTAAGGAGCTGCCTGTATTTTAAGATCCAGCCTAGGTGGCAGTTGACCATCCACCCCATCATCTTCCCCATAAAGCTACTGAGGGCAACACTATGATAACTATTCGGGCACATGTGGTCTTTCTTGGGTTGCCTCTCGCCAATTGCTAAAGTGACCTGACTCCCAAATGACACTACAAAGCACAAAGAGAAATTCTTTGCTGCACTCTGTAAGGTGCTGTAGCAGATGATAATGGATTGTTATGATCTCCTTTTGCTCTCCCTAATAATTCGGCGACATTTCACCCTCACTACCCAAAAGGCTGCAAGGTTATCTTCAGTTTGCCATCACTTGAACTGACACAGAGCTGCCCGCCTGGACCAGATTGCAATGTGGCATTGTTTGCTCCACCAAGTCACAACTTGCCTTTCCAGCTGGCCTAAAGACTGCAAAATCGAAGCTTGAGGAACACAATGGTTCGCTTATGCAAACTTCGACATCCATACCAGTGATGGCATGATCATCGTCCAATCCGTCAGACAGAACTAAGGTCGCGTGGTCCAAAGGCTCTGGAGTAGATCGCTTTGGCCAGTTGGCCTTCATCCCCAACTTGGATTTAGGGGATGGTGGCAAGGCCAATATAACAGGAACACTCTGCTGAGTCACTTCTGATGTATTCCATGGGGGTTTGTTATCTAGGCCAACATTACATTCAGCATCTTTCAATGTTTCAGCGATAGGAAGGCTGGGCTGTGGGACCAGTGGCCCAGTCTGGCAGCTGTATTTACATGTGGTGGTAGATGTGCCTTGCTCAACCATCATAGTCTGAGTGCTGACACTGACCCTCTGGATAGGCTGCTTCAATACCAAGACAAAAAGTACCGGGTGATCAAAAAGTCAGAATAAATTTGAAAACTGAATAAATCACGGAATAATGTAGATAGAGAAGTACAAATTGACACACATTCTTGGAATGAGATGGGATTTTATTAGAACCAAAAAAATACAAAAGTACAAAAAATATCCTACAGATGGTGCTTCATCTGATCAGAATAGCAATAATTAGCATAACAAAGTAAGACAAAGCAAAGATGATGTTCTTTATAGGAAATGCTCAATATGTCCACCATCATTCTTCAACAATAGCTGTAGTCGAGGAATAATGTTGTGAACAGCACTATAAAGCATGTCCGGAGTTATGGTGAGGCATTGGCGTCGGATGTTGTCTTTCACCATCCCTACAGATGTCGGTCGATCACGATACACTTGTGACTTCAGGTAACCCCAAAGCCAATAATCGCATGGACTGAGGTCTGAGGACCTAGGAGGCCTAGCATGATGAAAGTAGTGGCGGAGCACACAATCATCACCAAACGACACACGCAAGAGATCTTTCATGCGTCTAGCAATATGGGGTGGAGCGCCATCCTGCATAAACATCGTACATTCCAGCAGGTGTTTATCAGCCAGGCTGGGGATGATGCGATTCTGTAACATATCGGCATACATCTCACCTGTCACGGTAGCAGTTACAAAACCAGAATCATGCATTTCCTCGAAGAAAAAAGGCCCAATAATGGTAGATACGGTAAATCCAACCGATACCGTGACTTTCTCGGCGTGCAATGTAGTTTCCACGACAGTTCTAGGATTTTCGGTAGCCCAAATTCTGCAGTTGTGGGTGTTGACAGATCCTCGGAGCGTGAAATGAGCTTCGTCGGTCCACAACACGTTACTCAACCAATCGTCATCTTCCGCCATCTTTTGAAACGCCCACACTGCAAATGCCCTCTGCTTCACTAAATCACCAGGCAACAGTTCATGATGTCGATGGATTTTGCACGGATAGCATCGGAGGGTACGCCTCAGTGCCAACCAAACAGTAGTGTATGGAATGCCGGTGCGACGTGCAACTGCACGAGCGCTGACTTCCCCGTGCGTAGATGAACCCGCTACAGTCTCCATTTCTTCCTGAACTGTCTCAGCAGCATTACGCCTTGTGCTTGGTCGGCCACTATGGGGTCTATCGTCTTTGAAATTTGAAATCATTCTCGCCTCAGCTGCATTTGTCAACGGACCTTTACCCGTTCGAATCCCCTTCCTATGGCGATAGGATCGTGACACTGCACTAGCACATTCCCCATTCTGATGATACAACTTCACTAAAAGCGCCTTTTCAGGTAATGTCAACATGCTGCGACTGCTGGCGCATCTGATTCTCTCTCTCATACAACTCTTTTTATACACGATTGTCATGTGCACTCACTGACATTTTGCTGTCCAGTCCCATCTGTCACACATTTTGTGAACTTTGTTACATTATTCCGTGGTTTATTAAGTTTTCAAATTTATACTGACTTTTTGATCACCCGGTACATAAAACATGGTGGCTCAGTGGCCTTAAATTCCTTCTTCGCTCATAGTATGAGACATGTTTGGTGACTTATTTCCTGAATCTTCTTTTCTTCAGCAAAGACACAACAGTCCCTTCTCCAAAGTGGATGAGCCTGGGAGCAATTAATATACATGGGCTGTGGTGCCACATCTTCCACACATAACCCAACCATTACAACTCATAGTGTTCTGAGGCATAAGGTCTAACCTTAAGGCTGTGAAAGCCTGCTGCCATATACTAGGACAACTTCGGCACACTGAATGTTAGGATAAAATACACTCACTTCTGAAGCTTACCGTCAACCCTTTTAAAACATAACATCTCTGACCTCAGTCATCTTTGCTCTTTCTCAGTCCTGTTGCAGTTCTTTTGGATCCATATCCATGATGTCCCAGCATTTTACAAATCTTAAAAAACTTGACCCAAGTAACTTGGCATTCAGCAACTTCTGCACTTGGGGAGACTACGTGGTATCGAGCAAGAGAGTACTGTTTCACAGCCTCTTGGGGGATTTGAGTTACCATAAAAAACCCTCCAGTACTTTAAGGATACAGAAATGCAACAATTTTCCAAAAGAAGTGTCTATCCTTTTAATCACAATAAAGACATTGTCTATCACAGAATGTGGTCTGTTACTGTGAATACTATCACTGAATTTCAGAGATGGTCCACATGGACTAGCATACAAAGTTTCTTAGGATTTTGGGTTTTTATACTATCCAACAGCTCACCCAAACCACTGGGAGTAGAAACATGAGATTTACACTTCACAATGTTCTCACTAGCAGCTAAGGAAAGAAGTCCACCCAGACAGAGCTATTCTTGTGCAAAACCTTATACATCTGAGGTGCAACAGGCTCCCCAGAGATTACCCTCTAGTGACTGTTTCTCTTCAACAGCCATACATCTCATCAGTGTGCAACGCATGTTGAGATTGATGTTGTTGTTGTTGTTGTTGTTGTTGTTGTTGTGGTCTTCAGACCTGAGACTGGTTTGATGCAGCTCTCCATGCTACTCTATCCTGTGCAAGCTTCTTCATCTCCCAGTGCATACTGCAACCTACATCCTTCTGAATATGTTTACTGTATTCATCTCTTGGTCTCCCTCTACGATTTTTACCCTCCATGCTGCTCTCCAATGCTAAATTGGTGATCCCTTGATGCCTCAGAACATGTCCTACCAACCAATCCCTCCTTCTAGTCAAGTTGTGCCACAAATTTCTCTTCTCCCCAATCTTATTCAATACTTCCTCATTAGTTATGTGATCTACCCATGTACTCTTCAGCATTCTTCTGTAGCACCACATTTCAAAAGCTTCTATTCTCTTCTTGTCCAAACTATTTATCATCTATGTTTCACTTCCATACATGGCTACACTCCATAAAAATACTTTCAGAAACAACTTCCTGACATTTAAATCTATACTCGATGTTAACAAATTTCTCTTCTTCAGAAACGCTTTCCTTGCCATTGCCAGTCTACATTTGATATGCTCTCTACTTCGACCATCATCAGTTATTTTGCTCCCCAAATAGCAAAACTCCTTTACTACTTTAAGTGTCTCATTTCCTAATCAAATTCCCTCAGCATCACCCGACTTAATTCGACTACATTCCATTATCTTTGTTTTGCTTTTGTTGATGTTCATCTTATACCCTCCTTTCAAGACACTGTCCATTCCGTTCAACTGCTCTTCCAGGTCCTTTGCTGTCTCTGACAGAATTACAATATCATCGGCGAACCTCCAAGTTTTTATTTCTTCTCCATGGATTTTAATACCTACTCCAAATTTTTCTTTTGTTTCCTTTACTGCTTGCTCAATATACAGATTGAATACCATCGAGGATAGGCTACAACCCTGTCTCATTCCCTTCCCAACCACTGCTTCCCTTTCGTGCCCCTCGACTCTTATAATTGCCATCTGGTTTCTGTACAAATTGTAAATAGCCTTTCGCTCCCTGTATTTTACCCCTGCCACCTTCAGAATTTGAAAGAGAGTATTCCAGTCAACACCGTCAAAAGCTTTCTCTAAGTCTACAAATGCTAGAAACGTAGGTATGCCTTTTCTTAATCTAGCTTCTAAAATAAGTCGTAGAGTCAGTATTGCCTCACGTGTTCCCATATTTCTACGGAATCCAAACTGATCTTCCCCGAGATTGGCTTCTACCAGTTTTTCCATTTGTCTGTAAAGAATTCGCGTTAGTATTTTGCAGCTGTGACTTATTAAACTGATAGTTCAGTAATTTTCACATCTGCCAACGCCTGTTTTGTTTGGGATTGGAATTATTATATTATTCTTGAAGTCTGAGGGTATTTCGTCTCATACATCTTGCTCACCAGATGGTAGAGTTTTGTCAGGACTGGCTCTCCCAAGGATGTCAGTAGTTCTAATGGAATGTTGTCTACTCCCGGGGCCTTGTTTCGACTAATTCCTTTCAGTGCTCTATCAAATTCTTCACGCAGTATCATATCTCCCATTTCATCTTCATCTACATCCTCTTCCATATCTATAACACTGCCCTCAAGTACATCACCCTTGTATAAACCCTCTATGTACTCCTTCCATCTTTCTGCTTTCCCTTCTTTGCTTAGAACTAGGTTTCCATCTGTGCTCTTGATATTCATACAAGTGGTTCTCTTTCCTCCAAAGGTCTCTTTAATTTTCCTGTAGGCAGTATCTATGTTACCCCTAGTGAGATGAGCCTCTACATCCTTACATTTGTCCTCTAGCCGTCCCTGCTTAGCCATTTTGCACTTCCTGTCTATCTCATTTTTGAGACGTTTGTATTCCTTTTTGCCTGCTTCATTTACTGCATTTTTATATTTTCTCCTTTCGTCAAATAAATTCAGTAATTCTTCTGTCACCCAAGGATTTCTACTAGCCCTCATCTTTTTACCTACTTGATCCTCTGCTGCCTTCACTACTTCTTCCCTCAAAGCTACCCATTGTTCTTCTACTGTATTTCTTTCCCCCATTCTTGTCAATTGTTCCCTTATGCTCTCCCTGAAACTCTGTACAACCTCTGGTTTAGTCAGTTTATCCAGGTCCCATCTCCTTAAGTTCCCACCTTTTTGCAGTTTCTTCAGTTTCAATCAACAGTTCATAACCAATAGATTGTGGTCAGAGTCCACATCTGCCCCTGGAAATTTCTTACAATTCCTAAATCTCTGTCGTGCCATTATATAATCTATATGAAACCTGTCAGTATCTCCAGGCTTCTTCCATGTATACAACCTTCTTTTATGATTCTTGAACCAAGTGTTAGCTATGATTAAGTTGTGCTCTGTGCAAAATTCCACCAGACGGCTTCCTCTTTCATTTCTTACCCCCAATCCATATTCACCTACTACGTTTCCTTCTCTTCCTTTTCCTACTATCGAATTCCAGTCACCTATGACTATTAAATTTTCATCTCCCTTCAGTATCTGAATAATTTCTTTTATCTGATCATACATTTCTTCAATTTCTTCATCATCTGCAGAGCTAGTAGGCATATAGACTTATACTACTGTCGTAGATGTGGGCTTCGTGTCTATCTTGGCCACAACAATGCGTTCGATGTGCTGTTTGTAGTAGCTTACCCGCATTCCTATTGTTTTATTCATTATTAAACCTACTCCTGCATTATCCCTATTTGATTTTGTATTTATAACGCTGTATTCACCTGACCAAAAGTCTTGTTCCTCCTGCCACCGAACTTCACTAATTCCCACTATATCCAACTTTAACCTATCCATTTCCCTTTATAAATTTTTTAACCTACCTGCCCGATTAAGTGATCTGACATTCCACGCTCTGATCCGTAGAACGCCAGTTTTCTTTCTTCTGATAACGACGTCCTCTTGAGTTGTCCCCGCGCGGAGATCCGAATGGGGGACTATTTTACCTCCAGAATATTTTACCCAAGAGGACGACATCATCATTTATCCATACAACAAAGTTGCATGCTCTCGGGAAAAATTACGGCTGTAGTTTCCCCTTGCTTTCAGCCGTTCGCAGTACCAGCACAGCAAGGCCGTTTTGGTTAGTGTTACAAGGCCAGATCAGTCGATCATCCAGACTGTTGCCCCTCTCCAGGAACCACACGTTTGTCTGGTCTCTCAACAGATACCCCTCCGTTGTGGTTGCGCCTACGGTACGGTTATCTGTATCGCTGAGGCACACAAGCCTCCCCACCAATGGCAAGGTCTAGATGTTATTTTTTTAAAAGAGGTTTTACCACCCTGCGATACAAGTGGTTAAGCCAAAATCCCCATTCCCTGCGACACACGATGTTCCACCGCTGCACCACACAATGGTCGCTGAAGTGTTCCCAGAGCTTATGATAACAGAGGACTGGCAGCACTCACCATCCCCAAGCTCAGAAACCCCAGAGTTGCTAAGCCTGTACATAGCAAACGAATGCTGAGCCTCTGAGGCACTTCTCTTAGTGGCCCCATTTCCAGCTCCTCACCTTATTTGCATAGATGTCAGTTGTTGCTACTTACCTGTAACTTTTATGATGTTTCACTCGAACATTGTATAATGTAGTGTGTGAAAAGAAGAATTAATAAATTACTCATTGGCATTATTGCTTTTAAGCTTCATTTTCACTTTGAAATAACAGTTCCAGTTAATACCCAAAATCAACACAGTGCACTTGTCAAAAAATGGCTAACTGGGGCAAACCCCCAAAGATGTTTTTAGGGTAAATTTCTGCAGCTCCAACAATGTGATGATTGTTCAACAACAACAACAACTCCCCATGCAGGGTTTAGGATTCTGGGTTTTCAGGAAGGATTCCTTTACATGGCCCACGAATATGTTAGCATAGGATGGTGCCGTGCGGGTGCCCTTCACCGTACTGCGGATTTGTTGGTAGGTAATGCCTTCAAAGGAGAAGTAATTGTGGGGCACCCGCACGGCACCATCGTATGCTAACCTATTCGTGGGCCATCTAGAGGAATCCTTCCTAACAACCCAGAATCCTAAACCCCTCACCTGATTCAGAATCATTGATGACATCTTTGCTATCTGGACTGAAGGTGAGGACACCTTATTCACATTCCTCCAGAACCTCAACAACTTCTCCCCCATTTGCTTCACCTGGTCCTACTCAACCCAACAAGCCACCTTCCTAGATGTTGACCTCCACCTCAGAGATGGCTGCATCAGTACCTCAGTCCATATCAAGCCTACTAACCACCAGCAATACCTCCACTTCGACAGCTGCCACCCATTCCATAACAAGAGGTCCCTTCCGTACAGCCTAGCCACCCGTGGTCTTTGCATCTGCAGTGACGAGCAGTCCCTCTCAAAATATACCAAGGGTCTCACTGAAGCCTTCACTGACCGTAATTATCCTCCCATCCTTGTAAAAAAAACAAATCTCCCTTGCCTTATCTTTCCAGTCTCCCACCACCTCCCAAAGTCCCACAGTTCAGCCACAGAAGAGCATTCCCCTCGTAACTCGGTACCATTTGGGATTGGAGCAACTGAATTACATTCTCCACCAGGGTTTTGATTACCTTTCGTTGTGCCATGAAATGAGAAGTGTCCTGCCTACTATCCTTCCCACCCCTCCTACCGTGGTATTCCGCCGTCCACCGAACCTATACAATATACTCATCCATCCTTACACAAACCCTGCTCCCAATCCCTTACCTCATGGCTCATACCTCTGTAATAGACCTAGATGCAAGACCTGTCCCATATATCCTCATACCACCACCTCCCTGCCGCCGTTGGATAAGCAGCTGCAGCAGCAAGTCGTATACCCCTAGCTTACTTGTTTGTTACATAGTGAAATTCTTAATTTCTTTGCGTGTTTTTGGGTACTTGCATTGTTTAATTCATAAATTTCGGGCATATTATAGTATTTGAGAGTTGTAGCATCGCGCTTTAATGTTTACTTCGTAGATTCTTACTTAAATTGTGTGTGACTTTCATATAGGAGGTGTAATTTCGAGTTTTAGCTACTGTAATCATAAATTCAGGCAGATTGTAGCGCAGTCATTAGGCATTTGTACAGGTAAGTTAATAGATTCTTTGCGTGTTTCCCTTGCGTTATCTAGGCACGGACTCGTGTTTCAGTAACTGTTGTTCAACATCGATTAGAATGGACAGGGACTGTGACTGCTGTGTTCGGATGAGGGCTGTGTTGGCATCCCTTCGCTCACAGCTGCAAGCGGCGCTGACTTCGGTCGTGCAGCTTGAGGCTGTTGCCAATGGGCACCACTGTGGGGAGCCGGACTTGGGTATCACAGGGATGTCAACCTCGTCCCGTCTGTCCCCAGATCGGTCTGCCGCTGTGGTTGCCCCGGTTGCTGCCGGCAGTGGGGCTGAGCCCTCGCCTGTGGTTGATTGGGAGATCGTTCCAAGGCATGGCAGGCAGCGAATGATGTCCCCGGAGGCTGATCAGAAAGCCTCCCCGGTGTGTCTGACAAATAGGTTTCAGGCACTGTCTCTGGCTGAGCCAGATGCAGCTGCCTGCCCTGTTTCAGAGGATGATTCTCAGCCTTCAAGGTCCCGGCAATCACAGAGGGTGGGCTTATTGGTAGTTGGGAGCTCCAATGTTAGGCGTGTAATGGGGCCCCTTAGGGATGTGGCGGCTACGGAGGGGAAGAAATCCAGCATGCACTCCATGTGCATTCCGGGTGGAGTCATTCCTGATGTGGAAAGGGTCCTTCCGGATGGCATGAAGAGCACAGGTTGCAGCCAGCTGCAGGTGGTGGCACATGTCAGCACTAACGACGTGTGTCGCTTTGGATCTGAGGAAATTCTCTTTGGATTCCAGCGGCTATCTGATTTGGTGAAGGCTGCCAGTCTTGCTTACGAGATGAAGGCAGAGCTCACCATCTGCAGCATCGTTGACAGAACCGACTGCGGACCTTTGGTGCAGAGCCGGGTGGAGGGTGTGAATCAGAGGCTCAGACGGTTTCGCGACCATGTTGGCTGCAGATTCCTTGACTTGCACCATAGGGTGGTGGGGTTTCGGGTTCCGCTGAATAGGTCAGGTGTTCACTACACTCAGCTGGCGGCTACACGGGTAGCGGAGGCTGTGTGGCGTGGACTGGATGGGTTTTTAGGTTAGAAGGCCTCGGGAAAGTACGGGGTGGACTGCAATCTCAAAGGGTGCATGGCAAATACAAGACGTGCTTGGATCAAGGAACAGTCGGAATTGTAGTTGTAAATTGTTGTAGTTGTGCTGGGAAAGTCCCTGAGCTTCAAGTGCTAATAGAAAACACAGAAGCTGAAATCATTATAGATACAGAAAGCTGGCTAAAGCCTGAAATAAGTTCTGCAGAAATTTTTACGAAGTCTCAGACAGTGTTCAGGAAATATAGATTAGGCAGAATTGGTGGTGGAGTGTTTGTGTCGGTCAGTAGTGGTTTATCTTGTAGTGAAGTCGAAGTAGATACTCCATGCGAATTGGTATGGGTGGAGGTTATACTTAACAGCCGAACTAAGTTAATAATTGGCTCCTTCTACCGACCCCCACACTCCGATGATATAGTTGCTGAACAGTTCAGAGAAAATTTGAGTCTCGTAACAAATAAATATCCCACTCATACGGTTATAGTTGGTGGGGACTTCAACCTTCCCTCGATATATTGGCAAAAATACTTGTTCAAAACCGGTGGTAGGCAGAAACAATTTCCGAGATTGTCCTAAATGCTTTCTCCGAAAATTATTTCGAGCAGTTAGTCCACGAACCCACGCAAATTGTAAACGGTTGCGAAAACACACTTGGCCTCTTAGCCACAAACAATCCAGAGCTGATAGAGAGCATCATGACTGATACAGGGATTAGTGATCACAAGGTCGTTGTAGCTAGGCTCAATACCGTTTCTTCCAAATCCACCAGAAACAAACCCAAAATAATTTAATTTTAAAAAGCGGATAAAGTGTCACTAGAAGCCTTCCTAAGAGACAATCTCCATTCCTTCCGAACTGGCTATGCAAATGTAGACAAGACGTGGCTCAAATTCAAAGATATAGTAGCAACAGCAATTGAGAGATTCATACCTCATAAATTGGTAAGAGATGGAACCGATCCCCCGTGGTACACAAAACAGGCCCGAACGCTGTTGCAGAGGCAACGGAAAAAGCATGCGAAGTACAGAAGAACGCGAAATCCTGAAGATTGGCTAAAATTTACAGACACGCGAAATTTGGCACGGACTTCAATGCGAGATGCCTTTAATAGGTTCCACAATGAAACACTGTCTTGAAATTTGGTAGAAAATCCGAAGAAATTCTGGTCATATGAAAAGTAGACAAGCGGCAAGACGCAGTCCATACCTTTGCTGCGCAATGCCGATGGTACTGTTACCGACGACTGTGCCGCTAAAGCAGAGTTATTGAACGCAGTTTTCTGAAATTCCTTCACCAGGGAAGACGAATGGAATATTCCAGAATTTGAAACACGAGCAGCTGCTAGCATGAGTTTCTTAGAAGTAGATACGTTAGGGGTTGCGAAGCAACTCAAATCACTTGATACGGGCAAGTCTTCAGGTCTAGATTGTATACCGATTAGGTTTCTTTCAGATTACACTGATACAATAGCTCCCTACTTAGCAATCATATACAACCGTTCGCTCACCGATAGATCTGTACCTACAGATTGGAAAATTGCGCAGGTCGCACCAGTGTTTAAGAAGGGTAGTAGGAGTAATCCATCTAACTACAGACCTATATCATTGACGTCGGTTTGCAGTAGGCTTTTGGAGCATATACTGTATTCAAACATTATGAATCACCTCGAAGGGAATGATCTATTGATACGTAATCAGCATGGTTTCAGAAAACATCATTCTTGTGCAACGCAGCTAGCTCTTTATTCACACGAAGTACTTTTGACACCGTTCCTCACAAGCGACTTCTAATCAAGCTGCGGGCCTATGGGGTATCGTCTCAGTTGTGCGACTGGATTCATGATTTCCTGTCAGAAAGGTCGCAGTTCGTAGTAATAGACGGCAAATCATCGAGTAAAACTGAAGTGATATCAGGTGTTCCCCAGGGAAGCGTCCTGGGACCTCTGCTGTTCCTGATCTATATAAATGACCTGGGTGACAATCTGAGCAGTTCTCTTAGGTTGTTCGCAGATGATGCTGTAATTTACCGTCTAGTAAGGTCATCCGAAGACCAGTATCAGTTGCAAAGCGATTTAGAAAAGATTGCTGTATGGTGTGGCAGGTGGCAGTTGGCACTAAATAACGAAAAGCGTGAGGTGATCCACATGAGTTCCAAAAGAAATCCGTTGGAATTCGATTACTCGATAAATAGTACAATTCTCAAGGCTGTCAATTCAACCAAGTACCTGGGCGTTAAAATTACGAACAACTTCAGTTGGAAAGACCACATAGATAATATTGTGGGGAAGGCGAGCCAAAGGTTGTGTTTCATTGGCAGGACACTTAGAAGATGCAACAAGTCCACTAAAGAGACAGCTTACACTACACTCATTTGTCCTCTGTTAGAATATTGCTGCGCAGTGAGGGATCCTTACCAGGTGGGATTGACGGAGGACATCGAAAGGGTGCAAAAAAGGGCAGCTCGTTTTGTATTATCACGTAATAGGGGAGAGAGTGTGGCAGATAAGATACGCGAATTGGGATGGAAGTCATTACAGCAAAGACGTTTTTCGTCACGGTGAGATCTATTTACGAAATTTCAGTCACCAACTTTCTCTTCTGAATGCGAAAATATTTTGCTGAGCCCAACCTACATAGGTAGGAATGATCATCAAAATAAAATAAGAGAAATCAGAGCTCGAACAGAAAGGTTTAGGTGTTCGTTTTTTCCGCGCGCTGTTCGGGAGTGGAATGGTAGAGAGATAGTACGATTGTGGTTCGATGAACCCTATGCCAAGCACTTAAATGTGAATTGCAGAGTAGTCATGTAGATGTAGGTGTAGATGTACTTCAGTCCGGTCACTAACATCACCTATCCCATCAAAGGCAGGGCTACCTGTGAAACCAGTCATTTGATTTACAAGCTAAGCTGCAACCACTGTGCTGCATTCTATGTAGGCGTGACAGCCAACAAGCTGTCTGTCTGCATGAATGGCCACTGACACATTGTGGCCAAAAAACAAGTGGACCACCCTGTTGCTGAACACGCTGTCAAACATGATATCCCTTATCTCAATAACTGCTTCGCAGGCTGGGGTCCTTCCCACCAACACCAGCTTTTCGGAATTGCGCGGGTGGGAACTTTCCCTGCAATACATCCTATGCTCCCGTAACCCTCCTTGCCTCAACCTTCATTAGTCAATGTCCTCACCCATCCAGCCCCCTCCCTGTTCCCATTCCAGCACCACAAAGCCGTCATTTCACCGCCAACCCAGTCTTTTAATTTCTTTTTATTTATTTCTCTCCTTTCTGCTACTTACCCCCTCCCCACCTTCTCTCCTGCCCTCCATCTAAACTGAAACACTTCACTGTCCACCACTCCCATCATACTATCCTTCCCCCCTCCCCGCCCCAGCCTCCTCCTTACCCCCACTCAGTTGCACTCCCATCATGCACTGGTGCCGATGCTCGAAGTGTGATTTCAGTTCTACGAGACTGCAGACATGTGTGCAAGTAGCATTTCCATGAGTGTGTGTGCGCGTGTATGTATGTGTGTCTACTGCTGACAGAGGCCTTAATGGCCGAAAGCTATAATTGTGTGAGTCTTTTTGTTGTGCCTATCGCGACTCAGAATCTCCGCTATATGGTGAGTAGCAACTTTCCTTCTCTGGTATTGTTACATTCCATTCTGGATTTTCCATTGTTTGATTTATGCCCATCGAATCACGTATTAGCATTTGGCATTTCCATATACACTTGATAATGGCCTAATATAACAGCCAAACCAGTCGTGTGAACTAAATAAAATCCTAAAAAATCAACAAGAGCATCTTTTCAGAGTTGGAAAACAGTTGCGGAATCAGCATCATCTTCCATACATGGAGAAATTAAGAGTATAGTTCAAGCATCGAGTACACACACACACACACACACACACACACACACACACACACACACAGAGAGAGAGAGAGAGAGAGAGAGAGAGAGAGAGGGAAGGAGGGAGGGAGAATTCTGTTGTCCCAGCACTGAAGGTGGTAGCTGCAAGGAAAGACACAGTCCAAAATCTTAGGTATCTTGTTTATGTTCTTGTCTACTAAATGACACTTTAACTACAGGGAGAGTGGTTATCTTTCCTCCTTCCCCTGTTGTTTGTGTTCACACAGGACTTTCCAATATTGTGCAGTTCTCACACTGAGTACATACAAGGAGGCTCTAAGACATAATACCCCTCAAGTTTTGTGAATAGTTCGAAGTACTGAGTCAGGTTTCAGCAAATGACAGTATGCTGAGTACTAAGTAATTTACTTGCATGGTATATATTCTTAACACTTACATCAACCAACATATTGAAGGAAGCATGTTTTTTTTTTTTCCTTTTCAATGGAACAGTATACTTTCTAACAATACTCTAAGTCCCTTGAATAGACATGCAGAGTGATGTAGCACACACTGTGTTGGCACTGGAATATCTCCAAAAAGGATCTGAAAAATGTGCTGAAGTCAAGAATTGAAGCAGCTGGAACCCTCTTTTGCAGAGTAACCATCATTACCCTGGGCTCTCATACCAGGCTCTGTCATATGCAGCAAGAAGAAAAAGTGCTTACAGCACAACAGAGGACGTCAGAATCATTTCTTTGAGTGAGTCAGTTTCTCCATGTTTAATTTATAGCAAGTCTTATTTTCTCTACTTTGGTTAACTTCCTTCATAAATCACACATACAATTTCATGTTATTGTATTTTTTTCTTGTTATGTGGGAACCAGTGTATTTGAAGCTTCATCTGTAAAAAACATTACCACTACAAGAAACATTGTGTGTGACAGACACAACATTAAAAATCGATCAATGAAAACTGCAAAAAGGAAAAGAATGTTATGAATTCTGTCAACACACTCATATGTTTCTCTCTTCGAAAAACAATTTTTACTTCCACATTATGGTTGATGCAAGCAACTCTACTATTAAGAAAGAAAACACATCAGGAAAATTGTAACTATAACAATGTTAGTAGAAGTACCTGTAACATAAATGTCATGAGAAATTTCTCATAGTGTTACGAGAAATTTCCCACAGCATCACAGTGTGGTAATCTAGAGTTTAATACTAAATTTTTCACAATCTTGCAAGAAGATTTAATAATGTTTGTCAGATCAGTTAATATATTCATATTAATACTCACAGCTAAAAGGAGCCATTACAGTATTGTGTTGAGAAAATTCAGAAGATTGGACTGCCTTGGCCAGGACCTCTAGCACCTCAAACTGAAGTCCCCTTTGGCCACAAAGATAATGTAGAACATCCCATAAACCAGTTTGTCCAGCAACATTGACAGCAAGTACCTCATCATAATGAGGATTCTCACATAAGAACTTCCTGTCACAAATAAATGTATTTCACAGTTACTATAAAAGGAATACACAGAACCTGATTACCTATGAAAACATTTAATTAAAACAGAGAAACGAGATAAATTACAAAGACTATCACAAACAATTGTTGATGTACACCATTAGTCACACAATGCAATTATTCAACAAGAGAGGGAAATCACAAACAATAGAGGTGTTCTCTGGAACAACGACTTAACTGAAATCCAAAGCAGTTAGTAATCCAGGAAATGTATTCACAAACTGTGAACAACTGGAGGGGAAAAAAAAATTGTGCTGGCTCAAGACTCAAACTCACCTTAAGCACTTCAGCTATCTGAGCATACTTCACTTAGAGATACAAACTTCCATTTGTCCCAGTATCTGCTTCCCACAATGCTTGCACAAGGATATGATTCCCACTTAGGTAGAGACTTCTTTAGTTTTCTGGTCAGGTTGCCAAGGTTTGGGCACGAAATACAGTATGCAGTTTCTGTATTTTACAAGTTCTGTAAAGTTTGTTGCAATGTTCCAGCAAACATGCATGCTGCTGATTTATAGTTATATTAAACCAGAAAATGTATTCACATACTGTGAATATGTGGCCACCACAACTATATAATTTACTGGAAACAAATGAAAATTTGTGCCACACCATGATAATATATCTGTGGTGGTTCTAAATTCACAGTTTGCAAATACATTACTTGATTTAATATGACTACAAATCATTTGCAGTGTCTGTTCCTTCAGACATGCATTCATGTATGTCCAGAAGAACATTGTATCATACTTTATAGACACTGTCAAATACAGACACTGCACTATTGCATTTAATAATTCTTACATATTACACTATCACATCATATACTCTGAAATCACAGTATTTTGTTTATATTTGACTGAAATTTAGTCCATATACAAGAGTTTGAGGGGGAAAAAAAAAAAAAAAAAAAAAAAAAAAAAACACCTGCTTAACATGTTTGATGCTCTGTATCTCGATCTCAGTACATTTCAGTTTGAGAGAATATCTCAATTGCTGTTTTGCGACATTATTCATAAAATTATTCATAATCTTTAACTCACACTATTCAAACTCAAATCCCCATGCCAGGGGAAGTCAGGCATCCCTGGAGACAGGCAGGTGTGAGCAAACACATTACTCATGAGCAGTCTGGCAGCCAGACTGTAAACTATGCAACAGTATACCTCAGCCAAGCATCCACAGGTAGGAGTGGGCAAATACCCCAAGTACACCACAGAACAATTTGTGAATGTGTAGCTTTTACTAGCACCACTGCCCAGTTATAACTGACAAATGAGCACTCTAAAGCAACTGTCCCACATGAATGAGGATTTATTCACTACATAGACAGTGTAATGTTCCTTATCATAACAGATGTTCAGTGTAAGACAGGTCAGGTGCCTGTGCTAGCCCTGGAAATTGTCCTACATTTTGGAGGGATTCTAGTGTAAGAACTGTGTATCTGGGCACAGTCCTGCAGGAAATGCGCATTTGTCTGACATTGTAGGAATAGCAACGTAATGGGCTAGTTAACATTCTGGATGTGCCCTGCACTGTTCATTGTTTTTTAACAAATAACAAAGTTGTATAGTTGTGGGCTACGTCTTCCCACTCCATAATACCCAGAGCTGATTACATACATCATCATTTTCCAATAATTATTGCTCTCATAAGCAATGTCACAAGTGTGTCAGAAAAAACATAATAAGTGGCATCCTTGCTCATAGAATTGCTTTCAGCAATTGGTTCGTGACAATAGTACCTGACACACTGGCTGCAATGTGCTGGTAGGTCTACCGGTATTTCTGTGGTGTGGTCACCAGACTGTTTGACAATGGTAGCCCAGTTGTGAATCAGTATTCAGCTGGTATTTGGAACAAGGATTGCAAGCATGTCTATCTTCCTGGGATCAATGTTTCATTGAATAACCTTACAACAAGAGTTCACTGTAGCTCAGTTAACTGCATGAATTGCAGTCATTAACTTCATCTCAGGATGTCTGTCATGCTCAATGAAACTGTAAGACACTTGAATCAATAGAGTATTCCTGCAGTAAGTCAAATACAATTGTACTTTCATGTTCGTGTGACAGTTCTCACCCTGTCCTCCATATAAAACTTTCAATCATTAGCATTACTTCCTGCTATCAGTGTCTCATGAGAATATTTATTTTCTGCACCATTACATTTACATATTTTCAGTTTTCACTTATCACTAGTGCATCAGCAAACTTTGGTGTAAACTATTTCACTGCCACTACTATGACAGTTCTGACAGATATGTCTCACTGGCACCCTTCTGCACATGGCACTTCCGTTCAACAAACTCCAGTTCCACTGTCACTTGGAGCTGCAAGTCACTCCCAGGAAGTAATACGAAACTTTCAAAATGGCACAGCCAGTCTAAAGTTAGGTGTGTTACTGTTCTAGTGGCATCAGCATCTCTAGCTCATTCTGACTGACTGGTAATCAGTGAACTATGCTAAATTTTTGGACCACACTTTGGAATAATCTTGTGGACCTTCCTTGCTGCACTAGTGTGTATAAAATTGTCTAACATTGATCAGGTGACCTACTTCTCTTTTGTTGCAGTAACTGCAGAACAAAAGTGCCTAGGCCTTACAGTCTCTACTAATACTGAACAGCATTTTTGTCTTTTTAAATAAATTATTTTTTACAACTGAAATGACTGTTGTTGTTGTTGTTGTTGTTGTTGTCTTCAATCCAGAAACTGGTTTGATGCGGCTCTCCATGCTGCTTTATCCTCTGTAAGCTTCTTCATCTAGTAACTACTGCAACCTACGTCTACGATTTTTACCCTCCACGCTGCCCTCCAATACTAATCTGTGGTCTAGGCACCACCCAGGGGCGTGTGAGAGAGGAAATCATGGGGCACATTTCAGTGAATATAGATGGAGATCCTGACAGAGGGAAGTGAGATGCATTCCAACTGGCAATCCCATCCATGGGCAGAGATCAGAATGGAGATGTCCCTCGCTTGCAAAGAGGTCAGAGTAATCAGGATGGTCAGGGAATCTGTGAACGGTAAGTGCATAAGAAACCAGGAGTTGGCTTGATCATATTTGTAGAGGGGGAATCCCCACTTCTGTGAGGAGATTGTCAATGGGACTAGTGTGAAAGGCACCAATAGCCAGACGCACCCCACAAAGTGAGCAGGATCAAGTATTTTCACAGTGTACGGAGCCACTGGGCCATTAACCTGACTTCCATAATCTAGTCTGGACAAGGCCAGAGCACTGTAAGATGGCGAAGTGTAGCATGGTCACCACCCCAAGATGTGTGGGCTAGGAGGTGGAGAGCATGAAGCTTACACATGCCTATAGCCTTCAGGCAGCAAATAAGGGGCAAACACATCAGCTTTCCATAAAAAAAAAAAGGCCCAAGAAACAGGACTGTGCTGCAACATCTAGGAGCTGGTCGTCTTATTTAGATCTGGGTGTAATATGAACTGACGACAAAAATGCATAACCTGTGTTTTGGAGGGACAAGATTGGAATCCATGGGAAACAGCCCACACAGAGGGCCATCTGATGGCACCTTGATGGCACCTTGGAGTTGGCACTCAGCAGATGCTACTGAGTGGCAGCTGCACCAGATGCAAAAATCGTCGACATACAATGCCAGGGTAACGTGAAGAGCAAAAAGAGGTTACAAGCCCGTTGACAGCTATGAGGAAGAGTTGACACTTAAACAGAACCCTGGAGAATACCATTCTCCTGAATCCGAGCGGTCCTGAGTGAAGTGCCAACTGGAATCCAGAAGAGCTGGTTGGATTAAAACTCGTGAATAAAAATCAGAAGAAAACTGTGAAAGCCCCAGTCACGGAAGGTAACTAAAATGTGATGGCACCAAGCTGTGTCATATACCTTATGTAGGTCAAAGAAGACCATGACAAGGTACCAACAGTTAGTAATATCCTGTCGGACTACAGTTTCAAATATCTGAGTAAATGATCAGTTGGAGATCACCCTTCCCAGAAGCCATTCTGATATGGGAACAAATGGCCCCGAGATTTGAGTACACAACATAATCAGAAGCTAACCATCCTCTCAAGCAGTTTACAAAGTACATATGTCACGGTAATTGTGTGGCAGCTGTCTAGAGACATTGGGTTAAGGACAGGGATAACTTACTATACTGTCTCACCATTGTGAGGTGAAGGTACCTGTGTGCCAAATGAGGTTGAAGACCTTGTCTCTGTGTAATGTCAAAATGTTGGATCATCTGGTTGTAGAAGGAATCTGGGCCTGGTGCCATGTTATGTAAAGAGGTAAGAGCCTGAAAGAATTCCCATTCTGTGAAAGGTTCATTATGAGGTTCAGCTTAGTGAGGGTTGAAACAGAAGGGGGGTTTGTTCAATTCTGTGTTTCTGCCGGAGAAAGGTGGCAGCATAGGAAGAGGACAGCAATGTTGTAGCAAAGTGTGTCCAGAGGTGTTCTGTAAGGACCAATGGATCAGTAGACAGGGCACCTTGGAGGATAAGCCCCTGGACAGTTGACGGTCACTGGCGGCCCAGAAGGCTACAGAGCTCGGACCAAACCTGCAATGAAAAGCCATACATTCCCAGGGAGGAAAAACAGCACTCCCAACATTCCTTTTTACTCCCCTTAGTAAGGTAATGAGCCTTAGCATGGAGACACTTAAAAGCGAGGAGGTTGGCCTGTGCCGTTTAAATTGCTGCAGTGCCCATCAGCAGTCCTGGACAGTGACTGCTACATTCATGGTCACCACAATACTAGTCAATGATGAAGGAGACTTGTGGATAAGGGGACAGCAGTGCCATAAGCATGAAGAATAGTGGCAGAGATGCCCTGCACAACCACATCAATGCGATACAAGAGAGAGGTGTCGAAGTGCACAGCAGACATATATAAAGGCCAACTGGCCCTGTGGAATGCCCAACAGCAGAATGGCAGAATCACCTGAAACTGGTCACTGTCAAAAAGATCATCACGGGGTGATCAATGTAGGCAAGCCACGAGAGCAGGGGAGGAGACTGTGAGATTGATAGCAATAAAGGTGTCATGATTGGCACTGACGTGGGTAGGGGAACTGTCACTGAGGAAAGACAAATCAAAGACTGTAGTAAGTTGGTCAAGTAGAAGACCCCCTACCCGACGAAGTGGCACCCCCCACAGGGGGTGATGTGCGCTGAAGTCCCCATGGAGGAGATATGAGGGTGGGAGTTGCTGTATTAGGGTAGACAGTTCAACATACGGAAGTGGCCTACCTGGGGGAAGGTAGACATCGCAAACGATGATTGCCGGAGTTGTCTGCACATTAACCACTATTGCTTCCAGGTTGGTATGAAGGGGGATCCAGTCACTAATGACATCGGTGCGAACCAAAGTTCAGAACCCTGCAGACGCTATTCTGGGGCTGGCACAGTTCCAACAGAACGCCAAATAACTTGAAACGTTTAAAAAGGGGTCATCATGAAAGTGAGTTTCTTGAAGAGCAAGACAGAACAAAGAGTAAGAGGAAACAAGGTGTTGTATATTAGGGATGTGGTGATAATATCCATTGCAATTCCATTGGATTATCATGTGATGAGAGGACAGGTGAGACCTAAAGAAGCCAAGGGGAGGTCAGATCACTTGGTTGGTGGTCGTCTCCGACGAGGATGGGGTGACATCCATAAAAACTGGGTCTGATTCGGGATGAGGTGGAGGGGGCAAAGCCCTCCGTGAAGCTGGGGAAGCCTTGTCCTTTAACTTGTGCTGCTTCCTCTTCTCCCTTGGAGGGAGGAGGCATTATCAGTCAGGGAATAGGTGGCAGTGATGTCAGGATCGGACAGAGAGCAAGTGGCTTTGGGGCCCTCAGAGCATGGGTCTCCCCTTCAGTCTAAGCTTCCTGTCCTGAGAATGCAGGGGAGGGGTATTCTGAGACGAAGCCCCTTACCTAGCATGAGCCAGAGAAGAGGACGTTCTCCATTGAGGAGTAGAAAGAGGTGGTGGTGGTGGTGGTGGTGGTGGTGGTTAGTGTTTAACGTCCCGTCGACAACGAGGTCATTAGAGACGGAGCGCAAGCTCGGGTTAGGGAAGGACTGGGAAGGAAATCGGCCATGCCCTTTCAAAGGAACCATCCCGGCATTTGCCTGAAACGATTTAGGGAAATCACGGAAAACCTAAATCAGGATGGCCGGAGACGGGATTGAACCGTCGTCCTCCCGAATGCGAGTCCAGTGTGCTAACCACTGCGCCACCTCGCTCGGTGTAGAAAGAGGAGGAGGAGCGCAGCAGTTCCTGGAGGGGAAGGGAAGGACCCACCAAGGGTGAGGAAAAGGGCGGGGGGCAGGATGGGGATAAGGGAGAGGGGTGAGGAGGGGAAGGCATAACTGAGGCAAAGGTAGAGGAGAGATTTACAGGGTGAAGTCTGTCAAATTTCTTTCAGGCCTCAAAGTAGCTGAGACATCAAGGGTCTTTGTTTCCTGAATTCTTTTTTCCTTCATGTATACTGGACACTCCGGTGAATGGGGAGAATGGAGAGCAGAGCAGTTTATACAGTTAGGCGGTGGGGTGCAACGGCTCTCCACATGAAGAGGACAGCCACAGTCACCACAGATGGGGTTGGGATCGCATCGCTAGGACATGTAGCCAAACTTGAGGCAATGGAAGAAATGTATGGGAGGTGGAATGTATGGTTTTACATTGCATCTGTACTCCATTACCTTATCCTTCTAGGGCAGGTTATCCCCCTAAAATGTCACGATGAAAGCGCCAGTGTCTACACCAGCCTTTCTGGACATGCTGAATGAAATGAACACCACGTTGTTCCATGTTATCCATAAGTTCATCATCAAATTTGAGGAAAAAGTCCTTATGGAAAATTACATCCTGTATCACACTGAGTGACTTGTGAGGAGCAACAGCCATGGGGTTGTCTCCTAAATGGTCACAGGCACAAAAGGAGGCTGGCCGACTGGCAGAAGTTGTCTTTATAAGGATAGAACCAGATCTCATCTTGTGTAATAATTCAACTTCACCAAACTTGTCCTCAGTATGGTTTGCAAAGAAAAGGGGTTTGGTGCCAGCAAACGTTTCCCTGTCAGTCCTGGTACAGACCAACAACCATGGACATGGTTTTGCCCCAAACTGGCACGTCTGCCACTCCTCCCAGGGTGTATCCAAGGAGGGTAAGTCTGGAAAGGCAGAAACAAGAACTGAAATAGACCTACATTAAAGAAGAGATGTGGCCGCAATACAGTGACCAGAGAGTTCCACACATTTCATGTGCCAAACGTCTGCCCAAGTACCACCCACTCCGAACAAGGGCTCGCCTTGTGGGCACCACCCAGCCACAGCAATGGCCGTCTGGTAAGGCAGTTGTTGCTGGGAGTTCCGATGTCCCAAAAAGATGGGCAACCACTCACAGGCTTGCACAAGGTGTTCACAGTACAGGTATCAGCAGTGTGACCCCTGTGGTATCAGGGGGCTCAGCCAGATGGGTATATAACACCTCCACCACACAGACTGGCTACCAAGCTGGAGACATAGCAAAAGGGCTTTGGCCAGGAGGGAGGGAAGGGGGAAAAGAGAGAGGAAGAGGAGAAGGAGGTGGAAAGGAACTCACGCCAAAGACGCTAGGGAGGGAGCTCTTCCACCATCTGGCTCATGCTCTACAGATTTCAAATTTTGAGATGGATGCCAAACCTCTGAGGGGGACCAAACAACAAAAATCCAAAAGGAGGAGGAAAAGCAACCAAATAAAGCTGTAAGATGAAGCAAAGTTATGAGGATAGCCAGGCCGACATAAAGATGAACACCAAGAGAAGGAAAGGAAGGGACAAAGGGAAAGGAAAGAGAACAGGGAAGGAGAAGGAAGAGGAAGAAAAAGCAGCCCAGAAAAGAATAAAGGCTGTAATAGCTCAGGGACCTATGTGTCACACACGTACCCACAAAAGAGCTGTTGGCCCCTTGTGGGGACAAATTTTCAGATCTCAAGGGTAAGTAAAGACATAAGTTGACAAAAAAAAAAAAGAGTAAAAATCTTAAAAACTAACATCAACATATTTTGCAATAAACTATTTTTAAATGGAGAAATCAAGCCAAATGTTATATACATTTCATGAAGACCACTGATGTTATTTTATTTCAATAAAATGAAACACATTTGGTGGCAAAAATATGTATTTCATTGGAGCCACAAGACAGATTTAAATTATCTTCATTTATTTCAGAAATAACCTCAGAAAAAAGTAGGCCTCTGGAAAGAAGTGTATAAGGCAGGGACGAGTTGTGTAAACCAACACTATAGATGACTGCCAATAAAATGTTCGTTCTACTACGTTTGTTATTGTCGGTTATTGCTGTCTGTGCTATATCTATTATTTTACAGGTATTGTGTGGTTTTCCTTCCACGAAATGCTTGAGTACATAGCATACAAACTTCCAGTGACTGCCACAATATTCTTCCTTTTGTCATCCATACTTTCTAACATATACACTACTTTCAAATTGCGAAAATGTACTAGAATACATAAAATGTCTATAAAATGCCACATTGTACAATGTTCTTGTGGTGAAACAGTCGCAAATCCTGAAAGCCATTGGATATGGCCTCTGGCCTGCTGAGGAGCACCGCAGTCCTGATTCCATGTATAAACAATGAAAATTTGCTGCATTACGCTACACACAAACAGACCTGGCCTGCAGGCAGATCAGTGAAACTAGATCCAACAGGCAGAGCCTGCGCAGTATGGGAGATGATGAGTTTCAGATTGGTAGGCCTAATCTGTTATAGATACCCCCAGAAATGGCCTGCAGTTTTGGCCTGTCATGGAAGTCCACTAGTGTGGCCACTTATTTACATATCACACAGGTCATGTTGATGAAATGAGGCCACACGATCAATCCACACAACAGATAACTTGTGTGAATACTCTGAAAATCAATACTAATGAGGATAGATAGCAACTCACCATAAAGATGACCACTGAGCTGCAGCAGGCACATAGAAAAGACAATCATACTCTCACAACTAAATTTATGGCCAGAGCCTTCATCAGAAAACATGAGCACACACACATTCACACGATCATTAAGACAACTCATGCATACATGACTGCTGTCTCCAGCCACTGCATCAACAGTCTCTGAGAATGAGATCCAAACAAACCACTCCTCACACCTACCTGCCTTTCATTGGAAGCTGCTAGGCTAGCAGCAAGAAGTGGTGGCAGTACTGACTGCAAGCTAATGGGAGTGGTAGAAAGAGAAGAAGCGGTTAGAAAGAGGGAATAGGGAAGTGGCTCATTTACTCAGCTGCACCCAGCCAGCGATGATGCATGACATCTCAGTAAACAAACAGTTTCATCTACTCAGACAAAAACGAGACTTTTCCAGCATTTTCTTCAAATTTTCCTGATATTTCCCTGATTCGTTTGAAATTCCCTGATTTCCAGAACTTGTTGCAAACCCGATGGTGCCCCATGTGACTAGGCTGCACTAATGAACACTCTCACCTATTTGATGTATGTTACTTTTGGTAATCGAGAACATAGTTGTCAACAAACTGATCAGAAACAAATGCTGTACATGCTGGAACCACTTTGTTCAATATAAAGCATTTTTAGCTTACTTGAAATGGGAGAGCATGCTCATAGCTGTCATATTCAAACAGTCAACATTAGTTTTACACAATACATTAGAATCAAGAACTTCTCAGTTCTTGGTTCTTGGGTTACCCAACACTATTGTATGTGCAACTTATATTGCAGTGTACTTACTAATCATATCCATGAATGTTCTTCACATACAAAAGGATCTCCAATATTGAACTAACAATGACTCTTAAGACTCCTGCTCTCTTCTAGCCTGGAAATCCCATACATTTCATTCTATTATTATTGCTGTTGTAAGCTTTAATGACCATTTATTTTGTTATTTGAAGCCGGAGAATAAATGCACCAAAAGAAAAACAAAAAGGTCACATACAACATTACATATTTAGGTGTTGTTGAAGGTCTCCCTGAAAGCTTGTGCACCAACAGCAGAATCAGGTAAGCTTAAATAGTATGTTCTTCACTGAATATTTTCAAACAGTTTATGTATTATTCTGTAGATCATGTACGTATTTCTGTTAATTCTCTTACTTTGAAGAAGACAGCCAACATGTTGAACTTATTTTTGTTGTCAAATCTACAAATTAAGTGTTTATCAGCATAGGTAAATGCACTAAAAAAGAAATACGACTCATAAGCCCCCTCCACCAAGTTGTTCCTCACACTGATACAGTTGATGGCAGGAAAAATTTACAGCAGTGCTGCTGCTGTAGCACCAGGGCAGCAGCAGTGCAGTTTCACTAAGTGGCCCCACACTACAGCTGAATGTGCTGTGGCAGCACTGGCACTTGAAGACTTGTGCATTCTGTAGGAAAATATCCATTGTAGTCTGTCATAATTTCATGTTACCTGACAAAGAACAGACCTTTCTATTACACTGGTAAACAGCATTTTCATCACAAAGGATGCGAATGATGTTTTTCATCATAGTTGAAAGTCACACATTAGAAAAAGAAATTAGTTTCCGCTGATCAGGGTCTGCTTTCTTGTGACATGTTATCCTCTTTGAGACCCGAGTTTCGCCTCGCATATACAATTTTAAAACAACTTACGGGAATTCAGCCAGGTAGTATTAACAGCAACTGCCGATATTTCGGTGGGAGCATACTCCGCCATTTTCAAGGCAAACTGCAATGGACAGGCGATGTACAGGAAAATTTAAAACCCTAGTTCTCGGACTATTGCAGGAAAGATAACACACTCACACAGGAGGCTGTTGGTCTTCCTCTCAACACTTCTTGTGGGGTCAGCATAAATTCTGCAATACGATGAGTCAGATAATAAACGTTGCATCTTTTTTACATATTCAGCATGTGTTGACATCCACCTATTTTTTATTCAATGGCCAGTATTACGAACAGACAGATGGAGTTGCGATGGGTAGTGCATTGTCTCCTGTGATCACAAATTTGTTATGGAAGACTTTGAGGAAATGCATTGGAATCAGCGCCTTTGAAACCCACCTGTTTCATCAGATATGTTGATGATACCTTTGTTGTCTGGCCTCATGGTACGGAGAATTTGAATGCCTTTCTAGAACATCTGAACTCGATCCATCTGAACATTTGTTTTACAATGGAGGTGGAAGAGTATGGCTGCCTTCCCTTTCTTGGCATTTTGGTTATGAGGAAGGATGATGCTTCATTGGGACTTGAAATTTACAGGAAACATACTCACACTGACTTGTATTTACAGGCTAATAGTTGTCACCATCCAGGTCAGCGTGAAGGGGTACTTTGTACCTTGGTACACAGGGCACATGTCATTTCCGACACTGAGACTTTGCCAGCTGAGCTGTCCCATCTTGAAGCTACATTTTGTCAAAATGGTTATAGTGACAGACAGATTGAACGTGCGTTGCACTATGTACCAACTGAGGATCGGGTGACTGATGATAATCTGAGTCGACACCTATGTCTACTGCCTTTTTACCTTACGTAGGAAGCACTTCCAACAAGATCGGTCGTATTTTATGGAAGTACGATGTGAAATGTGTTTTCCAACCACCATCTAAAATAAGAGTGCTTTTGGGTTCTGTTAAGGATGATCTTGGTTTGCATAAGGCAGATGTGTAACACACTCCTTGCAGCTGTGGCATGGCACATATTGGTCAAACTTATCAGGACTGTGGAGGACCGATGTACTGAGCATTACTACACGATTACAGCAGCCCAGTAGATCGGCTATTGCCGAACATTGCTTGGATACTGGTCACCCTATCTTATACAACAACACCAAGATATTGGCATGCATGTCCAGCTATTGTGACAGTGTTATTAAGGAGGCAGTTGAGATTAAATTAGGGAGCAACCTTGTAAACAAGAATGGAGGTTTTTGTTTAAACTTGTTTGTACTCCTGCTCTCTCCCTTGTCAAAAAAACAGAGGGACAGAGTCAATGTTACCTCACCTGCTAGTTCATAGTCTCACTATTGATATTTCTGACTTTTGTCACCTTTGGTGGCACTAGTGTTCAGTGTGTGTGTTATCTTTCCTGCAATAATCCAAGAACCAAGGTTTTAAATTTGCCTGTACATCGCTTGTCCGTTGCAGTTTGCCTTGAAAATGGCGGGGTGTGCTCCCTCCAAAATATCGGGAGTCGCTGTTAATACTACCTGGCCGAATTCCCGTAAGTTGTTTGAAAAATGTTATCCTCTATATACCAACATCCTGCAAAACACTATACTTCATTTATTGTGCTGGAACTTTTAATTATTCAGCAGATGCTGCTGTTGAGAAACAGTAGCAGTCCTGAGAAGTCTCATACGTGATTGTCAGTTCGAAAATCCTTCCCCAAAAATGATGGAAGTTTAGGAGCATTACTGACAATCCATGCTCAGATCTCTTGTACTTGTGTAAATAGCACAAATTCTATTTTATATCAGTCAGAGCAGACTCTTAAATGAGACTCTTCAATGAAAAATAATCATCTTCCTGAATTGCTATTTGACATTTTACTCTGATTCGCTGGCTAAAACGATCATGTCACAACAGAAGGTGCAATATCCTAATTTCAGATCAACTTTAAGGCCCGTGACAATGAGAGACTGTTGGTAACAGTTATGCCTGAAAACATGACGAAGAGTGAAGATAAATACAGCTATTAAGATTCTGAAGGCAAAGAGGGACATATGCATGATGACCAAACATTTCAATACCTTTGCTGACCGTAGAGACATGTAAGACCACAATTATGGAAAATGGTTTATATAAACTGTATGGGCATTAGAATAAAAAGAATTAACTATAATAAAAATGGCTAAACCAAGAGAATGAATTTATTTATACAGAAGATGTTTCGGCCTCAGACTAGAAATAGTACTGGCAAACTTAAAAGATTATCAATTAATATGTTGTTGTTGTGGTCTTCAGTCCTGAGACTGGTTTGATGCATCTCTCCATGCTACTCTATCCTGTGCAAGCTTCTTCATCTCCCAGTACATACTGCAACCTACATCCTTCTGAATCTGTTTAGTGTATTCATCTCTTGGTCTCCCTCTAAGATTTTTACCCTCCACGCTGCCCTCCAATACTAAATTGGTGATCCCTTGATGCCTCAGAACATGTCCTACCAACCGATCTCTTCTTCTAGTTCAGTTGCGCCACAAACATCTCCTCTCCCCAATCCTATTCAATACCTCCTCATTAGTTATATGATCTACCCATCTAATCTTCAGCATTCTTCTGTAGCACCACATTTCGAAAGCTTCTATTCTCTTCTTGTCCAAACTAGTTATCGTCCATGTTTCACTTCCATACACGGCTACGCTCCATACAAATACTTTCAGAAACGACTTCCTGACACTTAAATCAATACTCGATGTTAACAAATTTCTCTTCTTCAGAAACGCTTTCCTTGCCATTGCCAGTCTACATTTTATATCCTCTCTACTTTGACCATCATCAGTTATTTTGCTCCCCAAATAGCAAAACTCCTTTACTACTTTAAGTGTCTCATTTCCTAATCTAATTCCATCAGCATCACCCGACTTAATTCGACTACATTCCATTATCCTCGTTTTGTTTTTGTTGATGTTCATCTTATATCCTCCCTTCAAGACACTGTCCATTCCGTTCAACTGCTCTTCCAAGTCCTTTGCTGTCTCTGACAGAATTACAATGTCATCGGCGAACCTCAAAGTTTTTATTTCTTCTCCATGGATTTTCATACCTACTCCAAATTTTTCTTTTGTTTCCTTCACTGCTTGCTCAATATACAGATTGAATAACACCGGGGAGAGGCTACAACCCTGTCTCACTGCCGTCCCATCCACTGCTTCCCTTTCGTGCCCCTCAACTCTTTTATAACTGCCATCTGGTTTCTGTACAAATTGTAAATAGCCTTTCACTCCCTGTATTTTACCCCTGCCACCTTCATAATTTGAAAGAGAGTATTCCAGTCACAATTGTCAAAAGCTTTCTCTAAGTCTACAAATGCTAGAAACGTAGGTTTGCCTTTCCTTAACCTAGCTTCTAAGATAAGTCGTAGGGTCAGTATTGCCTCATGTGTTCCAATATTTCTACGGAATCCAAACTGATCTTCCCCGAGGTCAGCTTCTACCAGTTTTTCCATTCGTCTGTAGAGAATACGCATTAGTATTTTGCATCCGTGACTTATTAAACTGATTGTTTGGTAATTTTCACATCTGTCAGCACCTGCTTTCTTTGGGATCGGAATTATTATATTCTTCTTGAAATCTGAGGGTATTTCGCCTGTCTTGCTCACCAGATGGTAGAGTTTTGTCAGGACTGGCTCTTCCAAGGCCGTCAGTAGTTCTAATGGAATTTTGTCTACTCCCGGGGCCTTGTTTCAACTCAGGTCTTTCAGTGCTCTGTCAAACTCTTCACGCAGTATCGTATCTCCCATTTCATCTTCATCTACATCCTCTTCCATTTCCATAATATTGTCCTCAAGTACGTCGCCCTTGTATAGACCCTCTATATACTCCTTCCACCTTTCTGCTTTCCCCTCTTTGCTTAGAACTGGGTTTCCATCTGAGCTCTTGATATTCATACAAGTGGTTCTCTTTTCTCCAAAGGTCTCTTTAATTTTCCTGTAGGCAGTATCTGTCTTATCCCTAGTGAGATAACCGTCTACATCCTTATATTTGTCCTCTAGCCATCCCTGCTTAGCCATTTTGCACTTCCTGTCGATCTCGTTTTTGAGACGTTTGTATTCCTTTTTGCATGCTTCATTTACTGCATTTTTATATTTTTTCCTTTCATCAATTAAATTCTGTTACCCAAGGATTTCTACTAGCCCTCGTCTTTTTACCTACTAGGTCCTCTGCTGCCTTCACTACTTCATTCCTCAAAGCTACCCATTCTTCTTCTATTGTGTTCCCTTATGCTCTCCCTGAAACTCTGTACAATTTCTGGTTCTTTCAGTTTATCCAGGTCCCATCTCCTTAAATTCCCACCTTTTTGCAGTTTCTTCAGTTTTAATCTACAGTTCATAACCAATAGATTGTGATCAGAGTCCACATCTGCCTCTGGAAATGTCATACAGTTTAAAACCTGGTTCCTAAATCTCTGTCTTACCATTATGTAATCTATTTGAAACCTGTCAGTATCTCCAGGCTTCTTCCACGTATACAACCTTCTTTTATGATTCTTGAACCAAGTGTTAGCTATGATTAGGTTATGCTCTGTGCAAAATCTACCAGACGGCTTCCTCTTTCATTTCTTAGCTCCAATCCATATTCACCTACTATGTTTCCTTCTCTTCCTTTTCCTGCTGTCGAATTCCAGTCTCCCATGACTATTAAATTTTCATCTCCCTTCACTATCTGAATAATTTCTTTTATTTCATCATACATTTCTTCAATTTCTTTGTCATTTGCAGAGCTAGTTGGCATATAAACTTGTACTACTGTAGTAGGCATGGGCTTCGCGTCTATCTTGGCCACAATAATGCATTCACTATGCTGTTTGTAGTAGCTTACCAGCACTCCTATTTTTTTATTCATTATTAAACCCACTCCTGCATTATCCCTATTTGATTTTGTATTTATAACCCTGTGTTCACCTGACCAGAAGTCTTGTTCCTCCTGCCACCGAACTTCACTAATTCCCACTATATCTAACTTTAACCTATCCATTTCCCTTTTTAAATTTTCTAACCTACCTGCCTGATTAAGGGATCTGACATTCCACGCTCTGATCCGTAGAACGCCAGTTTTCTTTCTCCTGATAACGATGTCCTCCTGAGTAGTCCCCGCCCAGAGATCCGAATGGGGGACTATTTTACCTCCGGAATATTTTACCCAAGAGGACGCCATCATCATTTAATCATACAGTAAAGCTGTGTGCCCTCGGGAAAAATTATGGCCCTAGTTTCCCATTGCTTTCAGCCGTTTGCAGTACGAGCACAGCAAGGCTGTTTTGGTTAGTGTTACAAGGCCAGATCAGTCAATCATCCAGACTGTTGCCCCTGCAACTACTGAAAAGGCTGCTGCCCCTCTTCAGGAACCACACGTTTGTCTGGCCTCTCAACAGATACCCCTCCGTTGTGGTTGCACCTACGGTATGGCTATCTGTATCGCTGAGACACACAAGCCTCCCCACCAATGGCAAGGTCCATGGTCCTTTGGGGGGGGGGGGGGGGGGGGGTCAATTAATACTGAAGATTTTTTCAGAGGAAGAAGTTGGTGGGTGCACCATAAAAATTTAGAAAGAAACCTGTGCCAAAAATGTTTGTTCACACCACAGGTTTACCTAGGTTAGAAATGGCTTCATATTTTTTAAAGGTCGGTTTGCAATATTTTTAACGTAAAATCTCATAAACTGCATTCAAAACAATCAAGAATTATTATGAATCAACAATATCCAAGAGATCTTACAATCCTTAAATTTCTATTCCATTGCTTTGTCATGAGCTGAACGGATCGCATATAAATGATCTCAATAAAAGGAACATACATTACAAATTTTTAATATCACTAAGAGAAAGAGAAACCATTTTCTCTTTTCATATTAGATAACACACGTATTTAACATTATAAAACTCATACGTAGTTACCCTTTCTTCAAACTGATGTTAATATATTACTACCAGGGACCAGTAACTACATGTTGTCTTATGACTAAAGCTTTTACACGGCAAGCAACAAGATGAGCTATCTGTCATATATATATAACTTTCCATGATACATGACGGACACTCTCTGGAGCCTCGATCACACTGCTGTTGTACTGTATTTAGTCTAGACTGGAGATATGTATGATTTTGCTTTCAGGTTTAAAATTAATTTTGATGTGTGTGCCACATTTCTCCCACAACAATGTAAGGTAGCTGTGACTACATTTTTCAAAGTGAATTCTACAAATAAGTTACTTAAATTCAAAACATCACAATAACTATATAATACTGCCAAGTGCCAACATGAAACTATAAAATATGAAATTATTAATATTTTTTAACTGGCCGGTTTCTTAAAATCACTTGAACTTGGGAAGTGTTAAGCTGCACATATGCTTCATGAAAACACACACTGTTCTGTGGCACAGCTGAAAAGATGGTCTGCAGCAATTAGGTGACAGTACAGCAGAGAAAGCTATATTGCTGTGGTACAGCATTGTGTGCACAACTGCACCATTGTTAGCATCTGTGTGAGGAACAAGTTGCAGAAAGGGGGGGGGGGGGTAGTATGAGATTTATTTCTTTTTTAGTGCATGTACCTATACCGATAACCACTTGCCTTGAAGATGTGATATCAAAAATAAGTCTTACATGTTGACTGTCCTCTTCAAAGTTACAGAATTAATGGTAATATCCACATGAATAGAACGGACTATTAGGTGCATTGTGTGAAAAGATTCAGGTGTGATTCTAAATACCGTGTTGGTCACAGCGCATTCTCTGCCATTTCAGTGACGGAATACTTCCTGACTCAGCTTTTCACCCCAAAAAGTAATGTTTCTTGTAAACATTATTTACATATTTGCACGAGTATGGTCAATTATTTGTCACTGTAACAAACTAACCTTTGCCCTATATATGAATTTACTTTGGCTTGTATTTAATTCAGCTATATACATATGGTAACACAATACTAATGAAAATGTCCAATATGTGATAGATTCTAATAAGTTTCTATGTTGGAAATTAAAAGCACACATGATCTACAAAAGTTGTTATCATGCTGATGGGGCATTTCTAATTGGCTATATTTCTTTTCAAAAAGAAAAGTGAAAGAAAATTCTTGCATGACTCACAAATATTTTCTCAAAAGTGATGGTTTTCCTGCAGTAGCACGTAAGACTTGCTCTGAATGTGCCATTACAGCCAAATTAGCGAGATGGATGCGCTCTGGTGTGGTGAGATCAAGTCCAGTTGTCTCTAACAGTAGATTTATATAGCCAAGCAGTTCTGCAGAATGTCCTGCCACAGCAAACTTTAATACACTCTTCAGATGTCGGCACTGAAAATCAGAATAAAGATGTTAGGAGCAAATCTGTGTAGCTTAATGACCAATTTCTATATACTGATTAAGGAGCTGAAAATGTTTTTTCACATGACTGACAGGGCACTAAACAAAATAGTATGAACCAGGTTACTTCTATTCAAATAACATTCTTAGAGAATAGCTGTAGCAGAAATGATGATACATTTCACCAACAACAAACAGGCATATTTCCAGACAAACTTAAACAAGCTATAGTACAAGACAGATATAAGAAAAACGACCTCCAATTACAGGCACATAACACTCCTTTTGATATTTCTGGAAGTGTTTGAGGAAGATGCCTATGAGAGAAAACAGAATCATTGTCCTAGGCAGAGCCTGTTAACTGTCTCTCGATTTTGCTTTCACAAAGTCTCCTCACAGATAAATTCAAACAGCACCTAACAAGAAAAATTATCTGTTTGTATATTCTGTGACACAGTCAAAGCCTTTGATTATGTGGTACACAAAATTCCACTATGCAAACTAAAAAGTTATGGTATTAATGACATCTCTCTTGCATAGATGGAGCTTTAACTTCACATCACATAAATGGAAGTCTCATCAACTGATTGTATCACAGGAATAGACACAAAGAAAGGCTGATATTGTTTCTAACAAAGGTAAGATTGTGCTAGTAGATGCTATGACAAAATTTCAAGTATAGTATACACATTAACAAGAGTGGGGCAAGATTTGAAAATTTGCCAGCTAAAAATATTTGAAGCAGAGAGGAGAGGGGGTGGATAGGGGAGATTACCCCAAATGAGAAGGAAAACATTTCTAATTGAAGGTACTTGGAGACACCACTTTGAAGTTAGATTCTTCACTAAGTCAGACAGTTTGAATATGCATTAAGTTGAATTAACTTTTTCGTATTAAACTGAGAGGTAAATGTAAGTTAATGCACCAGAATAAAGAAATATGAAGTGTGTGGTTATCTTGTGTGCTTAGATGAACATTGTACCACTCAAAAGCATACATATTGTTTGGTAACTTTCCAGAATGAATTAAGTGGCATAGCTATTAGCCTATAAGAACATCTCTTCCATAATTTCAATGAACATGAAAGCCCAGAGATCCGAATGGGGGACTATTTTACCTCCGGAATATTTTACCCAAGAGGACGCCATCAGCATTTAGCCATACAGTAAAGCTGCATGACCTCAGGAAAAATTACGGCTGTAGTTTCCCCTTGCTTTCAGTCGTTCACAGTACCAGCACAGCAAGGCCATTTTGGTTAGTGTTACAAGGCCAGATCAGTCTATCATCCACACTGTTGCCCCTGCAACTACTGAAAAGGCTGCTGCCTCTCAACAGATATCCCTCGGTTGTGATTGCACCTATGGTACGGCTATCTGTATCGCTGAGGCACGCAAGCCTCCCCACCAACGGCAAGGTCTATGGTTCATGGGGGAAGTAACAAAGAATAAGGTCAACGTTAACTTGGGTTGAATGCCACTATTAACAATCAAACTGAACTTGTGCATGACAGAGAAATCCTGGATTGAACATGAGAAGTGTCTGCGATAAATCGTAGCTAGATAGGATGGGAGCAGTTGAATATGAATTTGAAAGTGTACATGAAATTGTCTTGTATGACACCTCTATCATTACAAGAACTCCTTTGACCAGTACACTGTCTGTCTAATAACAACTCACACAGGTAGCAGTACTCCCAAACCTAGTTTGCAAACAGATTTTCTGTGTCTTATGGTAACACTGAAATGGAAAAACAGAACCCTATACTTTGCCAGAGCTTTAATTATCATCGTGTCTCGAAATGAGGGACGTCCTACCCAAAAACCTTTCCACACCCACCCAACTTACATAACAACTTAGTCCATCCCTACGCCACTCCCACTCGAAACCCTTTTCCATACAGATCATATGTTTGTGGATGACCCAGGTGCAAGAGCTGCCCAATCCACCTACCGAACACTTCCTCCTGTCACAGGCTTATCTTGTCCAATCAGAGACAGAGACATCTGAGAAAGCAGCCATGTCATAAAACAGCCCTGTTGCAATCACTGCACAGCTCTTTATGTCGGTATGACAACCAACCAGCTGTTCTTCAGAATGAATGGCCACTGCAACATACAGCTGAGCACAACATCCACGAATTCAATGGCTGCTACACAACTCGGGCCAACTGATATCATCCCTCCACCACCAGCTTTTTGAACTACACAGATGAGAGTTATCCCTGTAGCACTTTCCTTTGTTCCCAAAATCCTCCTGGCCTCAACTCTTAACAGTTTCATCTTCCTCTGTCCTGTTACCCCACCCTAATCCACGTCTCTGTTTCACTTTCATCATGCACTGCACCCTACCAGCTCCAGCACCTGTGTATAACGTGCCTAACCCTTGCAGCTACCACCCCTCCCTTCCCCCATTCCTAGCCAGCATCACTGCTGCTCTTTCCAATCTTTTAGCCACCCACTTCGGACCCTCTAACTGCCTCCCACCTCACTTCCCCTAAATAATCGACCAAGCACGTCCCCTGACCCTACCCCTATCTACCTATCGAAATGGAGTCGCAACATTGCGAGTCCAGCAGCTCATTTTTGAGGCACATGGGTGCATGGTCTCCTTTACTCCTAAATTATTTACATTCTGCCAGAACTTTCCTTATAATATTTATTATGACAGCTAATGGTTTCTGAGATAGCTCATTAAGATGAGCTATAGATATCAAAACATATAATAATACCTTCAATAAAGAAAGTGGTCTGCAGCTGCGTACAATGAGGAGCCTCGCCACTGCAAGGTTGCAAGGGGCATGGCACACACCGGATGAAAACAAAGAACACTGCCTTATACTGCAATGGTATGAGCTTCAGTGACATTACAGGCATACCATGGCTATATAAGGAGGAGGCCAGCAATCAACAGTAGTCAATTATCTCTTGACCATGACTGAGGAGCACAGATGTAATGTGTCTGAAAGATCACTAAGATTTTGTTCAATAACAATCCTATTTCTAAAAATCAAATAGTACTTTGTCTTGTTTGTGCTAGATAAGACCATTCCTGCCAAACAGCAAAATATAAAAGTGAGAATACTGTGTATTAACATTATAGTGATCTCAACAATAAATGTCGAGTTTGTGTCAGAATAAGGTATTAATGACCAAATTGATAAATCAACATTTATATTATAAGAACCATAAAGCAATTACTACAGCAAATTAGTGACTCAAATATTTACAACTTACTCTAGAGAGTTTGTAGAGAGCAATGGCCTGAGGAAAGTCCTTTGCTGATAGCTTGAGATCTCCAGCCATTTCCAGTAGCTGTTGCAGATTGAGGCCAAAAATGAGTGCCAAACGTTCAGCTCGTTCTATTTCAGAATGTTCTAATATCAGTTCCATAAATATCTCAACAGGAGGATGGCTGCAGCAAGTGACAATAATACAAGTTCTGTTATAAAATACAATATTTGGCAATGCATGTCAAAGTGACCACAGAAATAATTTAACATAAATAAAAAGTTTCAACCATCAGAGCTGTAGAGATAAGTGCTGCTAAGTGGAAGTTGCCTTATTTTGTATGTTTCACACTGTTCATCTTAAGTCAATGACTAATAGAACTAGAAATAAAACTAGCATCTGCAAACAGTAACGCTTTTCTTTTCACCACAAAGAATTCTGATGATCACACTGTCAACTTTGACAGAACACTGTGTTTTATTCATTTATTGGTAGGAAGATACAATGATAAGGTTACCTTCACTAGTTTATCCTACACATACAAAATTGTGTATGTGCCACAACAATCGAAATTCCAGAGATTTCAGAAACTCCCATACATACATTAAAAGAGAGATTATAGCTAATATAAACTATTTCTGAAAATTACATTAACAAGCAACAACTATTAATAGTTATGTGAAATAATTTATTTGTGTTAAAAAAGAAGCTGTAGGTGGAACAAGAAACTATAGCTTTGTAATAATGTGTGTGTGTGTGTGTGTGTGTGTGTGTGTGTGTGTGTGTGTGTGTGTGTGTGTGTTTTTTTTTTTATTATTATACTTCTCAGCATGAGTTTATCTGTTATAGCTTGCTCAAGATTATCACAGATACACTGACAAAGCTACATCTGAACTCTGTGAAACACTATTACGCACATGGCAAAGGCTAACTTCTACTGCGTAATAATTAAGGCTTCTTGTCACTCCATTCACAGATGGAGCATTTGACAAATGATGCTTTTTATTTCTTACATGGTTTTGTGCATCTTGTTTATCTCAGCAGCAGTGATACACAGACATTCAAGAATATTTGTAGATTACTCCCTGAAAACTTGTTCTTCGAGTATGTTAGGATGTAATCCATTGATTTAGTTCTTATGGAAGTGTGACAGAGATGCTCAAATAACATGAATGGGAATCTTTGGAAGAAAGTTGTCATGGATGCCTGTGGGTAACTTACAGGAACTGGAATTACAAAGATGACTATGTGATACTTTTGGTACCTCCATCATAAGTCTTTTACAGGGATCCCCATAATAAAGTAAGAGAGTTTAGGGTATGTACACAGGTATACACAATCATTTACCCTTGGTTCATACGTGAATGAAATTGGACAGAAACTAGCTAATATTAGTTCGAACTACTTTCCACTCTGAATTGTATAATTGTTTGCTTAGTATAAAAACAGATAGAGGTAGTTTCAAGGTAACCAACAAAACGATATTGTTGTGAATCTTGCACAAATCTCAAACAGTTTCAATTAATTCTATATAAATGTAGTAAAATCTGACATAGACTTGACAGCATTTCAGGACAATGTTAATTTCAGCAACATACTTGACAGACAAACTATATATATTGAACATTTTCATTAAATCAATGAAAAAGACACAGAAGACACACTATCATCCCTCGGCATGGAGGGTAAAAATCGTAGAGGGAGACCAAGAGATGAATACACTAAGCAGATTCAGAAGGATGTAGGCTGCAGCACGTACTGGGAGATGAAGAAGCTTGCACAGGATAGAGTAGCATGGAGAGCTGCATCAAACCAGTCTCAGGACCGAAGACCACAACAACAACAACATCCCTAAAAAAAAAACAGCTGGCTAGTGCAGAATATCATTCACTGTAATCTAGGCAGAATATTATATTATTTCACACCTCTTAATTATCATCATCAATAAATCCTTAGACATTTGGTTTTTCCTTACTGTATCACAATAGGCTGAGAGAAAACCAATGTTCCAAAAGGGATAGACAGAAGATACAGGAAATTACTGCCCTGTTGCTCATTTCCCTGTTTACTTCAAAGTAATCAAAAAGATTGTGAAAAAAAACCTTAGAAAACATGGTGACAAAAGAAAATCGAGAAGATGGTGGGGGGAAAAAATCAAACAAAAAGAGTGCCGGGAGGAAAAAAAAGAAGATTGTGACAAAAAATTGAAATAATTCTTATGGAAAAGGCCATATGCTGAAACTGTTACATTGTAGCTTGGATTGCCCACATGAGACTAAGTTGTTCCGTATTAATTATTCTTATTATTCCAAGAAGATATATTGTGTGATTGAAGCTTGGTTCAACTTTATTTGGGCCTCAAAGAATCTTTTGTTAATAATAGTGATTTCTATCTTGGTCTTTGTATGCTAAATACAATGGTCTTAAAAATATTGAGCCCTATGCCTGCACAACCCCCAGTCCAAACCCATTGTACCTAAATCTCACATTATATTTGGGTAACAGTGTTAAAATTGCATCTGACAATACCTCTATCATCATGAGGACTAAGATTCTCTGGAAGCTTCCAGCTCAGCATAGCATGTAACTAGGCCATTGCAATATTGAAGTAGGCGTGCCGGAGGTGGGACGAAAACATAGCACTGGACTAACTAAGCATAAGTGATATTGCAGCCAGTAACACAATTATACAAGGATGTGGTCATCATGCACACAGCAGTCAGTTACTGCTTTCCAATGGCTGAGGAACACTCATTCAAAAGCTCAAAAAAGTGTAAAACTGCAAGCTGCATCTGGAAGCCTGAGAAGATTTTATAAAGACTAGTGCAAAAATCAAACTTCATCACCTCACAATCCAAGCCTAATATTCAGTGTCACAATCAAATTCAATCATACTACTCCAGTCAACCATCTCCTTTCACTTATTTGAAAATGCCACTTTACTATCCAGTTCCAACCTAGGACCAACAGAGGAAACTCAAACCCTGCCATCAACATATGTAATGCCAATTCCAAAGAGACCCTCATCCCCCTGCCTACGGTATTTTTCTCCAGGCACTTCAGGAATACCACAGTTCCAGTATACCTCTGTGAAAAACATCACCAAGACCCCAAACAGTTCTCAAGCTGAGTCCAGAGCTGTCCTCGACCTCTGCGTGGAAAGAAGCTCCACTACAGTGATATTTGGCCATGGGAGTATGTGGCAGAGGGTCTTTTGTCAGCTGTCAGAAAACTCAACATAGAAAACTGTTCCTTATGACCTCAGCCCTGCAGAAATTCCCAAAATCTCTAGACTACAAGGACTTATAACTACCTCCAGAGGACTCCTCACTTCTCCTGATCCCCCCCCCCCCCCCCACCCACCTTCTGTTTTCCACAAACTCTGCAGAGAAGTACTTGCTCTCAAACAAAATCTCGGATTCAATTACACTCGTAGACTTAACATACATTATCAAATCTTTGTTTTATTCACACACACACACACACACACACACACACACACAGACCATATTTCCTTATTTACTTGTAGTCCGTTATTCTAGCCTCCTCCTCTGCTTTCCTCTAGTTCTTAACTGCGCCACTCATTTCACTTCTCATTTTCTCTTCCTCTTAACCCAGTTTTACCTCTTCTTATTCTGTTCTCTCATCTCTGGACTGAAGCTGTCACAATCCTTATTGTTTATGTACTGTAATAACCTTCTTTTGTCTACGACTTCTACCCTTTCATCTTTTTCTTCTCTTTTCCCAGCCTTAGACTGGTCCCTCTCAATCTGGGATCTAAGTAATCTGTCCCTTCCTTTAAATCTTCTGATACCTATCTTTTTTCTCTCTCTCAGGGAAGAAACTATTAGACCTCAAAGCTATAAATAGTTTACTCTATTTTGAAATGTCCACTGGAATTTCACCTATTGCAGGTATCTCTTGGACAGCACTTTCATCTCTATGTAATTTTACAACCTGAACAAATTAGCCTTTGCAATATGCGTATCAGCAAGTGTCACCCATATAGACATCAAGAAGAGATTATTTCACAGTTATTTTGAGTCAGTTATTCCACTTGGTACAATTTTCTGAAAAATGCCATCAAACATCACAATGTTATAAGTACCACAGGAAAAAACTGTCAGAAATGTCTGCTGTTCCATAAAGAGACTCACGATTATTTAAAAATTTAAAACACTTGATACTGATATTTCAAACACAACTACACCACTTCTCACAGAAACAGATTCAAAGATATAGAATGACATATTTATCTGTGGACTGCTGTTGTTATTATTTTCCATGCAGTTGGCCAATAAAAAGAAAAGCCTACTTGGACCATGTTATCATTCTCAATGAACTACCTGTTATGAAATATCGGCATCTCCTCTACTTTTATATGCATCTTTCAGCAGTACTTGGAATTTTGCCACTTCAAACTGGCAAACCTCGTAATCTAACAACTAACTCAAATTATTTTAAAATTGTATGTTATAGGATAAATAAATTACATTTCAAATAGTGACAGATGACAGTGCTGTAAAAAAACTGAGAGAGATGCTTTTCTTTTCTACATGTTTTACAAAGTTGGCAACCAGTTCTTACATATATACAAAGCAAACTATTCACGAAAATGCCATTACCTGGAGGTATCTTCCAAATGTGGGTTGTGTGTTACATGTTCACTCACTTATCCAAAAGTTACAAGAATTACCCAGTTATAAGGTTTTCATTACACGGAAAATTTACTAAAGTTCAAATCAAATAACACTCATCACACTTAACGCAGTAGTCCCTATGTTTGATCCACTGATGGAAACAGTTTTTAATGTCATCCAGAGTTATAGTGGTAGTACCTTAAGTAAGTTGTTTCACCTCTTTCATGTCCTGAATAAACTTTTGTTTCAGGCTGATTTTCATTCTAGAGAACAGTAATAAGTGTCAACTGGCGACATCTGTTGCAATAAAGGTGAGTGTGAAACTACTGTGTGATTGCTGTTGGCCAAAAATTGTCTGACACTTTGTTCCATGTGAGCAATAATGTTGTTATGGTGTAGGATCTAGTCCTTTGATCAGCAAAATGCAGCCTACCGTATTTACTCGAATCTAAGCCGCACTCGAATCGAAGCCGCACCTGAAAAATGAGACTCGAAATAAAGGAAAAAAAAAAAAAATTCCCGAATCTAAGCCGCACCTGAAATTTGAGACTCGAAATTCAAGGGGAGAGAAAAGTTTTAGGCCGCACCTCCAAATCGAAACAAAGTTGGTCCATTGTAATATGAGACACAATTTAGGTCGAATGAATGACGATACAGCTACAGTAGTTTGGTTCGAGTCGTAAGCTTAGCAGTTAAGCTTTACCAGGTAGTCATTGCTATGCGTCAGGCTCTCCGTCCATATTTATACGAGTACCCTTCCTTTTTCACGTGCTTCGTCTGGTTTGAATCGATTGCTTATTTTGCTTTGATCTGATAAGTGCCGTTTTCTTTGTTATCGGTGTTTATGTCAGTCACTCTAAGCTGAAAATGCATTACTGTACAGTGTCATGCATTGTTTGTCGCATTCTGATAGTGCGTGTTTACGGCCTCTCGCCGCTCGCGGCATGGCTTCCTTTTGTGCGCGCTACCGCCGCTTACAATTAAAAAAAAAGAGAGGAATCGTCTCATTAGCGAAACAATGGCAAGAGACTGCTATTTGTTGTTACTTACACTGCTGCTTTCTTTGATAATGATCAACAAGAACCAAATAATAAACTGCGTATGATAGAACATGTTCTGAACGAGAGTTAGGCGAAAATTTTTCTCCGTTTGAAAATCTTTGCGCCCGCTTCTTTAGTACATCAAATTCTGCACAGAAATTAGAGTCATCTTAGATTTAAAAATCTAGTCAGTTGGCGTGCTTCATTTCTGACTGTATCACTATTAGGCATAAGAATAATACGAATATAAACATGACACGATACATATATTCTTCCGCGTTTGCTATTGTCTCACTCAAGTTTCGTAGTTTATTAGGCAGACAGGATTTAAATGAGATAGCAGCAAACACGAAAGTATACATGGCAATATGTTTATACTCGTATTATTCTTATGGTGAAGAGAATACTGCATGTGATTCACATTTCATCAGGTTCCTATTAGCAACCATCTATTCTCACAGGTAGGAAAAAATTCAGAACGTAGAGTTGGCCATATTGACAAACATCCCAAACAGTCTTGCCAGTTGGATTTTAGTAGTACATTTAAATTGTGCTACATTCGAAGATGAACAATACGGAATTTGTATTTGCTTCGTTGGATAATGTATGAAAATGCAGTGGTCGAAACTCGGGGCGGAGAAAAAAAGCTCGTCTTTCACCTTTTTTTTTTTTTTTTTAATTTATTTACTGACGCAGAGGTTTTGGCACCCGTATTTATCTTTGTGCCTACAAAGCATGCCTGTGGTAGCGCTACATGTATTCGACGGCAAAAGTTAGTTGTGGCGGCACCTACCAACATTTTTCTGAACTTCCGCTTGCTTTGCACTCGATTCTAAGCCGCAGGCGGTTTTTTGGATTACAAAAACCGGAAAAAAAGTGCGGCTTAGATTCGAGTAAATACGGTATTTTTTCTGTAGTGTTTCATCCTTTAGTTTTGGTGCCTGAAAAATGTGATGCTAGTTAACTGTAATACCTCTGTAAACAAAATCATTGTGAACCATCCTTTTTATGCAATAAAAAAGGAACTGCCATCATGTGAGTTTTCTCTTTTCTTTTTTTCCAGTCATGATGCTGAGGTAGCTTCCACTGGCTCAACTGTTGCCCAGTTTCTGGATCATACGCATACAGTTTCTGCTGCAGATTTCAAGAAACAAAACTTGTTGGTAGCACATTGCTCTGTCATGCCCTTGAGTGAAAAATCAACATCTACAAAAGTAAGCATCTACATCTACATGGATACTCTGCAAATCACATTTAAGTGTCTGGCAGAGGGTTCATCGAACCACCTTCACAATTCTCTATTATTCCAATCTCGTATAGCACGCGGAAAGAATGAACACCTATATCTTTCCATATGAGCTCTGATTTCCCTTATCGTTCCGCCCTATATAGGTCGGTGTCAACAAAATACTTTCGCATTCGGAGGAGAAAGTTGGTGATTGAAATTTCGTGAGAAGATTCCGTTGCAACGAAAAACGCCTTTCTTTTAATGATTTCCAGCCCAAATCCCGTATTGTTTCTGTGACACTCTCTCCCATATTTCGCGATAATACAAAACGTGCTGCCTTTCTTTGAACTTTTCTGATGTACTCCATCAGTCCTACCTGGTAAGGATCCCACACCGCGCAGCAGTATTCTAAAAAGAGGACGGACAAGCGTAGTGTAGGCAGTCTCCTTAGTAGGTCTGTTACATTTTCTAACTGTCATGCCAATAAAACGCAGCCTTTGATTAGCCTTCCCCACAACATTTTCTATGTGTTCTTTCCAATTTAAGTTGATCTTAATTGTAACCGACACTTCTCCATGGACAACAATTATTCACACAATTCAAAACAAAGACTGGTAGAGGAACCTGTCACTATCACCTCTCCATCTTTACACAACAAAGTCTTATTACTTTTGGGTCCCCTAATTCTAGGAAAAGAACTAGAATAGCAAAATGTGAGTAAATAAGAATCTACTTACTATTTTTGATTTCCTGTTTTACCTGAGATATGGGAATGACATGCAGACATAACAATAATTTCATACCACTACTGAAACCATCTCAATAACAGAAGATAGGAAAATCCAGAATGGAATAACAAAAAGAACTTGAAGTGAACAGATTGATGCTGACCACATAGAGGAAGTAATGAATGGCAGACAGGCACATTAAAAGAACACTGTTCAATATTATTCAGTTTCTGGACAAAGTCTTATCAGCAGAAGAAACACACAGACTAATACATGCACACCTCATAAACACATACACATACACATGGCCACTGTCATCTCTGGATGTTGTGGCCCCACTCAGAGAGAGTGAGTGAGTGAAAGGACCAGAAACAGTGTAGTCCATTAGTACATCCTGCTGCTCCTAAATATGACCATAATAATTAGATATCTGACAAGTAAAACAGCAGCAAACAATGTATGTCTGAATTTTATGTATGCTAATATGTTAGATAGAGTAAAAATGCTCACTTGCTGTGTAGAAATTGCTGAGCAGCAGATGGAGACACAAATTAGAAGTTGAAAGCCGCAACTTTACCACTGGTTTTTCAAGAGCACACGCACCAGCCCCCCCCCCCCTCCAACTTTACAACTGGTTTTTCAGAGCATGTTGACACACACACACACACACACACACACACACACACACACACACAGAGAGAGAGAGAGAGAGAGAGAGAGAGAGAGAGAGAGAGAGAGAGAGAAACCTAAAATGTTTTTATTTTGAAATAACATACCTCAATTTTACTTCATACAGTCCATGATTGGTAACAATAATAACGTTGTCAATGGATGGAGCATCAATTTTCAAGTCACTAACTTTTTGTGGTAATACAAATTGACCCCCTTGTTTGTCCATGTCTTTTGCATACTTCCTATATCTGTCATCCTTCCTACTTTCACTCTGTTCTGTATCCCCTTGTCTGTTTGTTTCTTCTTTTCTTTGGTGGGATGCAGTGTGTTTAAACACACTTAAAATTCTTTCATCATCTTTAAATCCAAATGAATTTATCACCGAGTCAGGATTGTAATCCTGTAAAAAAGAAAATATTGCCACTATAGTACTGTAAATACATGTGAAAATTCCATTATTAAAGAGACATGAAGAGCAATCAAAATGAACTGAGAACAAAGATATGGGGACATAAAGAGGAGTGTACTGGCATTATTTGCGCAGATTTCAACACTGCATAAATGCAACAAATTAGAGCTCATCATTAATGTTACATATGGATAAAATCAGAAGCACAGCTCTGAAGTTTACTACTGGACCACATTTTCTAAATTCCACAATATTTCATCAAGGTAGCTGCTTGATATTGTTTGCTGGTTGCTGCTGGCAAGTAGCAACTGCAATGGTCTTCTTGCAGAGTTTGCACATGAGTGAGATAGTTGCTTCCACACTAACGAAGGTAGCACGGCACACCTTGATTCTCAGTACCACAGAACCAAGTCCCTGTCAGCACACTCTCAAATACCTGCCTTGGATAGACTTATCTTATTTTTGGCATTTAGTGAAGTGTTGCATGTGAACGGTTTCACAGGATGCCTGAAGCATTTTTAAAGGTTCCTATAACAAACAAAAACTTCACATCATAATTGTTTATTATTATTATTATTATTATTATTAGCTTCCAGCAAATGATAAATACATGTACCTGCTACTTTTCAATATTGCCACCATCACAGTTGCTTCCACACCACCACTCAGAAACATATATATACACAGTCACCTAAAGTTTTCAAACAGTTACATCATCTACTGCCCCATCTCTCTGCTAGTAATTAACTGCCGATAACCGCTAAGGCAGTTACTTTTTTAATGGTGGCTTGTGATGTCTCTCTTATGGTATCATCCAAGCCATACATCAGAATTACACAGATTTCTTTTGAATCAAATATATTTTAGCTGATTTCAAATGATGCTGCAGGCCAATTTTAAGCAAGGTTCAGTGGATCAAAATTGAATTTTGGAACCCTCAGAGATTACCAGTCCTTTCACGTACACATCATATTTATAATATGAGGGTAAATAAGGAAGTCTTTGCCCCCGTATTTTATTATATGAAACAAGATATACATGGGTAATTACAAATATACATACTATTCTATGTACCTTACACTATTTTTCCACACAGTCCCCATACTGGTTCTGCACTAAATTTGAGCTGCCCATGTGGCAGAATTTCTGATTGACTGTGGAACCAATGGCGGACTGCTGGCTTTGCTTCATCGTTGCACATGAATTGCTATCCTGCCAGGATTCTGCTTCAGCAAAATAAAAAATGTGGAAATCACTAGGGGAGGGGTATGGACTATATGGTGTTTGGTTCAGACTCAACCAGTGAAATGATTGGAGCCTGTCAGCAGTTCTGATTGCACATGTGGACTCACATTGTCCATATCGAGAATCCCTTGGCATTTTTTCCTAGTGACAGCCCAAAGACATGACCGTGTGGAACAATAATTGTTGGCATTGATGGCTATACATAGTGGCATGAAATCTGGAAGGAGTGGTCCATGGCGATCCCAGACGACTTTTAACATCACTTTCCCAACAGATGACACTGAACAGAATTTTTTGCCATAGGTGAACCCAGATGTTTCCACACCAAGCTGTGCTGCTTTGATTCCGGCATGAAATGAAATATCCACATTTCATCACCAGTAAAAATGCAGTCTATGAACTGTCACCCTCCTCAGCATACTATTGCAGATGAATCAGTGAAGCAATCATTCATCTGCCTTTCATCAAGTCACCCAACTGCTTAGGCACCCACTGATGTGAAACCTTCTGGTACCCTAAGAACTTGTGTACAATGTCATAAATGCTTCCATATGAAATGCCGAGTTCCGGGGAAATGTCTTTGAGGTGCACATACTGATCCGCTTTTGTGATTGCATCCATGTGGGAAATGTTGTCATCAGTCAGTGAGGAATGTGGCCTCCCCAAACGCTCATTGTTATGCAAGCCTTCACAGCCTTTTATGAATTTACACCACCACCACCACCACCACCACCACCACCACCACCACCACTACCACCTCACAGTTGTTAAAGTGAGACACTTTTCTACATACATGTCCATGATGTATCACTTGCTGAGAGGTGATGGGCATCACTTGCTGAGGCCTTAAGGGGAAAAAGACAGACTGTAGGGAGACAGTTGTGGCACATAGGTGAATGTGCCAGTTAACGTTCCAAGCAACTTGCTGTGCTTTGCATGAATATTTGAGTTCATGGCAGGAAATAGGTGGTGGCGCGCCAAGGTGTACTTTAATAGTTGTAGTAGACAGCAGTGGTGATGGAATAACATCATGAAGTGTTATTAACCCCCTGTGTATGGATTTGGCATGAAGAAAGCTCCGAAGTCAAACGTAGTAACCACATGGAGGGGAGATTTGGGGGGGGGGGGGGGAGGGGGTGAAGAGGTGGCTTGTGTGGTTTGCAAAAGTGAAATAAGGTGGATGCTAAGCACCTTTAATTGGTGTCACACCTTAAAGGCACTGTGACTGATGGGAAGATATGGTATGTGGCTGAACAAAGATGAACTCAACTTCGGCATGATCTGGTTGAGCATCTGCAAGTTTGAAAAACTTTGTCCATTGCCATTGCTTTAATTGTTTTAGTAGGGTTCACCCTCTTCCTAACAACACTGATTTTGAATAGTTTTGTGTGAATTTTGTATGTTATCCTCATCAGCCTATGTGCTGGCTGCACTTGAAAGATGGGTATTACTATTATGTGTTCTGTTTAAAGCTGTTGTGTGATTTAGATTTTATTAAGCTATCTTAAGCAGTGCTGCACTTATTGAAACATATTCTAATTTAATTACTTCAATTTGCAATCACTGGCCCATTAGCTTAACAAATTAACTGTTCACAAATTGTTTTGTTGTTGACGGCTACTGCTAGAATTTAATTCTCGCAAGAAAATTAACTGGTGAGTAATTTTAGTGATGCCATTGCCTGATGCTGTCATTTAGTTAAAGTTGGGTTTTACAGTTTCTCTTACCCGGTGAAAATATTCTTTAATAATAATCGCAGTAATTGTATATTACAGTCTTGAGCTCGGGGTGGATTAAGGGCTCATAAAATAATTGTATTTGTTGTTATATGTATGCTTGTTTTTTGTTTTAGAAGGTACCTGTACCAAACTGTAACCAGACTGTTCATGACACTACCAGTGGCCGTTGTTGGTGTAATATGGGGTCAGGGAATATGTTGTGCCCATTATGTTAACAGCTTTGTAATTAATAATGTTTTTTGTTGCAGCTATTTAATTAATATGAAGTATTGTGATAAAGTGTTTAGAATTTAAAATTTTGTTGCCTCTGGATTATTATATTCCTAGCACTCCCGAGTTTGAATGTAATTTTGTCCTTTCTCTTGTGTTTATGATTCTTCTTGGGCTTTATTTTACTTGCCTGAAGCAGACTGCAACAACATGCCAGATTTCACCTCAAAAAGCTATCCCACCTTCTCCTAAACTACTTCAACAGTGGTCTTTCCCTTCCCGTCCCTCTGCAGCTCCCCAAACAGCCACACCATCAACCATCACACCTCTCCTACAAACCAAGCTTGGCCAACCACCTTAACATCCCACAGCCTTCACCACTGCCTCCCAGACCTGTAATAACTCATAATCACAAGAACCAGTCACAACAGTACAGTGTTCTCAACCTCTCGTCCAAAGCCCCCCCCCCGAATTATCTGTATTATCTAAGGGTCTCACTTTCAGCCCTAAACCTGCATTTAACCATGCTGCTTTGGTGAAGGACCTACTTTCCTTTACGCATAATGTCAATTGGAAATACCACTTTGCAACCCAATCCCAAAATCTTTCCAACAGCAAACCTGACATTGAACCCCACCTTGAACAGTTCTGATCATGATCCCAACTTGATCCACCACCACTACCTCAGAATCACCCCTTACAAGCCTTCCAAGAATTCCTCACATACAGCATTGCTTCACAACCTTTCCTCAGGTACCCACAACATGACCCTAATCTGTCCTCTGCAGAACTCTAGACTCCACATTTCCTAAAGATGGTGACTCCATCATTATCCTCCTGGCAGAAAAAGGATCTACCATTGTGTTACTTGATCAACAGGAGTATGTTAGTGAAGGTCTATGCCAGCTGTCTGTTACCTCTACATACAGCACCTGCCACCAAGACCCCAAGATTCAAACTGACCTGCAGTCCCTCCTAGAAACCTCAAGGCCCCTCACAAGTGACTAATTTGAGGCTTGCATATTGATTGGGAATGTAAAATTACACTTAAAAATCATTTTGTTTGCAATGGGAGACAAAATGGTGCTTACCCTGACATCGTGAGAACTGTTTCTTAGAGCTCACAAGAACTACACACTGCAAAAGTGAAACTGCAAATATCTCAATGTTGTCAATTTTTGTCATCCCTCTAATTACTGTGGTTTCTAGCACATACTAGACTTCTTGTACAACAACTACGTTGTAGTGTCACAGTTTTGCATAACAAGATACTGCTATTCTGTTGTGATTCCATGACAGTTTGTAAGCGTTTTGCAATTTGAATATTCTTTCTGTGTTGGAGACTGTATACATGTGGATTGGATGGTTTCTATTAAGTACCTGAGGTGAGGGAGCTGTGAGATTTTTCTATATTGTGTTTTCCGGAGGAGTTTCTCTGTTGATTCAGTGTTCATATATTAAGCTTTTGTTGGGAAATTTTCAATCAAATGGCTCTGAGCACTATGGGACTTAAGAACTATGGTCATCAGTCCCCTAGAACTTAGAACTACTTAAACCTAAATAACCTAAGGATATCACACAACACCCAGTCATCACGAGGCAGAGAGAATCTCTGACCCCGCCAGGAATCGAACCCGGGAACCCGGGCATGGGAAGTGAGAACGCTACCGCACGACCACGAGCTGCGGACGGGAAATTTTCAATCCAGTTTTACAGATCACCTGTTGTTTATACAAGGGTTGGAACTTAAATAGCGGCAACTATTCATTCACAACCGATACAAAAGAGTTACATGTTTGCACCTGTTACTGTCCTTCAAAGTAATCACCAGTGATGTGGAAGGTGTAGTATACCATTAGCAGAGCCCGTTCTGTTGATGGTGTGAATGTCGCTGTTTACTGCCTGTCAAATCTCTGGAACAGTTCTGAAGCGAATGCCATGAAGTGGTTCCTTCATCTTCAGAATCAAATTAAAGTCAGAATGACTTAAGCCTGGGGAGTATGGTGGATGGTACAGTACTTCACAATCCCATCAACTGAACAGAGCAGCCACACCTTATCTGTATGCACCCATGCATAGTCGTGCAAAGTAATGGATGGGTTGCGCAGGAGGTGTCGCCGCTTCTTTCGCAAAGCTGGTAGCAGGATTTGCTCCAAAAATGAACAGTAATACTGTGCATTGACGGTCTGCCGTGGAGGAACATAATGCGTTAGGATAACACCATCACAGTCGTACATGAGAATCACCATAACTTTCACCACACTGGGGTTCTGACGCACTTTTGAGTTTCGCAGCAACCCATACTGATGCCATCTGTTGGACCGGCGTTTCAGTTTTGACTAGTACGATGTGGCCCAGGTCTCATCCAGTGTTACAATACTGCATAAGAAAGCCTCTCCTTTGCGCTCATAATGCTCCAAGTGTGTCTGAGCAGCATTGTAACGCATCCATTTCTGCGTTTCTGTCAAGTCATGCGGAACCCATTGTGATGCAATTTTTCGCATCGCATTTTTCAGGATGCGAAGCACAGTCGTATGCTCTAATACGGTTTCATGGGCGACCTCATGAATCGTATGCCATCGATCATTGTCCACTAACACGGCAACAGCATGCACGTCTTCTTCAGAGATGCTAGGACAACCTGCCCGATGCATGTCTGCCAAAATTTGCTGACCTTCGTTGAAGGTTTTTACCCAACGTGCCACTGTTCTGTACGGCAATGCCAATTCCCCGAATGCCTCCTGAAGACCCTGTCGTGCTGTATGACCTCTGGCACATTTAATCTTGATCCAACTCCATTGTTCCTGTTTTGAAAACATAGTGACACAGTTATGTTAGACTGCTCACTCACAAGTGACTGTGTTTCCCTCAATTGTGCGCATGCTGGTGACGTGGGACAGGCAAGTCCATCTGCTCGGAGGTAAGGTAGGTATGTCAACAGCATATGCTATCAGCAACAATGGTAGATTCCATTGCATAGAGCCTCCTCAGCAGTGTTGCCACTCTTTAAGTTCCAACCTAAGTATTTGTGCAATAACATCTAAATGGAGTACGAAAAACATAGAAAACTGACATTCACTTATGGCAGCAACAACTTATAATTAATTATTAATTAATCAAGTAAAAGGAAAGGCTCACAAAGTGTCCACAGCAGTGTTGCCACTATTTAAGTTCCCACCTACGTATAGTGTTAGTTTGACTTCATACTACTGTATTTGCTCGAATCTAAGCCGCACTCGAATCTAAGCCGCACCTGAAAAATGAGACTCGAAATCAAGGAAAAAAAATTCCCGAATCTAAGCCGCACCTGAAATTTGAGACTCGATATTCAAGGGGAGAGAAAAGTTTTAGGCCGCACCTCCAAATCGAAACAAAGCTGGTCCATTGTAATATGAGGCACAACTTAGGTCGAATGAATTACGATACAGCTTAAGTAGTTTGGTTCGAGTCGTAGGCTTAGCAGTTAGGCTTTACCAGGTAGCCATTGCTACGCGTCAGGCGTTCCGTCCGTATTTATGTGGTACCCTTGCTTTTTTACGTGCTTCGTCTGGTTTGAATTGATTGCTTTTTTTTCTTTGATCTGATAAGTGCCGTACTCTTTGTTATAGGTGTTTACGTCACTGTAAGCTGAAAATGCATTATTGTACTGTGTCATGCATTGTTTGTCGCATTCTGATAATGAATGTTTACGGCCTGTCGCCACTTGCGGCATGGCTTGCTTTTGTGCGCGCTACCGCCTTTTACAGTTTTTTTTTAAAAAAAGAGAGGAATCATCTCATTAGCGAAACAATGGCAAGAGACTGCTATTTGTTGTTACTTACATTGTTGCTTCCTTTGATAATGATAACAAGAACCAAATAATAGACTGCGTATGATAGAAGATATTCTGAACGAGAGTTTAGCGAAAATTTTTCTCCGTTTGAAAATCTTTGCAGACGCCTCTTTTCTACATTAGATTCTGCACAGAAATTAGAGTCATCTTAAATTTAAAAATCTAGTCAATTTCCATGCTTCATTTCTGACTGTATCACTATTAGGCATAAGAATAATACGAATATAAACATGACATGATATGTATATTCTTCCGCATTTGCTGTTGTTCACACTAGTTTCGTAGTTTATTAGGCAGACAGGATTTAAATGAGATAGCAGCAAACATGGAAGAATATATGACAAAATATTCGTATTATTCTTATGGGGAAGAGAATACTGCATGTGATTCACAATTCATAAAAGTTCCTATTAGCAACCATCTTTTCTCACAGGTAGGAAAAAATTCAGAACGTAGAGTTGGCCATATTGACAAACATCCCAAACAATCTTGTCAGTCGGATTTTCGCAGTACACTGAAATGCTGCTACATTCAAATATGAGCAATACGGAATTTGTATTTACTTCATTAGATAATGTATGAAAATGCAGTGGTCGAAACTCGGGGAGGAGAAAGAAAGCTCGTCTTCCACCTTTTTTTTTTTTTAATTTATTTACTGATGCAGAGGTTTTGGTACCAGTATTTATCTTTGTGCCTGCAAAGCATGCGTGTGTAGCGCTACATATATTCGACGGCAGAAGCTAGTTGTGGCGGCACCTACCAACATTTTTCAGAATTACCGGTTACTTTGCACTCGATTCTAAGCTGCAGGCGGTTTTTTGGATTACAAAAATCGGAAAAAAAGTGCGGCTCAGATTCAAGTAAATATGGTAGTTGTTTGTTAATACAGCCAAGTCATAGGTAGAGGTCAAATATTTCATAGTGACTATCTTCTTTCTCCTTTGCAATCTGGAAGCTATCCCCACAAGATCTATTACATAACTGCAAATATGAGATGGTTCTGATGTTCAAAAAATGTTAGTAATGTTAGGGTAATATCTTAAATGGAAACCAAAGACAAAAGCTTGAATCCACAATGAGAGCTGATAAAGTAAATATGTATAAGTAGAAAGACATATTTAAAAAAAAAATTTCTACAATTTTTTATGTTTTAATGAAAAGTTTTATTATGTTACATCAGACTCAACTTTCGCTAAATGAAGAATGAGGTTATGATTTACGAAGAGTCTTCCATCTGAGGTAACTGATTACATATGGTTGCAAGCACTTGATCTAATCTCAGACTAACAAAAAATATGTAGAATTAATCAGAATTATGTCACAGGCTTCTACCAGCTCATCTGTCAGGTCAACCTGTAGCCAGGAACCAAACCAACATTGGTAACTACGTGAGTATTCCAAATACTGGGATGATGTTATCATCTTAAAATTTTGGTTTTCCTCATTATGATCTAGTGACAGAAGGCATAGGTTTGCAGATTGTACTTAGCTGAACTGCCTATCAATAAAGTTATCTGCCTTGGGAATATCTAAAACTTCCTTTACCATAAGAAGGCATCGTTAGCTGCTATTTGCCAGTAACAAACAGCAACCATCACCTGACAATTTCAAGCAGTTACTTTAAGAAAATATAGGAATTTACACAACCTTATCCGATGGCAGACATGTGACTCATATACTTAACAGATCTGTCAGAAAAGCTTGAAAAGTCACACATACAGATCAGTATGGTGTCTCCTGAAAATTCCATTGACTATTTGCAACAACTAAATTTGCCATAAATATTTGGAAATTCACTATAATTACTGTTAGTGGTTCTTTAAATTAGTGCATTTAAAATGTTGACAGAACACCTGACACTTGTTTTTTTCTGAAAAACAAAAAGCAATGAATCCATTAATTTTGGTGCACAGCTCCATAACTGTTCTCAAAATGTTACAGAAATAAAAAGTCATTTCACATGAGATAAATTATGTATGGAAATTATAATCATATTTTAATTTTTCTTCTTTCCACTCCAAAGTAGTATCTTACTATGAACTGCAAAATAGGATTTTCACTTAAGAATTGCTTCTTACCGTATCACCATCAAGTCTGCTTTCTGACAACTGTGTTGAAATAACAGACAGTTTTTCATTTTTGCTGTCGGTGACAAACAGAAATCTGTCAGTGACCAGAATATATCCACACTCAGGAGGTAATTTGTGGACAAACAGTGGGACAACTTCAAGATCCATTCCATGAATCTGGAAGACCAAAAAGCATTTTTATCACACAGTTTTTAAATATTTTATATTCCTTTACTAACAGTTCTTTAATATGGAAAACATTCCAGGAAAAGGTACAGAGCGCAGTTGAACGACATCATCATCCCCCCCCCACCTCCCCCTCATCATCATCATCATCATCATCATCATCATCAACAATAACAGCACCAAAAAAGTGGTATATTTTCTGCTTGTGCATCCAAAAGAGTTTTTGTATTACTTTCTTAATATTGCAAGTATTATGACAAGGGTAATTTACTACTTACCATACAGAGGAGACGTTGAGTCATTGTCAAACACAACAAGAAGACTGGTAGTTGGGGTAAGGAGGAGGCTTGGGCGGGGAGAGGGGGATAGCAGGGTGGGCAGGTCAAGATGGCGCCCACTGAAAAGTGCAGTGACACAACACTTGTAAATAGCAAAAGTTAAATAGTGCACTGTGAAAAAGTGTCAAAAACGGGTAGTAAGAGGAATTGTATGTGTGAAGTACATGTAGCTGCGTGAAAGGTGTGTGATAATATGCCTAAAATTTATTAGCAACGATATTCACTGTCATGCCTTCATTGTTTGCAGGATGAAAACACAAAACTAGCTTCCACAGTGAGTTTGCAGAAAGAAATTATTAAAGTGCTTTGAAGCAACACTGACACTTTAAAAGCAGAATTATCAGTGCAGAAGCAAACAAATTGTGACCTGAAATGTGGGAAAAACTGTTTTTGCAAAACAGAAGAGTTGATACATGAGAATGACCTCAAAAACAAGTGTAATGATGCAGTTATTAGCTCAAACAATGAGGCTGCTACACCTAAGAAAGAAATTCATGTGGAAGTCTCAAGAATCAAAAACACATACAAGTGGACAAGTGTAACTTACAGTAAAAAGAATTCAGAACATCTCAGTAACGAAAAACGGAGTGAAAAAATGGATTCCTTGTTATAGGTGATTGTCTGCTGAAAAATGTGGTAGTGCTGAACTCCGCAATAGACATTTATCCAGAAATCAAAACCCACCAGTAGACGAAACACTTGAGCAACATACATAACTTGCAGGATTATTCAGCAGAGGCATCTCGGAGAAGAATTACAAAGGTGTCTTCATCCACATAGGTGTGGATTCCCTTAGAAGCAGCACTGAAGAGGAATTGTAAGTGAAAAAAGAAATTTAATTCAACCTGGTAGTACGCTCTACAGAATGTCTAGGATCAAGGTGAGTGGTATTATCTACAGACGATCAGTCAGTGATCAATATATTGGAAGAATAAACTGTGATTTAAATGAAAACTGTAACAATCTATGAGTTTTGTTCATAATCCAAATAAATGCTTAAGCATAAATATTTGCGTAAAGACAGTCTTCATTTAAATAGGTTAGGATCCAAAAGTTTTAGTAAAATGTTCGCTGATACATGTAAAATTCTGCAAAATAGGGGCAACTTATAAGAAATGATGGGGATGAGAAACAGTATTTGGTAATGAAAACGGCAAGACTGAAACAATACTCAAGAGAGAGTATGCTTGAGAGCATAAATAGAAAACAATAAGAGAGAGTATGCTTGAGAGCATAAATAGAAAACAATGTCCCTACATAATGCACTTGAATATGAATTGTCTAAGTGCTGACTTTTCAAACAGAAGTCATAATTATTCTATCTAAATGTAGAATTATCAAAATTATTTGCTTCAATGAACATTGGCTTACATCTGACAATATTAAAATTCTTAATGAAATGGAAAATTTCAAATTAGCCAACAGCCTCTGTAGATGAGAGAAATCACATGGAAGCTCTTGCATACTTACTCATTCTGATATAAAATATTTAATAATAAATAATTTTAATCATTTGAATGAAGAGTGTATATTTGAAAGCTGCTTTTTCGAGTTGGGGGACTAAATGTCATAGTAGTTTCTATTAATAGAGAACCAGAGAAAGATACACGTGAAACTTTTCTGGTGAAATTTCATGGCCTGTTCGAAAAATTCAGTAAAGAAAAAAAGAAAAAGGCAGTAATAGCTGCTGACTTTGACATTAACATCATAGTTGAAAGCACTGCCACATTCAAATTCACTGACTTAATAAAACACTTTGGCTTCAAAATAAACTCCAAGCAACCCACTAGAGTAAATGCAGTCAGCTAACATTCTAACAAATTACGTATTTGAAAATGTTTGTAAATTTTGCATAGATTTAGGAATCTCTGACCACTTTGCATTATTCATTGTACTATCAAAAATTAAGAAAGAAATTTCATTTAACAAAAGACATATGAAAAGGAACTTCAGTGAAAACATTCAATTACATTTAGAAACAGCTGTATTTCAAGTAATAGTAACTTTAACAATTTTTAAGTAGCTTTCTTGAAATATTTAATGAAACTTTTCCACTTAGAACCACATGCAACAAAATGACTAATCAACTTAAGTGGATAACCCAGGGTACAAAAATTTCTAGTGTTATGAAGAGGAAACTATATAATGGACTGCGCTGTGTATGTACGACAACTGCAGTCTACTGCGTACCTATATGAGTTGCTGGACGCGCGGTGTCCTCCCGTAGCTTTGCCAGGACACCAGAAACCTATATCCATTCTCTCTATTTATGTTGGTGGTCACTTGGCTACTTGTATCACCTCTCAAATAGTCCTCCTAAATGTAAATGGCTGTTTCACCAGTATGCGGGCTTCACAGCTTTATTGCTCTCATCTTCGTGTTCCACCACCTCTGACCTAGTTCGTTGTCCCAGACAGATATATCATTCATGTTCTGCAATTTGTGAGCTGATCAGCCACCCCATCTTGCCAAGATACACCAGTCCATATTTGCAACTGATTTCTTAAACTCCTGCAGTGTTTAGCTTGTCTACCACATCTTTTGTTGAGCCTAGAACATCTCTTATTTTGTTCTTGCTCCAAAAGATTGGCTTGAAGTTGACTCGGCGGAGAATTTTGCCCAAACGTTCAGTGACCCCTTGTACATACAGTAACAGGGTTATGTTCTGTGCTTCCTTGTGTTCTTCCCTATTGCCTTCATACTCTTTTGTCGCAGTTTTACCTATTATATTCTTCCTATAATCATTGGCTCCAAAAATGGATCTGAGGTTTTGAAGTTCCACCTTCAGTTGACTTCATTATCGCTGATCCTGTAGGCCCTCCTGGTTAAAGTGTGTAGAGCGGACTTCTTCTGCATGTAGGTACCTGCCCCTGCTGGTGGCTTTTCTGTATACTCTGTGGCCAAGTTTACTATCAGGCGTTTAGTAAACTTTCACATCGAGAAAAGACAGCTCACCATTCTTTTCAATCTCCATAGTAAACTGTATTTTGCTATGATAAATGTATCATCTACAATCAGAGCCAGTAATCGGCATAAAGGTGCGGAGTGGAGAGCTGTTTCTTTAAATGCCTCCATGAGGATGTCTGCTGCAACTGGCGAGAGAGGAACACATAGCTACACCATCTGTCTGTTTGTAATTCGCATATTTCCACCAGTGGCAAGAAATAATGTAAACACCAATTCAAGTACGTCTTTATTCACCAATGACAAAGAATAATGTAAAGACCTATAAAGAATGCATAACACCCATCCTCCTATCGTCGAGTACCCTATCAAATTACGTAAAAAGCTTCCTCCACTATTATATAAGATCCAGAGTCTCTCTGTCAGCAGTTAGCTCCACATAAAACTCTGAGAAAGGCTATTTGCAATAATGGCCGAAATTTTGGCAATTTTATATACTGACAATTCGGTCAACAGCCCAGAAGAATTTAACTGAAAGTAATGAAAATGTTTGTACTGAAAAATATTTGTAAACACAGCTTAGACTGCAAGCTGTCAATATGCTATCGTAGCCCTTTTGAAATAACTGTCTGTTGCATGAGAAACATGCACAGTAGGAATGTATATAGTGAAGAAGGTGAGCAGACATGTGACGAAGTGCTGAGTTTTTGTATATGGACAATACCAAGAGGATTATACGTGTGGAGAAAATGTTCACACCATTAATTAAGCAAAAAAATTAAACAAGTATGAAATTGCTCACTAATGAAGCTGATGGTGTTAGTACCATCTTTCTGTGAGTTAACAGATATGGTAACATGCGAAGGAATGGCTGTACCTTATTTAGGGCCCATTCGGAAACCTCATACGCATACAGTACTTCAAATCTACTTTAGCTTTGTTTCTATCCATGAGGAATATTTTATCCCAAACTAAAATCTGCTCCTTTGTTCTGAATTATAACCAGAATTATGAGCCACTATTATTTCAGTATTTAATCACCTGAACAATCAGTAAAAAATCCATTTACATACTTATTGGCTCAAAATTATATACCAGGTGTACCGGTATGAAATGAGCGTTTTTTTGTGAAAATTAAACACTAATTTCGAATTGAAAAGTAAAATCATTTTATTCAAAGTACTGACCATTGCTTTCTATACATTTTTACCACCTTTCTGGCAATTTTTGGACACCACGCCAATACAAATGTTCGTCTTTTGAAGCAAACCAATCAGACACTCAATTTTCGGCTTCTTCATAGTAATCGAAGTGTTCCTCAGCCAATGCGTGTCCCATTGATTAAAACAAATGGTAGTCGGAAGGTGCCAAGTCTGGTGAATACAGCGGGTGGAGTAGCAGCTCCCAGCCAAGTGTTTTGATTGTATCCTGAACCAGTTTTGCTTTGTGTGCAGGTGCATTGTCGTGTAAAAAAATTACTTTGCCATGTCTACTGGCCCATTCTGGTCTATTTTCGATCAATGCATAGTTCAAATTGATCATATGTTGTCTGTAGCGAATAGAATTCACAGTTTCACCTGGTTTTAGAAGCTCATGATACACCACATCTTTCTGATCCCACCAAACACAGAGCATTGTCTTCTTGCCAAATCGATCTGGTTTTGCAGTTGATGTTGATGGTTGTCCCGGATTAACCCATGACTTTTCCCGTTTAGGATTCTTAAAATAAATCCATTTTTCATCCCAGTAACAATTCCATGCAAAATTGATTTTCTTTCATGTCTTTGAAGCAAAATTTGACAAATGGTTTTTCGGTTTTCCATCTGTCTTTCATTCAATTCATGTGGCACCCATTTTCCACACTTTTGGATCTTTCCCACAGCTTTCAAACGGTCAGAAATTGTTTGTTGTGCAACATTTAGCATTGCTGCCATTTGCTTCTGACTCAAAGTATCATTTTCATCCAATATTGCTCGCAATTTGGTGTCTTCGAACTTTTTGGCGGTCTTCCACGTTCATTTCTTACATCAAAATCATTATTTCTGAACCGTTGAAACCATCTTTTGCATGTTGCTTCTGATAGAGCATGATCACCATATGCCTCGACAAGCATTCGATGTGACTCTGCAGCACTTTTTTTTCCAAATGAAAACAAAAAATTAATGCTTTCCGTAAATCATCACTTTCTGGTACAAAATTCAATATTGTTAACACATGAAAACATATGATGTTATTTGTTCCATGACTAGATGTATACTAAATATCTTTGACAGATGTCATACCAACCAAACAAAAAAAAAAATAAGGCTCGTTCACAACAAATGTTCCCTATCGACACATTTGTATCTTAACTCTCATTTCATACCGGTACACCTGGTATAGCAATACATTTTCTCCCACTACATTGCACTTACGTCGATGGCATTGTACAGATTATGTGTAACTATGATTGCACTTGCCCAGGTAGCCACATGTGTTACATGCTACTTCTGGGATTCGGAAAGGCATGCCGGCTTTGGATCGAATCAATCTGGTGGATTAACAACGAAAGCTAGCCAGCCTGGATGTGGTTTTTTGGTGGCTACCTACATTCAACTAGGTGAAAATTGTGTTGGTTCCCAAGTCTGACCTCAGTTACATGATTCATGAACATTTAGAAAAAATGGTAAAGGTGTGGTGACAGGTAGGGCATCTGACCACCCTCTACCGTTAACAATGTCTGAAACTACCCTCCTCACCTTGTCCAAAAACAGATCTCCCATATCTTATCTATTCAGTCACCTAACATCCACCACTTAACCACTATCCGGCTCAAAACGAGCATCAGTACCACCCATGATGAGCAACTGAACCACATTATCTGCCTTTGTTTTGTCTACCTTTAATTGTGGCCTGAGATAAGAAATAACCTCCTAACAATCCTCCTCACCCTTCCCACAGTGAACTCCTGCCACCCACTCAACCTACGCAACATTCATGTCTGCTCCTACCCCACACCTTCTCCCTACCCCTTGCTCATGATGCATACCCCAGCAATAAATCTAAATTCAAAACTTGTCCTGTACATCCTCCTACTACCACCTACTCCAGTTCTCTCACAGGCATCTCCTACCGCATCAAAGGCAGAGCCATTTGTGAAAGCAGCAATGTAATCTACAAACTTAGCTATAACCACTGTAACACATTGTATGTGGGTAATGCAACTAACAAACTGTCTGGCTGCATGAACTACCACAAACAAACTGTGGTCATTCATGTCCTTTCTTGTTCGTCCTTCAGCACCACTCCTCATAGCCTTCTCTTTTCTTTCCCACGTGTGCATTCTGGTATCCCATTATCATGATCTTCTGTTCACTTGTATCTGCATTTAAATTCAAAGTCCTCCTCTTCTTTAATAGAACATCCAACTTGTAGTGCATGCTCTTCAGAATTTCCAAATTCTTTCCTTTCACTTTCATCCTGACCATCATCATATTGTCACTTATTCCCTTCACCTGCTTTCCTAACTAGTGACACTCCATGTCTTCCTTCTTCCTCATACCCACTCCAGTACAGCCTACATTCACTCTTCAGTTCCCTACTTCCTTTACTCTTCCACCTGGTTTCTGAATACCCTAGAATATCCAGTCTCTTCCTGTTCATCAAGTCCACTACTTCTTCCACATTTTCTGTCAGTGTCTGTATATTCAATGTAACAAACTTAGTCCTTCGGAATTGCAGAATCGTCTTCCATTTTTTCTGTTCTTTCCGAGGCTTGTTCCATGTTCCAAAGTACATATTTTACCCACTACTGGCTTGCTGGGCCTATTATAGCTGGATTCGTTAACTGAGTTTTACCCTAGCTATGTAAACTATAAATAAGAAAGCAAATCTGTTCATAATCCTTATAATATTTTTAGGTGAGTAGCGGTGTGTCCTTTCTTTCTATTGAATATCAACAATATGAAAAGCATCGGTTGCTACTCACCACACTGATGATGATGACCATCATATCATCATCATCATCATCATCATCATCATCATCATCATCATCATCATGTTTTGTTATCAGTCCCTCAATTTACTGGAAAATGACATAAAAAGGTATGAAATGAGAAAATCAGCTCCTGGGCCTGTAACCATGTTATTGTGGATGGAAATGTACCTGATAGTAGCTTCAGCCAAATAGTTAAAACTGAGGTAAAACCCAGGTGATTAAACACTGTCGATAGTTGCTGAAAGATACACCAAGGAGGCTTATCACAGTCAGTACAACTAAAGTGCGGTGAGAAACTAAAATTGGGCAAGAAAAGCAGACTGTATAGATTAGAACTAATTAGCTTAAACAGTTAGATTAATAAAATGCACACATAAAAGTTTTAAAGTGCATGAAAAGTGTGAAGGGAGAAAGTAGCCTGGGGCCATTCAGGACACATGCCACAGTAAAACGTATTCCCCCACGACTAACCCTGACAACGAACTTGGAGAAGCATTAAAGTTTGCTACAAATACCACTTTACCTCAAAAAATGTAGGATTTCGGTGGCTGCTAACCTTTCGTCTACAAATATATGAGGTAATGAAGTAGACACATTGATTGTTTGTATCAGATAAGCCAGCATGGCACACACTTTGAGAACATGAGCAATCATGAGATGACTACCACAGCTGAAATGAGTAGGGGAGGGGGGCATGTTCTCATGACACAAAAGGAGCATGTGGCTAAGTCTGATATAGCTAATATGCAGTCAACACAGTATAATGGCTTCTTTCCGAGAGTCCTGGAGAGATGTACTCCATGTTCAAGTTTGTCTCCTGAGGTTGCTTCTTTAGCTAATTTCTCACTGAGTTCATTTCCTGGAACATCCACGTGGCTGCATCTAGACGAATGTTACTATCACTCCAAAACTACTGAGACCAACTAACAGGTCTTGGATGTTGGCAACCAAAAGGTTTTTGGGTAAGCAGTGAGGTACGTCTTGTAAGTAGCTGATGGAGTCACTACAAACCAGGAAGTCCTTTAATGGCGAGAGTTTTAATGTACTGCAGAGCTGGTGATATGGTCACTACCTGGAAGAGAATACTTCTCATGCCTCCAACTGTGTGCAAAAGCAAAACCAACCCTGTCATCGTCTTTTGATCCATTCATGGATCAGAGAATGTTAGGATCAGCATTTTTCTGGAGGCTACAAAAGAGGTCCATCCGAATCACAGGACTGGGTACATATCATGGGGGATGTCAAGAGGGACACAGACAAAACGAGGCAGTCAGATGTCCTGACAAAACGAGGCAGTCAGATGTCCTCAAATAGACCCTCCACTTATATTCCAGCCGATCCACCTATTTCTGGATGATTGATAAACAGCCTCATATGTTGGTTTTGAAATAGGGTCAAGTATCATGGATGGATAGCCATCTGACAGATTACGATCACATAGCTCAGCAATATTTCCTGGTGTCTAATCCTCAGTGGTGGAACACTAACTTCTGCCAAAAGACTGTCTATGGGGCTTGTACGGAGGACTTCAGCTGCCAACCACACACCACTGTGATGGACTGGGGCAGTCTGTGCTCCAGGAGATGATGTTGAGAAATCTGAGGGTATTAAGCTTTCTCAGGCAATTTGCCTTGAATTGGCATACATGTGGTAACCATGTTAACTAACTGTTAAATAAAAGACCTAAAAATTTGAAACTTTCAACAACTTCAAGTAACCGGTTACTGAGGTAAAGTTCATGGAATGGGCACACAGTTCTGAGTCAAAAAAAGTGCATTATGCAAGTTTTTGTGGGAGAAAATTGATATTCATGATTCAGGATCCAATTATGTATTTTCTGTATGGGCACCCGAAATTGGCACTCTGTGGTGTGCAATGGTGGAGAGTTGTACACAAACACAAGTTATCCACATATAGTAACCATAAAGTCACAGGCCCCCCTGCAGTCACTATACCATCAACCGTGATGACAAAGTGGTTTATGCTCAAAAGCAAATATTGAGGGAACTCAGTAAGTACTGGTTACTGAGGGTTGATTCTATACAGATCCACATTCATCAGAGGGACGATTCAAAAAAAAATAGGTATAGGAAGGAAACTTTGGGAAAAATGGGTACAGAGCCCCAGAAGCCCAACTCAGTGTAGACAGGATGTGACGCTGCCAGGCGTCTTTTGTAGGTCAATGTTTGATCAGAATCCCTGAAAGTCACTTTGAAATTGTGATATACGTTCTCTGGCTTCCAGGCACCAACAATCATCAATTGACCAGTCTTTCGAATAATTTCTACAACCAATTAGTTAGAGAGACTGGTTGATACTTACTCAAAATTTGAGGATCTTTCCCCATTTCAGGATAGGAATAAGGTAACTTCCATCTGTCAAATACAACTGAAAAACTTGAGGATGTATTTTATCCTGATGTCGTCTAGGTGTTAACTGTCTGATTATACTTTTACCACATCCAGGGGCTGTCTCAACACTCTACAATCACACTGTGAAATTCCCATTCACAAAATGGTACACTGTATGATGCAAAGCCTTGTGCATGACAAAAGAGTGAGTTTCAATCCACTAGGTGTGTCTGGTTCAGAAAATTAGGATGGCCACAAATGCAATGGACTTAGGATGGCCACAAATGCAGTGGACTTCATACTTGAGACGAAGGGGTGTGCGTCCCCATAGATGGTACACATTGTTCCCAAAACTCCTGCTTTCTCTTCTTCATTTTAAAACTATGCCTTCGATCAAAGTCTCTTGAATGCTATTAAATGTTCCATAGAGGAATGGCACTTGTGTTATTGAAATGCCCTGTAATGTTCTCCAATAGCTGCAGCTACTTCTTCAGACCACCATAGCACCAGCATCCATCAAGAAGTTGAAGAACAAGGTGTATTGTTGCTTCCTCAGTATGTATAATCATGTCACTAGCACCTTATACCACTCCTCCGATATCCTTCTTTTGGCTGGTTTCCACAGTTGCTTTGTAGCTGAAAATTTGTCAGTTGGCATTGAAAATGGCCAACATGGTGTATATTCCAATGGTTGATGGGTCGAGAAAGAGTGATAGGAAAGTTATCGTTGTCTCAGAGGTCACCAAGGATGGATCACTGGATTAAGGTGAGATTCTTGGGCTGCAAACTGCAATATCTATGGCTGAATATGTTCCACAGGCCATACTGAAATGTTTTGCACAGCGGACTGCACATTCTGAAATTAACTGCTCTATTTTTTGGTTGCCCCACAGAGGCCTGTGGGCACTGAAATCCCCAATAGGGGGAGGGGTGGAGGCAGGTGAGCCACTAGCTCCAGGAGTTCATGATTCGGTATAGATCTGTCTGAGGGTAGATCGACATTATGCACTGTTAGCCTGACTGACAGACACATACAGCCACAGCTCCTAACAAAATGGCCACTGCCACCTGCTCACTGAAAGTGTCAGATCCAATGAGCAAGCAGACCTCTCCAGATGTCCTCTCATCATTAATACGATTTATACAATACAATTTGTAAATTTTACTAGCTGGGAGTTGGTTTTCTGAGAACTGTGCCTCATGAAGTGCAGTGTCACCTGTAGAACAATTAATCATTAATTGATGGACTGCAGCCAAGTGGCAATGGTAGCCATTACAGTTCCATAAAGAAATAAGATTGGGATGAGAAAGTAGCAAAGAGGAATAGATGTACAGATTATGGATATTTTGCTGCTGAGTTTTGCTCCACCTGAATGTGCAGTTCTTCACTGATATTCGTATGCTCGACCTCAGGGGGGATGGGTGCCGGGTCAAGAGGAGCAGTAAAATTTGATTTAACTTTCAATTTATCCTTCTCGTCCCTGTAAGGTTTTGGGTCGTGTGAGGATTTTCCTGTCTTGACTTTTGCGATGGGGAAGGACCATTTTTTTCTAGGACCCACAGCCTGTAGCTCTGTCATCCATTGGGTGGTGGTAGAATGTTGTTCTGTTTTGTCCTGGGAGTGGGGGTATCTTGGCAGGTGTCCTCTTCCCTGATGATGCCAGAGGGAGACGAGACCACTGGTGTTGTGGATCGAGGGAGCTGGAGTTTCCTCTTCCTGACTGAAAAACAGAAACTGACATGTGGCTAGGGCAAGAGTGGCTGTGAGACCATGTCATCATGGTAGGTGTGAATTTTGACACAATATTCACAAAGTTGAACATCACAACAATCGAGTGAAGTTCTTTAAACTTTTTTCTTAGCATCTTGATAAGATAGACTGTCAAGTGTTTTATATTCCTGAATTTCTTCTCCTCCTTGAAAACTGAGCACATCACAAAACAGGATGAGTGTTGTGTTCTGGACAGTTTACACAAGTAGGGGATTGTTCACAAGGGCTGCCCCCATGACTAGTCCTGCCACACTCCTCACAAGCAGCCTCATTAGTACAGCAGGAGTACATGTATCCAAACATCTGGCACCAAAAAAACATTTCATAGGAGGAGGAAAACAGGACTTGTCATCACACCTATAAACTATGACCTTAACTTTCTCAGATAAAACATTTCCGATGAAGGCTCTAGAGTCCACCCTATTATCCTAAGGTCCTCTCAGGATGCAATGAACAAAACAGACTCCGTGCTCTAGGTTAGCATACTGTTCTTCATTATTTTGTAGCATTAGATCCCAATGGAATATGACACCTAGAATGTTGTTGAGTTTGTTATGAGGAGAGATGGTAACTGATAGATCTCCAAGCCAGTCACAGGCCTGAAGTGCCTGCAGTTGGTTAGCAATCAGTGTTTTGATCAACAAAGATCATTTCTCATCTTTACTATCGTAGCAATGTCTCCAAACTGATCCTCAATATTTTCAATGGAAAACAGTGAAAACAGTGACTTTGTTGTTGCAAAAGATTCTCTGTTGGTTCTGGAGCATAGCAAGAACCCTGCAAACTGTACATGCTCCTGAACTAAAATCTTGGTTTCTGTTCACTGAGATAGCCACGTTGGCACGGCCACCGGTATGAGTGAGTTTGAACTGTTAATTATAGGTTGTCCAACCTAATACCACTCACTCCAATCAAAGGTCACCACAGTCTTCACCCCATCACAACAAACGCTACATGGCATAGTAGCTGTTGTCCAGAGTCCCGGAGCCACAGATTGGACAAGCACCTATTTACAACTCAGGCATCAGTAGGGCGATCCCCGCATTTTCAGGTGGCTACAACCATGTGGTTACCTGACACCTCCCTCACCCCCACCCACCCCCCACCCACCCACTCCCACTCCCCAAGACAGACAGTCTACCATACTGGATTTCCAGTGTGAACAAAAATCCACTCTAAGAGTAGTGCAAGAGATCACAGTGCACAGTGGATAGATTGTGCATCTTATGAGGTGCCCTGCCCCAGAAAGCCCACAATTCCGAGAAATTAAAAAAAAATGGAGGTCAAACCCTAAAAGGGGACCATAAGTAATCATGCCAAAAAGGTTGACAGAAAAATTACAAAATGAGCTAAAACTGATGAGTGTCCAATAATGGCCAAGTCATCAGTGTAAAAGCTTCACTAAGTGTAAGACTCCTTTTAATCACCTCTTATGACAGGCAAAAAATACCTGTGGGACTATTCTAGTTCCTGATACCGCAAGTGGGCTCACCACATAAAGGAAGTGTCGGCTGGCAGACAGACACAACGATAAATAGTGCTAGATATTTTTCGACTCCTGGACTAAGTCCTTCGTTAGATATAGAAAAAAATGAAACACACACAGATTTACACAATCACAACTCACACACACATGGCAACTATCTTCTCTGGGCACTAAGGCCTGGTAGCGAATGCATCTGAAGTGCGCAGTACTCTTAGCTGGGGTTGGTAGGGGTTGATTAGGGGACGGGGGAGTACAGCAGAGGCATGGGGTGAGTAGGAGGAGAGATAGCATTCAGAAAAGATCATCTGTGGGAATATTCTTTCCACCCCAGCAAAGATTACTGCTCATTTCATACAACGTTGCAGTTGGGTCATAGTACCTAGGGATGACAATGACTGAAGCTGAGACTTGGTCCGATAGCTGAATAATATCAAGCTGTCTTTATCATTTTGTTCATCTGCCAGTCAATGCCTCCTCTATGTGGTGAATAGCAATCTATTCTTTTCATATTGTTGTCATTCCATGCCAATTCTTCCTTTATTTCTACTGTATATTTGTAAATGGTGGTTATCTAAATATGTTGTGACATACATGAATAATGTCACTACAGCGCTGAGCCTATCTATTGGTTCATCCTGTCTACAGCCCATTTTTTTTTTTTTTTTTTTTGTATTTGACCATTGACAACACAACATTAGGGGAACCTAGGCAAAGAGCATGGAAGGAAATGGGTTTAACTAGTAGCATCATTGAAGGGACCATTCAACCACATACCTATACTTCAATTTGGAAGAGAAGTCAAACATAAGTGTGTGTGTGTGTGTGTGTGTGTGTGTGTGTGTGTGTGTGTGTGTAAGAGAGAGAAATATTCTCTTCCACTCCTTTCCCTACAACACATTCTAATGAGGCATTTTCTTGTAGATCTGACTTTCCCTATCTATTGAAGTTCTGCAAGGCCTGCCTCACTGTTTTTGCTTAATTGCAACACATGCAGTGTACATAAATATTAACATTAGTGAATAAATCTGTGGATTAGAGGCAGAGGAGAGGGAGAGGAGGTGAGAGTGGGAGCAGGGGAGGGAGAGGGAGTGGGGTAGGGGGGAAGTAGTGGAGGAGGGAAGAGGGAGTGGGGTAGGAGGAGGGAAGAGGGAGTGGGGTAGGGGGAGGGAAGAGGTAGTGGGGGAGTGAGAGGGAGAGGGAGTGGGGAAGTGAGAGGGAGAGGGAGTGGGGGAGGAGGAGGGAGAGGGAGTGGGGGAGGAGGAGGGAGAGGGAGTGGGGGAGGAGGAGGGAGAGGGGGAGGAGGAGGGAGAGGGGGAGGAGGAGGGAGAGGGGGAGGAGTGAGTGGGGGAGGAGGAGGGAGAGGGGGAGGAGGAGGGAGAGGGGGAGGAGTGAGAGGGGGAGGAGGAGGGAGAGGGGGAGGAGGAGGGAGAGGGGGAGGAGTGAGTGGGGGAGGAGGAGGGAGAGGGGGAGGAGGAGTGAGTGGGGAAGGGAGTCGCGGAGGGAGTGGGGGAGGGGGAGGGTGTGGGGGTGGTGGGAGGAGGGGAGGGGGAGGGGGAGGAGGCGGGAGTGGGGGAGGGGGAGAGGGAGAGGAGGAGGAGGAGGAGTGAGAGGGGGAGGAGGAGGAGGAGGAGGGAGAGGGGGAGGAGGAGGAGGGAGAGGGGGGAGGAGAGAGGAGGGGGAAGGAGAGAGATGAACAAATTTTTCTTTAATAATACTCACAGTAAGAATGCTGGAAGGTGTGTAATAACCAGAAAGGAGGTATCGTCCCCTTGCATATTGTGGGCTCAAAAATGTTTCGCCAACATGGGCACTCAGAGATTCAGGTAATGGTCCAGTCGTTACAAATGATGATGAAACTTCACTAAACGTAGAAGACGTCATAGAAGACTTTCTCTGTTGTGATGATGCTGCATCATCACTGCTGCTACTGCTGCTTTCTGCACAAATGAGAATTTATCAGTTAGAGAACAAAAAATTCCAAAATAAATAGCCAACTTTAATTTGCAGACATAAATGTATTTATGCTTCAATAGAAAATTAAAGTTATTGAAAACACATACAACGATCTGAAGCTCATTAAGAAAAATGAGAAAACTAATGTTGCTATTTCACACTTTATAAATTATGGTTGTAAACAGTCACAAGAAGCTACAATATAGAGCTCAATAATACATCGGCTATCATATATCTATTTGGGCATTTGATTTAATAAATAAATATAACTCATCACAGTTCAAGATAGTATGTTATTGCGGAACTACACTGATGTGTGTGTAAGAGGGCGAGTGGTAGAGTGAAGCTCAGTAGCAAGGAGTAGTGCACCCTGTCAGGCACCTGCCAAAAGCATTATTCAGCTGCACTTGCCTGTAGCATGTGTACTGATGTGCACACAATGGGTAGCATTGTTTTTCATGTTAATGTAAGTAGGTACAGTTATTTGGCCAGTGTAGTGTTCACTGGAATGGCATCACAAAAGCTTTTAGTATCCTCCTTATCCCCTTGTGACTAAATCAGTCCTCAGTTCCAAAAAACCTAGACGCTGGCTCTCTGACACCCAATACCATTCAGGACATGACTGCTACAACACTTTATCCCATCCAGGCAATGACTTTTTCAAGTCAAGCCCTGAAATGAGTCCCCTCTCCCTCAAATGATCTCCAAATCATCCACTGCCGCCTTCCATTGCTCTCCCAATCTCCTTAAATATTCTAGTCAAACAATATGACATTCCCAAAATATTATCCCTACCCTCAGGTTTCTACTCCTGCAATCACCCCTCTACAAAAGTTGCCCTTGAACCCACCCATTACCACCTACCCCATGCATAAATCACACAGAATCAAAATCAGAGTAACTTGTGAAATCACATATGTTGTATATCAACTAATTTGCATCCAATGCAAACCATTTTACATAGAGCTGACCACAAGTGGCTGGGCATGTAAATGGGCATAGAGGAACTGTCCTTGGGCACACCCCCTACATGCTCTACAGAATGACTCAATGGACCTCAATGCCTGCTACACCACACAGCTTATCTTGATCCTCCCATCCAATACTAGTTTCCTTGAACTCCGGAGATGGGATCTTGCCCTCCAATACATACCCCATTTCCAAAGAATATAAGCAACTTCACTACACTGACACCACTCCACAGTCACTATTATCTTGAATATTTTTACATTTCTTTGAAACCCAAAATGATCACGCCCCAGATTGGCTTCTATCAGTCATTCCCTTCTCCTTTAGCAAATTCATGTTGTAACCATGTTTAATAACACTGGTAAATCAGTAATACTCTAACCTTTCAGTACAAATCTTGTTTGGCAGCAAAAGAAAAATACTATGCAATAAAATCCTAACTCAGGATTTGATTACATTTAAAGAGAAGCTAAAGGAAGAATAATTCAAAGGTATTTACAAATTACACATTGTACAAGAAATATAAGACCTTTCTAAATATACTTCTGCAGCATTTTTAATTCTTGCTTTTTCTAACACAGGGTATATATGTGGACAAGAAAAAAAAAAAAATTCCAGATTTTCCCCACATTTCCTGGTTAAAAATACACCTTTTCGCAGGTGAAAATACACTTTTTCCTGGGTGAAAATACACTATACCCTGAGTGACAGCACATTTCTAGAGTGTTACATGACAATATACTTCACTTTGTAGTTGTAAAACTTACATATCCTTTGACCGATAAAGATTTTATACACTGGTGTGGAACTTACCGCCACTTACGATAATGAAACCCATCAAAAATTAATGCATTTTGGAAAGATCTTTGATGATGATGATGATGATGATGATGATGTGTTTGGTTTAGTTGGGCACTCAACTGCTTGGTCATCAGCGCCCATACAAAGTCCCAATTTCTTTACACAGTCCAATTTCTTTACACAGTCCAATTTCTTTACACAGTCCAATTTCTTTACACAGTCCAATTTCTTTACACAGTCCAATTTCTTTACACAGTCCAATTTCTTTACTCAGTCCAATTTCTTTACTCAGTCCAATTTCTTTACTCAGTCCAATTTCTTTACTCAGTCCAATTTCTTTACTCAGTCCAATTTCTTTACTCAGTCCAATTTGTCCACCATCATGAATGATGATGATATGATGATGATGATGATGATGATGGGGACAACACAAACATTCAGTTCCCGAGCAGAGAAAATGCCCAACCCGGCCGGGAATCGAACCCGTGACCCTGTGATCCAGAGGCAGCAACGCCAGCCACTAGACCACGAGCTGCGGACAATGACCTTTGATGGGCAACAACATGTACACTGCATATTTTTGTATTATGAAAGTACAAATACGAATTCCACCAAATACAGCACAGTAGCTTTCAAACACTGAAATCGAGATTGTGATGCACTTTTGTTAGCCAGCCATAGCGCATGTCACGTGACCTACCAGCCAATGACAGAAGACACTCAGAGCATAGGATGTGATGTAGTCAGCCAATAGCAACATAACTATTAAATAACATGAACACATGACTAGGAAAAGTTACAGCTTAAATTAATTTACATACGTAAAGCTATAGGAAAGCTACACTTTCACATATAATATTGGTCGTCAAAAATTTTTTGCTGGTCTTTCTGAGGATGTGATTAGGAAGGATACTAAGAGGACAGCTCAAATTAAAAGCAGCTGAATATTTCTGAGAAACATGACTATAAATTTCACTGCTGTCCACCAGACATTTCATGGGTTACCTGACTGAATAAATGTCTTGGTGAGCTCTTCGACTTCTCCATAGAAAAGCCAGTTATGTGTAAAATTGCTCAAGAAATCACCTCTCATGGTTTTTAAGGTTAATTATACTTTTTTTCCATCATTATTGCATAATTTGTAATCTATGAAAAAAACAAAAATAAATATTAAAAATTAATCTCAAACCTTGGTCTCTTTTAGTGTGTGTTATCCTTTAAAATACATCAAACACAAGTGTGCTGGTAACTTTCAAATAATCGCATTAATGGGCGGTCTTCTGGCTTCAAATTTTTTTTAAGTGGTTGGTTCTCAAAGTGTTAAGTTTTGAATGAGATTCAAATGCTCCACGATTTAAGAAATTCATCACACATTCTCACACATAACATAATTCATCTTGTATAAAATGAAATTTACTTTGAAAGTAACAAATCTAAAACCACCATTCGCATTATTTTACGGTGAAGTAAAATTCTTTGTTAAAATATCAGTTCGTACCAACGAAATTACAAAAATTTAACTGAAAACTAAAACGATGAAAAATACCCAGAATTCTAAAAAAGTCTGGTTTTTTCCCCTAATTTTTCCTGGATGAAAAAATTCCTGTGTTTTTCCCCCTATTTCCCGTTGTCCAGGGGCATATATATTATGTCATACTGAGAAGAGCAAAACTGAAGCACATAGCAAGAAAAATTTGAATTTGGGTCTGAAGAACGTTGTGCCAAGAAACAAGAGTGCCACATAATTCAGGAGTATTTTCCACTCCATTATCAATAAAGTAAATAGTGCAATATGTAAAAAAAAGTTGTCACGAATAAAGCTAACACATCACATGGAATATCATTAAATAAAAAATTAATAACAACCAACAGCCAAATGAGATCAGCTTCAGAAATAATGACACACAAAAATCATTGCTTGCTAAATGCAATAATTAGTTCCTCATAGTGACTGAATCCGTGGGAATTAACAAAAAGACTGCTGTACATCTGAGCTTTCAGCGAAAGGCCTTCTTCTGAAGTACAACACGCACGCACACACACACACACACACACACACACACAAGGACAACTCACACGCACAATATCAGTGTCTTTGGCTACCGAGGGCAGCCTCAATTACCAGAGACAGTGGTTCTGTGCATGTGAGTTGTGCTTGTGTGTGTGTGTGTGTGTGTGTGTGTGTGTGTGTGTGTGTGTGTGTGTCACAACCCATCCTCACGGCTTCACTTTCACCAGTAACTCATATCCTACTTCTACTTTCCAAACTTTACCTGCATTCCCTGCAAGACCAATACTCGTAGAAGAAAGGATATTGTTGAGATATGGCTTAACCACAGTCTAGGGGACTGTTTTCAGATTGAATTTTCACTCTGCAGAGGACTGTGCACCAACCTGAAACTTTCTGGAAGATTAAAACTGTGTGCAAGACCAGGACTCAAACTTGAGAATTTTGTCACAGATCAATTGAAGAATTCTTTTATCAAAATGGTGAGGAACGAGTCAGATTACAGGTACGTACACATGATTCATGTTAACTAATATAAACATATTATTTTTTTAATTTTACTCATGAAACTACACTTAATTTTTTTTATTTATTCATTTTTTAAATAGGCTAGTATTTAATAGAAATTCATCCATGGAACAGAGGTCTAGAAGAAATGAATGTAGATTAGATCTCAAATTTGCTTGACTGGTCTTTTATGTTGGCCAAATGATTAAAATTTTTTGTTGCTGAGCCACTGAAACTTTAATAATGGGTTATAAAGGTCATTTTTTACTCTACTGAATTAGGTTTGAAAGTCGCTATTCTTCTCAAATTGTGATGGATTATTTATGATGAATTTCATTAGTGAATACCTGGATTGTAACAATCCACTAAAAATGCCTAACTCCTTGGAAAGGTACCAACATGACGAATGCAGGTGACCATAACATATTATCCTTACTGTTTAATTTTGTGCAATAAATATTTTCTTTCTAAGTGGAAAGTTATTCCACAAAACACTATTGAGTGGAAATATGCAAAATATGTCAGGATTTGATTCACTTGTTTCCAAGGCTAGCAATTATATGAACAGCAAAAGTAGCTGAACTTAATTGTTTGAGACAGTCAGTAATACGCACAGCCAAAAATTTGGAGCATTCTACTCTATTTACTGATTCCTGTCATGTGCTACTTCAGTTGTTGATATTATTCTATTTGTTGTATAGAACTGAATACAGTGCTTTTTTCTCTTCTTTTTCAAAATTTAGGGAAAATTCATTTTCAGAGAACCACTTAATAATTCTTTGAAAAACATCATTAACGATCTCTTCAGTTGTTTTGAGATTTTTTATAACACTAGTACAGTCTGCAGCTTCTAGTTGTTGAAAGTTAAGTAGAAGGTTATTCACGTACGTTACGGTATAGGAGCCAACCGAAAATTGAACACTGTTGGCCTCCCTTTGTGGTTTCTCCACAGTCACTAAAATTTTTTACCCTTTCAACATTGTTTGAATTATTCAGCACAACTTTTTGCATTCTGTTTGTTAAGTATGATTCAAACCAGTGTGAGTAAAGCCATCAGGTCCATAAAACTTACATTTTTCTATGAAAGTAATATGACCTACATAATCAATTGCCTTGGAAAGACCACAAAAAATACAAACTGGCAATATTTTATTATTTAAGGGTTGTAATATTTGGTGATTGAATGCAAAATAACATTCTCAGTGGTGCAACCCTTCTGGAATGTAAACTGTGATTTGATAAGTAAATTGTTTCTGCTTAAATGTGAGACTAATCTTGAAAACATTAATTTTTTTGAAATATTTTAGAAAAAGATGTGAGTCAGAAAACAGGATGACAATTATTCCTGTCTTTCTTGTCATATTTCCATAAAGAGGTTTCACAATTCATATTTTAATCAGTCTGGAAACATTCCCTGCACCAATGATGCATTACATTTATCACTAAGGCATTAAGTTAGAATAGCTTTTTCAGAATTCTGTTTGAAATTCCATCAAGATGATACATGCTTTTGTTATTCTTTCTTTTTTATTGTTATGTTTATAATTCTATTAACAACAGTGAACGATGTTAGTGCTACTTCTAGCTCTTTAAAGTTTTGTGGAGTGATATTTTTAAGATATTCACTTGCTTCTTCAACTGAACCACTTAATCCTATTTTTTCTGCTACATTTGGACAGTGTATGTTAAAAATACTTGCAACTTGTGAATTATTAGACACAACATTGTCATTTAGTTTAAGTGTTACAATAGTTTGTACACTGACTTGATGTCCTGTCTCCCATCTGCCAATACCCCAAATGATTTTAATCTTATTATGTGCATTATTATTTTATGTCAAGATGTACATACTTTTTGACATTTTAAGGACTTTCCCTAAAATATTATAGTATTTTTTGTAGTATGCAAGTAATGTCAGATCTCGAATTATTCTGGCCTTTATAAAAATATTCTTCTTCCTCTTCCATAATATTTTAATTTTCTTTTCTATCCATAGCTTACTTGGTATTTTTTTAAATGGATATTCTGGATAACTTTTTAGGACAGCAACTTTCAAATACTGACACAAATTTACTATCAAATAAATTGAATCTCTTATTTACATTATAATAACATTAGGTACTGGGAGATGAAGAAGCTTGCACAGGATAGAGTAGCATGGAGAGCTGCATCAAACCAGTCTCAGGACTGAAGACCACAACAACAACAACAACAACAACAACAACATTAGCATCTCTTTCTATATATACCTCATCCCATACCACCTCTTTTAACTTACTCTAAAATGTTGTGTACTGTTTTCATTAATAAGCTTCACTTCTTTGTGTGAACCTGTAAGGTGTTATATCGTTTACTTCCATTAACAGTTCATCCCAATCAATTAGTCCATTAACAATTGGGAGCACATTGTTTAAGTCTCAGCACAGTAAAAAAATTATCCATCAGGGCCCTACTATCTTGCTGCATGTGAGTTGAAAAACTGACTATTGAAATTAGATTGGAATACCCAAATAATATTTCCAGTTCATATTTATTGTCTGTATCTTTTCAAAAAATCTACATTTAACTCTCCAAAAACTACTAACTGTTTCTTCTTATCTGACTGGTACCTGAACAATGCATCTAATTTCTCATGGACAAGTGCTCTACCAACTGAGCTACCCAGGCATGATACACAAGCTACCATCACAGCTTTACTTGTGCCAGTGCCTCACCTTCCATCTTCCAAATTTCATGAAGTTCTCCTACATATCATGGGGAACTAATATTCCTGGAAGAAATGATATTGTGGAGGCATGGCTTAGCCACAGCCTAGCAGTTTGTTTCCAGAATTAAATTTCACTCTGTGCTGGAGCATGCACTTGCTGGCATATGAGGTACCGATGGAAGTAAAGCTGCGAGGGTGGGTCACAAGTCGTGCTTGGACAGCTCAGTCGGTAGAGCTGCAGCCTATGAAAGGCAATAGATCCCAGGTTTGAGCCTCGTACAGCACACAGTTTAAATCTGAAAAGAAGTTTCAAGTATAGCAATATTTTTAGTAATTACAATCTTTTGTTGCTTTCATAATAATAACCCATCCCCCCCTCCTCCCCCAAATCTCTGTTAATTTTCTTTTTACTTCCAATCAATGATGCAAGACAGATTTCCTTGGAGACTGCATCATGCAGTACTAACACCAATTTATGATAATGGTAACAAGGAAACAATCTACAATTATATATCCACCCCACTTCTTGCAGTTTTTCCAAAGAGAGCAGCATATAATAAAAATAGTATCCACTATCCTCAGCATAATTTGTCAACTTCCTCTGAGTCTGGCTTCTGCAAAGTATTCTACACAGAGAAAGCAAATTATTATCTCTCAAAACAAGACCTGCAAAGGCTAAAACAAGAAAAATTATCCTGTTGCCTTTTCTGTGACTTTGTTAAGTCCTCTGATTGTGTAGACCTTATAACTGAGGCATGAAAATATTATGGCATTACTGGCACATCTGCCTTCGGGGTCTGGAGGATAGTATCATGGTTCCTGACATGGAAGTTCGAGGTTCAGTTATCAGTGTTCACTTCACAGTGTTCTGAGGTGAAAAGATCTGGAAAGGGTCCATTAAGCACTATAAGGACAAATGAGATTCTGTTGGCAAAAATATGCAGAAAACTTGACACACAAAACCCCCAAAGAGACACTGAATAAAGAAACCATGTATCGGACCTTAGGCACACAACAGTGTTTGTTTAGCGATACCAACATTTCTGCATGAATGGAGTCTCACCTCCAACGGAGTCTCACCTTCTTTACGGAAACCAGAAGCTTAACATTAGAAAATGAGCACCTTGGGGTAAGTAATTCTAAAATAATGGCTAAACAACAAAATAGTTTTAAAAACATCCACACAGATAAAAAAAACTGATTTTCAAAATGAAATTATGATGAAATAAATTTACTAATTACACTGTGCACTGAGTGGTAGCAGATACAGACATACATAAAAAAGTGCCATAAATTTTTGAAAAGAGGATCCCTTAATCATTTCTTATGCTGGATGAAAGAATACTCTATTCAGACGGCACCAGTGTCATCTTTCCTACAAATGTCTGTATCTGTTGCTGTGGCACAGCTCTGTACACAAGAAATGACAAAGATCAAAATCAATAATTCTCCCTTCTTTCAGCAATGAAGTATTACATTCTACCAGGGAACACTGAACAACACAAACCATGAGAATAACAAAGTGTTGTCACCTCTCCGTACATGCTGCACTACAGCTATCCCTCGTGATCGTGTCTCAACCAATTTGTTACGAATGCTGGTCAATTTCTCAACTGATAACTGTTTCAGTCCCTGAAGACGTGATCTGGGGAGACTTTTCCCATTTGCATCAGACTCGACTATTGTAGCTGCAAAATAAATAACAAGTAGAGTGTTATATTCAATATTCTACCAGTACCATATTTTATGAAATATAAGACACAATTTTTTCTTCAAAACATTGCCTCCAAAATTCATGTGCCTCTTATACTCAAAATTAATATAAAAATGTCCAGTGCTTGATTCAAAATTCTCACCAGTCTTAAAAATGGCCAATCTATCTCTATCTGGCAACAATGGATTCAACTGGCAGTAGCAGCACACCAATGCAACAAACATGCATTGCGGTGATTCACAAGCTTACTAGCACTGTTTCCTTCCTGTACTGCCATCACAAATCCACAACACTGCCTAACGTATGATGTGTTATTGCAGTCTACAGTACCAGTGAACTTGAACTGAAAGTGATTTGTGTTATCGGTAACAGTACAATATTTTTGTTAGTAGCTAAATTCATAATGGGAAAAATAAAAAGTATTCATGTGATGTTAATTATAAATTGAAAGTACTAGCATATGCAGAAGAACATGGAAACAGAGCAGCTGAGGGCCATTTCAGCCCTTCATCAACAGAAATAACCATTCGCGATTGGCAGGCTAGTAAAGAAGAACTGAAATAAATGAGGAAGACTACATGTGAAAATAGAGGACTGAATGCAATGTGGCCAAAATTAAAAAATGATGATTTTCAGGGATTTTAAAAGTCAGTCCGGTTTTATAAACTAAGCTTTTTCTTTAGTCTAGCTTTGCAATCTAATAACAAACATAGTAAAAATTTATTCTTTTTTAAAAAACTTGCTTGAATATTAAGATGTGTCTTATAGTCTGTAGCATCTTATAGTCCATAAAATACAATAATTTAGCTGACATAAAACACTTCTTAAACAGAATAAAATTTATTTCACTTGACACCGCTATTCTGAGTATGTCTTTATAGTCAGTGATACCAGACAAAATATTATTAACTAATTTTAGCAGGCTATATGCGTTAATGCACTGGTTCACACACTCCAACACAAACCCCTGCTCTCTCTCTCTCTCTCTCTCTCTCTCTCTCACACACACACACACACACACACACACACACACACACACACACGTGCACGCATGCACATGCATAAGCAAGTAAACCACTTAGGAAGATTGGATGATGACCAGATACTAACTGTAAACTGTAAGAAAACTCTTGGGGCAGACTGGTTTCAATAGAAGTTGAAAAATGGTGTGTGTGTGTGTGTGTGTGTGTGTGTGTGTGTGTGTGTGTCTAAAACATTGGACTTATATTCTTTTTTTCCAGTTGCTATTAACCTTAGCTTTCAATACTGTTTTGCTAGTATGCTGAGATAGTTATAGACACATTGCATCCCTGTTAACTTGGCTCTGTGACCATTATCATAAACAAAGGTCATCACTTCCCATTATTAATTGTAACAGTACAGTTTAAACAATGGAAAATAAATATGAAAAGAACATACTGCTACTCACCACATTGATGAGGCAATGAATGGCACACTGACACAATGGAAAAGACTAACTTATTATTCAGCTGTCAGACTTTGTCATTCATCAAACATAGACAAAACAAAACACACATATACGCACACATGCACAGTTCACACTCGCAAGGTCACTGTCATCTCTGGGCACTAAGGCCTGACTCAATAAAGTTGCTGTTCTTAATAATATGGTTTTGTTTATGTGTACACTGACAAACTGAACACAGTGTTGCCTGCTAGCTAAGGTAGATTATGTTGGCAACACCGAGAAAGCTGTCACTGTCAATTGAGGCCATTCGGTTTCAATCATTACAGCTACTCCCATTAACTATTGCACTAAGCATCTTCTTAGAATGTACAACTGATATAGTTTTGGGAAGCCATATAAAAGATGGATCAAAGTGTGAAGCTAGAATGTGTTGGTGACTTATCTTAGAGATGTAGAAAAAGATGTGTGTGCCCAGTAATGGAAATTATGGAATTTCAGTTTTATATATTAAAAAATATGACAGTATACAAACAAATTCAACATACACTGAGACTGACTGCTGGTGCTGTATGGCTTGGCATGACTGGCACTGTCCACAGGCCAAGTGTATCCCGTGGTGCGCTGTTCCAGAAGCAGCTTCCATTGACTGTGATTAATACAAGTGATCTGGAAAAAGAACAATGGCTCTTCACCAACAAGGCCTGAGGGCTCCAATCTTCTAATGAAACTATTATTTGGAAATGCAAACAAACTGTTTTAAAGCAAAGAATGGTTCCTAAGAATATGCTTGGATCGCATACAGAGAAATAAAATTTTAGTGTAAAGAACTGTCAAAAAGTGCAGGGTAAACTTGAATACATGAATACACCAACCACGACAGATCTTACATCATTATTAGAAATCAAAAGCACATAAGTTACTTATCACTAATAATGTTATGGATAAATGCTTAAAATTTCAAACTAACCCACTACACCAAGAAGAGTATTTTTCCAAAGCTAATAATGGTTCTGAAGTACACAGATGACAGGCCAGTTTCCAGACTTTTCATTTCTGTTTTCTATTAGCTTGAGTCTATAATTTACTTCTAACTGAATTCTTGAGGATGTTCATGTATATCTGACAACTGATCATCACATATATATTATGTTGGCAATAAGCTTGATAGATGGGCGTGCAATACTGCAATACCAGACACAGTTTGCTTGTGTGATGAAAAAGGCTTAAAATTGTGTGGATATGTTGCTGCATTATTATTGACAAAAAAGTTATGAACTTGGGTGAAAGGAGAGTTATGACTTTGGTTAAGCAAAACTATCATGTAGAAGATATTGTCATTTAGAATGTCAAATCAGTCATCATAGTCAAGACTGCATACATTCTCTGTCAGCTACTGCTCATCATGTACAATCGTCCAAACTGATGCTAGAAGGTCGCAATCAACACAATATCTTCCACTACTGTGTGACATCATTGTAAATTAGGACGTGCCTATATGCCTAAATAACATCATTTGTTCCATATACTACAAGTGCTACATGCCAATGTACCACATATGATCAAACATTTAACAGCATATTCATGTTTTCTGTATGGTAAAGTAGTTGTTGATTTTGTCACTGTAAGCTCATTTGTTAGATATTTTACCAAATGATAATTTATGAAATCATATGATCCACCAGCATTTTGCTGTGATCACTTTCCAGAATGAAGGAGTGTACTACAGCAGAAAATACCAAAAAAGGCATTGATTGCTCCCTTAATTTGGGTGTAATTTGTGAATGTGTTTACTACATCTATTAGTTTTTGAAAATAATTATTACAGGCCTGTAACATAAAAAATGTACACTAATTATTTAATGTTATTGCTGTTAATGGCAGGAGAATAGGAATTCTTAATGGTGGAACATTTTTTGTGGTCAATAGTGTTTTCATAAGTAGACCAGTATTAGAGAGATGCAGATGACAATAAAATTGCTGGTTATTGAAAACCCATAAAGGGTTTGACTACTCAACATTACAGGGTAAATCCACAAAACAATCACATTTGAATAATTACAATAAAACCACTTCATTAAATATCTACATCTAAACAGATACTCCACAAGCCACCATATGGTACATGGTGGAGAGTACCCTGTACCACTACTTGTCATTTCCCCTGCAGTTCCACTCACAAAGAGAGTGAGAGAAAAATGTCTGTCTGAACACCTCCATATGAGCCCTAATTTCTCATATGTTATCTTTGTGGTCCTTACGTGTGATGTATGTGGGCAGAAGTAGAATCTTTCAGCAGTCAGCTTCAAATGGCAGTTCTCTAAATTTTCTCAATAGTGTTTCTTGAAAAGAACGTCACCTTCCCTTCAGGGATTCCCATTTGAATTACCGATGCATCTCCATGACGCTTATGTGTTGCTTGAACCTACCGTTAACAAATCTAACCACCCACTTCTTAATTGCTTCAATGTCTTCCTTCAATCCGACTTGGTACGGATCCCAAAACTCGAGCAGTACTCAACAATAGGTCACACCAGTGTCTTGTATGTGGTCTCCTTTACAAGTGAACCACTCTTTCCTAAAATTCTCCCAATAAACTGAAGTCAACCATTTGCCTTGTCTGTTGTAGTTTTTACAAGCTCATACCAACTCATATCGCTTTGCAACGTTATGCCCAGCTATTTAAATGACTTGATTGTGTCAAGCAAGACACTAGTAATACTGTATCTGACCATTATAGGTTTGTTCTTCCTACTCATCCACATTAACTTACATTTTTTGACATTTAGTGCTAGCTGCCATTCGTCACACCAACTGGAAATTTTGTCTAAGTCATCTTGTATCTTTTTACAACTGTAAATTTTGTCTAAGTCATCTTGTACCTTTTTACAGTCACTCAACTTCAACACTTTACCATACACCATGGCATCATCAGCAAACAACTGCAGATTGCTGCCCACCCTGACCACCAAATCATTGATGTACATAGAGAACAGCAGCAGGTCCTGTCACACTTCCCTGCATGTTTACAATCTATGCATATGGAAGGATATAAGAAATGCCCACTTACCAGTAAGAAGATCACATCGAGACTGTTGTCTTGGCACATGTGTAGTTCAGTTATAGCATCTCTCACATAGGTTGTGCCCACTTGGACACCTGTCGAGAGATTCACAAAAAATATGGTTCCAGTTTCTGTTCCTACAATAGCTGTATGATGGCAACCCATAATGCTCTGCCACCACACAACTGCTGTGGGTCGAGCTGCTGAACTACGGCGAGTAATGAGTGGACTTCCATTGACAGAGCTAGCCAAGCTGCTAGCAGACAATGAAGCAGCAGGGGGAGAGGTGACTGAAGGAAAAACTGTCACTTCTGTCGTAGACCACTGGTGATCTTTGGCTTTAGCACTGTCCACCAAAGCCAGTGCTGGTACAATGACAAGTGTTCCATCACAGCCTGCACATAAAAAGTAATGGTTCTATATGCATCATTGCAGAAAGATATGCTATAAAAACTTTTAACTTTTATACTCTGCGGTCATTACTATTGCAGTGCTCAGTTGTTTCTTTCCACAGCACTAAGGACAAGGATAAAGCAAGTTCAATAATGGCTAAGCGTAAAAGAATTAAAATCCAAAGCAGTTCATTCTTAAAATTGTATAATAACAAATTGGGATAAAAACAATTTTATTTTCCAAAAACGAGAACACTTCTCCATACTAGATAATAGTTAGTAGCATACAATCAACATGAGAGTATCACCTAACCAATGATTGTGTCTGTCTCTTTCAGAAAAACAATTACACGTAAATATTTATAATCCATGTATCCATTCTTACCATAAATATATAAAATAAACAACTTGGTTAACAGGCCTACTGAAGTACTTAGTGTCGCATTTCTGACAGCATAAAATCAAGAGCATAACCAGGGTCCGAACTAGGCAACTCAATATTCATGATGAGTAGGTCTGGATACACTCACTTCTACTAAATATCTATTACACATTCTGGCTTTCTTCAAATTTATATGAACTTGAAAAACTAGTATGATGCAAGTTAGGTTTGTAAAAAATCTTTGTGGTCCTTAAGTGTGATGTATGTGGGCAGCTGTAGAATTTGTCTCAAACTTCATTTTCCTATCTTACCTGTCCAGATATTTTCCAATCATCTAACACAATATTTCCAGCTGAAAAAAGTAACAACAATAACAGTTTCAAATAAGGGCATTTAACAGATGACCATCAAAAATGTGCTTGTGTTAGGGATGTAATTTGCAATTACTGTGAAAAATCAATAACACAAGACATGGAAACAATAACGCCACATATACAGCACTTGATTATAAATTATATAACTCCTGTCTGGGCTAAGAAATTCATGGATGGATGGATTAAAAATTGTTGGGCATTAAACCACGTGATGATCAGTGCCCTTTGGTTTCAGTAGTTATCTTGTTAAAACAAAAAGTACAGGGCACATAACTACAGCAACAGTAATAAAAAATCACATCCAACACCCAGAAGATCTATTCATACCATTGTCACACATTAATACCATAAATAAAACAGTGGATGGCATTAAGATGGCTGGTCGATTGCAAAATTAATAGGACGAGCCAGTAACATTAAAACCTTTGTCTAATTAAATTGGGCAGAAGTCCTAATGTCATACAAAATGTCAACAATTTACTTGCTATTGTTTCATCACCACCTAAAATTGCAGGAATTCCCTTGGTAAATCAAAGGTTTTCCCCCTACCAGCATGCAAAAACACAATGTCAAAACATGGTGCACTGTGAGTGAGACACCACAAACACTTCAATCCTGTGGATCTTCATGCCTTAAGCATGTGTCATTGGGCAGTGTCTGAATGAAGGTGAGTGAAAACCACTTTGTCCCTGCTTGGAGACTGAAAGGAAGTACACCGTGGTCAAATAGTTGGTTTAAGTGACTGCAGATTCCTGTCCTTTCAAAATTTAACAAATAATATGCCACATTATTGAGCAACATACCTGTCTGGAATGGTGGTACTTTTGGCCAATCGCATATTATAAAGGTATTTTTATGTTTCATCTTTCGGAGGGGTAATGTGCATAGACGGGAGTGTTTTGAATCAAGAGGGACACAGTAAAGCAAAAATTGTCTTTCTTGTATGCGAGTCTTGGATTACTTTCCTAACTGAAAGTGAACCTATGGCAGTACACGGCACAGCATTCTAATTTTACAGAGTGGGCCAGGCTAGTCTTTGATAAGGCTTACTTTGGTAAGCATTTCATTGAAGTTGAAGTAAAAGCATTGCAAGATATTTAGTTTGAATATCGGAATAAAGTGTCTGGCTTAGATTTTAGTAGCTATTATCAGGAATGTATCAGTGAGTAACCAAGCTGCTATGTTCTGTGGCTCAACTGTACACCATTAACCCAAATAGGTGCACACCAGAGAGAGAGAGAGAGAGACAAAGAGAGAGAGAGAGAGAGAGAGAGAGAGAGAGAGAGAGTAGGCAATAGAACAGTAAGGAAAATTCATTAAAAATGAGTGAAATGATGAAAATGCAAAGAGAAATAAAAAAGTAGTTCTTCTAGGATGAAAGTCATATACAACTCCACCACTGCAGGTCCTAAGTCCAGGGCCTCATTTCGCAAGTGATGAGGAAGGAGGAGGGGGAGGAGTAACACCTCGTTAAAAAACCTGGGTCCATCTGGCACCGGATGGTAGCACCCTGTAAGTGCCCCTGCTTAGGGTTACTAAGTGAAACCTCGTCGACAGACTCAAAGGCAGAAGAGGAAGTTCAGATTCCCAACGGCGGAGAGCGCGGAAGAACTACCTCCAGGACACACAATCTTGGTTGTATTTTTTGTGGCCTTTGGGACACACCCAAAGTAACTTTCACCAATCATGGAAATGCGTGATGTAAACTATTTTACCCCAGGTGGGGGATCCACCGTACGCCAGTACGTCAGCAGACATTCGGATTCTGGGGAGTCTGCAACATTGCACAAAGACAAGTCGGAGTGTCTTGGAATCTCATTCAAATTTCAACATAGGCAATCAACGTACCTAGCAACTTTCAATGCAAACTTATTGTTGAAAACCGGAAAACTAAAACATCTAACAGATACACTAAAGAACCACAATGTACCCGTAACAGCCATTCAAGAAACACGATACATGGATACAGATACCTTCGATTCCGAAGTTTTTAGGATATACAAAGGGAAAGTGGGACCAAGAGTATTGAAAAATGTACCACATCTTGGAACAGCCTTCATAATCAACAAACAAATCTTGAACTCAATAGTTGACTTTGATTCCCAATCAGAAAGAATCTCAAGTCTTACATTCACAAGCACAAACAAAATCTACACACTTATCAATGCACATGACCCTATAAATGAGGATAGCAGGAAAAACAAAGAAAAAGTGAAGGCCTTTTGGAATCATCTAGATGACATTATTCAGAAAATTCCAGATAAAAACATCATCATTCTTCCAGAATGAGATTTTTCACTCTGCAGCGGAAACTTCCTGGCAGATTAAAACTGTGTGCCCGACCGAGACTCGAACTCGGGACCTTTGCCTTTCGCGGGCAAGTGCTCTACCATCTGAGCTACCGAAGCATGACTCAATTCTTCTTGGAGATTTTAATGCACAGATTGGTAAAGAAAAAAGATATAACAAAATAGTTGGAGACTATCCTGCATACAAGAGAACAAACAGAAATGGTGTGAGGTTAATAGAACTTTGCCAAGCACACAATTTAATTTTTAAATCCACAGCTTTCAAGAAACTGCCATGAAGACAAAAGACATGGATATCCCCAAATCCTAGCCTTGGGGAATTTCAACGTGATCATGTGGCAATCAAGAATATTTCTAGCAAAGAAATCATGAATATCAGGGCTCAGGGGTGCAAACTTGGATTCAGACCACTACCTTTCTAAAATTAAGTTCAAAGTCATCCTAAACAAGAAACGCAGCATGAAACAAATTAAGGGTTGGAAGTACAGCACAGAAAAGATATTAAAATCATATTAATTCACAAAAGCAACAGACACCATTCAGACACATAGCTGGGAGGATATCAAGGAAAACCTCGCTACTACAGCCGAATGGATAGCACCTAATGTAAAAAGTAAAAAACATGCCTGGTAGTCACTGGAATGTGATGTCCTCATTGAAACAAGAAAACAGGCATGGCAAAACTGGCAATCACAGAAAACAGAAGAAAGCAGATTGAATTTCATTACAGTTAGAAAACTGGTAGATAAAAATATAAAAAGGATTAAGAAGACACATGAAAACTAAACCCTCCTCCAAATTGATGAAGAATTTGCTAAAAACGACGTACGAAGCTTTTACAGAACTTTCAAACAAAGGTTATCAAGATACAAAGTACTCATCCTCCAATTTCGAGATGTGAATGGAACGATCGCTCACGGAAAATTGCAAAATACTAACAGGCTACTTTGAGAAACTCTTGAATTGTGAACCCATCCTTGAAAAATTTGAATCCATCCCAATTAACAGTGAGAAGCCGGATTCAGAACCACCAACAACTGAAAAACTACAGAAGGTCATTTCAGAATTTAAAAACAACAAGGCGTCCAGAGAAAACCAAACAGTGGCCGAACTATGGAAAAAGGCTGACAAAAATGCAGTTATCCATTAAATGTGTTTTCGATAAAATCTGGAAAGAAGAAGAGATCCCCGCAGAATGGAGAACAGCTCTCTTCCACCTTATCCACAAGAAAGGTTTGAAGACAGACCCCAACAATTACGGAGGAATATCACTGCTGGAGGTTTTAGAAAGGGTAGATCATGTTCGGAACAAATACTAAACCTCCAAAACATTATGGCATACCAAAAATCAAGGGCAAAGACATATGTAATCTCCTTCACCGATTTCAAAAAAGCATATGATTCGATTGATAGAGAATCTCTATTATCAGTCCAGGAAGAAATGGGTTTGGATAAGAAAACAACTAATATTATAAGAGCGACCCTTACAAACACATTTTCGAAAGTTAAATTTACGGGCGAATTATCGGAACCCTTTGAAATAAAAACGGGAGTGCGACAGGGGGATGGGCTCTCACCATTGCTGTTCAATTGTGCACTTGAGAAAGTAGTCAGAGAATGGAACACAAATATTAAGAGTGGTATAAAACTGGGCTGTAAAAAGAAGAACCTAAAAGTAAATTGCATTGCTTTTGCAGATGATATGGCCCTGTTTGCTGAAACAATGAAAGAAGCATGGGAGCAAATCCTTGAACTAAAGAAACAAGCCGCTAAAATAGGTCTTCACATTTGCTTTGAAAAAACTAAGATAGTGACAAACATCAAGCACTCATGTAAATACCTCAAAGTTCAAGAGCAGAAGATTGAAATAGTAAACAAATTCAAATATCTCGGAGAATGGATTAGTTGGAATGCTGGTGAAAGCAAAGCAATGAAATCCAGAAAAAATATACTTGAATTGGCCTTCCAAATAACAAAAAATACATACAACAAAAAATGCCTTTCATGGGGGTCCAAAATTACACATTACAAACTGATTAAGCCAGAAGCACTGTATGCAACAGAAACACTAAACATGGATTTCGAAGGCCAAATGGAGAAACTTGAGCTAAAGGAAAGAAAAATTTTAAGAAAAATCATTGGGCCAAAATTTCAAGACAATAAGATTACATACATCAAAAATGAAACTCTCTACAAGAAAATTGAAAAACTTTCAGATACTGTATAAAAAAGGAGAATAAATTTTTATGGTCATCTTCTCAGAAAGAATTCCAACAGATTAACTAAACAAATCTTTGACTTTTTCCGTAGCCGCAAAACGAAACACAACTGGTTTAAAGAAACTGAAACAGACCTAGTAGAATTAAAGATTTCAGAAAATTCTCTGATTGATCAAACAGCTAAATTAATTACCAAAGATGAAAACATAAGGCTCCAAGACAAATCTACACAAAAGTCCAAACCCTTCATCTTGGAAGAAGAGAGGAAAATAAGATCAGAAAGAATGAAGAAATACTGGGCCCTAAGAAAAAGACAACGCACAAAAAAATGATTGATCCAGCATACCCCTAAAGAGGGTGAAACGAAAGAAGAAGAAGAAGAAAGTCTTACACAATGAACATTAACAAATGTAACTTATTAGGGACTAGTTTAATGTTTCTGAAGAGAATTATACACATCTTTGCATCAGATGCATAACAGGGAATGTGATAACTTGCCACAATCCACAATGTAGGACAGGAGACATAAAATTTCCAGATAAGGTGCTAGATAAGAAAACTAATAATCATGCAGCTTTGTGGAAGGAAGTATCCAGATATGACATGACTTAAGATTGGTTGTGTTATATCCACAGATTAACACCCACGTGCAAACAAAAAATTTTATTAGGTGGAGCAAGGCCTCCACTTAATTTTACAAAAAGATAAACTTTCTTCGAAAACAAAAGGCTTCTTCTCCTACCAAAATTTTATAACAAGCCAAAGAATATGCCACCTAACTGAATTGAAATATTAGCAACTGAACTGAATTTACGTCCTTTGTCGGGTTTTCTCTCGACACTTTCCGGCGGATGCTGAGGAAGTAGATGGGTGCAGAGTCTGGGGTCAAAGGCCTGTGTAGTGAAGAGGTGGCACCTGGACACTCCAGCTGCGTCGAAGTATCTTCCGGGCGGCAGTCAGCGGTGGGTCGAAAGATGTCTGTTTCCCTTTCTTCCGGCTATTTAACACGGCAGCTCCAGTCCTACTCCGCTGATTCTGGAGTGATGATTGGCAGCCATTGGCGATCCCTGAATGGTGGATGGTGATATCATAGTGTGACCATCTGCACCGGAAAAAGGCTCATGCACTTGCGTAGTTCATGGCCGATTGAATGTTTGGCGGGAACGCCTCTAGCATCAGCTGGCGGAACGGGCCGGCACTAAGTTGCAGGCGCTGCTTAACTCTGCTGCGGTAACTGACCGTTGCATTTGTGTGGCTGTGCATGCCACAGCAGGTTGTTAGAGTTTTAGCTTTGAGAGAAGGTAGTACATTCTGTTCTGGATGGCACGGCTGAGAAATAACTTGTACTGCAATATGAACTTAAATATTTAAATAAATTTAATCTTATTATGCTTATCCATTACGGATATTTTAGAACCGTGACAGTATATTGAATGTAAATAAGTTATACACATAAATTTAATCTGTCCAAATAAAGCCAAATAATAAATATATCAAAAAAAATTTTGCGTCATCCTGGTTCCTAGAACTCCTGAAGATAGACATTAACTGTGGATACTGAATAACAGGCACAGTCCCTTTGACTGTTCAGAGATGTCACCAAACCCGCCCAAAGATGTAAACAACCATGCATGAGCAGCGCATATCAGACCAAGGAGGCTGACAGCCGATCAGTTACAGTCATTCCACCAGGAAGGAGCAACACGGCTCGTGTTGTCTGTAGTTCAACTATGCCTAGATGGTCACTATCATGGTTTGATCGTGTGTGCATTGTTACTTTGTGCCAGGAAGGGCTCTCAACAAGGGAAGTGTCCGGGCGTGTTGGAATGAACCAAAGCGATGTTGTTCGGACATGGAGGAAATACAGAGAGAGACAGGAACTGTCGATGACATGCCTTGCTCAGGCTGGTCAAGGGCTACTACGGTAGTGGACGACTGCTACCTACGGATTATGGCTCGGAGGAACCCTGACAGCAATGTCACCATGTTGAATAATGCTTTTCGTGCAGGCACAGGACTTTGTGTTACGACTCCAACTGTGCGCAACAGGTTGCATGACGTGCAACTTCAGTCCCAACGTCCATGGCGAGATCCATCTTTGCAACCATGACACCATGCAGTGCAGTACAGATGGGCCCAACAACATGCCGAATGGACCGCTCACAATTGGCATCATGTTCTCTTGACCAATAAGTGTTGCATATGCCTCCAAACTGACTATCGTCGGAGATGTGGTTGGAGGCAACCCGGTCAGGCTGGACAACTTAGACACACTATCCAGTGAATGCAGCAAGGTGGAGGTTCCCTGCTGTTTTGGGGTGGCATTATGTTGGGCCGACATATGCTGCTGGTGGTCACGGAAGGTGCCGTAATGGCTGTACGATACATGAATGCCATTCTCCAATTAATAATGCAACCATACCGGCAGCATATTGGCGAAGCATTCGTCTTCATGGATGGCAATTCGCACCCCCTTAATGCACATCTTGTGAATGACTTAGAGGTACTGGTGTGTACAGCAATCTGGACCACCACCTCTGAAGGCCTTGCTGTATAGTGGTACAACATGCAATGTGTGGTTTTCATGAGCAATAAAAAGGGCAGAAAAGATGTTTATGTTGATCTCTATTCCAATTTTGTGTACATGTTCAAGAACTCTCGGAACCGAGGTGATGCAAAACTTTTTTTTTTAATGTGTGTATAACTGAAAAGTTAAGGACACTGTGGGCTCATTTAATCGTGGTTATTTTACAGTCTTAATTAGTTCAAGCTTTCCTCCTCTCTTGCTCACTAAGTTACTGAAACCTCTTGTGTTACTTCCTGCAGCCACTTGGTAAGTGACAGCTGAATTTAACAATTATCTGTCAATATCACCCTACATGCCATAGTATGCATCACTGTATTTATTATTCCACACAGGAATTTAGTGTTTTTACTAACAGCAAGGCATCTTCCAGCCAACCACCTGGCATACACAAAATCTGCATGTTTTGCTTATCCTTAACAGTCTTCAAACTCTAAAGACACTAATTCTGCAGCACCCCTCATTACATCTGTACAATGGCTCTATCCAGGCCACAATGGAAAGCAATCTTCCAATTACACCAAAGTTGACACATCTTTATCCATATCACCTTCCTTCTAACCCAGTTTGTAACTGCCTACATCCTCTCCTTCACTACCAATAATGCTGATTCAAATGGCCATTTTAGCTGTGCATGTGAAGATTATCTATAGCCTGTTAACACAATCAAATATTCTTGGGTTACAAACCTTGACAAAGATAACTTACAGGTTCAAACAGCCAGTCAGTCACATTCCTTGCCAATAATGTGGCAAATCATGTACTAGGGAAACACTACAATGTGTCTCATTCTGTTGCAATGGACATAAATGCTCCAAAATCTGCACTGTCTGACATCAATTACGTGTTTGATGGGTTGTTTCTGGGACAGTCTACTTAAACAGTCAAATGAAATATGAAAGTCACCACATTTCAGTAATCAGGGCAAGAAATTTACCCTCGGTGCAGCTTGGCAATCAACACTGAAAGCAGTAAGAAAGATTAACCATAATGCTGTACTACTGTGGGCAGTAGCTGATATTAGACATAACTGGTATTAGGCCAAGCACGAAAACAGTGAAGCAAATGTGGCCATAACCTTGTTATGGAGTACCCATTATGAGATGTAAGTGCCCACTGTCACAAGTAAGTCTATTTAATGACATGGACTTTGACATGCTGGCACTGTGGCAGAGGATGGAAGGCGAGAATAAGCTTCCTGAAACATCATGGACAATCACTGAATTGATGATGTTAATAGTCCCAAAAGATTTTATTGAACCATTTTATCTGTCAGCATTTCTTTTCCATCCACTCACCTCATGATCTATATTCATGAACAGCTTAACAAAAAAACATAAACCTTTCAGTAACTTGTTAACATGTGAGGAGTGAACCTACATTACATTACGAATATAGTTAAGATGATGAGATTGGTTCCTTTTTACTCTAAACTTTTTGTGAGCCACTTAGAGACTTTTTCACTAACTGCCTGGCTGAAGCTTCAATTTTCTCAACACCTTAATACCATTTATTAGGTCGTGTTTATCTGCTGAATTTTACGTCATTTCCCTGGACATTGATCACTACCTCACTGAATATTATCTTCATGATTCAGTTCACAGTGCGTCCACCAACAAATTGCTGTACTCAAATTTTCTCATTTACAATCTTCTCTACTTAAAATATTCTCTTTTCTACAGTGTTAGTGAAAATTACATGTTTTTATAAGACTCTATAAACATACTATGATACAAATGCTTTCAAATGACACAACTGTTCCAGCACCTGACCCAGTAAACTTTATAATGGAAGGGGCCTAGCCATGGTATACAGTGATTGTAAACAAACTTCCTAAAAAAACAATGACTGTTGCACAATAGATGTGAAATGAAACATAGGGGTACAGGCAGAGAGGTGCTAAATGAAATGTGTTTGGCTGTCAAATTAGCAATGTGTGAAGCCTTCAGTGGCTACCATAACTGAACTTACTGAAAGATCTTCCACAAAACCCAAAGAAATCCTGGTCATAAGCAAAAACTGTCAGTGGTACCGAGGTCAGTGTCCAGACACTCATGCATGACACAGAAACTTTAACTGAGGGTAGTAAAGTGAAGGTAGAACCACTTAACTCAATTTTCAAATATTTCTTTGCAGAGGAACTTTCTGATGTATTCCCACAGTTCAGTTCTTGCATTACTACAAATATGTACAATATAAATATTTATCTCAGTAGGAATGATAAACATCATAAATCACCAAAACAGAACAAGGTCCCAGAGCCTCAATGGAACCCCTTTCAGATTCTATACAAAATTTGTGACTGAGTTAGCCTTCCTCTAAAATACATTAAACCTTAGATCAACCCCTACCATGAAAAAAACTAAACTCAGAAGTTGGAAGGAAGCAGATCACATTCATCTACAAGATGATACATGAAAATATCACCCATCAACCATAATATCTTGAGCAGTATTATCCCATCCACACAAACCAGCATGGATTCCAAAAACATCAGTCATGTGAAATCTAACTCTTACTTTTCTTACACAACACCTCAAATCACCAATCGAGGTGATAGGACAGATTCAATATTTCTTGACTGCTGAAAATCATTTAATTCAGTATCGCATCAATGCTCAGTAATATTAGTTTCATCACTTGAAACATCAAATAAAATTTTTGACTGAATTGGGGATTTATTGGCAGTGAGGACAGCATACTATTTCAGATGGAAGGTCATTGACACATGTAGGAGTAAGTTCAGATGTGCTCCAAGGAACTGTGCTCGGAATCTTTTCATGTTCTATACTGATTATATTAATCACCTGGTAGACAATATTAGTAGTAACCCCAGATTTTTTTGCAGATATTACAGTTCTCTATAATGGAGTTTTGTGTGTGAGTGTGTGTGTGTGTGTGTGTGTGTGTGTGTGTGTGTGTGTGAATTCAAAGTGGTGTAAAGATTGGCTACATTCTTTTTAAATGTTCATAAATGCAAACCTGTGCCCTTCACAAAATGAAGAAAGTACATAGCATCCTCTGACTGTATATTATCAACAAGCACAACTGCAATTAGTCAACTAATACAAATACCTAGACATAATAATCTGTTGGGATGTGAAATGAATTGATCTGTATGTTAAGGCAGGGGTAGACTCTGGTTCACTGGAAGCATACTGAAAAAATGCAATGAGTCTACAAAGCAGGTTGCTTACAAAACTCTCACGCTACCCAGCCTAGAATATTGCTCAAAGAGTAACAAGACAAAGCAGTTATAGCAGAAAGGATAGCGCCATGGACACACTGAAAAAACTTAAAGAAGAGACATCAACTGTTCTGTGAAAGCCTGCTTACAAAGGTTCACAAAGCAGTATTAAGTAAGGAATCTAGGAATATACTACAATCCCCTACGTATCACTCCCATAGGGACTGCAAAATGCACAGAGGCATTTAACCAGTCATTCTTCCTGTGTTCCATATGAGAGTGGAATGAGAAGAAACCTTAATACTTACAAGGGAAACTTCGCATTGCACCCCCCTCAGATTTAGTGGTAAGTTGGCCCACTGGACAGCCAATCAAATACAGAACACAGATCAAACATGAAAACAGAAAGAAGGTGTACTGAACTGTGGAAAAAAGAAAGAAAAAGAAACAGTAAACGTTACAAATTTAATATGTGCAATATCGAGTGACATTAACGAGACTCGGGTCATGGTCATGTGGTCACGGTGTTAAACTGCAAAGGGGGAGATCTGGGTTCAAATCTGCCTCGTGCCCAACAATTTTTTCACAAAATTATGAACTGTCTGTCCAGTCATTGATGTGCCTGTTCACTGTATTCAATTTTGTCTGTGTTTCGTGGCATAATGTCCAATTTGCAATAGAGATGTGTAATGAAGGGACCTCCAGACGTACTTACCTCCTATTTCTTCTACACAGGTACCACATGTAACGCCTCTTGCATTCCATTTTAGACATTTTGAATTCCATCATTGTAACATAGTTCACACCCGTTTATTTGATGTTTTCATTTCTGTGAGAGGTCTATGCGGCATCTCACCTGCCCTCACTACTTATGACATTTACTTGTGATGGTAATATATTCTTACCATATTCTTACCACATGTCTCATATTCTGTGATGAATAGTGACATCAGGTGGGATGCTGCAAAGACCTCTCACAGAATTGAAAATAACAAATAAACGAGTTTGAACTATGTTACAATGGTGGAATTCAAGAGTCAAAACTTCTACAATGGAACGCAAAAGGCATAACATATGGTACCTACGCAGAAGAAATAGGAGGTATGTATGTATGTATGTATGTACCCCTTCGTTACACAGTGCTGTTGCAAACAGACATTACTCCATGATACATACAGAAATTCGAATACAGGAAACCAAAATGTCAATGATCAGATGGATAGTTCACAATTTTGTGAAAAAAAATGTTGAGCATAAGCTTGATTTGAAACTGGATCTCCTCGTTTGCAGTCTAACACCATAACCATATAACCACACCCCGAGTCTTGTTAATAATGCTCGATATTACACATATTAAATTTGTAATGTTCACTGTTTCTATTTTTCTTCTTTTTTTCACAGCTTAGTACACGTTTTTCCTGTTTTCATGTTTAATGTGTGTGTATTTTTTGACAGACTATCCAAAGGGCCAACTGACCACTAAATCTGAGGGGGGGGGGTGCTATGAGGAGTTGCCCTTGTTAGTACAATCGAAGTACCCTCTGCTATGCAGTTCACAGTGATTTGTAAAGTATGGGTGTAGATTTAGAATATTTTTCAATGAGATGTTAGCCACATCAGGCCTTGATAGATACTGTTACTTAAACAAGCTCATTCCACTTGTAATGCAGTACATTACTCATTAAGTATGTGGCAGTCAGCAGCACCATCAGGATTTAATTTTTCAATCCTCCTCAGTATCATTCCCACACTACCCACAGCAGTGAACGACAACAATGATGCCGTTACCCACAACTGACTGCAGTGACACAATTGTACATGATCTACCTTTAATATCAGTTCTCTAAATTTGTTGAAAATGGTTTTACCAGAATAAGAATGTCTTTCTTCCAAGGACTACCACATAAATTCCCTAAGAAAATCTGTTACACTTTTATATGAACTATAGTGACTAACTATGATCCTAACAGCATATCTCTAAACACCTCCGATGTCTGTTTTCAACCCTGCTTGATAAGAACTCTGAAGACTGCAGCAACAATCTGTAATGACTTACAATTGTGTCTTTTATGTACTTTTCTTAACAGATATTAAACAATGTAAAATTACAAAAACAAATCATTTAATGTTCTTAGGTCTAAAATTTGACAGAGATTTAATTGGAAGGCGCACATACACTACTTAGCAAATAAATTGAATAGCTTAGAATTTGCAATGTGTATTTTGTCAACTGCCACAAACATGGACACCAGAAAGATGGTTTATGACTGTTGCTTTGAGTTGGTTATTCATTATGACAATCTTCTAGGGGAAATCAATAAATATCACAAGGTACCATTATAAGCATCCTCTGCAATGCACTTCACAGTGGTTACATGTAGATAAGTACAAGTCTCCTACTGTGGCAAAAGAAAATAACTGAGAATATGTCTCTCACCAAACAAAGGTTGTCTTGTCATTCACCGAAAAAACAATTTAAAAACACTATCCGTCACTTCCCTGTGCATATTTAAAATCTTCATTTTCTTATATAAAAATCTACAAGAAGTTGAAAATTACTGTTTCTTGTTCAATTAATGGCACTCATCATAGACAGAATATTAAACATCCAACACGCAGTTTAAAACTCTATGGCCAAACACCAAAGTACGTGGGATTAAAAATTTACAATAAACTGAATGGCAGTAATATATTCAACATAAAGCTTGCTCCTTGAAAAGATTGCCACATACATAATGAGTAATGTACTGCATTACAAGCGGAATGAGCTTGTTTAAGTAACAGTATCTATCAAGGCCCGAGGTGGCTAACATCTCATTGAAAAATATTCTAAATCTACACCCATACTTTATTCTTCAAATGGAAAAGTATTATTGTTCTACTGAAGAATTCATAGGGGGTGATTTCACAGTTTGAACGAGGGGATTTTTATTTTTTTTATTTTTTTAATACTGAAAACTATTTTACTGTGTAGCTGTATCACAGTAACATACACTATGTGATCAAAAGTATCTGGACACCCCCAAAACAAACATTTTTCATATTAAGTGCATTGTGCTGCCACCTGCTGCCAGGTACTCCATATCAGTGACCTCAGTAGTCATTAGACATTGTGAGAAAGCAGAATAGGGTGCTCTGCGGAACTCACAGACTTTGAACGTGGTCAAGTGATTGGGTGTCACTTGTGTCATACGCCTGTATAAGAGATTTCCACACTCCTAAACATCCCTAGATCCACTGTTTCTGATGTGATAGTGAAGTTAAAACATGAAGGGACACGTACAGCACAAAAGCGTAAAGGTTGAGCTCATCTGTTGACTGACAGAGACCGCCACAGTTGAAGAGGGTCATAATGTGTAATAGGCAGACCCCTATCCAGACCATCACACAGGAATTCCAATCTGCATCATGATCCACTGCAAGTACTATGACAGTTAGTTGGGATGTGAGAAAACTTGGATTTCATGGTCGAGCAGTTGCTCATAAGCAACACATCATGCTGGTAAATGTCAAATGACGCTTTGCTTGGTGTAGGGAGCGTAATCATTGGATGATTGAACAGTGGAAAAATGTTGTGTGGAGTGACAAATCACGGTACACAATGTGGCAATCCAGTGGCAGGGTGTGGGTATGGTGAATGCCCCGTGAACGTCATCTGCCAGCGTGTGTAGTGCCAACATCAAAATTCAGAAGCAGAGGTGTTATGGTGTGGCCATGTTTTTCATTGAGGAGGCTTGCACCCCTTGTTGTTTTGCGTGGCACTATCACAGCACAGGCCTACATTGGTGTTTCAAGCACCTTCTTGCTTCCCATAGTTGTAGAGAAATTTAGGGATGGCAACTGCATCTTTCAACAAGATTGAGCACCTGTTCATAATGCATGGCCTGTGGTGGAATGGTTACATGACAATAACATCCCTGTAATAGACTGGTCTGCACAGAGTCCTGACCTGAATCCTACAGAACACCTTTGGGATGTTTTGGAACACCGACTTCATGCCAGGCCTCACTGACCGACATCGATACCTCTCCTCAGTGCAGCACTCCCTCATGAATGGGCCACCATTCCCCAAGAAACCTTCCAGCAGTTCATTGAAAGTATGCCTGCGAGAGTGGAAGCTGTCATCAAGGCTAAGGGTGGGACAACACCACACTGAATTCCAGCACTACGGACGGAGGGCGCCGCAAACTTGTAAGTCATTTTCAGCCAGGTGTCTGGATACTTTTGACCACATAGTGTATGTAAAATATATACTGCCTGAGACTATGAGGGATGTTATTCCCACAGCATATTAAAATTAAAATGAAATAAGAAGAATATTTGGATTTGTTCTGTCATTACAAATTTATCACAATGTCAGGTAGAAAAAGAGTGAGGAAAGAATCTGAGCACACCCTTTTCAAAGAAACCATTCAGAAGAATCTTAACATATTTAGGAAAATTAAGGAATTCAAATTAGAATAATCAGGTAAGTATTTGAATCACTGCTCTCCCAAACTGGACATCCACTGCCTTAACTAAAGTAAGGAATTCCATAAGTGTTTTATGTCTTTTTCACATCAAGTAGTTGTAATTATGTTTCAATACTCTGTGTGCTTATTACAAGTTGCTATTTCGTTATCACTCATTTGTGAATTTGTGCAGCATCCAAATAGTGATATGGTAATAAGTTTCCGCTATGCAAATACTTTCTGAAATACAACACAGAGTTAAAGATCCAAACTTTCTGCCTGTTTCAGTTTCAAAATTAGACTAATCTATGGGAGACTGTTTGCAAAGTTTAGACCCATACATTGATTTTAGGCAGGACCAAAACTTTCCTGGACTTTATGAAAAATGTAATGTTTCACCAGGATATGACTTTGGAAATTACTGTAGTCTTCATACACAGCCTTCCTGAGGAATGTGTGACTTGCTACTAAATTTGTCTATCGCTTGGAACAAGAGTGTAACAATTCCTGTTTTCACAACATGCTCCAAATAGTGAGATTAAACCAAAGTGTGTCCTCATTGTTTTTTATTAGATACTATGTAGAATTTATGGCTGAATTAGCCTCCCTTTTAAACATAATATACTGCGTGTTTGTAAAGTAGTTACGCAAAAGTAACCTTTAATTGTGAACAACTTATAGAAATGTTTGATACAGCATTCAATGCAGTATATATTTGAGTTCTATTCCTACCTAAGACTGTTAGTTCCTGACATTCCCACTAATGAGTTACTCCAACAGTCACCATAGAATCGTATAATGGTGCAGAGCATGGGAAATGTTGTTTATGGTTTCATGAATCCAAATCCACTACCAAAATTCAGAGACAATTAAGGACTGTATACTGCAAGCTACCAGCACACAGACTAACTGTTGTTAATTGGTATAATCATTTCACTGTAACTGGCTGCATATCACCACGCCAGATCAGGGTCGACAAGCAATCTCTGATGCAGAATCGAAAAAGTTCAGTAGTCTTCTGTTAGTTGCCAGGGTAAATCGATGAGATGTGGCAGCTTAGAATTAAGTATGCCTCGTGTTACAGTGTGTAAGGTATTACACAAACACCTGTCATTCAAGTCCTACAAATTGGAACTGTTGCAAGCTTTAAGAGAAAGTATCAAAGAATTTGTAGCTGAGCTCTGAGCAGAAATGTTTGACAAAATGCACACTGAAGACTATTTTTTTAATAAATTTGTGTTCAGTGAAGAAGCCACCTTCCATAGCTGTGGTAAAGTGAATCGGCATTATGTTTGGATATGGGGTGAGCAGAAACCATGTCACGTAATTGAAAATGAACAGGACTCGCCTAAGGTAAGTTTCTTGCACTGTTAGCTGTAACAATATTTACAGCCCTTTATTTTTTGCCGAATAAACTGTAATTGGTGTCCTTGAACATTATCTAATGCCTCAATTACAACAGGTTATGGACACAGAATTTATTTTCCAGCAAGATTGCATGCCACTACATTATCACCGTGAAGTTGTTGCATATCTCCGTAGGTATGTGTCAACTTGGATTGGACATGGTGAAACAACATCCTGGCCACTATGAGCACCTGATTAACCCTGATGGATTTCTGTGTGTGAGGTTACATTGAAGACAGAGGTATGCTTCCAGGAAACTTGATGAGCTGTGACAACAGATAGCACTTGCAGCTGTCACTATACATGAAGACTTGCTCCATAGGATTAGGCAGGAAACTGATTACAGATAGGATATTCATTGTGTTACAAAAGGTAGCTACACTGAACATCTGTAAAATAAAACTAGAAGATATCCTGCATCCAGTGCTGTCTCAAACATTTTTGTAAGTTAAACAATGGAATATCAACAATACAAGGAAAAGATAGATTGCTGCTGACCATAACGATGTCACGTTGAGGCACAATGAAAACACACTTACACATTAGCTATCAGCCAAAGCCTTCTGCAGAAAAGGAAATGCACACACATTCATTCACACAAGCAAGCACACCTCATACAACCATGACCAGCATCTCTGGCAGCTCAGACCAGAGTTCAACTGTCATGTAGAGCAGAAGCAGCAACCTGGAGGGGGCGGCAAATGAGAAGGGATAGCAGAGTATGGATGAGAGGAAAGAAGAGCATTGTTTGGTGGAGCGTGCACAACCTAGATTGCCAATAGATGAAGCATCAGGAAAGACAGGTGGCTGCGATGGCAGAGGTGCACTAACATGACACCCTCCTACGCCAACTTGTTTATGGGCGATCTAGAAGAAACCTGCCTAGCCTCCCAAAATGACAAACCCCAATGTTTTCTATCCCCTCTGTCCTATCACCCCCTTCCTGTTCTCATTGCCTCACCTGCTTTGTACGCCACCCTCAGCCAATGCACCCAGCCACCTTTCCCCTTCCTTACTCCAGTCCTTTCTCACTTACCATCCCTCCCTCTCCCCTTGCCCTCCCCCTACAGCCTCCCAGTGCTGCACCTGTTGGTAATCTAGTCCCTGCACCCTCCACCAGACAGCACTCTTCTCTCCCCTCAACTGTACCCCACTATCCCTCCCCCCACCCCCTCCAAATTGCTGCTTCATTTCTACATGACAGCTGCATTCTGGTCAGAGTTGCCGGAGATGGTGGTAATGTGTGCATGAGGTGTGCTTGCTAGTGTGAAAGAATGTGTGTGTCTTTCCTTTTCTGAAGAAGGTGTTGGCCAAAAACTAATGCATGAGTGTTTTTCATTGCATCCGTCTGCAACTCAACGTGTCATCTATGTGGTGAGTAGCAATCCGTCTTTTCCTTCTATTTCTGTAAGTTATTTACCTTTTTCACAATTAAAGGTTACTTTTGTATAACTAATTTATAAACATCCTGTATCTTGGTAGAAACTTATCCAGGGCATGATTTATTGTGTGTTTGAACACTAACCATAACTCTTGTACATTTCCAAGACGTGAAATGAACATTCTTAATCTGTCATTTAAATAGGTGGTTAGCGACAGATTATTAGTTTTATCAAACACAAATCCAGCAAATATTCTAGTTTTTTGATCAATTTTTTGCCTTCAATGATCCCTGAGTGTGTGTGTGTGTGTGTGTGTGTGTGTGTGTGTGTGTGTGAGAGAGAGAGAGAGAGAGAGAGAGAGAGAGAGAGAGAGAGAGAGAACTCTGTGGAAAAACTAAGTGTCTAGAAGACATATCTCTACACATATATGTACTATCAAGCTAGTAGTTTGACACAGTTGTGTTCACTATTACTTTATAACGCTATTCACAATAACTCCTGTAATGTATGTGTTATTCTCCCATGGACTACTAAGCAAATCAGTCACCTTCTGCTACCATCATATAAGGAAAGTTCCATACTACCAAACTGTGGCTCTCTTTGAATGTCTACAACCAAGGTGTCCAAATGTGGTAATTGGCAGAGCTGTAATGAAAGTAAAAATGTTTAATGGTTCACTGTAAACTTCAGGGTATTTTCAAATATCCTTGATTTTTAATTAAAATTCTTCATAATTTGTTTCATTACCGAATAGTTTGTACACAGTGGAGAAATCATTTGTAAATGAAAGTGTAAGAGATTATGGGCCCATACCATGTCATAACAAACAAAACACATTGGAAACAATGGCATTTGTGAGCAGGAGAGCTTCTGTAAAGTTTGGAAGGTAGGAGACGAGATACTGGCAGAAGAAAAGCTGTGAGGACCGGGTGTGAGTCGTGCTTCGGTAGCTCAGATGGTAGAGCACCTGCCCGCGAAGGGCAAAGGTCCCGAGTTCGAGTCTCGGTCGGGCACACAGTTTTAATCTGCCAGGAAGTTTCATATCAGCGCACACTCCGCTGCAGAGTGAAAATCTCATTCTGGAAACATCCCCCAGGCTGTGGCTAAGCCGTGTCTCCGCAGTATCCTTTCTTTCAGGAGTGCTAGTTCTGCAAGGTTCGCAGGAGAGCTTCTGTAAAGTTTGGAAGGTAGGAGACGAGATACTGGCAGAAGTAAAGCTGTGAGGACCAGGCGTGAGTCGTGCTTCGGTAGCTCAGATGGTAGAGCACCTGCCCGCGAAAGGCAAAGGTCCCGAGTTCGAGTCTCGGTCGGGCACACAGTTTTAATCTGCCAGGAAGTTTCATATCAGCGCACACTCCGCTGCAGAGTGAAAATCTCATTCTGAATGGCATTTGTCATTTCTAATGCACAAAAATGGGAACAAAATAACAGTCAGATGCAAATTTCAAAAGAGTGAGGAAATAAAAATTTTCATGCAGTAAATGCAAACAATTAGATGACTGTGTAGTGGAATGTCTATCAAACATCACTTACAGTACTAACACAGGATGAGAGAAGGTGGAAGTGGAAACACGACATTTACCTCATATGTCCTGGATGCATCTATTGGAAACTATATTGGTGGAAGAATTTAAAAAACACACAGTACTGTGCCAATGGTGCTATGAAGCATACCACTCTGAATAAACATTACTTTTTTTCACACAGCGATTTGAATTTCCTGAAATTATTTCATTGGGAAAAACTTTGTACTAATATGAGGTTTGATCAAAAAGTAATGGGGATTTTTTGTTTCTCTTAAAGAATCTATAGCATCAACTTTGTCCCCTTCAGATATAATACCCTTGTGCCAGTGATTTTTACATTCTTGGAAGCACTGCTGGAACTTACTTTCTGTTATGTTGTTCAGCTCTTCAGCGATTCAGTTTTTATTTTATCAATGGTGGGAAAGCAACATCCTTTTCATGGCTCTCTTCCGCCTCGCGAATAGAAACAAGTCACAGGGGGTCATGCCCGGCAAATACGGTAGCTGAGGCAACGTAATGGTTTTGTTTTTGCCAAAAACTCTCAAGCAGGCATTGAGGTGTAAGGAGGAGCATTATTGTGCTACAATTTCCACAAGTGGTTTTGCCACAATTCTGGTCATTATCTGAGGACAGCTTCATGCATATCGAACATAACTTCCTGGTAGTATTTCTTACTGACTGTACAACCATAAGGCAGGAACTTATGATGCACTATGCCATTGTAATTGAAGAAAGCAGTGGGAAGAACCTTCACAAGTGATCGAACTTGTCAAATTTTTTTCAGTCTTGGCTCTTCAGGCAGTTTTCATTTAGATGACTGATCTTGGTTTTGATGCCATACCCGTATATCCATGTTTTGTCACCTGTTATAATGTTCTTTAGAAGTTCTCGGTTGTTTTCAACTTCCCACTAATTCCTGAGAGATGTCTATGCAATCTTGTTTTTGGTCGACATTCAATAATATCAGAACAAACTTTGCTGCTACATGTTTCATTCTCAAAACATCTGAAAAAATTGCTTGGTATGAGCCAAAGGATATCCCAACATAATCAGTAACCCCTCTGATGGTGATTCCGCCATTTCCCAAAACTACTTTCTTTACTTCTTCCACATTGTCATCAATAATTCATGTGCTTGGGGATCCAGAATGGTTGTCACCTTCAAATTATTCTCAGCCCTCTTTGAAACATTTATAACACTCATAAATTCTTTTCTAACTCACAGTAGATTCACCAAAAGCCACAGTCAACATTTCAAATGTGGTGCTGCACTTTATTAAATTTTTTCAGGTAAAATTTAATGCAAATTTCTTGATCAATCTTTTTCGAAAGTAAAAATTCACCGATCACTGAAAACATGAATAACCTTTTTGATCGTCAACAATAAACTTAATATTCAAAATAGCTGAAAATGCAAACATACATCAGGAACATGTGTAGCAACAAGATAAGGAAAAAAATTTAAGTCAGATATACAAAGCCCGCGAAATGACAAAATTTCTATTTCTATTTGATCACACCTCATATGTGTTCATTTAGTCATGGAACAGTTGATATCAATATTAGATGATGCAATGAATGGTAAAATGCTAGAACGTACTATGTTTTGTATATGCCTGTTCACATGCTATGTGTGTTCATTTGTTCTCTCCCATAGCAGTGATGAGATTAACATGACAGGCTACATTGAAAGTGAACTGTATGTGTTGAATATGTACATTGTCAGACCAGAAAAAGAAGTCAGATTAACTTAATGAAACCCTATGAAACATTGCAAGTGTACTGCGAAAGATTCAGTCATCAGCATAAACAACATATCAACTACACCGTGAAAAAACTTGACATCAACATAGAACATTGCAAGGAAGAATTTTGTGATGGTTGTGCATTAGGAAATACACACAGAACATTGTTAAAACACTGAATAAACCACTGCACATTTGCTGATGATTAATCCATGCAGATGTCAATAGACCAATGACTATAGTGTTGTTTGGAAGTGCTCGATATTATCTATGTTTCAAAGACAATTTCAGTAAATTCAGTTGAATTTTCTTCATGAAAGACAAAAATGGAGCACTGATGTGCTTACACAGTTTTTAAATGAAGCTCAAACCAATGGTCATTCCAATAAACAATTTATACATGATGGAGGCAAAGCCTTTAACAACATGGAATTTGTTCACAGATACAGGAACAGAAGGCTCTTTCCTCTAACCAGTATCTGTGAACAAAATAGCATGGTTGAACATGAAAACAGAACATTTGTTGAAGCTTTACATTTAATATTGAACACAAGTAACTTAACAAAAGTAATATGGGCAATCTATACATTAAATCATGCTGTAAGTTCTTTAGTTCTATACAAAGCCCCTGAGCTGAGTTACAATCGACCAGTAGGACAATACTATCATCTCAAAAATTTTTATACAGGCTTCTATTTCTGCTCAAAATTTGATGACAAGGCTGTTTTTGGACAACTTGTTGGGTATGTCACCAACAAAGATAGATTTAGCACCTAGCTTCCATCTAATATAATAGTCATCTTGAGTCATGACATAAAATTTAGGCCAGAAGCAATTTGCAGTTTCTATAATGGTCATGTTGAATTTGATGTTTCTCAGCAAGGCTTCCCATATCTGAAATGGTCAGATATGATACTTGAAGCAGGAGGAGACTACTTCCAGAGAAAGTCAACAAAGGTAACAAGTGACTGTGACAAAAAACCAACAAATTCCTGAAAGAAAAAGCTTCTAAATTTTCTGAAGATGTTGGAACTGGATTAGACGAACTGACGAACTGACCGACCACCAACCAAGGTATTAGAAATGGATGTGGACTATCACTTGCCCTTTTTAAATACCTACACTGACTTCATTCTTCGTAAATGGAAGAGTAAAGTAAACAAAGGAATTAAGATAATCAATGAGGAAATCTGAAATGTACTTTTGTTTACAGGTGATACAGTTATCAGTCAATAAAATGAGCTCCAAAGATAAGTATACCACCTGAATGAAATATGCAAGAAATACAACTTTAAAATTTCTTGTAATAAAACTAAAATAATGGAATTCTGAGGAAAACATCCAGTCAAATCAAAAACTGTTTTGGATAATTCAGTTTTTGAGCGAGGCTCTCAAATCTCTTATTTAGGCTGAGCTATAAGTTCTGATTTTGATTCTGACATTGAAAATAAAATACGTAGATACGCCAGAAAGCAGATGTGAGGTTCCTAAGGAGAATGGAGGGCCGTACAAGAAAAGACGTGGCTGGAAATGAAGATATTTCAACATAATTAAATATTTTCAATGTGAATGAAAAATTCAAAAATATAAAGATGATTGGAGACAACATCTGATGAGTGTGCTTGGTCACAGAATTCCCCAGAAGATCCTGTACTACAAGCTGAATTGCAAAAGAGATATTGCAAGACCTTAAGTAAAGAGAGAAGTTGTGATAGCCGGTGCCAAGAATCCAAAACAGTGTCTACACATCCTTTCAAATTAATAGAGCTCTTTATTTCTAAAAAGGAAAGAAACAAATTAACTTTTAATTTTGAGGTGACTTGCTGTGTTTTCTGTGCCTCCTACTTGCAACTACTTTTTTATACTATTACTTGCAGAACGCACGCCAAGTATCATCTTTCTATTCTTTAAAAAAAAAAAAAAAAAAAAAAAAAAAAAAAAAAAAAAAAAAAAAAAAAACGCATTTCGTTCGTTGCATCTGCTCGGCGCGGACGTTGTAAGACATCCGTTTAAGTTCGTTGTTAATCAATTAACTCAGTTTTTTATTACAGAGGGCTGCTAACCCTCTGACCGAACACGCTGAGCTACCGTGCCGGCATTCTTCAGTACTGATGCTCTCAAAGTCTGCGACCGAACTGGACTGGACAGTAATGGGCGGCTGGTTAAATCCGCACTGACAGGGGGTGCTGAACTCTGTCTTGCTGGAGGTATGGCACTGCATGCTCTTACCATTGGCACATGGGTCAGTGCCTTCTTGATACTGTTTCGCGGTTCTGCACTGGTCGATGGGTAGTTGATGTTTTAGGACCGCACAATGAAGACGACGATGATGATGATGATGATGATGATGATGGTGGTGGTGGTGGTGGTGATGATAAACTGGACAGCAGGAGACAAAGAAGAAAACCAGCCTGAGTGGTAACTAGTGAATTCTAAAGCATTTTTCCATAGTATTGCACAGCAAAATGGGAAGAAAAAAATGGATGCAAGTTATTAATGAAGAAATGGGATTGCTTGAGATACACAAAATGTGAGTGTTAGTTGAACATTCTACAAATATCAAACTATTGCAGAATCACTGCATTCTACATTGAAATGTTGCAGTTGTGGAAGTCATGAAGAAAGCAGGTTTTTAAAACAGTGCTACAGATACTTCTCTGTTTTATTCCAAGCATAATGGCATTCAATTTTATGTAGGAATTTATGTTGATAATGGCCAAATTGTTGGCAGTGACTCACAAGAAACAACTGCTTTTCTGAATACTTTACAATGTGAATTTGATGTAATGTCAGATACCCTTGATTTCCTTGATGTAAAAATAAAGGACAGTGAAGAATGAGTGATTACAATAAGTCAAGAAAAATACACAAAAAATTTACAGTGAATTTGATTCAACTGGTGACAAGTGGGCAAGGCATTTAATAGCTGGCACTGTGGCCAAATGGCAAAACATTCACATGGAGCAGTATCATGGAAAAGTCAGATGCAGTGGGTAGTGGCTATGTCTGCAACTGACGCATGAATTATTTCAGCTAGTGAAGAAGACACAAACTTAATTTGATTACACTGCTTACTAAGTCAATTATTTAAACTGAATATCATCAACAGCCGGAACATATAGAAGTCTGACACTAATTTTTGTGAAAGATGTTCGGATGGTGAAATTATACAGGAGCAAATCAATGGAAAGAATCAGTTGACTGATCATCTGATGAAGCCACTTGAACAAGTTCTGTTTAATTTACTATAACCACCACTTGCAAATGAAACTACAATAGAAACACAGAAATCAAAATGGTTGATAAATTTAAATATTTAGGTGAAATCATAACATATAGCTTAAAATGAGAAACCATGCCAAAACAGAAAAAACTGAACAAAGTAAATTATATTACCAAGAAATCATACAACAAAAAAAAGCTTATCAGTAGCTGCAAAGTTGAAACATTACAAAACAGTTACACATTCAGAAAGAAAATATGCAGCTGAAACTATCTTCAAAATAACTAATAAACTATAAATTGACAGAATAATCAAGACAGACAGAAGAATTAGTACATACATAAATAAAAAATATCAAGTAAATGGGCATTTGAGAACAGCTTCAAGTGGAACAGTATACAGCTATCAGGAAGAAACATATCCCATTCTTTGCACATCTGATCAGAATATTAGGAAACAGAATTAGTAAGAGACTACATAAATTGTGGAAGAGTACGAGCACCATTAAATGGATTACAGAAATTAAGGAAAATACAACAGAACTCCAAATTATGGTACATGACATGAAAAACAAAATAGACAAAACCAAGAGATGCACGTCAGATTACAAACAGAGATCAATAAAAGAATTACAGGACGGGTGGTCTCAAACAAAGAAAGAAAAAACGTTGGAAAAATAAAAAAATATGAGGAGACGGAACTGCGTAAAATCTTTCATATAATAATAGTTTGTAAATCCATTGCATTATTGAATTGAATGATGTTATTTCATAATAATAATTCCTTGTATAAACCAAGGCATAATTGATTAAAGTGGTCCAATGAAGGCCATAAAACACGTAAAGAGGTAAATAAATAAATAAAGCAGTAGGTGTGTATGTTCATCCAGTATTTCCTGCCAAAATCCCTTGACCTATTTCAACCAAATTCGGTTTACTATCAACAAACTTCTTGATGTTCTAAACCCACAGTGCTAACTGTAGGGTTTAGAAACTCCTAACAAAAAAATGTTTTTTTCAGTCACCAACATGTAGACTGCCCTGCGTGACAGGTATGCTGTTTTGGAGCAGTTTCACCCACAGATCACAAAAGAGCTTTAAACTAACCATCAGGCCCTATGACACCATCTCTGAGCTCGCCGACTGTACACCGTCAGAGAATCGACTAGCGAGCCTCTGCCGCACCGACTGGTCAGTTAGTAGCAAATACTGTTACATATATGTTAATATAATGATTATTAGGTGGGACTGGATCACACAAAGCTATAATATTTCAATCTTCAGGGTTTCCAAGCAGCTCCCTCTTTTCCTCTGTGGATTTCTTTCCTTTCTTCAGTTGACTTTGTCCCTGGTTTCTTGGTGATTTCATTCTCAGGCAGCACTTCCCATTTCCTAAATTCTTCTTTGTACTAGTTTCTGCTGAGGATGCATGTCAAACACATATGCGAGCCCTTTTCAAAGGAACCACCCTGGCATTTGTCTGGAGCGATTTAGGGAAATCATGGGAAACCTAAATCTTGTTCACCAGACAGGGATTTGAACAACCATCATCCTCCCGAATGGGAGTTAAGTGTGCTAACTACTGCGTCTCCCTGCTCAATGAGTACACCTATTGTCATCATTTCTTCAAATCTGTCAGTTATTCTCTCTGCCACAGCATACATAGAATTACACAGGATCCATAATATCAACTGTTGTTCTTCAAGTTAATTTTATACCTCTATCTACATCTGTACTCCCCATGCACTTTATATTGTTTGGGTATAGGGTACCTATGGTACCACTATTTTTCCACTACCCCTCCCCTCATCCTCCCTATACAATTTGCTAATGGTGAATGTGAAGAAAGATTCATGGTAAACCTCTGTATGAGCTCTGATTTCTTCACCGTTGTCATTTCACAAATGATATGTGGGAGGAAATAACATGTTGCCCAATTCTTTATGTCCCCCCCCCCCCCCCACACACACACACACAGAGAGAAAATTTTAACAGGGTGTATACACGGCCAGGGAAAAAAATTTCCAGATTTTTCCCGGATAAAAACACACTTTCTCCCAGGTGACAATTCATTTTTTCCATGTTAAGTGACAGTATACTTCTACCCAGAACTGTAAAACTTATCAATTCATTAAATTGTTATGGTTTTATACACCAACACAGAAGTTCCCAGCACTTTACAAAATGATACTTTGGGGGAAAAAACAGGCTCTGAAAAATCTGTGAAGTGGAGCAACATGTATGCTGCATATTTTTGTATTACGAACACTGCGTGTTACTTTCTGAAGCATTGAAATCGAGATCGCAATTGGCTTTTGTAAGCCAGTCAGAGCTCATGTCAAGTGATTTCGACAGCTGATGACAATGGATATTGAGAGCATAGGGCACATGATGTAGTCAGCCAATAGCAACATCACTTTTAAGCAGTGTCAACACACAAACAGGAAAAGTTAATTGTTTAAATTAATATACACAGTGTTGCTGCAAGAGAAGCTAAGCTTTCACATATAATGTTGATCCTTTTTGCGTGTGTTACACTTTAAGATACATAAAACAAATGTGCCAGCAAAATTTTTAATTACGACATAAATGTCTGATCATCTGGGCTTGAAATTCTAATGGTCACCCTAAAAGTGTTGATTTTTAAATCAGAGTCAAACGCTCTGTGATTTAAGAAATTCAGCATACATTCTCACATATAGTTCATCATGCATAAAAGGAAAAGGAAATTTACTCTGAAAGTAATGCTTTTCAAACCACCATTTGCAATATTTTCCCGTGACTTGTTAGAAATAGGTTCATTTCAGCAGGTGCCAGAGAGCACCAGGTAATAGGCGTCACTGCGCTTGCGCAGCTACGATGATGTAGGAAGCCTGTATGTTTGTACATGTAAAACATTGAAAGGCAAAAATCAAACAATGGAAAATCCAGGATGGAATGTAACAATACCAGAGAAGGAAAGTTGCTACTCACCATATAGCAGAGATGCTGAGTCGTGATAGGTACAATAAAAAGATTCACACAATTACACACACACACACACACACACACACACACACACACACACACACACACACACACACACACACACGCAAACGCAAACACAACTTGCACACACATCTGCAGTCTCAGAGAGCTGTGTGGTCTCAGCTCTCTGAGACTGCAGATGTGTGTGCAAGTTGCATTTATGTGTGTGTGTGGATGTGTGTCTACTGCTGACAAAGGCCTCAATGGCCGAAATCTTTAATTGTGTGAATCTTTTTATTGTGTCTATCATGACTCAGCATCTCTGATATATGGTGAGTAGCAACTTTCCTTCTCTGGTATTATTAAAACATTGAAAGATCTTACATTATGTCATAAAAGAAACAAGACATCAGAGGATACTCCAAGAGCATTGGAATTTTGTGCATCATACTAAAATGCATAACTTGGCTTAAAGTGCACATTAATATGTCCAGATTTGGATGTAAATTTTCTTGGAGTGGCTGTACCATATCGTCTCATGTCTGGTTCTTTATTATGGCATAATGCCATATGTGCTAGAGGATGGAAATGGGCAACTGAAATGCAGTAAACAGTTGAAACTAGTCAATAGTGTAGAATGAAACATTTCGTTTCAAATAAATGGACTGCCTCAGCAGAAAATATTAATAATAGCCAAATTTCTTTGGCAAACTGACAAAATAACTTCATTGTTCTGCAAGGCGATTAATGCTTGACTGTCAGAAAGGTGGAAATAAAATAAAATCTGAAGCTAATAACTTATTTTAGCCTTTCGTAATTATGTGAATGTGTTTTAATTCACTTGATAGCTCCCAGCCACAGAGATCCGTTTTGTTTTCATTTGACATGAGAGCAATAAACGAAGCGGAAACAGCAAAATCACTAAACGCAAGAAAAGGTCACGTGGAGGCTACCCACCTCCCCACTACTACTCAGACAGCTCTGTGTATCAGTCCCGGATCTACGATATTTCTGAACCGGGGCAATACTAAATAGTAGCACCCCCCGCCCCTCCCACGTTTGAGGTAGGACCCCAAAAATTACATAGACTTTTCACAAAATGTTCATTTTGTAGCACACATCTTTCTGAAGAGTCTGATACATAAAACATGTGCCTTCCAGGAAATGTAAGACATATTATTTGGTCTTAAATGTGCCAAAGTGCAGTGCCACGCCTCTTCACACAGCACTCTTCTATCGCACATCAATGCATTTCGCTATGTCCAATTCAAACGTGTATATTTTGTAATGGATGCCATCAAACCATATTCAAGACAGTGGAAATTAAAATGTCCTTTGGTGCTCCCCCGCTCCCAGTAAGCCGGTTTGTATCCTGCCCCCCCCCCCCCCTTTTTTTTTTTTTTTTTTTTTTTTTTTTGAACACACAATTACCACTGAATGGGCTTATTTGTAACTGGGAGTGCAAGAACCCTTCAGAAAATTTGTACTCTTTATTGCCTATTAGCTATTAATTTGCTATTTTGTGTGACGTAAAATTAAATATAGGATACAAAAACCAGTAAAGACAAGAGACAAGCAAGACAGTGCACATTTCTTCAATCCTTAAGGCCTAACATTTTCTCTCTCTAATCTTGCAATGGCTTTACATGGCGTGCTCTCCTTTCTGCGAAATAATCTACTACCTCATCATAGTTTGTCAAAAGTTTTGCTACATGAAAAAACGAAATCTCGCTGTCTAATACTGAAAAAGCTGTTAATACAAATTGTAACCAAGACTGGTGTGGTTTCTGAAGGTCATTATGTCTATTTTGTCACTGTCTGCTAGGCAAAATGAAATAGGTCTGTTTAATATTGCAGAAATTGTAATACACACCAAATAAACTAGACTGTTTTCTAACAAATGGTCATTTTCATGACACGACAGAATATAATTCACGAAGTACCAATATTAAGTGCCTATTAGGCCTACTACAAGCAAAAACCTTTATGTTAGGAAATAGTTTCACTTTTCATTCATACACACCATCTTTTCAAGCATGAGATCAAAACGTAGTAGCACGAAATTTTTATATAAATTTGGAATTGTCGTATCCTTCCATAATTTGTGTGATGTCCCTGTTTCTTCTCCTTCATCTTTCTAACAAACAATTTTGTCATCACTAATTCTGTAATTGTTCCTGCCAGTGTCAAAAATTATTTTCCGGTTAACTTCATTAACACTGCCACAATCACCAGTTTAGTTATACCCCTGTTTATTCTGTGGTTAGGCATTATTACGTGTTTGTACAACGCGTTTTCCGTGCTACTCCTAGAATAGAACTTAAGTGCCTGCTAACTGGGGACTGTATAACTGGCCCTTACTTGTGTAGCACTCTGGCCAAAACTTTTCTGTCAAAATGTCATTTTCTTGCATACACCAAGAAGATAACATGTAATCTTTCTTACCTGTTAGTCATTTATTTCCACTCTGGTAGTCTAAATCTACGGATTTCGCTAATAATTATAACAATACTGATCATTCGCAAACCCAGTCAACCACATTAACAAAAAGCGATTGCCATTCACCCGTTCGGCTTCATTCCGCTCAGCTCGTATAGCCCAGTCCCCTTTTGTCTGCAGGAAAGTTTATTTCTAGATGCGACAGGGATTACCCGGGCAGAGACATGCACGCATTCAAAAATCAACTTATGATTAATTCAGAAATCAGCTTAGAATGTGTTGAAAAATGTTTAAAAACTCATAGGGATGTGTTTCAAAATCATATGAATAATCGATAGACCAAAGTGCTCTGGATGCTAGACGCTTTGTGAAACAACATTTTTTTCCCTCAAGAATATGAATTTGCTGTCCCCCCCCCCCCCCTCCCACTGAAATTGCCGCCTGGGGGCTGATGCCCCCATTTCCCCTGCCCCCTAGATCCGGGCCTGTTGCGAAAGTGTGAATCTGGCAGCCTGGGCGTGCCAGTAAAATTTTTCCGGGTAACATCTGGCTACTTGCTGTTAATGCTTATACAACTACCGGTCACACTTATGTAGCCAGCAGCAGGAGAAGGTACTAATCATACACGACTCAACTGTGCATGCGTATGGGCCCACCTGCAACTGCTCAAATGAATCTAATGTAAAGAGTTATGACATCATGCTCATCGGAAGCAATTTGTTGTTCTGGAGCATTGCACAGTCTTCCTAAAGCCTTTGACACACTTTGCTGCTGACAGATGCTTGTATGAGCACTGTGGTTTGTTGTTTTATATAGACCATTTCCTTTACAACTGTGGTTTTATTTTCATTTTCTTATCTCATTCATGTTTTATTGCTGCAGTATTATTCTGCAGTATGGGGGTAAAATAATATCCTTTGTTAGAATATTGGTTCTTACCAGTTACTGGGTTATTTCCGGATCTCCCAGCTGTCCCAGGTCGTATACACCCTGTTCAATATCAAACCTCCACATGCCGTACAACACCTCTCTTGCAGTGCCTGTCTACGTAATTTGCTGAGCATCTCCACAATATTTTAAACTGCGTAAACCATACTGTAACTAAACACACCGCTCTACACTGGATCTTCTCTATCTCTTCTATTAACCGAATCTGGTAAGGTTCCCAAACCGACGAGCAACGCTCAAGAACTGGTCTTAATAGTGCTCTGAATGGCACTGTTTTCATGGCTGAATTACATTTCCTTAAGATTCTCCAAATGAAACTCAGCATGGCACATGCTTTTCTACAGTTTGGTTTATGTAGTAATTGCAATGCCCATATTTTATATGGTTTCCAGCGACTTGTTGCCAGCAGTGTAAACAAACACTTTGTAAGACCGGATATCATCAGGTGAAGGAGACGCAGTGATCTATATTAATTGTTGAAATTTTTAAAAGTCTCAATTGCAATTAAAAATTTACAATTTGCTAATTACCATTTTTTTTTAAAGTTAGTAAAGTTCACATAAACGAAAAGGCAATTTCCTGCTTATTTCCACATATCTGAAGATAGTTGTTACTCAAATGAAGCAGGTAAGCTGCAGATCATAATTTCCTTTAATTGTGATCAAGACTATTAACAAATGAACAGTATTTATATGCAAGTCATTATTGTTATTAATCTTCAGATTCAACTGCCAACCCCAGCACCAAGAACTGATCCTCTGCAGGTCTCTCTGTATTTTGCTGGAGACGTACAGCATTGCAACGTCCCTACAGACAACAGAATCATGCGTGAACAGCCATTTATTACATCCAATCAACAATTAACCTGGCTTGGAGTTCTAAGTGAATTTGTCAACTAGTATTACTTTTAAGAAAGTTTTCGCAGCACTTCTTGTCTCATCTTTTCCCCAGATACTGAGATGGATTACCTGATATATATAAATTCTATATTATCTTGTTTAAAAAACATTACTTTCACATTTTGTGATCTTTAGTATTTTACATTTTAACATATTATAATTCCTTCCCAATTGGTGAAATGTAACTTAAGATAATTTCTAAGGCTTCCACGAGTCTACCCAGCAGAAAGTATTCTGTAATTATAATCACAGAAGTGTGTGAAAAACAATTTACAACAGCCCAAAATGAGTGTACAATTATGTAGTGAATATGGAAAATAAATACAAACTTGCAACAAGCAGCCATGAGCCTGAAGGATCAAAACACATGGCTGAGATCATACGGCTATTATCTTGGTACCATGGGATGTGTCGCATAACGGGCTTCTCATTATCTTCATTGCAAAGGTAGTACAAACAGAGATCACCTGACCTGTAATATGAAAGAAAACAAAATCTCATAAATGTTAAGAGGTTAAAGAATTCATAAAAGTAGTGTGGCAGACATTATATGCATGTAAAACCGGTCTTTAAAAAAGGAAAAACGAACAATTTGTAAAACATCAGTAACTTCTAATGTTCATTCTCCCTTCCCTCTCAACCCCCCCCCCCCCCTCCCACCACTGCTCCCCCAAGCCCCAAGAGTTGATGCAAGTTTCATTCTGCCCACATTCTGAATAGCACCTTTCAGGCAGCAAATGTAAGCACGCATCTATTTAATAGCAGTTTACACACACACACACACACACACACACACACACACACACACACACACACACACACACACACACACGTGTGTCACATCATATTGCACATTGTCATTTTGTTGTAAACTTCAGTCATATTACAAGAGTTTAATTCTTTTAAAACACACAAAACACAAAATGTGGTTCATCATATGTTAGTTCCATTGTTAGTTAAATAATTATAAATTCACTGGACAAAATAATAGCTATCCCTTAATACGATACAGTGGTTCCTTTGGAATGCTGCAGATTGTGTACCATGTTGTCATGTGGCCTTTCATCACCGCAGTGAAGTTGTTTGTATGTGCCAGTCAGTTTGGAATGCTGCAGATTGTGTACCATGTTGTCATGTGGCCTTTCATCACCGCAGTGAAGTTGTTTGTATGTGCCAGTCAGTTGTATGGAATCTGCGCAATAAGATAAATCAAAGTGGAGATATGACAGAATGGCAAAAATGCACAACATGTCTGGACACACTCATGACCACATCGCAAATGATGTGATCTGATTTGTTTGTGTATCAACATGGACCGTTCAACAGATCTACAGAGAATGGTATACCACTCTCAGCCATGTAATCTGGTATGAAAACAATTGTCATACCAAGATATTAAAAGACTGAGACCAGAGAAGAGTCATGTCTCGTGAGTGACAACTGATTTCAAACCTGCCTGGAACTCCTGCTGTCAGCGAATGTAGGTCCATCTTAACCAGTTTGTGACAAATGCTGCCAAAGGAACTGCATGCAAGTGATGTTTCCAGCTCATACCACAGATTCTGGAAAATATTAGGTTGTTGCACAAGTTCACAGCATTTTTGTTTTGCATGTTAATATTCCAGTTGATATAGGTTTATTTATCAATTTTCATTTTATATTTGTAGTTTACTATTGCTATTTGAGTTTACATATTGCCATTTAGTCATCTGGAGACTGTGAGGGGAGCTGTGATGCCAGCAAATGGAGTGCCAAGTGGAGAAATCAGAATATTTCCAACAAATTCTTCTGTTTGAGTTCAACAGAGTGGTAACAGCAGAGGAGGCAGTCTGAAACATTTGCCCTGTGTATGGGGATCATGCCAAAGGAGAGCGCACGACAAGAAAATGGTTTTATCATTTTCAGGAGGATCATTTTCACATTAGTGACTCTCCATATTCAGAAAGACATTCACTGTTTGATGAATATTGTATAAACTTATTAATCCACCATGATCCACATCAGTGTACTCGAGAACTGGCGAACATGTCGAACTGTGATAGTTCCACCATCGTATGACATTTGCATGCAAGGACGAGGGTTCAAAAATCTGATGTCGGGTACCACATGCTCTAACCCAAAATTACAAAAATCAGCATGTGGCCATACGCTTGCTCATCACCAATTGACTTATGACCAAGCCAACCATTCCTTTCCTGCATTGTTACTGGTGATGAGAAATGGTGTCTTTATGCTAACATAAGGAAAAGAAAGGAATGGCTGAGCTCAAACAAAGCAACAGTTTCCCAGACGAAGACCCGTTCACATCTGCAAAAAATAATGTTATGCATCTGGCGGAACAGCGATGGTATGGTGTACTACATATTGCTTCCTTATTGTCAAGAACTGAGACGTCTCGCAGATGCAGTCGAAGAATAACACCCAGGAAGACTGCATGAAGTGATGCTACTGCATGGTAACATCAGTCTGCATTCTGCGAGACTAACAAAAAAGAAATACCAAACAGGAGTTGGTTTGGGAAGTCATTCCGCACCCACCTTATTCACCTAATCTTCCTCCCTCAGTTTTTCACCTTTTCTGTCGTCTATCAATAAACCTCCAAGCAATTTCATTTCTGGATGAAAATGCTTTTCAAACATGGGTCGAAGAGTTCTTCATCTGAAAACCAAGATTTCTACCGTCACGGAATCAGCATTTGCAGACTGTTGTTATAGTGAAGAATATGTGATAGATGACTAAAGTCCGCGTTATGTGTATCTGTTGCAGTTATTAAACTTATGGAAAAATGCTAAGAACTTATGCACCAATCTAATAGTTGAACAGAGGCATGTAGTGTGGTCTGAAAATTCACAATTTTGCCTTGTTTCAAATGATGCAAGGTGTTGAGTGTACCACTCGTCCAATGAGGGGTACAATCCACTATGTATGCAGGGTGTACATGCCAGACACAGTTCTGCATTTTTGGAGAGTTTGTCGTATCATTCACATTACTATGAACATGAACTACAATTTTTACTTACACCTTATTGGTGTCTAAATGTTGCCCTTTCTTCTAGGTCTTCATGACAAGTATACTATGAACACAGTTTCCCAAAATGTTCATAGATACATACCTGGGTTGATGAACAACCTGGTGTCCTACTATGTCTTGACTGGGTTGCTAAATCAGCTAATCTTGCATGCAAAGGAAATGTCTGGTGCTATTAGGAAGTGGATGAAATGTAGCAATCAACATCTGAGCAATTAGGTAGTTCCTCAGCATTTAATAATCAATTAGAGCCTTCAGCTATATATGGCATGCCTGAAGAAACATGTGGATTCTCTTGCTCACAAACTGATGACGTTATCACAGTTAGAGGCAGTGTTACAAGGTATTAGCATGGTATCCTGCAAGTGGCTAATTTTTTGTCTGCTGTGCTTGTATTAACTGTAAAGTTGTACATGTACTGGAAGTGTGGCAGAGCAAACATGAGAGCTTAGCTTGAGGTAAATACATGGTTTTTATTACATATAATGAAAAGGATAGTTGCTACTCACCATGTAGCAGAGATGCTGAGTCGCAGATAGGCACAACAAAAGGACTGTCACAAAATAATTTTTCAGCCGACAAGGCCTTTGTCAAAAATAGACGAACACAACTCACACACACATGACCACAGTCTCTGAAGCCACACTATTAGTAGTGTCTGTGAGTTGCATTTGTGTTTGTGTGAGCGTGTGTCTGTCATCTATTTTTGACAAAGGCCTTGTTGGCCGAAAGCTTATTTTGAGACAGTCTTTTTGTAGTGACTATCTGCGACTCAGCATCTCCACTATAAGTTGTGTAGCAACTATTCTTTTCATATTATTATTATTATTATTATTATTATTGTTGTTGTTGTTGTTGTTGCAGTTGTGAAGCAAGAAAGAGTACAAAAAAATGCCAAAAATTAAAACAGAAAGCACTTTTATTTTGTAAACATGATGTAAGGGGCACAAAAAGCAGATCTCCCTCCTGACTGGAGAGTGATAAAGTTTAAACAAAACCCATGTTTTCTAAACTTTACAAAACAAGCAGATATTGGAAACTTCTATAACATTTAAACATGCTACCAATTTTGACACGTAGTTGAAGGTCAACAGTTCACTTTTTACATGGCCTCAAGCTGCTACAATTCTTGAGTACTGCTTCAGTGTTTGGTATCCACACCAGGTCGAATTAAAGGAAGACATTGAAGCAATTCAGAGGTGGGTTGCTAGATTCATTACCAGTAGCTTCAAACAACATGCGAGTGTTACAGAGACGCTTCAGAACCCAAATGGGAATCCCTGGAGGAAAGGCAACATTCTTTTCACGGAACACTATTGGGAAAATTTAGAGAACTGGCATTTGAAGCTGACTGCAGAACGATCCCACAGTCACCATCATACATTTCACACAAGGATCATTAAGATAAAATATGGGAAATTGGGGCTCGTAAAGAGGCACATTTTTCCTTCACTCTGTCTGTTAGTGGAACAGGAAAGGAAATGACTAACAGTTGTACATGTACCATCTGCCACACACCATACAGTTGGCTCGCAGAGTATATATGTAGATGTAGATGAACATATCCCCAATGAAGTGGGGTCAGACCGCTCCAGCACTGCTGATGAATGAGGTTTGTGGTACTGACATCTCCGCAGTGTCGGGCACAGATGGTGTATTGTATCTGTCCTTAGTTCGTGGGTATAGCCTTCACTGCACTAAAAGCTATTTTTAAACCTCTGATCAAGATACAGGTAGGATAACCGTGAATGTTGATGTGCATCTGAGGGTTTTAAAGGAGCTGTCATACGGTGGCTACAATGATGTGTAGCTTGCATCATAATACTGTTAAACACACTGGCTTAATTATAAGTATTGAAAAATGAGTGGATATTTGGCACCATTTTCCTTTAGTACTGAAGGCTGAAACATGCAGAGTTGTGTACTGGACTAAGTCAGATACTTACATATTGGAAACGTATCAAAAATTCTCCTGGTAGACATAATATTTGTTTATAGCTTGAATAAACAGTTTTTGCATTCAGGGAACCTTTGACGATACCTCACATGGCAATCAAGACTACTGGTAGAGTATCTGTCACTCTTCAGAAGTTTAATATCTGAGGATGTCCTTTAACTGACGGTGTGAGCATGTACTAGAACTTTTGCTGAGGGACAGTAGGCATTTGTCCAAATCCCGGGCATTTCTATGAATGTTCCTAGTTCTTTGAATATATGAGATTTGAATTGTTGGCCTTGATCTACAGTTACAAATGTTGGTATACCTGATCACACGATACATCCATTAAAGAATGTTTTGCCTACAGTCTGAGCTGTGGCATCATCCATTAGGAGAGCTTCTGGCCATTGCGAAAAGCTGTCTACTACCATCAGCCAGTCCTTACTGCCTTCTGATGGTGGTACTGGTCCAACAATATCCATGAGGGCGTGATGGTTTGGTGGAGCAAAAGTGCCAAGTGAAGAGGTGACTCATTCCATTTCACTTACAACATTCCATTGCTGGATGAAACTTCAACAACCCTTTTATCTTAAGCCAAAGAAGTGCTCTCTTGACTAGGTGTATTATTGCTTTAACTCCTGAATTGGATCAACTCTGAAATGAGGAGATGGCCTGCTGTGAGATCTCAGACAACATACATACACACCCACACTCATGCAAATGCAACTCACACACACATGGATCATGTGTGTGAGAGTTGTGTTCACATGAGAGAGAGAGAGAGAGAGAGAGAGAGAAGAGGTGTGTGTGTGTGTGTGTGTGTGTGTGTGTGTGTGTGTGTGTGTGTGTCTATTCTGATGAAGGCCTGTTTGGCCAAAAGCTCTGTTGCATCTCACTATGTGGTGAGTAGCAACTATCTTTTTCATAATATTGTCATTATTCCATCCTGGATTTTACACCATGCTGAATCACACATAGCCTGTGGTATTGCTCTCACAATGAGAAAACAGTGATACACTGCATCCCGCCACCGAATGCATTATGTCCTATCGACAGCTAGTGTTCCCACCTGCCACGTGTGATGGTTATTGCATGTTGACGTCAAACGTAGGTAGTCGTCACATTAATGTGACTGGACCATGAATCTGTTGTAGGTAGTCTTCAGAGAAGGCATTCAGTAATATTTCACAGGATACCTTGTCATACCTACCAGTATTGAAGCTGTAATTACCCCATTAGTTGTTGGATGATGAAAGTCTCTTCTGATGATTACAGTATGATCAGGGAATTTACATAAATGCATATTGAGGTTTCGTTTGAAGTTTTCAGATAAATGAATGAATCTGGTAACTGACTGAAGGATCCTATTACAATGCCCACTCTCGATATTGGGCCTTGACCAAACAATCTCACATGCAGCTTAAATTTCTATCTCAGTGGAATTGATTTTCTTGTCTACTGCGACATTTTGCATTAGTCTTTCCCTTCAATATATGCTCTTAAATTTTCTCCAGAAATCTCCCTGCTGTCAACCTCATGCTTTAACCAGCTTTCTATATTTTGTATTATGTGAGCTTCACAGTGTTTTAGAAGCAGCAACCTGTGTGAGTGCTTCAGCAGTTAACAACTAGGATTTTAATGCTCATGCCTGTGGGGGGCGGAGGATTTCTTTGGATCTTACACTAATACTTTCAGGTCTCCTTTAGCTACCATTATTTTTACTGGATAGAGAGTCACCTAAATTAAAAAATCATTGTGTGCACCCCATACACAGTCAACCACTGGGATAGCAGCCCCTGATGTGTAGTGCTCACCTGCTCCACTTAGGGGGACCTTACAGTTCACAATCCTATGTTGGAAGTCAGAGCCCAGTTTATTGCAGAACCTTCACAGTCTCTGGTTCAAGCTTTCCACTTGACTCAGAACCACAGAGCCACAATCTGTTCTCAGGACAATCATGTAGATTGTGAGCTTCACTGAAACTCCACAAGCATGGCTGGTGTTATCAACCTTCTCTGCCAGTTGCTGACATGATCCCAGTATGATCTCAGAACCAAATAACAGGCATTGTTCTTTCTCAATGTGTGCCACATTCTGCAGTTGGTAACACCCTGTTTCCCCATTGGCTGCCAGAATAGACTCTTCACCATACTGAATGTGCTCCCAACCATATAAACTGGATGTACATGGTGTTCCTTCTCATCCCCTTGGTACCATTATTTGGTTTACATTTGGACTGCCAAAGATTTGCATCTGCCTCCTCAACACAAGAAACAATGCTTTTTCCAGCAGATGTAGTGAGTCTCACTGGCTCAGCTTCAGTTTCAGTAGAAGACAGCAACTGGAATGTGTTGGGATTGGCGTAGCACCCTAAGTTCTCCCCGTCTCCCCTGATCTGCTGTGTAGGATGTCTAGATCTATCACTGACTCACCACTCACAGTTCAATGGACAAACAGTGATAGACCCTGTATTCCCTGCAGAAGAGACAGTATCCATAGGAGTGGGTAGTATTTGGGGTACCTTTGACACACGATTCTCAGTAGCCCTCCCAACACACCCATTTACAGCTACCTTCAAATCACTTGACGGTAGTCAAGGCACTTTCTAACTGAAGGACAACAACTAACTTGTCCCATGCCCGAGAACAGCATACACAGAAGTGCTGCATTGTGCCTGATGCAATATTTTACAGAGCAGTAAACAAATAGCATTAAACTATGTTTTTAATTTATAGGTCTGATTTGTTACAAACTTCATCAGTAGCCTTTTAGAACTGAAGTGATTTACAACCAAAATGAGATATCTGTGCTGTTACTTTAGAAAGTAATCAGTGAACTTTAAACAGTGTTTCAGAATTATGTCTTCCACAAGGAAGTGAAAATGTAGCAGGTAAGATAGTCAATCCATAACTCATCAAATTCAGTTTGTTGACCTTTGCAGCTTCCCTGAGAGGCCAATTTAAGTCATGTGGAATGGAGCTATTTGATACGGAGTTTAGTATCAAATGAACTATGAGAAAGTAAGGTACATTCTTCCATCATTGTCATTTCTTACCATGGCATACATAGTTTCACACAAATTAGTTGTGATTTTGTTAATGATACCCATGTCTAATTCTATTAATACGATATAGCCATGCCTGTGTTGTTCTGGTTACGATGCAAAGTTCCTTTGGACATGCATGCATGTTCAAAGTAACAGGCACTGCAGTGACCACAGCCATTATGAAACACATCAAATGAATTCACAATTGCAAATAAGGACAACCGTCAACTGTAGAATGGAATGATGACATTGAAAATTTGTGCCGGACCGGAACTCAAACCCAGATTTCCCACTTATCGCATGCAAGTCCAAAAGACCAGGCACTGCGGCAACCACAGCTGTTACAAAACATATCAAATGAATTTGCAACTGCAAATAAGAACTACCATTAGCTGTAGAATGGAATGACGACAATGAAAATTTGTGCCAGACACTCAAAGACAGATTTCCCGCTTATCGTATCTATCTGCCAATATCGGGCAAGCGACATTCAAGTACAACGTCTGACCTGTATGTGAATATACATAGTGGATGTATGAGTACAGGTCATAGATGCATGGTTGACAACATATGAACGTTTGGTCTGGCCATGAGTCATCCACAGATAGTCAAATGGTAAGGTGAATACACGCGATAAATAGGAAATCCAGATTAGAGTTTCATTGTCATCATTCCATTCTACAGTTGCAAGTATGATTTCACTTGATGTATTTCATGACAGCTGTGGTTGCCACAGTGGCTGTTCCTTTGGACTTGCATGTATGTCCAAAGGAACTTTGCATTGTAATCAGAATAACACAGGCACTACAATATCGTATTTATCTTCCGATACCAGGCAAGCAACTTTCAAGTACAAGATCTGACCTATACGAGAATATACAACGTTGGATGTACAAGTACAGGTCGCAGATGCACGGTTGACGACATATGGAGGTTTGGGCCTGGCCATGACTCGTGCACTGTTAGCCAAATGGTAAGGCGACCACACATGATAAATTGGCAATCAGGGTTCGAGTCTCAGACCGGCACAAATTTTCATTGTCATCATTCCATTCTACAGCTGATGGTAGTCCTTATTCACAATTGCAAATTCATTTGATGTGAATTCTGTCAATGGCTTACAAAAAGCCCAAATGATCAGATGTCAGAGAGGCATGAAAATACTTCAGGACTGCTTGTCACAAACAAATTGAAATGAATTACTTTAAAAAGCCTAGGTGATCAGATGTCAGAGAGGCTTAACTGAAATTTTACTTTGATGTGTTTCTCCCCCTCTAATTGTTTAAAGGTTTTCAGCTGAGGAGTAAGCTACCCACACTTAGTTCCATAGCAAAATCTGTTAATACGAAGATGAATGGAATATGATGTGTTAGAATGTTTCTCCAATAAATACTTTATAACACAGTCTGTGCAATTGAGTTTACTTTTCTATGCCGCTGTGACATCATATTTCTGTATTCTGAGTTCCATTTCGGCAAGGCATCATAACCGAACCTTCACACTTGTCAGCCCTCCTTAACCTTGTGATGCCGTTGTCCACCACAGTGGACAGCTGTTGAAGTCACTTCTTTGTTGTTTTTGGTATCCGGAGGCTGCAAATTCACACAGGGCACAGCAGCAATAGGGAGTAACTACTGGAGTGGACTGCATGCATTTGCAGATATTTAGGATTGATTAAAAATGCCAAAGTAGTGACATTAACAGCTGTCCACTGCAGTGGACAATTGCGCCAAAGGGTTATGAAATGATGGTCCATCACAACAGTGAATGGTCTGCTAAACAAATATAGTAGGGTTTTAATGATCCCCAAACAACTGCACAGAACTCTTTCTCACCTACATGGTAATGCTTCTCTAAGTTCAAGAGTAGTCTTCAGGCTAAAATACTCACTTTTCAGTGTCTCAATTTTTCACTAAAACTGCATCTACCCCATAACCACCAGTCAGTTGCAGTTGCAGTTCAGTCATGGCACTGATGTCCTACTGTGCCAGAATTGGGGAAAATGTCAGTGTCTTTAAGGTTATATAAAGATGTTTCTTATTCCTCATTCCATGAAAATTTGCTATCCCCGCACAGTTGTTTCTGTAGTATTCATGTCTTAGTTCTGGGGTTCTTCATGTCTTAATTCTGAAGTTCTTCGCTGAACACATACAGTAGGAATGTATTTCAGAGAAACTTATTGCATCAAAAATATATTGAACAACTGTGAGATCTGTTGTTGTCATGGTTGAAGTTCTTAGTCCAGTTTGATACAGTTTTCTACACTAGTCGATTCTCCTCAGCTCTGTATAACCACTGCACCCTACATGCATCTGACCCTGGTTGATGTATTCAAGCCTTAGTCTCCCTCTCCAATTTTTATGCCCACACTTCCGTCTATTACCAAACTGATGATTTCTTTATGTCTCACGATGTGTCCCGCCAACCAGTCCCTTCTTTCAGTTAAGTTGCACCACATATTTCTTTTTCTCCCAATTGAATTCAGATCTTCCTCATTAGTCATTCAATCTACCTATCACTACCCATCTTCAGTAGTCTTCTGTTACACCACATTTCAAAAACGTCAGTTCTCTTATTGTCTGAACTGCTTATTGCTCAGATTTCACTCCTATAGAAGGTTGTATTCAATACAAATACCTTTAGAAATGACTTCCAAACACTTCAATTTATATTAAGTGTTAAGAAATTTCTCTTTTTCACCAATCTGTACTTTAAATTCTCTCTACTTTGGCCATCGTCAGTTATTTAATTTCCCAAAGAGTAAAACTCGTCTAATACTTTTGGTCTCGCAGTTCCTACATCTACATCTACATCCATACTCCGCAAGCCACCTGAAGGTGTGTGGCGGAGGGTACCTTGAGTTCCTATATCGGTTCTCCCTTCTATTCCAGTCACGTATTGTTCGTGGAAAGAGGGATTGTCGGTATGCTTCTGTGTGGGCTCTAATCTCTCTGATTTTATCCTCATGGTCTCGTTGCGAGATATATGCAGGAGGGAGCAATATACTGCTTGACTCTTCGGTGAAGGCACGTTCACAAAACTTCAACAAAAGCCCGTACTGAGCTACTGAGTGTCTCTCTTGCAGAGTCCTCCACTGGAGTTATTACATTATTTTGAAATCTGATGTTCATTTTGCATACTAGTTGGAATAGTTTACTTATATTCGTCTTTCCCAAGGACCTCAATAAATCTGAGAGGTGGGCATCTACTCCAAGAGCCTTGTTTCAACTTCTTTTACAGTTCGATCAAATTCTTCTTGCAGTATTGTATCATTCATCTCAACTTCATCTGCTTCTTCTTCTCTTCCTATAATGTTGTCTTCTAGTTTGTTTCCCTTATACAGACCCACTAAGTATTTCTTCCGCCTCTCAGCCTTCCCTGCTTTGCCTAGTATGGACATGCCATCTGAGCTCTAAATATTCATGCATGTGCTTGCCTTATCTCCAAAGGATATTAAATTTTTCCATATACTGTGTCTGTCTTTCCCATAGTCATGCATACTTCTACAGCCGTGCATTTCTCCTGCTTTGCCAGTTTTCACTTCCTGTCAATCTCATTTTTTAAATGTCTGTAATCTCTTTTGTCTATTTCATTTGCTACATTTATATATTTTCTCCTTTGATAAATTACATTCAATACCTCATGCATTATCCATGGATTTCTGCTGGGCCTTGTCTTTTTGGCTATTTGATCCTCTGTTGTCTTCACTATTTTGTCTCTATGGCTACCCATTGTTTCCTCATATATTACTTACCCTTGTTCCAGTCAGTCATTGCCTAGCACTCCAATTGAAACTCTCAACAACCTCTGGTTCTTTCAACTTATTCAGATCCCATCTCCTGTAATGTATTACCTTTCTGAAATTTCTTCAGTTCTGCAGTTCATAATCAATAAATTATGGTCAGCATCCAGATCTGCCACTGGAAATATTTTGCAGCTAAAAATCAGGTTTTGTAAGCTCTGTCTTACCACTAAATAATATTCTGAAACTTTCAAGTGTCTCCACTTCTATTTTATACTTCTTACAATTTTGTGTACCTGTAAGGACAGTACTTGTGCTAACTAGATGCCCCAAAAATTTATTGAGTGACAAACATAAACTTTCTGTATTTTGCAATGACTGTTAAGCAACTTAGGCTTTCAAAAGTGGCTTCGGAGAGACACTATGTCAACCAAAGACAAATCATATATTTCATATATTACAGAAAGTGGTGAAAGTTGTCTGCCGACCCATTATTGAAACTGAGTGCACAGCTGCATAGATTATAAACCATGACTTTAAACCTGTACATTTCACCAGATTTTATGAAGTCACTCTTTCCCCAGTAAGTTTTGTTAGTATCAAACTGCCCATAGTGGAGAAATACATCGTTCGTTTCAGATAGTTCATGGCTTCATCTATTTATAGCTATGAATAGATAATAGGGCTGATAGCAGATCTGGATAACAAATGCGTATGCCAGAGATTCTCTTTTCAGTTAACTCGAGTACTACTGTAGGAGGTGGCAAGCCAGATGGTGACCTGAGGAAATGAAACAGGTGACCATTCAACTGGAGGAGAACTGGCCAGCAAACAGATTAATGCGCTCTGCATGGGTACCAACAAACAAAACTAACCACACTCATTTGACAAAAACAGAGTTTTACACTGTGTGTTGAACACTTTACATATCACATAATGCAACATTTCCTCTGAGAATATTATTGCCTTTATAATCACAAAATATGCCTAGAGGCAGACAAGCAAAGAGGCTTCTTTGGGACAACCTCTTCATCACAGAGTAGCACTTACATCCAATACCCTAAATTATTTGTTTTGTGTGTGTATTTTTTTTTTTTTTTTTTTTTTTTGGGGGGGGGGGGAAGACAATGACTACAAGTTTAACATCAGTAACACATTTCCTTTTAATTTATATTGGACAAAGCCAATAATTTATCTTATTAACAAGTTAGCAAATTCTACATTAATATTATTTTTAAATCTTTTTTGTTGTTGCATGTGCCACAACCCTATTTAAAATGGTTTTTATTATTAGTGCTGAAGTTTATTTTCTTTAGTTGCTTAGAGACAGAAGACAATACACTGCTCTGAAAAACTTAAGAGTGAGAAAGATAAAGTAACATAAGACATTAACTATTTGGTGAAAATGAATTAAAGTGTAGGTCCCCTAGTAGTGCATATAGAGTTGGACACTGCCCCACAAAATGAGGCAGTAGGGAAAAAAAAACCAATGTGTGTGAATCAGCAAACTGTTACAGTGCACTGTGGCAGTGTTCCTCATTACAACATGGCCTGGAGACATTTACATGACTTCACACAAGGAACGACTGTAAGGAGGACGAAGTGTGATGAGTGTAGCCCAGGAGTTTTGCATTGCTTACAGCACTGTTTTGCATTGCTTACAGCACTGTTTCACCACATACAGTGGGAGTCCTCTGAACCACAGGTCCTCTTAACCACAGGACTGCTGCCTGAAAGAGAGAAAATGGGTGACCATGCCCAACTATAGCAGCAGATGACTACTGCATTGTGCTACAGGCGAGAGGGACTCACATCAAATAGCAAGTGCGATTCTAATTACATTTAACAGGACTGCAAGGCATGCAAAATCTAGTTCTGCAGTGGCACTGAGATTGAACAGGGGTGGTCTCTCTGCCCGGCAACTAGTATGTTGCGTTCTGCTGACACCCATACATTGGCAGCACCATTTGTGATGGTGCTAAGAGGATGGAGATGGGACCAATGAGGAGTGGGGCTGTGTGCTCCTTTTGGATGACAGAAGATTCAGTAGTGATTTTTGAAGTACCCTCATATGGCTAGGAAGATGTAATGCAACCAGGAACACTGTTGAACATGATCATTTTGGTGGTCTAGGTGTTATAGTGTGGGGAGGCAAAATGTTGCTTGGGTGTACTGATCCCTAAATATTTGAACAAATAAAAAGATTCACACAAACATAGCTTTCGGCCATTAAGACCTTTGTCAGCAGTAGACACACATACACACACACACACACACACACACACACACACACACACACACACACGCACGCAGAACAAATTACACACACCAGTCATCATTACTGTGAAGCAGTACTCCTTCCCCATGTCCAACATTTCAGGAGTGAATTTGGCACTGACTTAATTTTTATGGATGAAAGTGCATGAGCACATCAAACAGCACAAGTGGAGCAGCTCTTGGAATGAGAGGATAGTCAGCAAATGGACCGAGCTGCCCATTTCTCAACTTGAATCCTATGGAGCACGTGTGAGATGTGGTGGGGAGACATACTGTAGCACGCCCACATGCATCAAAGATTGTTCAGCAGTTGTCAACTGGACTGGTGGATGAATGGAGTGTCCTACCACAAGAACTCCTTACCAACCTTGTGGCCAGCATGGGAGCACATTGCAGAGCATGCATTGCTGCCCATGATCATCATCCACCCTATTAAGAACCAAGTTTTGCCTTTTTAATGTCCATGAAAAAGATTATCACTTCTGTTCATTTCATTGCATATTTCTTTCAGTTACCTTCTGTACTACACTCTAGCAGTTCTTTCTATGTATGGTTCAAGTTCCATCGAGCCATTCAACTTGGCAGTGACACATAATGGTAAAGTTATTTTTGTCCTTTCATTTTTCACACCAGTGTACGTAAAACAACAAGATGGAAAAGTTCGATAGGCCACAACCCGGCTCTTCAAGATAATTCATTTTCTGTGGTAGTTTTCTGTGAATACCATGCTGAACTAAGTGCATTAATTGGTTTCACCACATGTCAATTCCAGTTAAGCTTTTTATGCAGCTGGAACAAATAATTTCATGTAGTGTACAAACAGTAAAATTTACTTCCATTACCAGCAGGCAAATAGCTTTCTCTGAAGAGAATATGTTACAAAAGTTAACAAGTTCAGCTGTAAATAATGAATTGGTATTAAATAGTAAGCCATTCTTTCAAAGAGTATTGAAAAGACAAGACAGAGTGAAGTGGATAAGTAATTAGAAGTGATTTTCTTATCTCAGTTCTCATAGGTGGATGCCACTATTGCATATTTCAGTGTGTCAGGGAACATGCCTTGAGTCATTGACTAATTACAAACATAGCTTATCAGTGCTCCAATCATGACAGCAGATGATTTCAGCAATTTTCAAAAAACACAAAAAAGGATATTAAATAGTGATTACAGCACTCTTCTGAGCAGTTGTATTTTTGAAACTAATACCCACTGATGGTGGAAGCTGTGTATACCAGAGTAAATCTAATGCCTCTGTAAATAGTTTTTTTTATATTCGCAACCACGTAAGAAAGTAATCACTGAAGCTACTGGTGAATAATCACCGTGTGCCACCATTTCTGACAGAGAAATTACCTGGTGACAGTATTTCATTCACTTGTTTTATTTGTGTCTTGTTTAATAATTCTTCACACTGTGTTTTACTTATCCTTAGTTTTTTTTAATTATTTTTTGTGTATAGTAGCGTTTCACTTTCCTGATAATACACTTTGGGATTTTACAGTACTGATGTGAATTGAATTTTAACTGTTGACTTCAAGCTGTCCTCTGGACTAGGTACAGCTCTATCACCCTGACCCAAGATGCTTTAAACCCACATGTTACCCATCCCCTGCTCTGCTTTCATTTAATCTTGCATTTGTTTGCTCTAAGAGAAATCAAGATTCAAAGTGCTGTAGGGACACGCTTAAAAATTTCAATTAAATTAATTCATCTGCAGTGTTTGTTTTGTGTATCTGTTCCCACTTCCCTTAACATGACTTCTGTGTGAGGTTAAGACTGTCATTGATTACAATTCTGCTGCATTGTATTCTTCTTTGATTATCTATGATTAATGATTTGTTCGTTTTACTGTAAAATCTTGACAATCATAGCACGATACAAACTTAACTTGATAAAGAAGGTTGGGTCTAAAACCAAGTTATCACAGGGTGCTTCACATGACTTTAAATTCTTTTTGGGAATCAGTCAGAAAATCAATATCAGTCTCCATAAACAATGAGTCTTCAGTTATAATCCCTCTAACTCCTTGAGTTACTTAGTACAGTTCCTATTGGTAGACTCTACCTCTCAGGAGCTAAAAGCTTGTTTTCTCCAGGTCAATTGTGAAACAGCACTGAAGGAGCCGTTCAGTACAATAACCTACAATGCATAATGTCTCAGGTTTAAAACTCAGTTTCATAAAGTTTTTTTGTTGTTCCCCCCCCCCCCCCCCCCCCACACACACACACACACACACAATGCTTGTGAAACACTGCAGCTGATTACTATTTCAGGAGAATAGTAAATGTTACATCCATGGCTACTATCAGTTACATTACATATTCAGTGTCTTACATTTGTGACATCTCACTGTGATGTGGAATGTGTCAGTAGGTTTACAAACAAGATACAGTTTCTCTGTGTAAGTGTGGCTGTATACTGGTCATTTACATAACTGAAACTTCACTTTAATCTTAATCTACAACAAACTTCAATGAGTGTAACCTGCAGATGGTAAATCATCTGTTTTATTTCACGTGCAGTGTAGATTCTTTGATTATTCACGTTTTCCTGAACTCTGAACAAATGTATAATATATAGATATTGTTTGCAGTTTGATGGTTCTGCATTGTAACTAACAATTGTATGTTGTGTCGAAATAAATAGTATTTTTACATGACATTTGGTGCCCCCAAGATACTGAAACACCTGCTGGAAAATTGCATTACACTTATGAAAAATTAAATTGCATGCCTGAACAATTCTGGTTCGACAATCCATTATTGTGGTTCATCCAGCTTGAAAGCCAATTTGACTTTGCCCACACTGACAAGAACTGAGAAAAATGCCATCATCAAGTGACTTGAAAAATTGTTCCATACCAAAGAACTTGGCAACCACACACCAACCCAACTAAATTGATATATCCTGAGGGATATATGGCTCTTAAGTCAAATTATATCCATTCACAGGTGCCACAACCACTTCTGCCAGGATGTAGAGTCCTCTGTAAGTACTGAAAATGAAAGTAATTGACCTATCTAAGCAAGTCACACCCCTACACATCTGGCACTCCAGCAATGTGTTGCAATTGTGGTGATCTTCCATCAGAAGCCAGTGTTCATCCACCATAAATAATATCTTCCAGTATCACAAAAAATTAGGAGCTGCAGCCCAGCAGTGTTCACCTCTCTCTGCCAGGGAAAATGCTGCCAGAAATCAATAGTGACTGCAGCTGATTCCAGGGCAACCACCATTACCAGTTTATAACAAGCCATTCTTCATTGATATGGGAGTTGCTGTCTCAGTTTACCCTTCTTTTCATCTTTCAAGATGAAATGCCAATGGCAGTCACCTGTACACTGTTCGAGGATCTTCCACCAAGGCCTACAGACATATCACTTTGCATCTCAACTCCAATCTTCAATGTGAATTCAAATGTAGATTCTATTTCACTTACATGCTCTGACTGACTGATGGAGCAGACTTATTATTTTATGGCCACCTTCTAGATAACTGCCATTGATGCATGCTTGACTTTACCACACAGTTGTCTATCGTGGACACTGACACCATGGTAACCAAGCTGGTATCAAAGTTATCTATGGTGATTCACCACACAATGACCTGCTTCACCTGTTACCTGAAGTTGCCCATCCATTGCCTCTCCAGTATTGGCAAAACACTCATTGGTGCACCAAACTGACGTCCCAGCAGGCCGACCAGTTTCCATAATACCTCATTAGCTACCACCAGACAAATTCAAGATACAAACCGCAAGGTATCTGTCAGCCATTAGATAGTAGCTGGTCATCACCACTTCACATTGAACCTAATGTGAGAAATGTGTGCTGCCCTTGAGATGGTTTTCATTAGCTTAGTGCCAGAACAATGTCTGACAGCTACATTCTGTCACATATTGAAGAATTCGTTATGCACATTCATGGAAAGACAGCTTTCTTCAACAAAGACCTCAGCTATGCTTTTCATCATATACCAACTGTACCAGAAGGTATAACCAAAACCACTATTTGTATTTTATTTTGACTATACACATTTGTGCTAATGCCTTTTGAACAGTGCGATCTCACCAACTTTCCAGCACTTCATGGGCAAGACAACTAGAGATTTACACAGTTATGTCCATCTTGATGAACAGCTTGTAATTTTGTCCACATTACAGTAACACAGCTCAATGATTAACCCACTAAAATATGTAATCAAAGTAAAATTCTTTGTGTACCTTGTCAATGCAAAAGGAATCCTGTCACTTCAAGACTGACTGGAAGCTATTTAGCAATTTGCACAGCACACAACAATATACGAATTTTGCTGTTTCTGGAGCTGTTTAGTTTATATCAAGTTTTTGTGTACAATCAAGCTTTGCTGGTACTCCAAGTTTGTAAGAGATTCACAAAAGCCTCAAGACATAGAGCAACAGACTGATTAAAATGAATGCAGCCTTTGCCAGAATAAAAGTTGCTATTTCAGACACAGCATTATTAACTCATACTCTGACATAGGTCTCATATATACAGTGGATGTATCATAAACTACCAATGGAGCTAAACTACAACAATTTGTAAAACTTGACTGGCAACATGACTATCACAAGCAAATTGGTCCACATATGACTGTGAACTGCATGTGACTTATGTCTCAATCAAAAACTTTAGGCACATACTTGAAAGTAGTCACTTCATCCTTATCAAAGAGCATTGTCAACTCGCTTTTACTGTGTGCCAGAAGCCAAACAAGGCATCATTGCAACTGGTGCAGCATTTAGACTTCATTCAGAAGTTCAGTACATATATTCCACATGTTGATGGTCATCAGACTGGACCTGCAGAAGCCATTTCGCGTTGATGCCCTCATGGATGAGCTTGATTTCATAGCACTCGCTGATGCTCAGAATGGAGACAACAAGTTGAATACACTTCTCATAGCATCATCAGGCTTATAGCTCTGGCATATTCAAATACTATGCTTGAAGTAGCATTAAACCGCAATGTGCAATCAGTCGTAACTCCACATTTCTGCCAGCAAGCAATTTTCTCTCTCTGCAGCCTCCCTCATCCAGGAGTAAAAGCTAGTACACGACTAGTGAAAAAGGCAATTCTTTGGCCAAATACCAAGCAGGATTGCACATCATTTGTCCGCCTGGGTATTGTTGCAGTTGCAACAAAATAACTCAGCACATTCTGACTTTGCTCGGTACTTTCACCCCAGCAAGTCAACCATTTAAACATGTCCATACTGGCACTGTGGGACTTTTAGTACTGTCTGAAGGAACCCATACTGCCTGACAGCGATAAACCATTTTTCTCATCAGTATGAAACATATTCAATGAAGGATGAAACAGCAATAACTATAGGCATGCCCTTCCTTTCTGAGTGGATTGCCCATTTTTTGTGTACCCCTACGCAGCTCTATTGATGAGGGCAAGTAGTTCAAGTCATGTCTCTGTGAAATACTTCCACTTTTGCCTGGTATCAATCAAAGTGGAATCTATGCCTATTAGCCCACCGCTGATGGTTCTGTGGAACAGGTCCTTTGACAATTAAAAATCTCACTTAGACTCCATGCCACAGAACATTTGACTCATAGTGTTCTTATTGTCTTATTAAATTTCCAGATTGCTTTTAAAAATGACCCAGAAGTGACAACAAGTGGAGGACGAGATTAGTGTTTAACGCCTGATCAACAACATGGTCATTAGAGACAGAGCACAAGCACAGATTAGGGGAGGATGGAGAAGGAAATCAGCCATGCACTTTCAAAGGAACCATCCCGACATTTGCCTGAAGCGAATTTGGGAAATCATGGAAAACTTAAATCAGGATGGTCCGACGCAAAAGTGACATCAGCTGAATTAGTGTATGGGTAAGCACTGCAACAACCTAAAAAATTCTTCTCTGACATATCAAAGAATGTCACTGAAGAAAAAGATTTAGCTGAATACCTACAACTGAAGACCGACCCTGCTGTTTCAGCGGAGCACCCTATCCAACAACCATTCTTTTTCTACATCTCGCATTCCTGCAAACAGATTTTCATCTGACATGATGCCATTTGAAAACATCTACAACTACTGCATGATGGCCCCTATACACACTGGCATGCCCCAACAAAATATTCGATCAATGGCACTTCCATCACAATATCCATTGACAGACTTAAGCCAGCATTTACATTGGTGACGCATTAACACCAGTTCAGAGAGAGCATCTAACATTGAACACTACCAATTACGATTCCACGATAACACTCGATGTTGCCAGCTTTCTACTACCATTGCCTGTACGTCTGAGTAAACCTTCAGTCATTACTCTTTCTAGTCATCGTGTAAGCTTCAACTCCAAATATCACTGTCACTCGTATGGAGAGTGGTGTGTACCGCAAACTGCCTGCTGTATTATATGTACCATGTAGATTCTTTGATCACAGATGTTGTCTCTGGACATAGAACAAAAGAATGACAGATGGATATTCTTTGCAGTTTGATTGTTACACAATTTAATTCATTGTATGATTGTGTTGAATAAACAGTATTTTCAATGATAAACCCAAACACATATAAATCCCAAACATTCAGAAATTAATCTATGAAGTAGAAGGATTTGTCAAGCATAAATTATTTCCATTTGTTTTTAGAACTCTCACTCCATGACAGCACTGTTACTGCAAAGGAACTTGGCTGAATATTTTTATGAATAATTACTTTTCTCCTTCCTGTGGAAGAGTAAGGTTAGTAGAGCCTTTTTTTGTTCCTAGTGTTATATTTATGAATACTGGTATTTTTCTAAAATTTCAACTAGTTGCTCACAATGAACTTCATAAGAGTGTACATTTATTGTGAGGATGTTGTTTGTATTCCAAGTTTCTTTTAGGTAATAATGACTTCAATTATGGAAACCAGGTATCCTCACATGTTTTTGTGCAATGGGTATTTTGTGTCTGTGTGTAGAAAGGTCTGAGGACATTATTCCTTAAAACATTAGCAAAATCAGTAACTTTCTGAGACCTTCACCATGATAATCAACAAACACACATAGAAAAAAATATTCCTTATCTCAGGCACTTGGGAAGGTCTGTAATAGTTGAGTTCCAGTTTTGATCAGTATGCACAACCTACAATTTGGTACATTCAGTGTTAAATATTTCCTTTCAATGAAGCACTATTGTTATTCATGATGATATATCCCACTTTGTACAGAATTGAATCAACCTTGTTTTTTCTAAGTTAAGTGATAGCATTTACTGAGAAACAAACAATAATTTTTCTGAATGCTTTGTTCCTTGCTCCTTCTATTGTTGCTCTTCTATTGGGCTTAAATAGAGGGATTGCTTTATTAGCAAAGTACACTATTTCTGCTATACCACATAAAGATGGAAGGCTATTTATATACAGTACTAACATAATTGGTCCCAAAATTGAAATCAGTGGGACATCAGCAATAACTTGTCCCCATTCATCCATTGTGAAACCTTCATGAACTATCTGACGCGATCCTTTACTTCCTATTAGCTAAATATGATGTGAACTTCTTACATTTTACAAATTGTTAAAGATACCAAAACAAAGTTTGTGGTAAATGACAGACCAAGTAAACAGTCAAAAAAATGCTTGACGCAACAAGAGAGCCTGGCAAAAGAGCTGCACTTGGTGGTGTCTACACTGCAAAAGCCAATTCCAGCCACCTTGCCTTTCAATTTAAGGATAATTCTTGAACTATTTTGCCAAAACACTAACAAGTGCTGCACTAGTGCTTATCAGCATGTTGGTCCATCTTTGGAAACACTAAATAACAGTGATTCTTTATGGCATGCATTCTACAAATCCTGATGTAACAAGAAAAGTGAATCATCTGACCATGCAACATTTCAGGGTCAACTGCTAAACAGCACGAAGTTCAACAATGTGCACTGAATAGCATGTACCAAAATGCTTGTGCCTAGACCAGCACTGAACTCTTCTCATCAGATCTGCCACTGATCGCCGCCTATCCCAATTTACTGTGTGGGTAAGCCACTGGCCATTATGTTCTGTGATGAGGTGTGACATCCAACACCATGTCACCTTCTTACAGTTTCACCACTCTTCAATCACTTTCCATGGAAGCTAATGACAGTGGAAAGTGGACAGTTGATCAGCTTCGCCATTACTGAGATGCCAGCTCCCAAGTACCTGGCCATAACAATCCGTCCTTTGTCAAAGTTGTCATATTTCCTCATTTGCACTCCAAATCATCAGTAGAACAATTCCCCATTTGTCTTTGCTGTGCTCGTAAACTTTCCTTTCGCTGCATCACATGCCTCAAACACTACCAGGTGCCATTCAATGTCGCAGTGGGCAGTGGTCATAATGTTCTGGCTCACCAATGTATTTCTGCTATGAGCGCACTTCCAAAATTTCGGTTCTAGGTGGTTTTCAGAGTAACCATTTAGCACTGTTTTGCAGGATGTCTTATCACACTTTCCACTAGCAAATCTGTACATTTCTGAACTGACCATTGGATGATTAAAGTCTCCTCCACTGATGATAGTACAATTGCATAACATAGACAGTATTATGGAAAGGATAGATTGCTATTCACCTTAGAGCAGAGATGGTCTCAGCAGCCAGAGACAGTAGTCACATGTGTGTGATTTGTGTTTGCATGAATGCATAGGTGTGAGTTGTGCCTATCTGTGACTTAACACCTCCACTATATGGTAAGTAGCAATCTATCATTTTCATAATATTGTCATTATTCCATTCTGGACCTTCCATTGTTTGATTACAGAACATACGTATTTAGTGAGCAGATGTTTCTCTAAAGTTTGCTGTTCGATCTGGTATGAGTCTGGAGGTCAATAGCAGGACCTAATTACAAGTTGATGCCCACCCTCAATACTGAGTCTTTAGTCTTGATCAAACAATCTCAAAGGCAGCCTGAATTTATATCTTAGTAGATATGAGTTACTTTCACACTGCAACTAATACACCACACCATATCCCATTAGCCTCTCTTTTCAGTATAAACTCAGATTTACCTTAAAATAATTACTGCTCTCAATTTCCAGTTTTCGAAATCTTTCTGTAACTAGACTTATGTTAGCTTCATTTCTTTTTAGGAGTAAATCAAATTTGGGCACTTTGCTGTGAATGCTTAAGCAGATGATGACAAAGATTTTAATAGCCTCATTGTAATTCCCTGAACAGGTTGTAGGGAAACCTAATCTAAGACACTCTTGTGTCCACCCCACACAAAGCCAAATTGGTAACAACATCTTATGAGTAGTGCACCCATGAGCCATTTAGGAGGGATTATACATTTCTGAACCCTGTGGCATTAGTGAAGGAAGTAGCAGGCTAGAATGACGCAGAAACTTCAGTCTCCGAACCAGTGGGCCATGATCAGTTCTGAGGAAATGGTGTGGATTGTAAAATTCCTTGAAATTCCATGAGCAAGGCTGGTCTTCTCAAACTTCTTGGCCAGTCACTGGAATTATCAAAGTATAACTCAAAGTCGAGACAATAAACAATGTTCATTCATGTGTGAGCCACAATCTGCTGCTGATAGCACCCTGTTCACCCAATGGCTACCAGATCAGCCTCTTCAAAACAATGAGTGAGTCCTTTAGGCACACACAGATTGCACAAGGTGATTCTTCCTAATCCTGAAACCACTTCCCAAATGAGTACCACTACTTGCCATAAGTTCAAACTGCTGACTATTAAAAGACTTCAATCCTTTCTATTTGCTTCACCCTGACACTGGACACAGCAAGCTTCCCATCTACATCTACGTCTACACTCCACAAGCCAACAGACAATGTGTGCCAAAGGGTACTTCTGATGCCACTATCTGAACCCCCACCTAGTTCCAATTGTGATTGGTGCATGGACAAATGTTTGTCGGTAAATCTCTGAATTTGCTCTGTTTTCTTGAATTTTCTCACTGTGGTAATTTTTGTGAGGTAGGAAGTAATATGCTGTCCAACTCTTCCCATAGTGTACTCCCTTGCAATTGCAACAGCAAGCCTCTCCATGATGCATGCCATTTCTCTTGTAGCATCTGAAACCAGAGATTATTGAGCATCTCCATACCCTTCTCATGCCAACTAGATGATCCTGAGACAAAACGTGTCATTCTCCATTGGATCTTGTCTGCCTCTTCTATTAATTCAACCTGGTATGGGTCCCATATTGCAGATCAATACTCAAGAATTGGGTGAACGTGTATTTTGTAAGTGTTTTCTTTCATGGATGAATTATATTCCCTTAAAATTCTTCCTATTACTTTCAGTCTAGCACTTGCTGCTTCTACCATTTATTTATGTGGTCATTTCACTTAAGGTCACTGCTAGGTATCTCTGCAGCAATTACTGCTTCAGTAATTTGTCACCAACAGCATAAATATGCAGCAGTGCATATCTTCCCCTATGTATGTGCAATAAGTTAAATTTATTTACAAGCAGGATCACATGCCAGTCCCTTGATCATTCATCACTCAGTTCAATGCTCTCTTGACATTGCCACTTTCTTACGGGCAATCACGTCTTTGCAAACATCATGGAGCTAACGACATTATTCACTATATCATTTATAAATATGTAATTTGCATCACACTGGCTGAGTTTTAGTGCTTAAAACTTGATAGTAAGGGGCATGAGTTTAGTTACTCGGGTTTCCATTGATCTCTGCTTCCTTCATTCAGAACCCAAGACCTACCACTAACTGTCCATTCACAGTCAAGCCAGCATTTAGTGATAGGACCTTTAGTTCCTGGACAGGAGACAATACCTGTGGAAATGATTATTACTTGAGGTACATCATTTTTCTTATTTAATTTAAATATGTATCACTAGTAAAGTGAATAATTTCAAGGACAAAATTGTTCATTTTCATTAAATCTAAGCTACTTCACAGGCTGAGTTAGACTGCACAGTCAAAAGTAGTTGGAAAAAAAGGGTGGCTTGAATGAAAAATAAGAAGGGCACAAAATGCTGTCTCTCAAAATGACATCCATCTCATCCGAAAACTTTCTGGGGCCCATAGTTTGCCCTGTAAAGGATAAAAATAGCAAACTTCTGATCACAAAAGATGAACAAGCTGTCTAATGTGCTGGTACTTACACCAGCCCAATCACTTAAAACCTACAACTTCAAAAATGAGCCAAAAAGGCAAGAGCTAATGGTAAGAATAGGTTATACCAGAGAAGCAGAGGTACTCACAGCAATCAGAACACTTACAAACAATAAAGCAGCTGGTTTGGAGGTGATGTCAGCTGAAATTTTGAAATATGGAGATCTGAATTCAATTCATCACCTTCCTAAACTGTGCAGTACCTGTTGGCAAACAAGGCAAATTCCACAAAACTGGAGGCATGGCATCATCATTAAATTACTGAAGAAATGAAATGTAACCAAACTGTCTTGGTACCAGACAAAGTCTTTTGCCTCATTCTTCTACAGTGGATACAAGAAACAGGCAAGGATGCACTTTGAAACCATTTCTTTTCACATTAGTCTTAGACTTCATAATAAGAAAAACTATGCACAACACCCACATGCGTATATGACTGAACGAGAAATCTTGGCTTACACATCTGGATTTTGCTGATGACTTCATTCTTCTGGTAGGAACACCACGAACTTTACAACTAATGGCTACCAAACCAGATGTAATGGCTAGTTCTATAGAGCAAAAAATAAACAATGATAAAACAAAAACCATGAGTATAAAAAATGGAAATGTATCTCCTCAAATTATAGTGCAACAGAAGATACTACAAGATGCTGACCAATTTCTATATCTCGACAGTTGTATCTATAACAATGGGGACATAGATGCAGACATCATAAGCAGAACTAGAAAAACTTCTGCTGTTTTCCAAAGAATTCAGTTCATATATAGCATCCTGCCAATGAATATATATGCTTCCGGGGTCGACAGAAGCGTCCGATCCCACGCGTCGGCTTTGACCCGTGACGTAAGGGTGTTGTCGTGTGTGACGTCATGACGGCGTGGAGTTTGGTTTGAGTGTGGCTGTCTCCAGTTCTGTTTTATCTTATTTTATTTACTTTTCTGATCTGTTCATTCTATCTCGTGAGATTTTTTTTAAATTTAAAAACACTTATTACTTATTTTAATTATCTGTTTCCTCCAATTTCTGTTTTAGTTTATTATATTTATCTTTCTGATCTGTTCGTTCTATCCCGTGAGATTTTTTTTTTAAAAAGACAAAAAACACTAATCAGCTACTGAAGCATCTTTATCTTCTATGGGTTGCAGGGGTTACGACCCCTGCGGAGGTGGGTGGGTATTCATGCATGGCTGTCTTCACTTACACGTTGTAGCTACGCAAGGCGTCTAAATTTGTTTATATTTAGTTTGCCCCCCACCCAAAACACCCCATTTCCCGCGCTTGTCCCGTTAGTGTCATTAGGCTTCTTGTGGAAAGTGTGTGTGTGTGTGTTTTTGTTTCCGCCATATTTGTGACGTCATGGGTCAAAGCAGACGGGCGGGATCGGACGCTTCCGTATTTCCTGCTTCCGATATCTGGAAAAAGTCAGCAAAATTACCACACAAGCTCGATTATTTTCACCAACAATTCTTGAGGCAAATTTTTAAGATCAGCCATTTTGACCACAATTCAAATGATGAAGTGCTGACAAGAAGTGTTCTATGCAGCATGCATAAAGTCACTGCTGAAAGAAGACATGCTTGCAGAGCATGTTCTACTCCTGAAAGGTGGGAGAATTGCCAAATCAGTACTGTTGTGGAACACAATCTACATCTACATCTACATCCATACTCCACAAGCCACCTGACGGTGTGTGGCGGAGGGTACCTTCAGTACCTCTATCGGTTCTCCCTTCTATTCCAGTCTCGTATTGTTCGTGGAAAGAAGGATTGTCGGTATGCCTCTGTGTGGGCTCTAATCTCTCTGATTTTATCCTCATGGTCTCTTCGCGAGATATACGTAGGAGGGAGCAATATGCTGCTTGACTCTTCGGTGAAGGTATGTTCTCGAAACTTTGACAAAAGCCCGTACCGAGCTACTGAGCGTCTCTCCTGCAGAGTCTTCCACTGGAGTTTATCTATCACCTCTGTAACGCTTTCGCGATTACTAAATGATCCTGTAACGAAGCGTGCTGCTCTCTGTTGGATCTTCTCTATGTCTTGTATCAATCCTATCTGGTACGGATCCCACACTGCTGAGCAGTATTCAAGCAGTGGGCGAACAAGCGTACTGTAACCTACTTCCTTTGTTTTCGGATTGCATTTCCTTAGGATTCTTCCAATGAATCTCAGTCTGGCATCTGCTTTACCGACAATCAACATTATATGATCATTCCATTTTAAATCACTCCTAATGCGTACTCCCAGATAATTTATGGTATTAACTGCTTCCAGTTGCTGACCTGCTATTTTGTAGCTAAATGATAAAGGATCTATCTTTCTGTGTATTCGCAGCACATTACACTTGTCTACATTGAGATTCAGTTGCCATTCCCTGCACCATGCGTCAATTCGCTGCAGATCCTCCTGCATTTCAGTACAATTTTCCATTGTTACAACCTCTCGATACACCACAGCATCATCTGCAAAAAGCCTCAGTGAACTTCCGATGTCATCCACCAGGTCATTTATGCATATTGTGAATAGCAATGGTCCTATGACACTCCCCTGCGGCACACCTGAAATTACTCTTACTTCGGAAGACTTCTCTCCATTGAGAATAACATGCTGCGTCCTGTTATCTAGGAACTCCTCAATCCAATCACACAATTGGTCTGATAGTCCATATGCTCTTACTTTGTTCAATAAATGACTGTGGGGAACTGCATCGAACGCCTTGCGGAAGTCAAGAAACACGGCATCTACCTGTGAACCCGTGTCTATGGCCCTCTGAGTCTCGTGGACGAATAGCGCGAGCTGGGTTTCACATGACCGTCTTTTTCGAAATCCATGCTGATTCCTACAGAGTAGATGGATACAGAAGTAAGTGACCTTATAATGTCTGGAAATTAACTTTTGCAAAGGATCTTCAATGCATGGACATGAACTGAGAAGAAACTGAAAACCTGGCAGCTGATCGAGTTCATTGGACGAAACTTGTTGCCAACATTGTAGGAACTAACTGAGACTGTGCTACTTACCAATCATTAAATGAACTGCATATAACCATACACAAAAATAATCCATTTTAAATGTAGCATTATACCCTACAACAATTTTATTCAAATCATGCAATTAACTTAATACATGCAACATCAAGTTAATAAAATGATGCTCATGAATGAAAATTTGTTATGCTCTTACAGATGTTAATTGTATTTGCTTCTAGAACACACTGAGGATTAAAGATACTTGGATGACAACCATTAGTATTGAACTTTTCATTCTCTTATGTCAAATGATCTGTTCTTTATTGTAGCATATATACTACTAGATTATGAAACAGATACGTTAGCCTAAATCACACTTTGGATTACCACCTAACCACTATCATTCTGTGGCTTTTGAGCCGTTTACCCATACCTGTTCAGTAGAATGTTAGAACGGTTCTCAATCTTCAAAGTAAATAAACACAATGAACAAGGTTTACTTTAGAAGTTGTAACCAGCCTCATTAAATGAGTCATCAAACTGGCTTATTCTGTACAGATGATAGAAAGCTGGATGATGCCAAGGATACGAAGCAGAACGTTGTAGTTATGTAATAAACAAGTGTCGTTCCCAGCGGTTGTTTTCAAATCATGGAACATATTATTGGGATATAATGGGAGAGCGAGAAAAGGTTTCGTAAGTACGTGCAGAAGGCATTAAAATGGCTTCACATCAAGCATACTCACTGTTGACTGATGAAACACTGTCACCGTTAAATACGTTTGTTAAGCACCATCATTGTAAGCAACAGAATCCGTCTCAAGGAACAGAATAACATTTAATGTGTTGATCAATGAACTGAGAACCATTCCTTCGTATTAGCACAAGCTACATCACACATTCGAAAAAAAAATCCGTTGCTAAATTTCAACTGTCCAAGCTTAGATATCTATTAAAAAATTTAATAGTAAACAACCACGTACCCTATGACAAATGCGAGAAGCTGTCTCCTTCCAACCTCGTAACGGGTAGCAAGTCGTATGCTGCTCACAGAAACCAGTCGTTTCAGTTCGAAAAATTTGCAATCTGGACCACCAAGCTCGAATCCCTTCTCCATTATGTTGTCTTGAGCTCTCATTTATTACTGTGTACAGATTTTACACCATTCGACACCCCACACGTACACAGCAGTAAAAGTACACACAAATGCAAAATTATCGTGTTTTATTATTTTCATTCTAGGGGCACCATTCCGTTTCAGTAACTAAGTAAGCGAAACTAGGACTCGAAACGTAAATCTTACCCCCCCCATTCGAAGTACTTATGTAATTTGAACGCCTCACGTCGCTCTGTTCCGTGTTTGTTTACGATCTTAAACCATTGACCTTAATGAATAGTTGTACCACTTTTGCACCAAATTCATTTACTTTCCGTCAGTTTTTAGTTAAGATTCGACTATTAAAACCGTACTGTCATTCATGAAGTGAAGTACACTTATTGGACTATTTTCGGTGACATTAAATTGTTTGTGTTCGGCAATTAGGGTGTACACACACTACAACAATACAAACACGCTAAAAGATAGTCCCAGTCAGCTGACACCATGGATAATCTCTTTGGCTGGCTGGCAGTGTTCAGACACTACAAGTAAGCAGGCTGTGCAAGTAAACGCTAATTCACACTGGCCGTCACTTTGCGTCAGGTCCTGCGACGTCAAAACATATTGCACAATCCACATCAAATGGCAGCATTACCATCGGCTGTCACTGGATCGTCACGTTACGTCAAGCCAGTCCACTGGCGTCGATTTTATTGTAAACCCAACTGAAATATCAGTGTGTTTAAATGAATAAAGGTCGATTCACACTTAACGGAACGTCTCCGCCACAAGATCGTCCGAGCATTCGCACTATCCGGAACGTCAACGTAACGTCCTGTGACGTCACAGAAGGTCTCACAAATTTGGCTTTGTTTATTTACAGTTTGTGTGACGACTGACGAAGGAACTACCGGAAGCGTGCAGATGCCTAAATTGAGTTTAAGAAGTTTGGCAGTGATTAGATAACACTTGATGAAGAAGAAGAAATGCAGCGGAGGAAGATGTGGGTTAGAAATAAGTTGAAACGCAGAGACAACGACGGAGAGTTCCATACACTATACAAGGAACTGGAGGACGAGGAACAGTCCTTCTTCAGCAAGTATTTTAGAATGTCGAAACAGCAGCTTTTTTTTCTTGCAAAAATAAGACTCAGTCCATGATTACAAAAAAGGCCTCGAGGTTCAGACAACCAATATCACCACGGCAGAAGGTGATGATGTGCTTAAGGTAAAATCAGTTGGACATTTCCATGAATGTGTTTTTGCTGTCACTTCTGTTACACACTGTTTGTTGTAAACTACTTGTATTAAACATATTTTTAAATTTTGTCACCACATAGACTTAAGTTACTGTACAGTTTTAGTTAATGCTATTCCACATGTGAAACGGTGAGCAAAATACAAGTAACTGCGTCTGTTTCTTTTTTTTTTTTCTCCGCTCTGTGGGTTAATACAGTTTTAATTCTCAAGAAGTAATTTACGAAAAATAAGTGGTGTTGTACAATACCTCTTGTTGTCAGTTTATAAATTTTTGCCATTTGAACCAATATGGGATAGTTTCATGGGTAAGTCCCACACTATACTTGATGTAACACTTGTTAACTCTGTGAAGGCCACTGTTACACTCGCTGAAGCTCCACCATCTGTCGTAGAAATTTGTCTGAGTTTGTAAGTAAATGCTTTGGTTGGCTAAATGTAAAGAAGCAGGTATTTCTTCATACTTGTTACAAAAAGTTTTGCCATTGAAACAACTTTCTAGCTACAGGCCTCTCCATTGTGTGTACATACAGGGTGGTCCATTGATAGTGACCGGGTCAAATATCTCACGAAATAAGCATCAAAAGAAAAACCTACAAAGAACGAAACTCGTCTAGCTTGAACGGGGAAACCAGATGGCGCTATGGTTGGCCCGCTACATGGCGCTGTCATGGGTCAAACGTGTATCAACTGCGTTTTATTTAAATAGGAACCCCCATTTTTATTAGCTACATTTTCGTGTAGTACGTAAAGAAATAGGAATGTTTCAGTTCGACCACTTTCTTCGCTTTGTGATAGATGGCGCTGTAATAGTTACAAACGTATAAGTACGTGGTATCACGTAACATTCCGCCAGTGCGGGCGGTATTTGCTTTGTGATACATTACCCGTGTTAAAATCGACCGTTTGCCAATTGCGGAAAAGGCGGATATCGTGTTGATGTATGGCTATTGTAATCAAAGTGCCCAACGGACGTGTGCTATGTATGCTGCTCGGTATCCTGGACGATACCATCCAAGTGTCCAGACCGTTCGCCGGATAGTTACGAAATTTAAGGAAACAGGAAGTGTTCAGCCACATGTGAAACGTCAGCCACGACCTGCAACAAATGATGATGCCCAAGTAGGTGTTTTAGCTGCTGTCGCGTCTAATCCGCACATCAGTAGCAGACAAATTGCGCCAGAATCGGATATCTCAAAAACGTCGGTGTTGAGAATGCTACATCAACATTGATTGCACCCGTACCATATTTCTCTGCACCAGGAATTGCATGGCGACCACTCTGAACGTCGTGTACAATTCTGCAATTGGGCACTTCCAGCATGATGGATGTCCAGCACATAGCTCGTGTGCGGTTGAAGAGATATTGAGTAGCATATTTCACGACAGGTGGAGTGGTCGTCAAAGTACAATACCATGGCCCGCACGTTCACTGGCTCTGACGTCCCTGGATTTCCTTCTGTGGGGAAAGTTGAAGTATATTTGTTATCATGATCCACCGACAACGCCTGACAAATGCGTTAGAGCATTGTCAATGCATGTGCGAACATTACGGAAGGCGAACTACTCGCTGTTGAGAGGAAAGTCTTTACACGTTTTGCCAAATGCATTGAGGTAGACAGACATCGTTTTGAGCATTTATTGCATTAATGTGGTATTTACAGGTAATCACACTGTAACAGCATGCGTTCTCAGAAATGATAAGTTCACAAAGGTACATGTATCACACTGGAACAACCGAAATAAAATGTTCAAACGTACTTTCATTCTGTATTTTAATTTAAAAAACCTACCTGTTACCAACTATTCATCTAAAATTGTGAGCCACATATTTTGACTATTACAGCACAAACTATGTGCCGAACATCCATCATGTTGGAAGTACATCGCCATTCTGTCATGCAGCGAAACATCTTGTAGTTACATCAGTAGAACATTACGAAGGAAATCAGCATACATTCCACCACTTAGATTGCCATTGATAAAACGGGGGCCAGTTACCCTTCCTCCCATAATGCCTCACCACACATTAACTCGCCAAGGTCGCTGATGTTCCATTTGTCGCAGCCATCGTGAATTTTCCGTTGTCCAATAGTGCATTTTATGCCGGTATACGTTACCACTGTTGGTGAATGACGCTTCGTCGCTAAATAGAAGGCATGCAAAAAATCTGTCATCGTCCCGTAATTTCTAGGACTGTACACGACGTTTAAAGTCGTCGCCATGCAATTCCTGGTGCATAGGAATATGGTATGGGTGCAATCGATGTTGATGTAGCATTCTCAACACCGATGTTTTTGAGATTCCCGATTCTGGCGCAATTTGTCTGCTACTGAAGTGCGGATTAGACGCGACAGCAATTAAAACATCTACTTGGGCATCATCATTTGTTGAAGGTCGTGGCTGACGTATCACATGTGGCTGAACACTTCCTGTTTCCTGAAATAACGTAACTATCTGGCGAACAGACCGGACACTTGAACGATGTCGTTCAGGATACCGAGCAGTGTACATAGCACACGCACATTGGTTATTTTGATTACAGTAGCCATACATCAACACGATTTCAACCTTTTCCACAATTGATAAACAGTCCATTTTAACATGGGTAATGTATCACGAAGCAAATACTGTCCGCACTGGCGGAATGTTACGTGATACCACGTACTTATACCTTTGTGACTATTACAGCGCCATCTATCACAAAGCGAAAAAAGTGGTCCAACTAAAACATTCATATTTCTTTACATACTACACGAATATGTAATAAAAATTGGGGTTTCCTGTTTAAAAAACGCAGTTGATATCCGTTTGACCCATGGCAACGCCATGTAGTGGGCCGACCATAGCGCCATTTGGTTTCCCCTTTCAAGCTAGACGAGTTTCGTTCTTTGTAGTTTTTTCGTTTGATGCTTATTTCGTGATATATATATAGGCTTCTGTGGAATAATGGATGTACTGTATTTGTCATACAGTGAAACTGCACTATAGATAAACTGTGACAACTGACGGGAAGCATGGAACTTCAAAACTTTTGAAAATTCAATTTGTATAGTAATGTACATGCATGTTATGTCATATGTAGCATATTGTGAAAAGTTGTGTACATTGTAAGATATGCTAGATAAGTTTTCTATATGGCTGTTTATTCATGACTAATGTCTTTCAGGTACTTGGCAACTGGTGACTCCTTTCTGACAATGGCGTTCAGCTTCTGACTTGGACATTCAACTGTCCATTATATAGTGTAAGGCGTCTGCCAGCTTATAATTGATACAATGCTGCCTGACAGAAGAAGACTGGCAACACATAGCACAACAGTTTTGGGATGTCTGAAATTTTCCTAATTCTATAAGTGCAATTGATGGGAAACATATTGCTATTGTGGCTCCTCCATACAGTGGATCCAAGTTTTTTTAATTACAAACAAACATATTCTATAGTACTTCTTGCACTAGTTGATGCGAACTATAATTTCATAATCGTAGACATTGGGTGTTATGGTAAAAATAGTGGTGGGGGCATATTTGCCCATTCTAAGTTGGGGAAAGCTTTGGAACTTGGCAAATTGCAAGTGCCAGAAGACAAGAGACTTCCTGATACAGATGTTGCAGTGCCACATGTGATTGTTGGTGATAAAGCCTTCCCATTAAAACATGATTCATCAAGACTGTATCCAAAAAATGCACAGAGCATAACTTAATCATAGCTAACACTTGGTTCAAGAATCATAAAAGAAGGTTGTATACCCCTTGAAGAATCCTGGAGATACTAGAAGGCATCAGATAGATTATATAATGGTAAGACAGTGATTTAGGAACCAGGTTTTAAATTGTAAAACATTTACAGGGGCAGATGTGGACTCTGACTACAATCTGTTGGTTATCAACTGTAGATTAAAACTGAAGAAACTGCAAAAAGGTGGGAATTTAAGGAGATGGGACCTGGATAAACTGACTAAACCAGAGGTTGTACAGAGTTTCAGGGAGAGCATAAGGGAACAATTGACAGGAATGGGGGAAAGAAATACAGTAGAAGAAGAATGGGTAGCTCTGAGGGATGAAGTAGTCAAAGCAGCAGAGGATCAAATAGGTAAAAAGACGAGGGCTAGTAGAAATCCTTGGGTCACAGAAGAAATATTGAATTTAATTGATGAAAGGAGAAAATATAAAAATGCAGTAAATGAGGCAGGCAAAAAGGAATACAAATGTCCCAAAAATGAGATCGACAGGAAGCGCAATATGGCTAAGCAGGGATGGCTAGAGGACAAATGTAAGGATGTAGAGGCTTATCTCACTAGGGGTAAGACAGATACTGCCAACAGGAAAATTAAAGAGATCTTTGGAGAAAAGAGAGCCACTTGTATGAATATCAAGAGCTCAGACGGAAACCCAGTTCTAAGCAAAGAAGGGAAAGCAGAAAGGTGGAAGGAGTATAAAGAGGGTCTATACAAGGGCGATGTACTTGAGGACAATATTATGGAAATGGAAGAGGATGTAGATGAAAATGAAATGGGAGACACAATTCTGCATGAAGAGTTTGACAGAGCAGTGAAAGACCTGAGTCGAAACAAGGCCCCGTGAGTAGACAACATTCCATTAGAACTATTAATGGCTTTGGGAGAGCCAGTCCTGACAAAACTCTACCATCTGGTGAGCAAGATGTATGAGACAGGCGAAAAGCCCTTATATTTCAAGAAGAATGTAATAATTGCAATCCCAAAGAAAGCAGGTGTTGACAGATGTGAAAATTACCGAACTATCAGTTTAATAAGTCACAGCTGCAAAATACTAACACGAATTCTTTACAGACGAATGGAAAAACTGGTAGAAGCCGACCTCGGCGAAGATCAGTTTGTATTCCATAGAAATGTTGGAACACATGAGGCAATACTGACCCTACGACTTATCTTAGAAGAAAGGTTAAGGAAAGACAAACCTACGTTTCTAACACTTGTAGACTTAGAGAAAGCTTTTGACAATGTTGACTGGAATACTCTCTTTCAAATTCTGAAGCTGGCAGGGGTAAAATACAGAGAGCGAAAGGCTATTTACAATTTGTTTGGAAACCAGATGGCAGTTATGAGAGTCGAGGGGCATGTAAGGGAAGCAGTGGTTGGGAAGGGAGTGAAACAGGGTTGTAGCCTCCCCCCAAACTTATTCACTCTGTATATTGAGCAAGCAGTGAAGGAAACAAAATAAAAATTCAGAATAGGTATTAAAATCCATGGAGAAGAAATAAAAACTTTGAGGTTCGCCGATGACATTGTAATTCTGTCAGAGACCGCAAAAAACTTGGAAGAGCAGTGTCTTGAAAGGAGGATATAAGATGAACATCAACAAAAACAAAACGAGGATAATGGAATGTAGTCGAATTAAGTCGGGTGATGCTGTGGGAATTATATTAGAAAATGAGCCACTTAAAGTAGTAAAGGAGTTTTGCTATTTGGGGAGCAAAATAACTGATGAAGGTCGAAGTAGAGAAGATATGAAATGTAGACTGGCAATGGCAAGGAAAGCGTTTCTGAAGAAGAGAAATTTGTTAATATTGAGTATAGATGTAAGTGTCAGGAAGTCTTTTCTCAAAGTATTTGTATGGAGTGTAGCCATGTATGGAAGTGAAACATCAACGATAAATAGTTTGGACAAGAAGAGAATAGAAGCTTTCGAAATGTGGTGCTACAGAAGAATGCTGAAGATTAGATGGGTAGATCACATAATTAATGAGGAGGTATTGAACAGAATTGGGGAGAAGAGGAGTTTGTGGCGCAACTTGCAAGAAGAAGGGACTAGTTGGTAGGACATGTTCTCAGGCATCAAGAGATCACAAATTTACCATTGGAGGGCAGTGTGGAGGTAAAAATCGTAGAGGGAGACCAAGAGATGAATACAGTAAACATATTCAGAAGGATGTAGGCTGCAGTACGCACTGGGAGATGAAGAAGCTTGCACAGGATAGAGTAGCATGGAGAGTTGCATCAAACCAGACTCAGGACTGAAGACCACAACCACAACAACAACATCCGAAAAATCAAGCAAGTGAAGATATTAGAATGACTGCTTTTAATGCTAGGCTATCCAGAGCTCGTCGACTCTCTGAAAATGCGTTTGGGCAATTAGCTCAGAAATTTAGAATTTTTTTAATGAGAATTAACGCAATGCCAGAGAATGTGGACAGGATAGTTATGACGACGTGTATTTTACATAACTATATTAAAGAAAATCTTCCTGCACAATTTGAAGCAGCAAATCTGCTTTCATTGTGAGGGAACAGTTCAAAGATTTTTTAATTCCCCTACTGGTGTACTCCCACGGGAGTAATTTAAATTTGTGTTCAATAAGTTTCCAAACAACTTCCTCTCTTTGTTTTTAAAAAGTCTGTAATTCCACTATATGTTACAGTGAGTGACTGCCTATGTTTGTGTGAAAATTATTTTTTAACTTTTTCCTAGGACCAGATCACTTCAAGTGCTCAGCTGTGAATAATTAAAGATAAAGTTTGGAGAAAAGGGCAGTCATGTTTTCAACCATTTAACACTCTGGTAGCTTCCTATTTCATTGGGACAGTGATAACTGAACAATAAATAAATTGAAATAGTACAGTTTTGTGTTATAAGAGAAGCAGCTGTATGAATATCTAGAGCTCAGATGATAAACCAGTCCTAAGCAAAGAAGGGAAAGATGAAAGGGGGAAGGAATATATATAGTGTCTATACCAGGGAGATGAACTTGGTTGGTTGGTTGAGTTGGGGGACGGGACAAAACAGCGAGGTCATTGGTCCCATTGCGTTAACAAAGGATAGAGAAGGAAGTTGGCCATGCCCTTTCAAAGGAGCCATCCTGGCATTTGTCTGATGTGATTTAGGGAAATCGCGGAAAGCCTAAATCAGGAAGGCTGGACGCAGGTATGAACCATCGTCCTCCAAATGCTAGGGAGATGAACTTGAAAGCAATATTATAGAAATGTCAGTTAATATTCATGAAGATGACATGGGAAATACTATACTGCAAGAAGAATTTGACAACACTCTGAAAGATGTAAGTCAAAAAAGGCCCTGGGAGTAGACAATATTCCTTCAGAACTACTGATAGTCTTGGGAGAGCCAGCTATGACAAAACTTTTCCGTACTGTGAGCAAGATGGATGAGACAGGTGAAATGCCCTCAGACGTCAGGAATAATGTAGTGTTGACAGTTGTGAAAATCACCAAACTATCAGTTCAGTAAGTCGTAGTTGCAACATACTAACACGAATCCCTTACAGAAGAATGGAGAAACTGGTAGAAAAAGACCTTGGGGAAGATCAGTTTGGATTCGGAGAACATTTGAGCCAATGCTGTCTCTATGATTTACTTTAGATAATAGGATAGGGAAAGACATAGCTACATTTACAGTATTTGTAGCCTTAGAGAAAGCTTTTGACAATGTAGGCTGGAATATTCTCTTTGAAATTCTGAAGGTAGCAGGGGTAAATACAGGAAGTGAAAGGTTATTTACAACCTGCACAGAAACCAGATGGCATTTAGAAGAGTTGAGAGCATGAATGGGGAGGCAGTGGTTGAAAGGGGAGAGAGACAGGGCTGTGGCCTATCCCCAACGTTATTCAATCTGAACATTGAACAAGCAGTAAGGGAAACAAAAGAAAAATTTGGAATAGGAATTAAAATTCAGGGAAATGAAATAAAAACTTTGAGATTTGGCGATGACATTATAATTCTGTCAAAGACTGCAAAGGACTTGGAAGAGCAGTTGAATGGGATGGACAGGGTTTTGACAAGAGGGTATAAGATGAATGTCAACAAAAGCAAAACAAATATAATGAAATGTTGTTGAATAAAATCAGGTGATGCTATGGCAATTAGATTAGGAAACGAGACGCTTAAAGTAGTAGATGAGTTTTGCTATTTGTGCAGCAAAATAACTGGTGATGGCCGAAGTAGAGAGGATATAAAATGTAGACTGGTAATGGCAAGAAAAGCATTTGTGAAGAAGAGAAGTCTGTTAATATTGAGTATAGACTTAATTGCTAGGAAATCTTTTCTGAAGCTATTCGTGTGGAGTGTGGCCATGTATGGAGGTGAAACTTGGCTGATAAACAGTTTGGGTAAATAGACAACAGAAGCTTTCGAAATGTGGTGCAAAAGAAGAATGCTGAAGATTAGATGGGTCGATCACATAACCAATGAGGAAGTACCGAATAGAATTTGTAGCACAACTTGACCAAAAGAAGGGATCGCTTGATAAGACACATTCAGAGACGTCAAGGAATTAACAATTTAGTGTTTGAGGGAAGTGTGGGGGGTAAAAATCGTAGAGCGAGACGAATAGATGAATATAGCAAGCAGATTCAGAAAGATATAGGTTACATTACTTATTTGGAGATAAAGAGGTTCTCACAGGAGAGAGAAGTATGAAGAACTGCATCAAACCATTACAATAGTTATTTGGAGATGAAGAGGCTCACACAGGATAGAGTAACACTAAGAGCTGCATCAAACCAGTCTTCGGAATGAAGATCACAACAACTCGTTTGGTTCGATTACACTATGCTATCATTTCTGGGAGGATATTTGTCCATTTGTATCAGCCAGAAAGATTAAAACATATCCGCATTTGACCTTTTATTGTTCTGTTCAGACGTTCTAAGATACTCGCCTTCAGGTGGGTGAATGTTAAGAAGTTATGTATTCTGTACTGCTGCATCACGGTCTTGAAATACCTATTCCAATACTCTCCACCATGATCGATTTGGAGGTTGCCCAGGCATCGATTTATCCCTGTCTGCTACAAACATTCAGACACCTCCGCAACATATCTCTCCATTTCCGTTTCAACTGGTAATGCCCAGGCAAATTTGGAGTACGTATTAGTAACCATTAAAATATATTTGAACCCATTATTCTCATGTGAATATTCCATCATATCTACAAGATCCGCCTGCCATAAGTCATCCAAGCTTCTAATCATAACACGTCTATGAGGTTATGTTTTGTGTGCTGGTTTGTGCAGTTCTCGAACTCCCATCTACATACTTATTCGATTAAACCTCTCTCTCTAAGCTCTGAAATCATTTAGACAAGCTCTTTAGATTGGTCAGTATTGCCAGCACCACCTGATGGCATGAGCAGTCGTAGTTAATCTATTATCTCATTTGGGTCCTCATGATACATACACTGGTGTCCAAAATTAAGGCAACAAACGGAAATTTTGCAATTTTGCGTTTATTTTGCCACAAAACATCACACACAGGTGATAGTAAAGTAGAAACAATCTAAAGAATACAGAACATAACATGCATAATGGTAGACAAAAATGTTAATTTTTTTCCAACTTGACAGATTTGCACACACATTCTGATAACTGCTTAATGTGCCCAATATGGGGTGTGACCACCTCTGGCACCGGTATAGGCCTGACAACGATGGAACATGCTGTGAATGATGTCATCAACCTCACATTGAGGCAATAACCCTCATTCTTCCTGCTGAGCTGCTCACAAGTCTTGGAGATTAGTTGGTGGGTGCTGACTTGATGCAACCCATCTCCCTAGGGCATCCCAGATATGCTCTATGGGATTCAAATCGAGAGAGTGAGCAGCCTACGCCATGGGTGCAATAACTTCCATTTCCAGAAAAATGTCAACCACCCAAGCTCTATGAGATCGAGCATTATCGTCCATCAGTATGAAGCCCAGGCCCATAGCACCGCACAACAATCACATGAGATCCCAAGATCTCCTCACGGTACCTGACAGCAGTTACATCTTGCTGATTCACACATACAATTTCATGAGGAGGTGTTCGTGTGGTCAATATTAGCCCTGCCCACACCATTAGGGATCCTCCTCGATATCGGTCTCTTTCCACAATGTGGGGTCCCAAAATCGTGTTCCACGTGCCCTCCAAACACGAATCCGTCGATAAACACTCACCAGACTAAATCAGGACTCATCTGTGAAAAGATCATTGGCCCACTGTTCGACCATCCAGGTGACATGTTGATGGCTTCATTCTAGACGTTCCCTTCTGTGTGACATGCCAGGTATAAGTAGACAGCAGGTCTCCAACAATAAAGACCACTTTGCTGATACCTTCTGTACACCTTTTGCCTCGATACAATACGTCCAGGGGATGCTGTGAGGTCAGATGCCAGTTGCAGTGCAGTAGTAAGGCGATACCATCGTGCACTTACAGCCAAATAACTGTCCACTCTTTCTGATGTCACACGTGGTCAGCCTTGTCCTGGTCTCCAGGATACAGTTTTGGTCTCTATTAACTGTAGCCTCAATCGAGAAACAACAGAACGATTCACATTAAGCCATCAGGTCACATCAGTTTGCGAGTCTCCTGCTTCCATTCTTCCTACGGCCCTCCACAGCACAAAGCCCCTAGGCGTCTTCTCTGTGCCATAATGCACCGTTTGTGGCTTGTACACAGCGATTGTGGATGTGGGACTACACTGCAATCACTGCCCCCTCGATATGTACCCTGAAGTCATTGCTGGCGTGGTTGTCCGTTGATCGGACTGCCATCTTTCGTGCAAACACGATCGTAAAGAAATCTGTTGACTGTCTGTATGTTTATGTCGTGAATTAGACACAGTGTAACACCATAACTCTAGTACTCTACTGATTTATTTATTTATTTATTTTTTTATTTAATATTACATCGTTAAGCTCCTGTAAATGTCTTTGATTGAATAGATAACACAAAATTGTATACTCTTTTCTTTGTTAAAACTTTGATGTTGTGGTTTGTTTCTATGCAAATTAGTGTATCTGTCATTTAAATTCTTTGTCCCGTTTGGAGGGAACAAAACTCACCATATATAATTGTAATTTCTGTGAGAATAATTTTTTGTAGAAATGTCAGTATGTGCAAATGTTCTGTCTTATTTAATGTATTTGTTTGCTGTTATGTAAACTGCTGATCCTCACTTAGGGTTGTTAGTTAATTTGTATGTAAAAGTTGTTGTGGTTCCCCTAGGGAACGGAACTGTGTAGCGCGCGCAAATTGTGGTTGGCCTAGGTAGAAAAGGTGGAATAGTCAGTCGGAGACGAGCTACGAGTCGGAGACAAGCTACAAGTCTGTGCACTGCCATGTAAAAGATGCATATTGTGCTGGTTCCGAAAGAGGCTTTTTCTGCTACTTTCCAATGCCTCGGATGGATGGATAAATAGCTGGAACTATTCTGTAATTGGTATCTGTCGTCGCCACCAAGAAATGACAGAATCCAGCAATTCTACCTGCCATTCCAACTAACAACATGCAGTTGCCACCACATTGCGCAATCATTACATCGGAATACTACAATGATGTACATTGAAGGATCAGCTTAATGGATGTGTTAGTGTGCTCAAATATAAGGTAATTTATATCTGAATTTATGTACCTTCCTTGATTTTTTCCTTATCATAACACCTCTCAGGTTCCTCTCCGTTTGAACTAAAGTGATTACCGAGTGACCCTACTGAAAGAACATTTATGACCAATGTTATGCTAATTAATGCCTCTTGAACTTAGTAAAAAGAAAGTTAAAATTAATGTGGCAAGGGAGTGAGTTAAAGTAAATGTTGTTTGCTGTAAATAATTTTCCTATTAAAACTGCTTATTAAAGTGCTGTTGCCAATTTCAAAATTAAAAGTTCTTAAGACTGGGGCTTATAAAGTAAATGATCACATGGTTGTCTGTAGTAAATTCTAAAAGGTGAGTCAGTTTCTTGCAATTTTATCAACATTGTGTTTCACTGTAGTAAAAGTGGGAAACTGCAATAGTAGAAAACTATATGTTCATGATTGCTAAGTGTTTGTCTCTCTTGTGTATTAGAAGTGCATATTAATAGTATAAAAGGATTCACAGTTTGTCTATTGTATTAATGCGCGGTAACAAGTAACGGAAAGACCACTAATTAGTAAAACCATAATTTCTTTAAGCCCTGAAAGTAATAGTGTGTTTCACTATCTCTTATAATTTTGCAAATAGTTTGTGCTGCTCCAGTTGTTAGCTTCAATCTTAAAACATATGTGTGTGTCAGAGTTCATTTCACTCGCGTGTGGTTAAGTCTAGGTTGTGTTTGTCCATTATAGTTACTTATACCTACTTTCTTAAACGAGAACGTTAATCTTTCTCTTGCCTAATTAGGCTGGCGACCGTTTCCCTTATTCTATAAACAGCATAGCTAGGCAAAATTTTGTTTGCTACTGTTCAAATATTTACGTAATTCTCACTTTCACTTCCGATAAGCCACCTCCATTAGGTACAACACGGTCAACATAACAAAATTCCTCTCAGGGGGTAACACTGCTCTGTTGCTTCATATCATTACTACTCCGACAAAATAATTCTGTTTTGCAAATTGCCTCCAGTTTTGAGGTTATGGTATAGCAGTAGCAGACAGGAGTGTTATATGTGGCGACCATGACAGGACGTTGTTCAGTTTGCACCTACAGACGGAAAAAATTATAAGTAGTTAGCATTTTACAAACATAGAGTGAACATAAAACGTCCAGCGGCACGAACCTGTACATTAGTTGACAGAACGGATAGTGAAAGTTCAGTTTAAATTGAAAATAAAAGGCATCAGTACTTAATAGTAACTAAAATGGACAGGGAACTAGAAATGAATCTAAATACGCGAGAGCAGAATGCAATCGAGAGTAGTTCAGGCAGTACACCAACAGATGGCATTACGCGCGAGTTAAATTACGTACCTTATCACGCAGACGTCAATAAACAGATCGAAGCTATGTGTGTCGCGCGTACTGAGCAAGACAGTATGAGTGATGTTGTGGAAGACAGTGGTTATGTTAATGAATCGCGGGATATGTTTGAATCACCAAAAACTGAAAGGAAAGTAGAACTTGAACACGAAAATGTAGCAGAACCTAAAAGTGAAAAGAATTCAGATATGGTAGAATTGTTAAAAATGTTGTCTGCACAAATTACAGCACTGGGACAACAAAATGTAGAACAAAGACAGCTAATTGCAGCACAGGGACGAAACATTAATAATCAACTTGTTGAGCAAAACCAACAGATTAGTGCACAAAGTAAACAAATCGAAATGCAGGGCATCAGACTTAGTGAACAAATTGAAGAAGTCACCTCAAGGGTAGGAATAGTGAGTAATGAAATCAAAAATATTAAAAGCGAAATTACTGTCATCAATGGCAATATTGCTAACGTACAAGGAGAAATTGATGACATTAACGAAAGATTTGACTCTGAAATAATTAAAATTCAAGACCAAATGGAACCCTTAGTCTGTACTGAAGTGGACGAAAAGGTATTCGGCATTAAATCCGAAATACAAACAGAATGTAACGCTGAATTTGCACAGATTAAACAATCCGTAACAGAAAAAAGTAGGGAACTAACCAACCAGATTGTTAATTGCGAAAAGAAGTGTGATCATAACACTTCACAAATCCAAGGCAAAATGTATGACTTGGAAAGAAAAATACAAACATGACCTACACAATTTACAGAAAGGATCGCTTTCAGTAAAATATTAGAGGGCGAGAAAAAATTCGACCCTGCAAAGAGACATAATGGATTGCACCCCCTTGATTTTTTAAAGAACTGCGACAGGAACTTTCCTGAATATTTATCTGACCAGGAAAAAATTAATGTTGTAATCAGTGCATTAACGGGAGAAGCAAAAAGGTGGGGGTTGAATCTGGATACAAACCAGATGTCTTTTGAAAATTTTAAGCAAAAATTTATTGACGAATACTGGTCAGAACAAAAACAAGACCAGTTGTGGCGTGAGTTTCTAATGGCCAGGTTGTACGACATCAGAGGTAGGCAAACCATGAAAGAATTTTGCGAATCATGGTACAGAAAACTGATACATTTGAAGGCTAGAAGGACTGAAGCTGAGATCGTTTGGGTTCTTTGGCAGAAACTGCCTGAGGATTCTAAACGATATGTTGGAAGTACCCACAGAAGTTTTTCTGTGTTCTTGGAAAGGGTAGAGGATGAAGATCACTGGCGAAGAAATCGCGAGTCCCGTCCCCATCATAACAACAATTATTCGCGCGAAAACAATGACTAAAACGAACGACCTGAAAACGAAAGATATCGTGTAAACACGATTCAAAGAGGTCGTGCGAGAGGTAGGGGAAATTGTACGACGCGCGGAAGAGAATACATGGCGCGGAATTTCCAAAATAGAGACGAAAAGGAAAACTGAAAACCGCGTGTGTTACGGGCCGGATTCACGCGGAAACCGGTTTTGGGCCCAAAGAAAAGGTGTCAAATAACAGATTCGAGAAGGAAAGATGTAAATTACAGGACAGGAAGGCCTATGGAAGACGTGCGCGGAGTGATACATAGTGGCGTTCCCAGTGCAAACTCACGTGACCGTTCGTGCTCGGGCCAGCGCTTGCTGGAGCACCGTACATTGCACTTGGCAGCACTTACAAATGGCAGACGTCAGAACAAGATGGCTGCCGTAGAGAGAAACAGAAGAGGCGGGATCGAACACTTCCGTTGGCCGGTTTCAGTAGTGGATGAATGTAAAAATGGAAATAAAATTAATACGCTATATGATAAGGATAACTCAGTATCGGAAACGCGCGAAAAAACTTTATTAAAGAATGAAAGGGAGACAGAAAAGGCGAGTGAAAAGGGGAATAATTGTACTGTTAATGATGTGCATGAGTTAAAAGACGTAGATGTGAGGAACGTTATGATGAATAAAGAGGAAAGGAAGGTAGAATACGCCACGCAAAAGACGTGTGCACAATTATTAATAGGTGCAAATGAAGTAAAGGAGGACGTTAGTGAACATGACATTATAAGCAGTGCAGATGAAATTATTGTTGATGGTAAGGTATTTTGTGGTTCTGATGCAGAAGGTTGTAGTATGAATTTCGCACGATTGTCTGGAACTGATAGTAAGGAAGAAAATGAAATGAAGGTTATCGAAGTATATGACGATTATACTACGCATGAAGTTAAGGCTGAAATCGTTCAAAGTGATACAACACAAGTGCCTGAGGCTCCAAACGATATATATTGTGTAGAAAATGAGTCGAAAAACGAAGTGGCTGAAACATCTAGTCATAATCTGCCTCACTGTTTAAAAGTTGCTTTCCTGCTAGAATCTGATGACGAAAATGAAATCAGTGATAGCTCAGATGATGAAGGGCATATGAACACAGATAAGAATGAGTATACTAACCTTCTCTATTCTTCACAAGTCGCGTACTTAAGTGAATCTGATGGTGAGGAAGAGAGTAGTGATGACTCTAGTGAAGATGAATTTTCAGGTGTAAACGAAAGTGAATACACTTTTACTGACAGAGGGTATGAGAAAATTAGTGACATTTTTCCAAAGCAAGATACAGAAAGTAGAACTGGGCCAAAACCGAATGAATTATTCAGTAAGGTAACACAGGGGCATAATTTGCAGGAACCTCCAGATGATACTATACTGGGGCAAGCCTTAACCAATGTTTTGAATGGGTGTGAAGCGGAGACGTGTTGTATCTCCGCTTACAGTCTCTCATGTGCAGTGAACCGGCTTTATCGCCGCGCCCACGCACTATGCTCAAGGGAGAGAGAGGCTTTCTAGCAATAAACGAGTAAAGCGGTTTCTGGACAGGACACATTTATTTTTCCTACCGTTACAAAATGACAAATAATATACCTCGCTAATGTCCGTCTATACAGGCGCGTTGCACTGGCGGCACGGCTCGGTCACCGATCCCGGAGGGTGTACACTCCAGTGACGAACCGTGGCGCGACCGCGTGGACCGAGCGAGACAAAAGGCCGCGTCACAGAATGTTCTGCTCTTGGCGGGACCGGAGGCGCCGTAACGTCCGCGAAGAAGCGAAAGACAATTTAACGGCGACTGCGTTTACGACCGCGCATACGCGTTTACGGCGGAGTCGCGTTGACTCGACGCACGTGGTCCGCGGCGGAAAAACTGGGGAGACGTGTGTCGCGTCGCGTCGACTAGCTCGCACTGGTTCCTGCTTTGTTCCCGCGCGGTCCGGTGTGCGACGCACCGTTGCCGAAATTCTGCGTAACGGTACAGCTGCCCCTACTTGTGTCGGCAGTGCCGTAGTCCAGCCCATCGTGCGTTGGACGGTGCTGCCGCCACACAGATCCCCCCTTGGAGAGCGGAGCTCCGTAGCTGCGAAAACGCGGCGATCGTTCGGTGGCGCGCGTGTGTTTAAAGTTCGCGCGCTGCGTGATGGCAGTGCGGCAGCTTTGGTGGGGGTCGGTCGGCGTCGGAAGGGCGGCGGCCCGTGACGTCAGCGGGCCGGACCGGCGAGCGTGTGGTGGGCGTGTCCTCGCGCTGGCGGCTCGTGACAGCGGCAGCAGGCACTGGCAGCGACTGTGCGTAGCGATGCGCGTGAAGGCGCGCGTTGCAGGACATTGATGGAGACGTCTCGAAGGCGCTTGCGCGAGTGCGGTACCGTCGGAACTCGAACGCGGGTCCGGGAGCTGCTACGGACAAGCCGGGCGGTGTGGAGCGCGATGTCCGGAGCTCGACGGAGATGTGAATGCGGTAAGCTGGCGCGGATGCCGATCCGGCCTCAACGCCCGACGCGGCGGAGGCAACGACGCGAACGCGGGTCCAGGAGCTGTGACGAACGCAGGAGACGGTGTCCGGGGCTCGACTGGAGTTACCGGCCGAAGGCACTTGCAGCTGGAGGTCGGGTCTCTACAGCGGACGGCGGCTCGTGGGCGCCGAATTCTGACGGCGTTCGGCGGCTCGGGCGCGTGATTGCCGGTTTGGGTGTCGTGGCGCGCTGGCGACGCAGCACGGCCGTTTGAATCGGACGCGGCGGCCGGCGCGCGTGACGTAGTCCGCTGGTGGCTGTGGTGGGGGCGACCGGTGCGCCTCTGGTGGGCGCGGTCTGGGCGGCCGTACCAGCTGCCTGGGCGTGGTGGTGGGAGGCGCACGTGGCGGCGCGATGACAGCAGGCTGCAGCTGTGCGTCACCGGCGGCTCCGGGTGCGGGTTCCGTCTGACCGCTGGCAGAGGGAGTGTCGTCCGTGAGCAGATCTTCTGCCGGGTCGAAGAAAAACGTGGCTGATGGAGCGGGCAAGACGTAGGCTGGTTTGACGCGGTCGACTGACACTGTCGACGGCTTTCCGTTGCACTCGAGGACCAGCGTTTTGTCTCCTCGGGCGATCAGCGCGTGCGGTCCACTGTAGGGCGGTCGGAGAGGTGGCCGTACTGCGTCGGTACGCAACATGATGTGCGTGCAGCGCTGCAGGTCGGCGTGGACGAATATCTTCCCGGTGCCGTGCCGCGTCGGTGCGTGTGCTCGGAGGCCGGCCATTTGACTGCGCAGACGTTCTGCCAGAAAGGGTGCCACGGCGTCGCGTGGGAGTCTTATATCTTCGACAAAATCGCCCGGGATTGTCAGAGATTGCCCGTAAACGAGGTCGGCAGGTGACGCGCCGATCTCCTCCTTCGGCGTGACTCGCAGGCCGAGCAGCACCAGTGGAAGCGCCTCTCGCCATGAGGTGTCGTGGCAGGTTAGAGCGGCTTTGAGAGTCCTGTGGAACCGTTCGACCATGCCATTCGACGCCAGATGGTAGCTGGTTGTCCTGTGTAACTGGGTGCCACACAGTCTGGCGACGTGCGTGAACAACGCGCAGTCAAACTGGCGGCCGCGATCAGTTGTCACGTGACTGGGACATCCGAAGCGTGCCACCCAGGTGTCGACGAATGCGGTGGCGACAGTCTTGGCTGTGACGTCCGCGACGGGCGTTGCTTCCGGCCAGCGAGTGAAGCGGTCCACCATAGTTAGGAGGTACCGCTTGCCTTGTGAGAGAGGAAGCGGGCCGACGAGGTCCACGTGAACGTGCGCAAATCGGCGTGTCGCGTCCGGGAGGGTGCCCACGGGTGCGCGGGTGTGCCTCCCGACTTTGGCGCGCTGACATGCGGTGCAAGTGCGCGCCCATTCGCGACAGTCCTTCCGAAGCCCGAGCCAGACGGAACGCGCAGCCACGAGCGTCGCAGTGGTGTTGATGCCGGGGTGTGACAGTCCGTGGACACGGTCGAAGGCACTGCGCCGGAATTTCTCCGGGAGGAACGGTCGGTGCGTGCCGGTTGAGGTGTCACACCAAATCTTCCGTGCGGAGCCGGGGACAGGCACCAGCTCCAGTTGCAGGCTGCTGGAAGTGTTGTAACGGAAGCGTTGCAGTTCTTCGTCACTCTCCTGTACTTGGGCCACGTCCTCAAAGTTCACAGGGGGTGAAATAACGGCACACGCTCGGGAAAAACAATCGGCGACGATATTGTCTATCCCCGAAATGTGTCGAATGTCAGTCGTGAATTGCGACACGTATTCTAACTGCTGGAGTTGGCGCGGTGAACACTTAGTGTGGTTGTTCTCGAACGCGTGTGTAATGGGTTTGTGGTCGGTGAAAATGACGAATTGTCGGGCTTCTATGGACGGTCGGAAGTATTTCACCGCCGCGTACACCGCAAGCAACTCTCGGTCATAAGCGCTCCAAGCACGTTGCGAATCGGAAAGCTTTTTAGAGAAAAAACCGAGAGGCTGCCAACTCCCGCCGACGCGCTGTTGTAACGCCGCGCCGATGGCGGCCTGGCTGGCGTCCACGACTACCGCTAAGTCCGCGTCATGAACCGGGTGCGCAAGCAGCGTCGCTTCCACGAGATTCCTTTTTGAGTCCGTGAAGCTCTGCTCCATTGCTTCTGTCCAATTCACGAGGGTCTTTCCTTTTGAGGTAGGACCTTGTAACGCCTTAGTCAGTGGCTCTTGCACAGCTGCGGCGTCGGGCAGGTGTCGTCGATAAAAGTTCAACATGCTGAGGTAACGTCTTAATTCTTTGTGCGTCTGCGGATGCGGCATGTTCTGTATTGCCTTCACTTTCTCCGGTAGCGGTGTCGATCCGGTGGGCGTAATTAAATGGCCGAGGAACTCAATTTCCGTCACGCCGAACTCGCATTTAGCGGGTTTAATGACGATGTCGGCTTCACTCAGGCGCTGAAAGATGGTCGTTAAGTGGCAGCGGTGGAGTTCGGGCGACTTGGAATACACCAAGATGTCGTCGAGGTACGCGAAGCAAAATGGCAAGCCTCGCAAGACGCCGTCCAGGAACCGCTGCCAAGTCTGGGCAGCATTCCGAAGACCGAAAGTCATAAACAGGCTTTCGAAAAGCCCAAAGGGCGTTACGATGGCTGTTTTTTCGATGTCTTCAGGCGCCACCGGAATTTGGGTGTACGCCTTTGCGCAGTCAATCTTGCTGAACACCGTGCAGCCCGCCAAGGCGTAGCTGAAGTCTTGAAGGTGTGGGACTGGGTATCGGTCCGGCACCATTCGCGAATTAAGGGCGCGATAGTCCCCACACAGGCGCCACAAATTGTCTTTTTTGGGCACTAAATGCAACGCCGATGACCATGGGCTGCTCGATGGTCGCACGATGCCTTGCCGCAGCATGGCCTCGAACTCTGCCTTTGCTGCTGCGAGTCTGTCTGGCGCGAGTCGACGTGGGCGACACGATGTGGGGGGTCCGGGTGTGTTTATTATGTGGTGCACCATCGAATGTTTGATGTGTCTCGGTGCACCGGCTGGGCGGGTGAGGTCGGGGAATTGCTCAAGAATGTCAGCGTACGGTCCGGGGCACTTCACGGGTTTAACGCTGTAGTATGCGGCCTGCCGGCGCTGTCCCGCTATCTTTAAATTAGTTGTGGCGTCGATGAGCTGGCCGTTTGCGATGTCGGCTAGTAGCCCGTAGCGGCCGAGAAAGTCTGCGCCCAGGATCGGCTCATTGACGTCGGCCACGATAAAAGTCCACGAGAATGTGCGCCGTAGGCCTAGGTCTATATTGCGGCTGTGTGTGCCGTAAGTTTTAATAGCGGAATTGTTCGCCGCTGTAAGGCAGAGTGCCTCGGCCCGTCTGCGGTCTCGTAACATAGAACGGGGGAATATCGAGAGGTCCGAACCCGTGTTGACGAGGTACCTCACGCCTGCCCCCCATTCCGCAACAAACAGATGCTTCGAAATCATATTGCAGCCGGGTGCGCCTAGGTCTGGTCGCAGCTGGCATTTGGGTGCGAGCAAGGAGCGCGGCACCTGGTTGCTTCGTTGCCGAAGCGGGCGTGGTACCAGCAGTAGCCGCTTTGTGCGTGCTGCGACGTCGGCGGGGTACCGTTGGTGGGGTACTGTTGCTGCGTTGCCGGCTGCGCGAGCCGCGCCGCCTGTCGCCCGGTCTGCTGCCGCTGCGGTGCGTGCTGCACTCTTGCTGCGAGCGCGCCAACCGGTTGACTTGCGTCGAGAGAGCTGCCACCTGTGCGGTCAAGTGTTGCACTAGCTGGTGCAGGTCGGCATCCTGTGCGGGTGCGGGAGGCGCTGGCCGCCACGGAGGTGGGGGGACGGAGTCGTAAACTGCCGCAGCCGTGGTGCTGGGCGCCGTTGTCAGCGCGTCGTGCACCCTGTCGGCCAAGTTAGCGACGGCGTCCAGCTGCATCTCCGTCTGTGCAGCTATCACTGCCTGCACCTGAGCTGGGAGGCTGCGCACCCAGATAGTGCATAACAGGGAATCTGGCACCATGTCGGACTGCGCGAGGCTCCGCAAGTGGCGCAGGAACTGCAAGGGCCTCCGATCGCCGCATTCCTCTTGCCGCAGCAGTTGGTGCACTCGCTGTTCCTCTGACGACGAAATCCGCCGGATCAGCTCTTCCTTGAGCCGTTTGTAGCTTGACTGCGTCGGCGGGGCGGTGATTATATCGCGCACTTCGGCCGCATAGTTCTGATCCAGCTGGCTCACTACGTGCCCAAATTTCGCCAGGTCGCAGGTCACGTGGTTGCTCATAAATACCGCCTCAACCTGGCTGAACCACATTACAGGGTCGCGCGGCCAAAAGGGAGGCAGCCTGATCAATGCCCGTCCAGCGCTTGTCGGCATTCCGGCGGTCGTAGGAGGCGTCGGTGTGGCGGGGATTTGCGCGCCAACATTGTCCTGAGCTGTCTGTGGCTGCGCGGCGTCCGCGCGTGTAGTCCGTGCCTGTAGCTCACTCTCTAGCCTCATGTTGCGTGCGAGCAGTTCTTCGACGGTCTTTCGCAACTCCTCTAGTGTCGCCATCTTAGTTCAGAGTCGAATCCTCGTACAAGGGGAAAGTACACAGTGAAAATAACACAAGGGAAACACACGGAAAAAAAATAACACTAAGCAGTCTGCGATCAAAACATACGCGCACAAAAACAATACAAAAAAAAAGTTAGTTAAAAAAAAATTTTACTACGGAGCACTGTTCGGCGCGGGAGAATACGAGCAAGCCTACTCGCGGTTCCACGTCTCTCGTACCGGCGAACGTTCGTCACCACGTGCTTTTTTTTTTTTTAGCCTCAGATCACGTCGGGGTCACCAGTGAAGCGGAGACGTGTTGTATCTCCGCTTACAGTCTCTCATGTGCAGTGAACCGGCTTTATCGCCGCGCCCATGCACTATGCTCAAGGGAGAGAGAGGCTTTCTAGCAATAAACGAGTAAAGCGGTTTCTGGACAGGACACATTTATTTTTCCTACCGTTACAAAATGACAAATAATATACCTTGCTAATGTCAGTCTATACAGGCGCGTTGCACTGGCGGCACGGCTCGGTCACCGATCCCGGAGGGTGTACACTCCAGTGACGAACCGTGGCGCGACCGCGTGGACCGAGCGAGACAAAAGGCCGCGTCACAGAATGTTCTGCTCTTGGCGCGACCAGAGGCGCCGTAACGTCCGCGAAGAAGCGAAAGACAATTTAACGGCGACTGCGTTTACGACTGCGCATACGCGTTTACGGCGGAGTCGCATTGACTCGACGCACGTGGTCCGCGGCGGAAAAACTGGGGAGACGTGTGTCGCGTCGCGTCGACTAGCTCGCACTGGTCCCTGCTTTGTTCCCGTGCGGTCCGGTGTGCGACGCACCGTTGCCGAAATTCTGCGTAACGCTACAGCTGCCCCTACTTGTGTCGGCAGTGCCGTAGTTCAGCCCTTCGTGCGTTGGACGGTGCTGCCGCCACAGGTGTGAATTACAGGAACAAAAAGAACCACCTGATAAAATAATAGCAGAACAGGAGATGTTGCGCCTTGCTAAAGACTCTGAAATTCCAAAACCTAAAAAGCCACCTGATGAAGAAAACGTTGGCAAGTTCTGAATAGCATAGTGAAAGATGTAGAAGATAGGAGGCCTAAAAAGCCACCAGACTTAGTAACTATTTTATGAACCATCAAAGACTGCCTTGTTAATAAAGAGACTGGGGGCAGGCTGCTGTATGTATATATACTGTTAATATAATGCATGATTTTAGTATTATTGTATCTGAGTGTTACCTGAAAGTGAATTATTGTTCTGTTGATCTTGAGGCCTGTGGGAGGTTGTTGCTTATTTACTGTAGTGTACTGTTTGACTTTGCTTAGGATATGTTTATTTTCAATTGAATACTTATTGTTGCCAGTCTAATTATGAAGATAGGGTCATGTCGTGTGAGAAACATGAAAACTTTATGAATGAATATGCTTATGGTAACTTAATGAAAGTGCAAAGAACTCCACAAGATAATAAATTCCTAATATACTTAAAGATCACAAAGGCCTTATGTTTGTAGTATATGTGGTTTATTTAAAGGTACATGTCCTCAGATGAGGGTTGTTAACCTTCAGGGGACGTGCACTCTTTGCATTGTCAGGTGCCTGACGAGCACCAGGGACCCGAGTCGTTGCCAGCACTACTTCCATTTCTTTTCGTGCTGTCAACCTTCTTCTTCATCATTCAGAACTTTTACTATCTTCTTTCCTTCTTCTCTATCATAGTAAACTGAATAGTGTGGAAATAATGTAAGATACTGTGTATTGTTTGTGGACAAGTAAATGAATAATTAAATTGGGTACACTAGAAAGTGACCAAGAATAATGAAAGTATAGTGGGTATTGCAAAGGAAAAATGTAATGGAAAAGTAATTGAAAAGGGAAAATTATGGATGAGAAAAGGTAAGTATACTGAAAACAAGATAAATAAATACTATAATACGACTGAATGTAAATGTTTTTTTCTGAAAATAGGGATAATTATGATGTTAAAAAACTTTGTGTGTTTAAAATTGAGGAGATAAACCTGACTAATGTCTGGAAAGTAGATGTGAGATGTATGTGTTTAGTGCCACAAAAAGGTGACAGAAATCACTTGCAGTAGGATGTAAAGTTATTGTTCTGATCTTGACATAATTGATAACCTAAATGTGTAGTTATACTGAATATAAACACTGACTTTAAAAGAAATATTACTAAGTAAGAATGTGGGGAGAAAAACCACAAATCTGGGATTCTCAAGTAACTCCTGAACATTGTCATTATACCAAAAATGTCATTTAAAATTTACTTGATTAATGTATATGTTACCTGATGTTGTCATTTGAAAAAAAATGGTTTTGTTACCAGTGTCTAATTGCTGTTTCAAAGTTGCAGGTTTTATGTTTTATACCATTAATGCAAATTTTACCAAAGATGTGACATAATGATGAAAAAGCTTAAAGATGATGACAATAAACTGCTCAAAAATATGTTGTTGGGCAGCAAAACAAGACAAAAGAATAAGAATGCTGTGGTCCTGAAGCTAAGGACTACAAAAACCAAAGGACTTGCCATTGTGGGGCAAGAAGTTGATAAGTGGTCACAAACTGCCAAACATAGAGGATGGGGCAATGTATTAATTTAAAAATGTGTCTTTTAGTGTTCTTAACCTAAATTGTGTTTTTATGCCTAAATATTTACATACAAAGACTGCCACACCAATAATGGGCAGTATGAGTAACATGGACGGCTTATGCTGAGGCAAGCAGTGAACTAAGTTAGGTTTTTTGAGCAATATGTTATGAACTGACTATTCTTATTGAAGTCAGTGAAAAGTTATTATAAAATATACATGCATTCTTATTTAAATGGATGTAGATGTTTTTGATACTAGGTTTTTTGAAATAACTTAAAGTTTTGGACTGCCTTGTTTTAAAACACAGCAGTGATGATTAAAGATAGGCTCTGAATATGTTAGTGTGTTTATGTGCAACAAATATTTTTGACTGCTATTAATGAAGAGCAGCTTTAAAGTTAATTATTTTGAAAAAACCTTGCAAAGTTACTTTGGTATTTAAAGAGTCAGTTGGAAAAAGGTTCGCATAGTTATTTGTGTAAATATTTGTGCATATCTGGATGCAAACTGAAATTTTGAATATTACATTAATTGTTGAATCTTGTAAAACGTACTGTGACCATGAGTATGCTGAGGTGTCTGTGAATATTTACTTTCTTTGAAAATATGAAAGACTAATTTCTGCTTTGTTAAGTTAAAATGTTCTGTGCTATTGTATATGTGTTTATTATTTTATTTTAGTTGAAGGCTATACTTATTCTACTAATATGTAGATTATTTTTTGTGCTGTTTGTCTTTTATTTGAACTATGTGTGTATGAAATGAACATGCTTAAAGACATCTTGCTTAAAGATGCAAAATTAGTCTCCTTAAAACAGTTGAAAGGTGGCTACACTGAGCCACAGCGCCAGAAATCGCGCCAGAGAGTATTGTTCCGCCGCCTCCACTGGCAGTGATTATTGAGACGTAGCGGCAAGCAGTTCTTGCCGAGAAGTTGTGGTGGACACTGCTTGTAGCTGAAGTCAGAGTGAGATGCGGTAGTGGAGAGTGTTGTTCCATGTTTTATGCAGTGGTTTGCTGGGAGAGATGATGATGTTCTAATGGAGATATTGTAATGGTCAGAGTGCATTTCGTCAATATATATGGAGGTATTTTCTTTTATTCTTTCAGTGACCTGAATAATGTGTCATTACAGGTTCACTCAACAAGCATCTGGCGTGTGTTCTTGTATTAGAGTGTAATTTTGGTTTTCTTGCACAATTATAGTGTTTGTAATTTTCTTTTATCACGTCAGTATAATTGGTATTTAAAAATTCTTGTCTTGTTGAAGAAGAACCGTGCCAGATGTGCGTTGAGTCATACTACCACATACAGAACAGCTACACTTGTGCTTTGTTGGTTTCGTAGGTTTTATAGTTGCTGGGGACTTAATTAATTAATTGTATTAACTGAAATTTTCATTTCATTCTTTGTGGTTGTTACATGCAGTCAGATTGCGTACAAAAACTAGTCAGGGCCAGCCATTTACGAAACAGCGTAATCGGACATACAGCGACAGAAAATTAAAAAGTATTTGCATTGCATTCTTATATCTTTATTTTAATTAAGCACCCATGCACTCCAACAGGTGACATCATTTCAGTAGAATCAGTCCATCAGTGGCACCCAGCAATGTTGAAGAGGTACAGACAGCAAGAAGTAACATCATTTCAGTAGAAGCAGTTCCATTTGTGGTACCCAGCAATGTTGAAGAGGTACACACAGCAACAAGTCACATTTCTCAGTAGAAGCAGTTCATCAATGGCACCCAGCAATGTTGAGTAGGTGCAAACAGCAACAGGTGACATCATCTCAGTAGAATCAGTCCATCAGTGGCACCCAGCAATGTTGAGTAGGTGCAGACAGCAAGAAGTAACATCATTTCAGTAGAAGCAGTTCCATCTGTGGTACCCAGCAATGTTGAAGAGGTACAGACAGCAAGAAGTAACATCATTTCAGTAGAAGCAGTTCCATCTGTGGTACCCAGCAATGTTGAAGAGGTACACACAGCAACAAGTCACATTTCTCAGTAGAAGCAGTTCATCAGTGGCACCCAGCATTGTTGAGTAGGTGCAGACACCGACAAATGACATTAAACAACTATCACTGATCACACTGTTCCTCAGCAGAAATTAAACATGTCCTAGTGGCACCAATCATGTAGAAAAAGTACAAGTAACAGTCCATAATATTTACTATCACTGATCAGACAGTTCAAGCATGAACAATAGTTTGAATACACATACAAATGTTTTTACACTGCTCTTACACTAAACATACAAATTATAACAAACACACAAATGATGTCAGATAATTGTCATATTAACTATTACAAATACACAAACATCAGTAAACCTATAATATTTATGGGTGTCAGTGCAAGCCACTACAAACAAATAAAATAATATTTAGGAGATAGGTGGGTAGGATTAGGAAAGGAAAACACACAAAACACACTCACTCATCTTTCATCCACATTAAGTACTATTGTGTAATTGAATAGTGTTAACTGTGTGAATCCACTTCTGTCAAAATTTCATGTTCATCATGTGTATCAAGTAGTAGTGACAGCAATGTATAACAGTCAATAATAGTTAAGTCAACGTCATAGTCATCATGTCAAGACCAATGTTTGCCAAGCCAGATCAAAATGTACGGTTGCTGAACAACTGTCAGTGTGCCAAGATATGCAACTTCCTCTCTCCAAAAAAAAAAGTACATACTGCTTAGTGATTTAACAAAGTGTGTGTAGACAATCTTCCTTCCATTTTAGTGTTCTAGTCTGCTATCTTCATCCTCCTTGTTCCATATAGACCAACAACAAAAAAAAAAAAAAATATGCACCTAACTTATTTTACCTCTTATACACCATAACTCCAATCAACTTCGTATAATCTCAATACCTCCATAATACCTCTTCAATACGTCGATACATATAAACCTTATTGCCAGTATCATTTCACTTCCATAACAACTCTTTCCTCTAGTCAGTCTCCTCGATCGAGTACAGATAAAATCCTAATGCAAACCTCCTCATCCCATACAATCCGAAGACACACTGTCAACACACAACCTCTGTGTAGTCCATCTGACCAAAATCTTCTACTCATTATGAATTATAAACAAAGAATGCATACATGACCTCTAACAGACTTAGTTCGAATAACTCTCAGTAATTAAGTACAATTACGGAGTGTGAATGATCCTAATATTTCACAGTGTGTACACCACTTCAAGAATTATGGCAAACAGAAGCAAACATGTGAAGTATTTCTTGTGTCAAGTGTCACTTCCTATTTCAGTTGCTCACGAAAAATGCAGTGTAATAACTGTGTTGGTATGTCATGTCGTTAGCTTCCTTCCTATTGGCATACATTTATACAGCTTTCATAAAACCTCCAGCTCATGTGACTTCTGTGATGTTTCTTGTACTAAAGTCGCTCGTCGAATTACTGCAGTTCATTATCTTATGTTAAAATATAAAGCACTGAGCGTAAGCAAAACAAGCAATAGCGAGTAAATATACCAGTAGTGAACAGAATGTCAACAAGTGGATGCAGCACAATGCTTACAACGAGGCTCTGCCAAGCGAACAATCTGTAACTAATACCATAGTGTAACCTAAACTCTATGTTCATACACAGTACAACAGCATTTCTATATACCAAATTAAAGAGTAGTTGTGACAACAAACAGAAATGTATAAATATGCAATCCATACGCATAGCAGCAAACATATCTTACGTAACGTAAGCAAATAAATGTTCATATGTAATTATAATAAGTAAACATGAAGGCGCAAGCAGATAAATCACAAAGTACAACTTACATACCTAACCACATCAGCACAATTAATCAGGTGACAATTATAATTTAAATAAATAGGCACAGCAGGCACATAATTAAAAAATATGACATCAGTGAAAAAACAGTGCAGCCAAGCGATGCATAATATACACAAGTAACAATCCAGTTCATTAATAATCATTGTCAAAATCAGTTGACGTACGCAAGCACGTCGCTTCACAAGTAATTTCATTGAACATGTAATTAGAACCAAGTATGAATCACGTAATCTCGAGCAGCAAATTACGTCTAAAGTACGTACCTAAGTGGAAATATGTTACCTGAAAAATAAACTCAATTAATAATTACCTTTTTAGTTTATTACTTTCTTCTTCGAAATGACATTTTTCCTGAAATTTTCTCGATAGCAAGTCGTCTTAACGTCAACACGCACAGAATTTACCTGAAGTTCTTAAATATTTTATAGAACCGTATCCTGAAAAATACTGAATGTTAATAACAGAATTCATCAAGTCACTATAGCTTTATACTGAATTTAGTCGGAGAAATTAGACTGTGTATTTATTTACGGCTGTCAGTGCATTCGCACTGAGCGCTCGATCAGCTGTAGGCGCGTGACGTAGGAAGTGATTGTTTGCGGTCAACGACTGCCTTGTGCGGCGCGCAGACTTGACTGTTGCTTTGAGTATATGCCGCCGCCAAAACACAGCGCGGTATCCTTGTACTCTCCGTGTGTTTACATACAACTGTTAGTTTCTCAAAAGTATGTCATTCTACAAAAATTTTTCAAAAGTATATCAATCCACAAAAATTTTAACGTTAGATAAATGATGTATTCCCTTAGAGCGTCGTGATTTAAGAGTTTCTACTTCGACAGTGTTATCATGAATAATTTTGCGAATTCTATATGGACCGTTATAAAGCAGAAAAAATTTCCGACACAAGCCTTTTCCTTTGTGAGACAAACCATGAGCCTTAATTAACACCTTCTGACCAACTGACAAGATTTTTAAACGACCAGGACGCTTAGCTGATTTCTCTCTTCTAGCAGCCGCAGATGCAATATTTTGTAGAGCCAGGTTGACAACTTCAGAATGCCGCAGTTTCCGTGTAGGCGGAAAAGGAACGATTTCAGAAATGCGATTTGTCGGTGCTTTGTTTTTTAATATCAGTATAGGTGGTAAAGAAGTTGAGTCGTAAGGAAGTTCATTCAGAATGTTTTGAAAAATATGAAGATACTGATCCCAAGTTCTGTGATTCTGATGACAATAAAGACGACACAATTTATTGATTTCCTTCATCCATCTCTCTGAAGCGTTAGATCGAGGGTGAAAAAGTGAAATGAAAATTGGTTTAATTTTACGACGCCGTAGAGTACGAAGCCAAATTTTAAAAAGAAACTGTGATCCATTATCTGATATAACCTTATCAACATGACCCATTTCTTTAAGAAAATGGTTAATGAAAGCATTAGATACTGAACGAGCTGTTGCTTTGCGTAACGGTGTAAAACACACATATTTTGATGTCAACTACACTGCTACGAAAATGTACGCAAAACCATTAGTAGATCGAACCACTGGACCGAACAAATCAACTGCAGCCATGTCCTTTAATTTTGCCGGAATGATAGGAAACAATGGTGCTCTGTGAGAAACTGTCGGCGGCTTAGCCTTTTGACATAATTTGCATTTGGCAAGAACAAATCGAATACGTTTTTCCATATTATTGAAGTAGCAATTTTCTCGTAATTTATGAAAGCATTTTCTGGGACCAAAGTGTGCATAACTGAAATGTGTATACCAAATCAGCTTATTAACCCACTCATCAGGAATACAAACTAACCAAACAGAGTTGTCGACCGATTTTCGATTGAAAAGAATGTCATTGCGAATTAAATAATGCTGTCTAATCGCTACGCTTTCCTTTCTCCTCCACTTCTCCTTAATGTCCTTCCAGATTGGATCCTTATTTTGCTCCTTAGCGATGTCCTGGAGCGAAGACGAAATAAAGTTCTCAAACGCAACACCTTGAATATACATCAAACAATAATTGTTTTATTTGCAGTCCTCTTCAGCACTTTGTTTCAAACCCATAGGTGCACGTGATAAAGCATCAGCAACAATATTTGAAGAACCCTGTATGTAAGCAATACTAAAATTAAATTCCTGTAGGTACAACGCCCATCGTGACAATCTGCCATGAGTTAATTTTGTAGACATAAGAAATTCCAGAGCTCGATGATCGGTGTAAACCTTAGTATGTCTGCCAAACAAGAATGTCCGAAATTTTGTAAAAGCCCAAACAACAGCCAAAGCTTCAAGTTCCGTAATCGAATAATTCTTTTCAGATTTAGAGAGAACACGACTTCCAAATGCAATAGTTTTCTGGACTACAACGTCGTTTTCTTCTATCTCTTGAAATAAATGTGCACCTAGGCCTTTGTATGATGAGTCCGTCGCCAAACAAAAATCTTTAGATAAATCCGTGTGTGAAAGAAGTGGGGCAGCAACTACAGCATTACGAAGTTGTTCAAATTCTGACTGAGCTTCCTCATCCCAACACCAATTAGATTTCTTTCCAGATAGTTCACACAAACGAGGTGTGGCCAAATCGTCCAATTTAACAAAGCGTCTAAGAAAATTACAGACACCAAGAAAACTACGAACATCACGTTTTGTAGTAGGAACAGCATAATTACGAATAGCGTCTAATTTTTCTGGATCAGGAAGAATACCTTCTGTAGAAATAATGTGACCGAGAAATTTCACCTGAGAACGACCAAATTCAGATTTTTCTAAGTTCACCGTAATGCCAACTCTTGCAAAAATACGTAATAATGAATCCAAAATTTTGTTGTGCTCGCTCCAAGAATTTTTAGCAATAAGAATGTCGTCAACATATGAAGTAATATTGTCACGAAGATAAACAGGTAAAATTTCATTTAAGCTACGAATGAATGCTGCTGAAGATACAGTAAGTCCAAACGGTAATTTCCGAAACTGGTAACAGTTACCAAAGGCTAAAAAGGCAGTGTATTTTCTACAATCAGGGTGGAGTTCTATTTGCCAAAAACTTGCGCGCATGTCAATCGTGGATAAAACTTTAATTCCATGGAAATGTTGAAGAAGTTCATCTAAATTTTGTGGGCGGTCAGTTTCAGGAATGATGATATTATTTCTCTGTCTGGAATCCAGAACCAAACGAATTGACCCATCCTTTTTAAGAACAACGTGTAATGGGCTAGTATAAGGACTGACTGCAGGCTCAATAATGCCCTGATCTAACATGTACTGAAGTTCATTCTTAACCTTGTCTCTGTAAGCCAAAGGAATAGCGTACGTTTTCCCCCGAAATGGTGTGTGTTCTTTTACTTTAAATAAATATTGTAAGCCTTGTATAGTTCCCGTGTGATGACTAAACACTGTAGCATGTGAAGTCAAAATTTGGTGCAGCTCTTCTCTTGCAACGTCATCTGGCACTTCAGCTTTCTTAACCTTTTCATTAATCAGTTCTTCGCTATTAATTATATCATCCATCGCGTCTCTGTATCTATTGTCATTGTCATGAATAAACACATTGTCGTCATAATGCTCAACGAAAACATCAGAAGTAAGAAACCTTAAACATTTTGTATCTGACTCAGATCTTGTTAAACACTCGAAAAATTTCAAACATTTCGGCATTCCGGCAACAGTCAAATTCACACTTCCCTCTTTAAGGTTCAAAATTGACTTATGTGCGTTAAGAAACTCCATACCTAATATAATTTGTGTACTGAGTAATGGAACAATAATAAAATTAGCAGAAAATTCGTATCCTTGACAATTGAAATTTAGGTTGGTCTGTTGTTTAACTTCTACACCTTTTCCAGAAATCGCTCCTCGAATTGTAGTTTTAGAAATAGGTAACACAGGACAGGCAATAGTCCTTTCACATATACGAAAAACTGATTCACTAATGACGTTCAATGGGCTCCCAGAATCTAAAACTGCAGTGAACTTATTCTTACCCACACATACTTCAATAACAGGATGTAAAAATGCGTCTACATTATTTTCCTTTTCGTCTAACAAAATGTCTCTCATGTCTTCCAGGCGTACGTAGTGTAAACCCGTAGTGTCATTACTTTCTGAACCGTCTATATTGCTGCCAGAAGCCGAAGCTGCTAGTCATTGTCGATTGTTTGCGTCACGTCGATCCATTTCTACGATTTGCACTTGTCTCTCTGAAGTTCTGTCACGTGGAGGATGCCAATTAGGTCCCTCCTGTCTGTTAGATACAAATTCTTGGTTGTGTCTGTTATTAAAATTTCTGTTTTCCTGTCTGTCTGCATAGCTACTTCTTGTGTAGTTTCGACTGTCACTTATGAAATTATTGTTGTATCTACTACCCGGATGATTTCTGTAGTAAGAATTTCTATTACTGTTTGAATAATTTCTGGCTTGATAATACCGATTACTGTTTCCGTATGATTGATCATTCCGGTACGAATTACCGTTATTATAATTGTCTGTGTAATTTCTGTTAGAACGTCTGTTATTGTCATAAGGCTGGTATCTACTGTCCTGTCTGTTACGTCTGTCATTGTCAAAATTACCCATATAACGCCTGTTCCGATCACTATTCCTTTTCTCTGAAAATCTATTGTAATTACTGTTACTGAAAAAGTTACAAGAAGTCCCGTCGTCGTTGTCATACTCAAGTTCTTGCAACAAAGTCTTAAAAGTCTCGATGTCGTCTTTACATCTTCCAGCTAAAGCAATTTGTCTTATGGATTGTGGCAGCTTAGTTAAACAAATGCGAATTAATTCAGTCGGGCTATAAGGGTTGGAAAGGAACTGATTCTTTCGAATCATGTCTTCAAAATATTCCGCTGGCGTGCGGAACTCAGACTGTTTGAAATTACGCTGCATAATAAGACTGTGTTTGACTCTGTCTTGCGTGTTTTCGGACCAATATGCCGATAGAAATGCATGATAAAAATCATTCAGATTATTACAATCTCTAATGTGTGCGCGCATCCGCGTCGCCGGTTCGTTTTCTAAATATCCACACATAAATTCCAGTTTGTGACTTAGTGGCCAATTTGGTGGAAGTGCGTACATAAATTGATCTAACCATGAACATGGATGTATGTCATTCTTAGAATTGCGGAAGATCTTAAATTTCCGAACAGTCAAAAAGTGTTTATAGTCAAAGTTTTCGCCTCGTGGCGACAAAGACCTACCGCGTCTGTCCCAGTCCCAATGCCGATTATTGTCAAGTTCGCGCGCCTGGCGCTCTCTTGATGCATCCCGTAAATGAAACAAATTATTTTCTTCAAACCCCTCTGGTATCTGTGATTCTAAATTTCTTTTGCCGTCTTTTCCTACGATTTCGCCTTCAATTTGTTTGACTTGTTTTTTTAATGCCTCAAATTCCCTTTTCACGCGTTCATTAAATTTTCCCTGATTTTCAACATGTTTACTTATGCTCTGGTACTCTTCGGTTTCTGAAAATGGCAATGGAGCTGTGTCATCTGAATCTCTGTCCCCATTTAAACTAAGATTTGTCAATTTATCTGAAATCTCCTCCACTCTTTCCGATAAGTCACCAATTTGTTCTTTCTGTTTATTTACGTCTTCCGTAAGTTTCGCGACTCGCGTTTCAGTATTAACGCATTTAGTAGTTAACTGTTCATACTGTTGTGTTAGGTTATTTAATCTGTCATTTGGTACAGATTCCTCGATTCTCTCAAATATTTCTTCCTTATCTTTTGCACGTTGTAAATTTAACTCTGAAAATTTCTGTACTATCACGCGATCTCTTTCTTCCTGTTCTCTATCCTGTTCCCTTTGTCTAATGTCTACTGCACTTAATCTATTATTGTGAGAATTCAAAATCGGTTGTACTTCTTCTCTGATTTCTTTCTTTAATTCATCTTTCATATTTTTGAAACATGTCCCTATTCGTGAGTCTAACCGTGTTTCCATTGTTCCCATCTGTGTTTTTAATTCAGATCTAAACTGTGTTTCCATTGTTCCCATATCATTTTTTAATTCAGATCCCAAAGTTCCCATCTCAGTTTTAATTGTTCCTATCTCTGTTTTTAATTCAGATCGAAACTGCTCCATTGTTCCCTTATCTGTTTTTAATTCAGATCGTAAATTTAATATTGCACTCATCAACTGCTCCAGATTAACTTGTTCGAAATTCTTTTCGCCCCTAACATTTCCCGTAAAACTAACTTCCTTCGTCATAGCAGTAAAGCTATCTGAGTTCGATACTATTCCAGAATCTTCTGTCGTTAATCTCGGATTCTGTGAATTTTCTGATTGAGAAAAATTTTGAAATGGTTCCCGACTATTTTCCCGACTTATTACATTGTTTTCCACTTCATTATCCATCATACTGTTTTCCTCTGTTGGCGAGTTCGCCATGTTAACAATTTCGTCATTCTCACTATTCATCATTTTTGCCTTTTTCATCGATCGCGTAATCATTTACAAAACATACAAAACTCGTCACTATATGAAAATTACACACAATGACTCTTTATCTTCAACAATACCATTCACATGAAATATTTCCCTCAAACACGATTAATCGAACAATTGAAATAATTGCACCAAATCGTCAAACGCGTATACAAGGCAATAAAAATTAACTTTTGAAAAATACCATTAGAAGAATGCCAATTACCAAATCTACACATGCAAAATAGACTACAATTACTAAACTACAAATTACTAGAACAATACTACTGTCTACTATTTTTACAATCAGAAGAATTCCAAGGGACGATCCGAAGCAGCGGTCGCCACGTGCATGGGTGCTTAATTAAAATAAAGATATAAGAATGCAATGCAAATACTTTTTAATTTTCTGTCGCTGTATGTCCGATTACGCTGTTTCGTAAACGGCTGGCCCTGACTAGTTTTTGTACGCAATCTGACTGCATGTAACAACCACAAAGAATGAAATAAAAATTTCAGTTAATACAATTAATTAATTAAGTCCCCAGCAACTATAAAACCTACGAAACCAACAAAGCACAAATGTAGCTGTTCTGTATGTGGTAGTATGACTCAACGCACATCTGGCACGGATCTTCTTCAACAAGACAAGAATTTTTAAATACCAATTATACTGACGTGATAAAAGAAAATTACAAATACTATAATTGTGGAAGAAAACCAAAATTACACTCTAATACAAGAACACACGCCAGATGCTTGTTGAGTGAACCTGTAATGACACATTATTCAGGTCACTGAAAGAATAAAAGAATAAAAGAAAATACCTCCATATATATTGACGAAATGCACTCTGACCATTACAATATCTCCATTAGAACATCATCATCTCTCCCAGCAAACCACTGCATAAAACATGGAACAACACTCTCCACTACCGCATCTCACTCTGACTTCAGCTACAAGCAGTGTCCACCACAACTTCTCGGCAAGAACTGCTTGCCGCTACGTCTCAATAATCACTGCCAGTGGAGGCGGCGGAACAATACTCTCTGGCGCGATTTCTGGCGCTGTGGCTCAGTGTAGCCACCTTTCACAGTGTGGGCATGAAAATAGCTTTAGGTGTCTTATTTTGAAAATGTTTAGTAAGAAAAGTATGAAATTTCTTAGTGTTTATACTGTATGTTTGTAATTTTTTTTTTTCTCCCAACTGAAGTTGGATGGAATAATTTTTTTTTTTTTTTCGCAGCCAGCACCACTTAGGTGTTATAGATGTTTCCTTGAAGTATCCCTTACAGGAAACTTCAACGAAACATGGGGCATGTGTAACACCATAACTCTAGTACTCTACTGATTTATTTATTTTTTTATTTAATATTACATCGTTAAGCTCCTGTAAATGTCTTTGATTGAATAGATAACACAAAATTGTATACTCTTTTCTTTGTTAAAACTTTGATGTTGTGGTTTGTTTCTATGCAAATTAGTGTATCTGTCATTTAAATTCTTTGTCCCATTTGGAGGGAACAAAACTCACTATATATAATTGTAATTTCTGTGTGAATAATTTTTTGTAGAAATGTCAGTATGTGCAAATGTTCTGTCTTATTTAATGTATTTGTTTGCTGTTATGTAAACTGCTGATCCTCACTTAGGGTTGTTAGTTAATTTGTATGTAAAAGTTGTTGTGGTTCCCATAGGGAACAGAACTGTGTAGCGCGCGCAAATTGTGGTTGGCCTAGGTAGAAAAGGTGGAATAGTCAGTCGGAGACGAGCTACGAGTCGGAGACAAGCTACGAGTCTGTGCACTGCCATGTAAAAGATGCATATTGTGCTGGTTCCGAAAGAGGCTTTTTCTGCTACTTTCCAATGCCTCGGATGGATGGATAAATAGCTAGAACTATTCTGTAATTGGTATCTGTCGTCGCCACCAAGAAATGACAGAGTCCAGCAATTCTACCTGCAATTCCACCTAACAACATGCAGTTGCCACCACATTGCACAATCATTACATCGGAATACTACAATGATGTACATTGAAGGATCAGCTTAATGGATGTGTTAGTGTGCTCAAATATAAGGTAATTTATATCTGAATTTATGTACCTTCCTTGATTTTTTCCTTATCATAACACCTCTCAGGTTCCTCTCCGTTTGAACTAAAGTGATTACCGAGTGTCCCTACTGAAAGAACATTTATGACCAATGTTATGCTAATTAATGCCTCTTGAACTTAGTAAAAAGAAAGTTAAAATTAATGTGGCAAGGGAGTGAGTTAAAGTAAATGTTGTTTGCTGAAAATAATTTTCCTATTAAAACTGCTTATTAAAGTGCTGTTGCCAATTTCAAAATTAAAAGTTCTTAAGACTGGGGCTTATAAAGTAAATGATCACATGGTTGTCTGTAGTAAATTCTAAAAGGTGAGTCAGTTTCTTGCAATTTTATCAACATTGTGTTTCACTGTAGTAAAAGTGGGAAACTGCAATAGTAGAAAACTATATGTTCATGATTGCTAAGTGTTTGTCTCTCTTGTGTATTAGAAGTGCATATTAATAGTATAAAAGGATTCACAGTTTGTCTATTGTATTAATGCGCGGTAACAAGTAACAGAAAGACCACTAATTAGTAAAACCATAATTTCTTTAAGCCCTGAAAGTAATAGTGTGTTTCGCTATCTCTTATAATTTTGCAAATAGTTTGTGCTGCTCCAGTTGTTAGCTTCAATCTTAAAACATATGTGTGTGTCAGAGTTCATTGCACTCGCGTGTGGTTAAGTCTAGGTTGTGTTTGTCCATTATAGTTACTTATACCTACTTTCTTAAACGAGAACGTTAATCTTTCTCTTGCCTAATTACGCTGGCGACCATTTCCTTTATTCTATAAACAGTATAGCTAGGCAAAATTTTGTTTGCTACTGTTCAAATATTTACGTAATTCTCACTTTCACTTCCGATAAGCCACCTCCATTAGGTACAACACGGTCAACATAACAAAATTCCTCTCAGGGGGTAACACTGCTCTGTTGCTTCATACCATTATTACTCCAACAAAATAATTCTGTTTTGCAAATTGCCTCCAGTTTTGAGGTTATGGAAATACGGAAGCGTCCGATCCCGCCCGTCTGCTTTGACCCATGACGTTACAAATATGGCGGAAACAAAAACACACACACTTTCCACAAGAAGCCTAATGACACTAACGGGACAAGCGCGGGAAATGGGGTGTTTTGGGTGGGGGGCAAACTAAATATAAACAAATTTAGACGCCTTGTGTAGCTACAATGTGTAAGTGAAGACAGCCATGTATGAATACCCGCCCACCTCCCCAGGGGTCGTAACCCCTGCAACCCATGAAAGATAAAGATGCTTCAGTAGCTGATTAGTGTTTTTTGTCTTTTAAAAAAAAATCTCACGGGATAGAACGAACAGATCAGAAAGATAAATATAATAAAGTAAAACAGAAATTGGAGGAAACAGATAATTAATATAAGTAATAAGTGTTTTTAAATTTTAAAAAAAATCTCACGAGATAGAACAAACAGAGCAGAAAAGTAAATAAAATAAGATAAAACAGAACTGGAGACAGCCACACTCAAACCAAACTCCGCGCCGTCATGACGTCACACACAACACCCTTACGTCACGGGTCAAAGCCGACGCGTGGGATCGGACGTTTCTGTCGACCGCAAAATTACATACTAATGTGATTTTATCCTGTTACCTCCTTAAGCTGTCTTCTCTGACAAAGGTGCCCTGCTTCAAATAGTTCAGTGGAGCATCCTCTATGTCCTGTACATTAGTTACAGTTAACTTGTAACGGAACATATTAAAGGCTTTACTGTACCGAAGTATGCGATACCCTCCAAATTCAACCAGTTTATGATTATAGAAAAGTTATTGTGTATGTTAACAATGATTGCATAACATGTCTGCATAAACAGTCAACCCATTAAATTATACTGAGTAACTGACCCACACAAAAGTTAATATCACTTGATCACTGATACAGCAAATGTCATCATGAAAAAACACTGAGTTCATCTTAAATAATTTATATGAAGTACGAAAAGTAGTGGCCAACTTACATATTTTGGATCTCCTTAAATAAAAATCACCCAGTGAAACCTATTTGTTCACTATGAGCGTTTTCACTCAGTATTCACGTAAGCAATCCTATTTTAGACGAAAACCAATGTAATTCTTAATAATTCATATTATTTACTTATTTATGCAAATTAGAGAAGTCAATTGACAAACTTCTAAAAAACGGCCTTTTTGTAACAAAGAATTATTCTGTCAAGTCAACAAATCTGTCTGTCATTTTAATAACATGTTAAATTATGTCACTCGATGCAAATGAATAACTTTTCTGCACAAATTATGATAACAGATGTACATGTGACTTATAAACTATATCTCTTTTTAGTAGTTCTTTGACAATGTTATAAATACGAGCAGCAAGAAGGGTCGAGAGGCAGTCGGAATGTCACTTTGGTAAAGTGTGTTTGTGTTTTATTGTTTGAGGTGGATAAACAATGCAAAGAACATGTAACGGAAATACTACTTTGTGTTGTGTCATGGTCTTTGGTGGACAGTAGAATTAAGATGGCCACCAGAGTAATAAATATTTGAAGTTTACATATTTGTTGGTTTCGCTCGTTCTTTATCATCAAAAGCATATAAAAAACACGGGACCTCATGTTTTTTAACCCTAGACAACCAGATGTAGAGCCAGCATCAGCATCGAGAGACAGCAGCGATCCAGCAAGTAGCAGCGATTACTACAACACAATGCATTTTAATGGCGCCAACCTAACATCAAGTGCTAACAAGCTCCGTAAATGGGAGTGAAATAGTGCGATTATAGCAATTAGCAATATCTACGACCAGGTGACCCTTACAAACTGCAAATACCATTTTGTGCTGTATTTTACAAAATGTGCTGAAACTGACGGCCATCAGCCTCAATGCAAGCATGACATTGGCAAAATATCCGGCTGTTGTGGCCGAGCGGTTATAGGCGCTTCTGTATGGAACCACGCGACCGCTACGGTCACAGGTTCGAATCCTGCCTCGGGCATAGATGTGTGTGATGTCCTTAGGTTAGTTAGGTTTAAGTAGTTCCAAGTTCTAGGGGACTGATGACCTCAGATGTTAAGTCCCATAGTCCTCAGAGCCATTTGAACCAAACAAGATTCTGACGCACCCCGACAAACATCCCTGGTCTGTTTCGAATAACATCACAGGCAGCTACAATTCTGACAGCTAGTTCCATCTCTGTATCCAGTGGGGTCACACATACAAGTGCCTTCACATATCCTCATAGGAAATAATCAAGGTGATTCAGGCCAGAGGACCTCACAGACCATAGAATAGCACCTTCGCCTCCAGTCCAGCGACTAGGAAATATAGCACTGAGATGGTTGTGGACATCCACACTGAAGTGATGTTGTGCATAGTCATGTTGTATCCATGTCCTCTCGTGAACAGCCAAAGGCACATTCTCCGACAACTCAGGTAGAACTCTGTAGCAATTGTTATATATTTATTGACCAACTCTTGAAAGGTGGCTACACTGAGTCACAGCGCCAGAGATTGCGCCAAAGAGTATTATTCAGCCGCCTCCACAGGCAGTTCTTGTCGAGAAGTCGTAGTAGGCAGTGCTTGCTCAGAAGCGGTGGTAGGCAATTCTTGTCGAGAAGTCGTAGTGGAGAGTGCTTGTTGAGATGTAGCAGTGGTGAGTCGTTGTTGAGAAGTTCCCATGGAGAGTGCTTGTTCAGATGTTGTCATATTATTTTGATGGGCTAGACACCAGATATTGTTGGATTGGGGATGCTGTAATGATCAGAGTGTGCTTTTCCTCAATATATATGAAGGTAAAAAATTCCTTTTTTTTATTATTTCAATGTCTTAAACAATAATACCTCTTGGTCACAGGTTTAGTCAACAAAGCATCTGGCTCGTGTTCTTGTATTAGACTGTATTTCTGGTTCTATGTGCAATTATAGTATTTCTGGTTTTTTTAAAAATTACTTCAGTATAAATGGTGTTTAAAATATCTGGTCTTATTGAGGAAGAACCGTGCCAGATGTGTACGTTGAATCACACTTCCACACACAGAACAGTTACACTTGTGCTTTGTTGTTTCGTAGCTTTTATAGTTGCTGGGGACCTGAACTTGAAAAAATCTGAATTTGGTCGTTCTCAGGTGAAATTTCTTGGTCATATTATTTCTACAGAAGGTATTCTTCCTGATCCAGAGAAACTAGACGCTCTTCGTAATTATGCTGTTCCTACTACAAAACGTGATGTTCGTAGTTTCCTTGGTGTCTTTAATTTTCTTAGACGCTTTGTTAGATTGGACAATTTGACCACACCTCGTTTATGTGAACTATCTGGAAAGAAATCTAATTGGTGTTGGGATGAGGAAGCTCAATCAGAATTTGAACAACTTCGTGATGCTTTAGTTGCTGCTCCACTTCTTTCACATCCGGATTTATCTAAAGATTTTTGTTTGGCGACGGACTCATCATACAAAGGCCTAGGTGCACACTTATTTCAAGAGATAGAAGAAAACGGCGTTGTAGTACAGAAAACTATTGCATTTGGAAGTCGTGTTCTCTCTAAATCGGAAAAGAATTATTCGATTACGGAACTTGAAGCTTTGGCTGTTGTATGGGCTTTCACAAAATTTCGGATATTTTTGTATGGCAGAAATACTAAGGTTTACACCGATCTCCGAGCTCTGGAATTTCTTATGCCAACAAAATTAACACATGGAAGATTGTCACGATGGGCGTTGTATCTACAGGAATTTGATTTTAGTATTGTTTACATACAGGGTTCTTCAAATATTATTGCTGATGCTTTATCACATGCACCTATGGGTTTGAAACAAAGTGCTGAAGAAGACTGCAAATAAAACAATTATTGTTTGATGTACATTCAAGGTGTTGCGTTCGAAAATTTTATTTCTTCTTCGCTCCAGGACATCGCTAAGGAGCAAAATAAGGATCCAATCTGGAAGGACATTAAGGAGAAGTGGAGGAGAAAGGAAAGCGTAGCGATTAGACAGTATTATTCAGTTCGCAATGATATTCTTTTTAAACGAAAATTGGTCGACAACTCTGTTTGGTTAGTTTGCATTCCTGATGAGTGGGTTAATAAATTGATTTGGTACACACATTTCAGTTATGCACACTTTGGTCCCAGAAAATGCTTTCATAAATTACGAGAAAATTGCTACTTCAGTAATATGGAAAAACGTATTCGATCTGTTCTTGCCAAATGCAAATTATGTCAAAAGGCTAAGCCGCCAACTATTTCTCACAGAGCACCGTTGTTTCCTATCATTCCAGCGAAATTAAAGGAGATGGCTGCAGTCGATTTGTTCGGTCCAGTGGTTCGTTCTACTAATGGTTTTGCGTATATTTTGGTAGCAGTGGAATTGACATCAAAACATGTGTGTTATACACCTTTACGCAAAGCAACAGCTCGTTCAGTATCTAATGCTTTCATCAAACATTTTCTTAAAGAAGTGGGTCATGTTGATAAAGTTATATCAGATAATGGATCACAGTTTTGTTCTAAAATTTGGCTTCGTACTCTACGGCGTCGTAAGATTAAACCAATTTTCATTTCACTTTTTCACCCTCAATCTAACGCTTCAGAGAGATGGATGAAGGAAATCAATAAATTGTGTCGACTTTATTGTCATCAGAATCATAGAACGTGGGATCAGTATCTTCATATTTTTCAAAACATTCTGAATGAACTCCCTAATGATTCAACTTTTTTACTGCCTATATTGATATTAAAAAATAAAGCAACGACAAATCGCATTTCTGAAATCGTTCCTTTTCCGCCTACATGGAAACTGCGGCATTCTGAAGTTGTGAACCTGGCTCTGCAAAATATTGCATCTGCGGCTGCTAGAAGAGAGAAATCAGCTAAACGTCCTGGTCGTTTAAAAACCTTGTCAGTTGGTCAAAAGGTGTTAATTAAGTCTCACCGTTTGTCTCACAAGGGAAAAGGCTTGTGTCGCAAATTTTTTCTGCTTTATAACGGTCCATATAAAGTACGCAAAATTATTCATGATAACACTGTCGAAGTAGAAACTCTTAAATCTCGGCGCTCTAAGGGAATACATCACATATCGAACGTTAAAATTTTTGTGGAATGACATACTTTCGAGAAACCAACAGTTATACGTAAACATGCAGAGAGTACAAGAATACCGCGCCGTGTTCCGGCGGCGGCACATACTCAAAGCAACAGTCAACTCTGCGCGGCGCACAAGGCAGTCGTTGACCGTAAACAATTACTTCCTGCATCACGCGTACCTACAGCTGATCGAGCGCTCAGTGCGAATGCACTGACAGCCGTAAACAAATATACAGTCTAATTTCTCCGAATAAAATCAGCATAAAGCTATAGTGGCTTGATAAATTATGTTATTAACGTTCAGTATTTTTCAGGATACGGTTGTATAAAATATTTAAGAACTTCAGGTAAATTCTGTGTGTGTCCGACGTTAAGAGGACTTGCTATCGAGAAATTTTCAGGAAGAATGTAATTTCGAAGAAGAAACTAATAAACTAAAAAGGTAACTATCAATTGAGTTTATTTTTCAGGTAACAAATTCCCCTTAGGTACGTACTTTAGACGTAATTTGCTGCTCGCGATTTCGTGATTTATACTTTGTGTTAACTGATTTTGACAATGATTGATTAATGAACAGTGTTGTTAATTATGTATATTATGCATCGCTTGGCTGCACTGCTTTTTTCACTGATGTCACATTTTTTTTATTTGTGCCTGCTGTGCTTATTTATTTAAATTATAATTGTCACCTGATTAGTTGTGCTGATATGGTTATGTATGTAAGTTATACTTTGTGATTTATCTGCTTGCACTTTCATGTTTACTTATTAAGATTACATATGAACATTTATTTGCTTATGCTGATATGATGCTAATGACCTGTTTATCATGTAAGATACATATTTGCTGCTTTGCGTATGAATTGCAGATTTATACATTTCTGTTTGTTGTCATAACTACTCTTTATTTTGGTATATAGAAAAGCTGATATACTGTGTACAAACATAGAGTTTAGGTCACACTATGGTATTAATTATAAATTGTTCGGTTGGCAGAGCTTCGTTATAGGGATTGTGCTACATCCATTTGTTGACATTGTGTTCTCTACTGGTATATTTACTCGCTGTTACATGTTTTGCTTACGCTCAGTGCTTTATATTTTAAGATAAGAAAATGAACTGCTATAATTCTACGAACGACATTAGTACAAGAAACTTCATTGAAGTCACATGAGCTGGAGGTTTTATGGAAGCTGTACAAATTTATGCTAATAGAAAGGAAGATAACGACATGAAATACCAATACTAGGTTTAGACCATTGACAGTTATTACACTGCATTCTTCGTGAGCAATTGAATTAGTAAGTGACACTTGACACAAAAAATACTCCACATGTTTGCTTCTGTTTTGCCATGATTCTTGAAGTGGTGTACACACTGTGAAATATTACGATTTATTCATTCAAAGTCTTATGTGATCTTTCATACTACACTCCTGGAAATGGAAAAAAGAACACATTGACACCGGTGTGTCAGACCCACCATACTTGCTCCGGACACTGCGAGAGGGCTGTACAAGCAATGATCACACGCACGGCACAGCGGACACACCAGGAACCGCGGTGTTGGCCGTCGAATGGCGCTAGCTGCGCAGCATTTGTGCACCGCCGCCGTCAGTGTCAGCCAGTTTGCCGTGGCATACAGAGCTCCATCGTAGTCTTTAACACTGGTACCATGCCGCGACAGTGTGGACGTGAACCATATGTGCAGTTGACGGACTTTGAGCGAGGGCGTATAGTGGGCATGCGGGAGGCCGGGTGGATGTACCGCCGAATTGTTCAACACGTGGGGCGTGAGGTCTCCACAGTACATCGATGTCGTCGCCAGTGGTCGGCGGAAGGTGCACGTGCCCGTCGACCTGGGACCGGACCGCAGCGACGCACAGATACACGCCAAGACCGTAGGATCCTATGCAGTGCCGTAGGGGACCGCACCGCCACTTCCCAGCAAATTAGGGACACTGTTGCCCTTGGGGTATCGGCGAGGACCATTCGCAACCGTCTCCATGAAGCTGGGCTACGGTCCCGCACACCGTTAGGCCGTCTTCCGCTCACGCCCCAACATCGTGCAGCCCGCCTCCAGTGGTGTCGCGACAGGCGTGAATGGAGGGACGAATGGAGATGTGTCGTCTTCAGCGATGAGAGTCGCTTCTGCCTTGGTGCCAATGATGGTCGTATGCGTGTTTGGCGCCATGCAGGTGAGCGCCACAATCAGGACTGCATACGACCGAGGCACACAGGGCCAACACCAGGCATCATGGTGTGGGGAGCGATCTCCTACACTGGCCGTACACCACTGGTGATCGTCGAGGGGACACTGAATAGTGCACGGTACATCCAAACCGTCATCGAACCCATCGTTCTACCATTCCTAGACCGGCAAGGGAACTTGCTGTTCCAACAGGACAATGCACGTCCGCATGTATCCCGTGCCACCCAACGTGCTCTAGAAGGTGTAAGTCAACTACCCTGGCCAGCAAGATCTCCGGATCTGTCCCCCATTGAGCATGTTTGGGACTGGATGAAGCGTCGTCTCACGCGGGCTGCACGTCCAGCACGAACGCTGGTCCAACTGAGGCGCCAGGTGGAAATGGCATGGCAAGCCGTTCCACAGGACTACATCCAGCATCTCTACGATCGTCTCCATGGGAGAATAGCAGCCTGCATTGCTGCGAAAGGTGGATATACACTGTACTAGTGCCGACATTGTGCATGCTCTGTTGCCTGTGTCTATGTGCCTGTGGTTCTGTCAGTGTGATCATGTGATGTATCTGACCCCAGGAATGTGTCAATAAAGTTTCCCCTTCCTGGGACAATGAATTCACGGTGTTCTTATTTCAATTTCCAGGGGTGTAAGTACTCGCACCTACTTACTGAAAGTTATTCAAACTGAAGGCTGTTAGAGGTCATGTATGCATTTCTTTTATTTTATGATGGACAAGGTAACCAAAATGTATTTTATAATTCATAATGAGTATAAGATTTGGGTCAGATGGATTACACAGAGGTTGTGTGTGGACATTGTGTCTTCGGATTGTATGGGATGATGAATTGAAGTTTGCACTAGGATTTTGTCTGTACTTGTTCGAGGAGACTGACTAGGGGAAAGAGTTGTTATGGAAGTGAAATGATATTGGTAATAAGGTTTATATATATCGACATATTGACGAGGTATTATTGAGATATTGAGATTGTGTGAAGTTGATGATTATTGGAGTTTTGGTGGACAAGAGGTAAGGTAAATGATATTGATGATAAGGTTTATATGTATCGACGTAAGAGGTATTATTGAAGTATTAAGATTATGTGATGATGATGATGATTATTGGAGTTTTGGTGGACAAGAGGTAACGTAAATGATATTGATGATAAGGTTTATATGTATTGATGTAAGAGGTATTATTCAAGTATTAAGATTATGTGATGATAATGATTATTGGAGTTTTGGTGCATAAGAGGTGAAGTAAGTGAGGAGCACTTTTTTTTTTTTTTGTTTGCTGGTCTATATGGAACAAGGAGGATGAAAATGGCAGACTAGAACACTCAAGTAGAAGGAAGATAGTCTACACACACACTTTGTTAAATCACTAAGCAGTATATACTTTTTTTTTTGGAGAGAGGAAGCATTTGCATATCTTGGCACACTGACAGTTGTTCAGCAACCGTACATTTTGATTTGGCTTGGCAAACATTGGTCTTTACATGATGACTATGACGTTGACTAACTATTATTGACTGTTATACATTGCTGCCACTACTACTTGATACACAAGTTGAACATAAAAGTTTGGACAGAATTGCATTTACACAGTTAACACTATTCAATTACACAGTAGTACTTAAATGTGGATGAAAGATGAGTGAGTGTGTTTTGTGTGTTTCCCCTTCCTGATCCCAAATAATTGGTACCGACCTATCTCCTAAATATTATTTTACTTGTTTGTTCTGGCTTGCACTGACACCCATAAATATTATAGGTTTACTGATATTTGTGCATTTGTAATAGTTAATATGATAATTATCTGATATAATTTGTGTGTTTATTATAACTTGTACTAGTGTAAGAGCATTGATATAATTTTGTAAAAGCAATTGTGTGTGCCTTCAAACTGTTGTTCGTGCTTGCACCTATTCAACATTGCTGGGTGCCACTTGGAGATGTTTAATTTCTGCTGATGAACTGTGATGAACTGGCTAATTAGTGATAGTGAATATTATGGACTGTTACCTGCACCTGTTTAACATTGCTGGGTGCCACTGATTGACTGCTTCTACTGAAATAATGTTACTTGTTGGTGTCTGCACCTGTTCAACATTACTGGGTGCCACTGATGGACTGCTTCTACTGAAATGATGTCACTTGTTGGTGTCTGCACCTGCTCAACATTGCTGGGTGCCACTGACGGAACTGCTTCTACTGAAATAATGTGACTTGTTGCTGTCTGCACCTGTTTAACATTGCTGGGTGCCACTGATGGAATTGCTTCTACTGAAATGATGTCACTTGTTGGTGTCTGCACCTGCTCAACATTACTGGGTGCCACGGATGGAACTGCTTCTACTGAAATGTCACTTGTTGGTGTCTGCACCTGTTCAACATTACTGGGTGTCACTGATGGACTGCTTCTACTGAAATGATGTCACTTGTTGGTGTCTGCACCTGCTCAACATTGCTGGGTGCCACTGATGGAACTGCTTCTACTGAAATGATGTCACTTGTTGCTGTCTGCACCTGCTCAACATTGCTGGGTGCCACTGATGGAACTGCTTCTACTGAAATGATGTCACTTGTTGGTGTCTGCACCTGCTCAACATTACTGGGTGCCACTGTTGAAGCTGTTTAAATACTGCTGATGAAATGTTATGAGACTGCTATTTACACCTGTTGATCATTGCTGGGTGCTACTGTTGGAACTGTCAACTACTCTGAGGAGTTCTACTTGTTTATTGAACTATTGAAAGGGTTTTATGTGAATATTTGTAAAACTGATTTTTTTGTGTGTTTTCTGTTTATGAAATGCTATGAGATTCTTACCTGCACCTGTTCGTCATTTCTGGCGCCATTGATTGAATAATACTTATGTAAACTATTATGTAAAATCACATGTATGCAAGCAGTTGTATTCCTTACTGTATTTTATATATTAGGTTATTGAAGGGTCAGTGCAAAGCCAAAATTTATTTAGTTATGTGATATTTACTTATTAATATTACTTTTTAATTTTTGTCTGTTTTCACCACCAGTGCTGGCAAAAATATCATCAAATTCTAGCCCGTGGAGGAGGGGCATATGGAAGGTGGCTACACTGAGTCACAGCGACAAAGATTGCGCCAAAGAGTATTATTCAGCGCCTCCACAGGCAGTTCTTGTCGAGAAGTCATAGTAGGCAGTGCTTGTTCAGAAGCGGTGGTAGGCAGTTCTTGTCAAGATGTCGTAGTGGATAGTGCTTGTTGAGATGTAGCAGTGGTGAGTCGTTGTTGAGAAGTTCCCATGGAGAGTGCTTGTTCAGATGTTGTCATATTGTTTTGATGGGATAGACACCAGATATTGTTGGATTGGGGATGCTGTAATGATCAGAGTGTGCTTTTCGTCAATATATATGAAGGCAAAAAATTCCTTTTTTTTTATTATTTCAATGTCTTAAACAATAATGCCTCTTGGACACAGGTTCAGTCAACAAAGCATCTGGCTCGTGTTCTTGTATTAGACTGTATTTCTGGTTCTATGTGCAATTATAGTATTTCTGGTTTTTTTAAATTACTTCAGTATAAATGGTGTTTAAAATATCTGGTCTTATTGAGGAAGAACCGTGCCAGATGTGTACGTTGAATCACACTTCCACACACAGAACAGTTACACTTGTGCTTTGTTGTTTCGTAGCTTTTATAGTTGCTGGGGACTTAATTAATTAATTGTGTTAATGGAAGTTTTCTTTCATTCTTTGTTGTTATTCTATGCAGTCAAATTGCGTATTAATACTGGTCAGGGCCAACCGGTTACGAGACTTCGTAGCCGCACATACAGCTACAAAAATTAAAAAAATATTTGCATTTTTATATAATTAAGCCCCCATGCACTCTCTATTTTAACATGGCATAATCATATAGTTGTTCTGTCAGTCACCTTTTGTTATTTTTCCACTGTAATTGATTTCCTGTTTACTACTGATTTGAGCAGTAAAGTAATGTTTTTTTCCAAAATTTAACAAGTTCTTACTAATCTTCAGATTTAATGCAATAATTTAAACAATATAAAACCTTTCCTCTATTTATTTCATGGTTGTCTATGTTTTAATTTTAAATTCAAACGAATTAGAGCTTCTCTATAAATGTTTACTACTCATAATTTTTAAATTTGAGACCGGTTTTTTTGACATCAAGACTTATGTTAAATGATGAAGGAGCTGTATTGAAGTTGAGGAAACTTTCATTTAAAATTATCCTCCTCTTTTTCAATATTTATGTTTTAGTCTCAACCTTAGGTTAGCATAGCAGTTATAATTCAAGAAAGTTTCAACTCTTACACTAATTTCTTAATCTATGTTACACTTATAACACTCTCCTCAAAACTTTAGAAGCACTATCCCATTCACAAACATATTTATATACCCCAGAAACCTTAAACTTATGTATTATAACTTTACAGATGAATTAAATTATTTCTTGACTTTTTACAGACATATTAAATCCTAATTCTACTAATTACATTGTAAATATTAAATTAACATCACGAAATTTCAAAAATCCTTTTTTCTACATAACCTATATTTTAACAAACACATTACATACTAGAATCTTTTTCTCCAAAGAAAATATCAATGTTTGGTTTTCTTAACTTAGATATGTTAAAAAAATATGAAACACAAGCAAACATTATTGATCTGTCAAGATTAAAAACTTAAAATTATTTTTAACAAAGATCTGTTTCTTACACACAAAACTCTTCAAAAATTAAATACTTTTAAACAATAACAAACTTTATGTGTTCGTAAAAATTTCTTTTTTCAGTTTAATCTGATAGTAGTCTGTCAGAGGCGGTTTTTTCTCATATATCTTCAATGAGGTTCATTGAAGTTGTCGAATCTTTATGCCGATTCATCGTTGGTCAATTCGTCTCTTGTTTTCCATATGAGTAGTCATCTCCCATCTCTTGGTGTGACATACAAAAGTTTTGCAATTTGCCATAAGGAATATCGAACGTTTGTCCCGCTAGAACAGTTAAAATTGGATTCTTTATTGGTAGGTAAATGCAATAATGGTCTTGTATGGAAGCGATTTAGAAAAGTTTCTTGATTTCTTCTGGTCCAGGCTCTTCTTTCTTCCAAATCTTCTGGATTGAATCTTCTGTTCTTGTTGCATCTTGCTGTCTTCTCACTTGTGTCTTCGTTCATCTCTGGACCAGGAACTGGGATTCAAGACCTGCGTAACCTCGTTATTGCACAATCTGTTCTTGTGGTATTTTCTTTCAACTCATTGTGTATCCTTTATTGTATCAGGTTATTCGTCAGGATAGATTGGACAGCCTTCCATCGTTCTCTTGCTTACTCCCATGAGTGTACAGGGAATGTTTTGCAGTTGCTGAATCCCGTATTGTATGCTGAACCTTAAGTTACAGAAATGCGCATCTTCTTCTTCCAGTGAATTCAAACATTCGTTCGTTCTTCATGTAACATGTCCGCCTCCATTCCGGTTTGGTGGACATCCGTCATACCTCCTTATGCTACTCTAAACAGTTTGCTACAGATGTGCAGAGAACCTAGCACTTACGCAAAACCGTGGTTAAGAAGATCGCCTGTGGCTTTCACATCAATAAGGATTGTGTCATGGTACATGTTGACCATATCCAAGATTCGTTGTAGATCCCCAAACTTTTCCACAGAGGTGTCCTTTTGTACTGTTGCTTCCACCAAGGCACTGTCTTTCGTCATCTCGAATGCTGATGTACCAGGCACCCACTCTCAGTGTCCCTTCCTCCCACGCCTAACTGCTCTACTCAGTTCTGCTGTCGATCTGGCCACAATGATGCTGCATCGTTCTTGATGACTTCATGTATAATACAGTATTGTGCACACTTTTGCCTATCTTACTTTTCTTATATCTTCAAATTTCTCTAATTTACATGATATAATTACGTAGCTTATCACAATCCTTACTCCCTTAAGATACATTACAAGTTTCACAAACACTAAACTATTAGGAGACTTTACAAAATTTCTTATTTAAACTATTCATAAGATTTTCCTTATTGCACTCTTCATAACTTTACATCTTTTTCACTAGATCAACATCCAGACCCATTCTGTATGTATATTTTTCTTTACTATTAGTATAAAGGTTATGGTTTCCTCATCTTCGTCATGATGGATAGTAAGAGGGAAATTGATGGTGATGAAGGTTAGTGTATTAGTAAGTCTGTTTTTGTTCTAACTACAGGTACTTCATATTATCATGAAAACTTCGCACCTTGACTCTGACTGCAGCGTCTTTTTCTCTGCAATTTCTTCTTTTCGGCATAAGCTGTAACAGAACTTCAAAATACAATACATCTCCCCCTTTTTTTTCAAAAACTTTCTCTGCTGTCCTATTTCGTTGTCCATTCTCCTTATCTCCTTCTTCTAAACAGTCAACTTGTATATTATTTTCTCCCCCTATCATGCTCTTCCTTATTGAAATCATCCTATCTTAAACTCACAACCTTCCATGAAATAACATGTTTCTCGCTTTCCTTAATAATTCACTTCTCTCTCATAAGTCTTACCTCCTAACAATCTTTTATATCTATTTTCCTTACATCCCATTTTACTATCAGCTTGTGATACCTCCCACAAATCATAAATGCTTTTCATTTCTCCCCAAAATATCTTCTCCACTAAATGTTCACCGTCAATGACGGAAAAAACCACAAATTAATATCTCCTTCTTACCTAATTCTTTACTCCCTTCCTCATTCTTGGTTTCCTTTCATCCACAAAAATCAACTTCTTTTGCTTTACACTACATTTTAAGAGAGAATCTACTACTATTTTGCCAAACAATCCACATGCTGATCTCTATCTTTCTCCTTGCTTTCTTTTCAGTCATTCCCCATAACACATTTCGTTTGCAGAAGAGTTACTTAAGTTCTTAGTTTATTGTTCTTCCTTCACAACCATCCTTTTGATCTACTGGGAAAGTTGACGTATTTATTTTAATGAGATAAGTAGAAACAAAAATTGTTTTTTCATATGCATTTTCTTAGCCTCCCTCCTCTTTGGCTTCTAGATTTTGCTGTTATTGGTATCTGGATGTTTCAGAAAACTAATTTTTCTTGTGAAGTTAATGTTTGTTGTTTTACCCTTTATACAGTTTCAAGTGACTCACATGGTGAAAGCCCAACGATTTTCCTGTTTTTGGATTAATCAATTCGACTGCATTATCATGGACCACACTTACTTCCATAGGACCTTTGTATACCGAAAAGAAGTTGTGGCTTTGATGTTTTTTCTTACTAGAGAGATGGTGGGTTTTTACAAGTACCTTTTGTCCTAGTAAAAATACTCGTGAGGTTGTCGTTTTTTTGTCTGCTCGGTTCTTTCTATATAACGCCGTGGTCTTCAAATTGCTCAGTGCCAATTGCCTAGATGTTGATGTTGTACTCTGGGTACTGGTGGGAATTTAATTACTTCTCGGGTAAGTCCCTGTCCGATATATATTATCTTACTTGGGTATCAATACCGGTGTTGCCAATGGTGCATTATGCTCTTGGCATACCATTTCTCTTTTGGTTTTGCATAAATGATCCACATTCTTCACAATTTGGTCGTCATCAGTTTTTGTACAACCGTCTACATTAACTGTTAACAACTCTTGTTCCTCATCATCGGTCTATTCCCAGTCAATTGTCTCCCAGCATGCTGCTATTTCTATCTGATCACCCCTTAAATCTACTTCAGAATCTTGCTGATCAAAGCTAAGTCTATTTACATATTTAATTATAACATAAACTTCATTTGGGGATTGAATCACTTGTGATTGGTCTTCGTACCGTTGATCTCGTCAATTCTGTCTTTTACCAGGCGGTGCTGCCGTTTTGACGTCCGCAGCTGCTGACACCGGCAACAGCCGCATTGACGACACCGGTGACGCCAATGGAGTGGAGGGAGAGCAGCCCTCTGGTGACGCTGGCTCGGCCGGTACTGCCGACAGAAAGCCACCGTTCCGTTACGAGGAGCTAATTGCTATGGCCATACTGAAATCGTCACGCAGGAGAGCGACGCTGAAAGAGATCAACACCTACATCGCGAGCCGCTTCCCCTAATTCAAGCGCAGTGAGAAGAGTTGGTTGAGCTCGGTGCAGTGCAAACTGTACTTCAGCAAGTACTTCCTCAAAGTGCCTCTGGCGGTCAGAAACCGCAGGGGCAAACGCTGCAACCTCTGGCCTCAACTCGACTCCCTGTACCGGTGTTGTCCTGCCGAAGTCTCATTCTCCCAACCTTTCTGCATTCTGGGCATTCCAGTTCCACCCGAATAATTTGGGTTTTGTGGTGGAAAACCTCTAAACCTTCCTGATTCGTTTGCTCGATGATCTTATGGCGAACTATAGTCACCACCATAGTTTCTGGGACCAAAGCCATTATTGTAATTCCGCGGCTCACCAAAACTATAGTTATTGTATGACCTCTGTGAGTTGCCAAAACCATAGCTATTATTATCCCATGGGTGATTACTATTCTTCCCAAAACAATTACCTTTCCCAACATTATTATCGCCATTGTAAGCATTATTAACGGTCAATCGGTTGCTATTATTCCCTCTACCATGGGTTTCTCTCACTGCACGTTGTTTCATCGCCTCATCTTCAGTGAAGATGAATTCGAGTTCTCTTAACAACCCTTTAAATGTCTGTTATTATCTCCTGCTCTACCAACCAACGATTGTTGATAACGCAAGGGTAACTTCATTGCGCACATACGTATCAGTTCCCCATTACTGTATGGATCGTCTAAACACATATACTTTTTCGTCGTTTCTTCAGAAAATCTTACTGCCTTCTTTTCTCCCGAATTTTCAAATGACTCCTTCTGTCACAAATCATATTTTATCCTATTCTGGGTTTCTACACACCAGTATCGCTCCAAGAATGCACACTTAAATTGTTCATACGACTGACGGTTTTCAGCGACTTTTTGCATCGTTTCCGCTATTGCGCCGTCCATATGACAACATATGAAATCAGGTTTATGGCTAAGTGGCCAATGTCCTGGTAAACCGATCTGGTAAACCGTTCCCGCTTTCTTTGTAATGTTGGAATTTTCTGACTGTCAGAAAATGATCATTATCAATTTTTTTGTATTACACCATATGGCGGTTGTGTTTTCGCAACATTTTCCTTTCCCTGCAAGTGCGCCATGTTTTCCTTCATTCGTCCTCCCACTTTTGGATCCTTAGACGACATATCTGAGACCCATCTAGCATCGCATCTACGCAGTGGTGTGCAATTTTCTAAACCGTACTGTTCCTCGTTTATCGGACTGAAAGATACGTTTAAATTGCCCGTTACTGGATCAGAGTTTTGTCTTTGTACTTGATTTATGTTGACCTGCGCTGTATGGCCTGTTCTGTAGCTCGTAAATTGAGAATTTGGTACATGTGTCGCAGTAAACGGTTCTCTATCGCGTCATTCGCGTACATTCTGAGGGTCGGCTGCCGCTCTGTTGGTATGCGCGCAATTACCGCTTCTCGCACCATTGTCTGCTGTGAACGCATATTACTTGCTTCGATCACATGTCTCAACTGTTCTCCTACTATTTGCTTCTGTTTCGGATCGGAAAATACTGACACAACATCTTGTAGACCAACAAGTGGAATTTCATGACTATCTTGAGTTTCTGCAACTGCCACGGAAGATTGCGTAACGGACTTGGTTACCTCTGGATTTTTTCCCAACACTATCTCAGATGACACTACCGATTCCGTCGCATCAGTACTGCTTTCTGTACGGTTCTCAATACACTGCTTCAGTTCTGTGCGAAGCTGTTCATACTGCTGCTGATTTTTCGAGACGATGTTTACAACGCGTGTATCGAATCTTTTTAACGCGGCCGCGCGGAGTGGCCAGCAGTTAGAGGCGCCAAGTCACTAATTGTGCGGCCCCTCCCGCCGGAGGTTCGAGTCATCCCTCGGACATGGGTGTGAATGTTGTCCTTAGCGTTAAGTTAGTTTAAGCAGGTGCAAGTCTAGGGACCGATGACCTCAGCAGTTTGGTCCATTAGGAATTCACACACATTTGAACATTTTGGATTTTTAACGCGGCTCGCGTGACACGTTCTCTGACATTGAGTTCTTCCACGATATGTTGCGCCTTACCAGATGTCTTACGTGCTAAATTATCAACTCTTTGGTTGATATTAGAAAACTGCATCCTGCTCCTGGTCAATGTTAGTATGCATCTTTTTCTGATCGTCCATCAGCGATTTAATTAGCTGTCGCGAGTCTCTCGCCTCCTTCGGGATTTCAATAAACTGTTCATTAACTTCCGTTCGAAACTTTTGCTGATCTTTGCGGACTTTTTCGAATCCAGCATTGGTTTCAAATTTGAGACCATTTAAAGCAGCATTGTTTCGGTTTTTAAATTCGCCGTTTCAGTTTTTAATTCTGCTAACCCTGCATTTGTTGCTGTTTTTAAATATGCTAGCCCTGTTCTCACCGTTTCACTTGTTTGCTTGACAACAATAGTGAGTTGCTTCAACATTGCGAACGCACTATCAGACACTTCGCCATCGTCACCTGTCACCATCTGATGTAAACTTTGTCGTTCGCATCTTTCACGTGACGTCTCACCGACTTGTGTGCATAGTGCTGACGCTCTTGCACACATTCTTCCCGTAGGAAACTGTTCCGTTTGATTCAGAATTACAACATTTGGTTCTACGTACCGAAATTGCTCGTCCTCTGTTTCTGAACCACTGTATCCGTCATCCGTTCAGTTTTGTGCGGTCTCAGACTGAGATACCATTCGCGAAACTGCCACCATCCCCTATGCACTGTCACTTTGTTCAGTTTCGTGACTTGCACTCAATGCTTTTTGTTGTACTTAAATTTCTATCCTATCAAGATATTCAGTTTGCCCTATACGCGATGATCTACGTCATTCCGGCATCTCAGACCGTCTAACTAACCTCTGTCTTTCTCAATTTTACGCGAGCCTGGGCTCTAGTCAACATGAAGTTATATGACCTGACATGTCTCTAAAATATCATATAAAGTCTTACATGCCCTTAACACATCATTAATAACGCCTTTCACTGTTTGTGGATATTCAAACCAACTCAACAACGCCGTGAATAACTTCGCACAAGCTATTTTTACACAAAACACAAAACATTTTCTTTACTCGTTAAGATAACTTTTTCTACTCTGTGGTTCACACATTTACAATAATCTGACCACTATGCAGACACATACATTGAGTAACCTTGCCACTTTTTGTTTTTTTAAATCTTTTTACTTAATACGAAATTTTAATTTCTCTATCTAATTTGACTAATTACCATCCTGGCAGACCAATTGCCATGCTAGCTGTGTCGCCATTATCGGACACTCCACTCCTTTTCACGTTAGTCAGACATCAGCAAAAACATCCTGTGTGTGCATAAGTGTCTATAATATAAATGACTGGGTATAGGAGTGGACCCTTACTCTATGACAGAGCACATCAGTGTTTAGCTATACACAAATTGTTTTTAATTCAGGATTATTGTCGAAGAAGTACACGAATTTATATAGATTCTAATATGAAAATGTTAGACAGTTGTCAATATAACGCATTAATCGGTACTGTTTAGGATGACAATGAAGTCTATGGAGGATGGTTAGTTTTTGTGATAAGCTGAGCAAAAGATTATCTAAGATTGCTCGAGTTCACAGTGGACGCAAGCTGGTGAATCAACAAGTTTACGCCTCTGCTAGCGGCATTTACCTTAGCCATGATGAGCTGTCAGCTGCATAGCTGCTCTCGTCCTCTGAAAATCCTATAAAAGCTAATCAAAAGCTTTACTGATTTTATCTGCAGAAACTGTCCTATGTTTCTCGTTAGGGGGGAGGCTGTTTCTTTTCTCCGCTGTCAGAGCTCAACGACTCTTCAGCTAATATCTAGCTGAAAGTCAGCCGAACTGTTCACACAAAATTCCTCTTTTGGCATCGTACAGAGCGTGATGCGCCCTATTCTGCACTTGACGCTGGCTCAGAGGAGAGTCCCTGAAGTTTTCAGTCTTGTGTCATTCGTAGCAAAACCGTCATCCACCTGGTTCCTTTCGTACTTCACATCATCGCTTTTTCCATCCAATAGGAGCATTACTTACATCTTGTGGAAACTACCTCTGCCAATCGCAAAGGGCCTACCTTCAAACTGCATCGAAATTTTGCCCCTTTCTACTCATTCTGAGTTCTTTCCAGCCAGTCGGACATTTTGTGTCTGCTCCAGATGCCTAAAAGTTACACATGTACATCATGAGCATACCACGAGCATTTCACGTGATCAACTGTGTTTGTTTGTATCCACCTGGAAATTCCCAAACGCAGTTTTCTAAAGAATTTATCCAAAGCACGCGTGCAGCACTGGCCTGTTACCTGGTCTCCTCGATGTATCACTCATTGTGTTTGTTGTCCCTGTCGCCATGGGTCGTCTTAAAAGCATTCTGTTGTACTCGGGCCGTGATGGCGCAACTCGCATCTGCTCCCAAACTAAAACATTTCCATCAGCAGCATTTTTCACCTTTTGCTCACTGACATGCAGGATTTGGGTTCGGTGCGTTAATGCCGTGGAACTGCGTGTCATCCCTTTGCTTTGCATACAGCACATTTTAATAGGCAAATCTGCTCATTTTCGCTGAAGTATGTTAGGTGACAAATTCAACTTCTTGTTATGATATATTAAATCTCTCATGTGAGGTGTGAAATTGACATTCGTTCAATCTGCCACCTTACAACTCTTTGCATGAACCGCAACTACAGATGGCGAGTCAGTCGCCCAGGCGAACCATATGGCCCAATGAGACTGTCGCCTACAATGCTGGCCCAGATATTCACAGCAAAACGTACTTGATGGAGTGACTCTACCACAGCATGAGGATTTTCCTCATCTCACACTGGGCTCTTCTTGCTGTTCAAAATACCATCACGATCAAATGAGATTCCGTCAGTAAACAGCATGATCTGGAGAAAATACGGTCGATCAATCCATTCTTAGAGCAACCACTGACAATACGAGCCTTGGTGTAAAGCATTGTGAGAACATGTTGTGGGTGATATGAATGTAATTGTTGTTTATGGAGTATTCACCACATGCTAGTACGTGCAGCATCCATTTCACATACAATACGATGAGTACTTGTAGTGGGGTCCACTGCAACACTTCCTCTTCACAATTGGGTGTGTGAGTGGTTCTCATGTTGCCTGGTCCTCATTTCTTTTTTCCAATGGACTAGTGTCCCACATTCGATGACCGAGAGAAATAAAGACTCGTCGTGACAGATGACGCCTATTAAGAAATCGTTTTATGCACAGGCTTTCAGTAGGGAGAGCATTGCAGCATGCTTCCCCATACTTAAGGTGCATGGCAGTGAGCTGTGCGAAACTGTACCGGTACTGCTCCACTGTATTGTACTGTACACCTCTGAATAGCATTGAATAATGAATAGGTCTGTCGTTGATTCATAGCATATTCTCTCATAGGACAGAGCCAACTTATGGACAAGTAAAGTAAACAAAACTGCATCATGACTTCCTAATAATCAGGCTCCTCCTTGTTTCCTTGGAGGTAATAAACATGTACACGTAAAACAATAGCACAGTACGTGTAAACTTGTATGCATGTTAGTTGTTAATAAGCTGGAAAATAGTAATGCCAGACAAAGCGATAGACATGTTTACTTCCATATCTCAATCTGGCTTCTCCGACCCCAGGTTCAAAATGGCTCTGAGCACCATGGGACTTAACAGCCATGGTCATCAGTCCCCTAGAACTTAGAACTACTTAAACCTAACTAACCTAAGGACATCACACAACACCCAGTCATCACGAGGCAGAGAAAATCCCTGTCCCCGCCGGGAATCGAACCCGGGAACCAGGGCGTAGGAAGCGAGAACGCTACCGCACGACCACGAGCTGCAGACCCGACCCCAGGTTACCTACCTCAAATTGTTAAGTGGAGCATTCTCTGTGTCCTGAAACATTTTTGCACACCCTTACAGAAACACCCAGTATACATTTCGCTCAACCTTTACAGTTAAGTCACGTACTTTCGTCTAAATTCCATCAGCCTTCACAGCTAAGTCGTTTACTTTCTTTCTCAGAGAAGGGCGTGTGTGTGTCCCTGGTTACTTAATCCTGGCATCTAATTCGTTATCAGTCTCAGAAGGGTCTGAGCACACATCTTTAGCTCCATAACTTTACGTTCGAGAGACTGAGATTTTCCATCTGTGTATGGACACATTCACTGTCTATGCACACCTATACTCTCGAACTGGGTGCCTGTCATACATGCGAACTCGTCCATGGTGCAATGTATGCTAACATACTCACCACCACTTTTCACAGCTATATATAAAGAAACTCCTGAAAGCTCCATCTATACCTACTGTCTTTTAGTTTGGTTTTACTTTTTCTAGCAGGGGGATTCGACTGCTTTGGCTGAATGTCATGTAGGTTATACCATCTACACCTGCAGCATTTTTTTTCAGCAGCAGGTACTTGAGTTGAAACAGTGTTTTTGAAAATACACATACATGCTCAATGCAGACTCCATCTGGGTGTTGTAATTTTTCCTCCGATCTACGTAATTACGTAGCTCTCAATTCGTTCGAGCAATCACTCATTCATGATAGGAAACACAGTCATAGCTCAGTCACTCCAAAATGATTCTGAAATTTTACTTGTTAGAATGAAATCAGGCGATGATTCTTCTTCTCTGCAGGCTCGTGCTTTGCGGCAGTCTGCTAATCTGTACAAATAAAATGCCTCGTAATTTTGGGAGCGTTGTATAATCAGTCGGGAAACCTCAGATCAAGCGGATATTTGGCTTTGATGAAGTTTAACCTTCCGAAGAAGCAATGGAGCTCTTGGATTATTAAATGCAGGTTCGTATCCAGTCTTTCGGAAGTCCCTTCTGATTAACAACTACGCAATATATCGATAAATATCATTAATTCCCAAATGTCACATACACACCTTTTTTTGAAGGAGCAATATATATATATTTCCTTTTTAATCGTACAGTTCGTATCAGTTATCTTCTGTGATAAATCTCAATAATCAAATTACAGTTCTTCCAAACCAAGCTCATGCTAATCGGCACGAAGACAATCTCGGAAGCCCCCTTCTTCTTTTTTTTTTTTCTAACAACCACCAGAGAGAGTACTACAAAGAATACTTATGCGCTCATGGCATAGCTATTGTATGAACTACTTCTCGCATGGATTCTGCGAGTATGAAGATAGAAAATTTGTAAACGTCATTAAAGGGTAGAATTGTATCAGAATAATTCATCGAATATAAAGAGATATTACAATTGCCCCTCGCAGCGAGCAAAGTTAATTATAATACACTTTGCGAGCTGACAAAAAAAATTTGTTGGGTTGTTTATTCAAAAGAGGAATATTTTGAATTAGTAGAATTTTACTGTAGAGAGTATGGGTAACATGTTAAGACAATTAGTTACGAGAATACCTAAGCTGTAGCTTTTACATGTACTGGGGTATACCCACATCCCAAGTACATAACCAGGGAAGATGTAGATTGGTGTAATTACGAAATAGGTCTACCCATTTGGGAACTGGCCTTCACAGGGAAACCCTGGAAAACCCGGAAGAATAGACCCCAGCTCAGGTATTAAAGAAGATAGGAAAGCCTAAATCCAGTAATTTTGAAATATATAGAAGCTCCATAGATTAGATCAAAGGAAAAGTGCCTCATAGCCAAAAAAAATTTTACAATATTGCTCAAAAAAAAATTTCAAAATTCTTCTTTCGACGATATAGCCGGCGATCTCGTTGTGAAGTCGATGGAACAGGAACACTGGGTACGGACACTGGGTAGGCGACGTACAGCGTCTGGTGGAGGCGGCATGGAGGACAGGCGATGGTTTATGGTACAGGATAGAAGCTGGTACTGTGCCGTAGAAACAGGAAGATGATCTCAGGAACATGAAACAGGTTTAAAGTGGAATAAGAAAAGGTTCTGACTGAATAAACCCCTGGAAGAGAGTGGATTAAGGCAACGAAGTCCATATTTCATCGTTGAACTCAAAATCGGAGTGGATTCTTATATTCTTCCATCTGTACTAGAGTGGAACATCCATCAGTCCTGACAATTGCGAATTTTTTGTAGTCCTCAATACCAATTACAACTGCTGATTGTCCAAAATATTGCCAAATAGACTGTGGGCATTTAAATTTTGTTGTAGCTCATATCGAATGTATTCCTCTCAAAAAAGTTTTTAGATCTAATCTTTGGTTTGTTATAGTGCAGGTGGAAGTAGAGCATTGAATCTGTCCGAGATTTGCTTTCAATTACGAAATTATGGATAAAATTTAAGTTTACACCTGATGAAAAATTTTAAACATAGGCATATGACACTGACTCCACAAAAGGAAATATTTTGAAAAATTTTCATTATTCTTATAATTAATTGATCTATAGATCCACTTGCAAATAAATATCATTAATGATGACGTATGTTCATTTAACAAATCATCCACTCGCGGAATCTTCTTCATCCTCTCATGAACATTTATGGAAATATATTTCAACAATTATGTCCATAATATGAAACACACAAACTGCTATTCTTAAAATGTTAATTAGAATTCTTAAATTAATTGTCCTGTTAGAGAAGGCATAATAAAAAAAATCTAAAAATTATAATAATTTTCTCTCGCGCAACCAGAGAGTTTCTTCAATTGTTTGCAACAGTGACATTATCGACTGTTGCTTCATTTCACAGTTCATTTGTTTTCTTGCACGAACAGCGCACATCATACACACAGCGTTTTTACCTACATATCCCACACTGTTCAAGTTTCACACGCAATTCTCACATAAGTGCCGTGTCTTGAGGAAATGTAGATGCACTTTCATTGTATATCACTGTGGCTTCTGCTCATAATCCACACTTACAAACACTAGTAATTAACAAATTCTTCCACCTATCTTAAAATTTTTGTGCTAAACTATCACAGGAGTAATCTCACTGTCTCTTAACCTATCACAGGAGTAATCTCACTGTCTCTTAACCTGTCACAGGAGCAATCTAACTGTCTCTTAACCTATCACAGGAGTAATCTCACTGTCTCTTAACCTATCACAGGAGCAATCTCACTGTCTCTTAACCTATCACAGGAGCAATCTCACTGTCTCTTAACCTACCACAGGAGTAATCTCACTGTCTCTTAACCTCTAGACAACATAAACTTCTTGATATTTATATACACATTCGACTCATAGTCAAATTACACTCTAAATTCTTCTCCATATTTGGTATCACAGATCTACGATCCTTAAAAAAATTTCTTAATATCATTATGCGGGAATAATCCCGTTATTCTTTTCGATTCGGGATATGCCAACAAGTATGATCCAGGATTTGGTATATTTACAATAACATATGGTCCGGTATAAATAAGATTCCATTTCTTTACGTTCTTCATCAGTTTCGAGGAATGGACGTGTCGCCTCAATAAAACCTTTTCTCCAAGATGAAACGTCTGAATCCGGTGAATCCGTTTATCATATGTCAATTTCCGTTGTATTGCCTTTTTAGTTAAATTGACAAGTGCGAGTTGAATCTTTTCCTCCGATTTTAAATTCTGGTCTTCATACTTTTCTTCCGTTGCCTCCAGGTTTTGGAATGACTAAGAACGGAGAACAATATGGACTAGTTGATGGCTCAATCAAGTTCCATTCTAACATTCTATTTATCTCCCTTTGAACAGATTGTTTTAAGCGCCAGGGGATCGGATAGTGCGTGTAACAGTAAGTCTGATGTGGCTTCACTTGTAGGTGACAAATATACCCTTTAATAATTCCTGGTTTCACATCAAAAATCTCTTCATATGCCTCTAACAAATAATGAAGCTGCTGCCTTTGTTCTTCGGTAAGCTGATTTGATTCACTAGCTTTTATCATTGTTGTTTGGTTAAAGTCCTCCTGTTGTATCAAATCCTTTGAAAGCTCCTTCCAACGACCGTTTGTAGTGTCAGTTAATTGAATTATGGCACCGCGACAATATTTCTCATGCATCGTTTCCTTTCTATTTAAATCCAGTGCTATCTCTTCTCCATTTAATCTAAATTTAACTATTCCTTCCAAAAAATCAATCTGACAATCGTACTCCTGCATACTCCCAATACCAAGAATACAGTCCACTAATAACTTCTCCACTACAAGGAACGTGCATTTTATTGCTACATTTCCCATTTTCATCTCTAATTGTGTTTGTATTTTGACATTGGGAGAGCGTGCCTAACAGCTCCGATGATTCTACAGTTCTGTACCGGCAAAATTGGTACCTTCTTCTTCCTAATAATTCTCCTAAAAAGAGCGCCTGAGATGACATTGGCGGAAGCGGCGGTGTCTAATATCACATTCGTTGGAACTTCCTCTATTTCAACAAATACTTCTGATACCGGAACACTCGATCTGTCATTATGACACGTTATTAAATCCTTTGTTAACTCTTCAGTCAACAGCTCACCATCATTATATCTTAACAATTGTAATTTTACTGTTTCGCCCCTAACAGATCCCCTGACCGCTCCTCCGGGGCACGATGCGGTCATGTTTAGTTTGACTGACTGTTGGTCCGGTTGGTATTTGTCTCTTCAGCTACTTCAGTGATTATCGGTTGTTGTGGTGAATTCGGTCTATATTGTCTTGCTTGATTCGTGTAATTATTGTTGTTGTTCTGCTGGTGTTGGTAGAACTGTCCTGTGTTGCCATACATTGGATTATATCGATTAAAATTCCTATTGTTCCTAAAATAGCCCCTCGCTGCACCATTATTAAAGTTTCCATTATGGTAATAATTGTTGTTTGCATTTTGTCCATTTCTAAGTCTCCTCGGAGAGTGTAGTTGGTCATGATTATTGTTACTGCTACCATTACTGCCATTCCCATTCGAGTTGCAGCTCGGATTCGCTTCTATTACTCTTCTTTGATATGACATTTCTCTTGCCCTTTTATTGTCCTCCTCAATTGTATCAATGTGATCAAGCGTAGTCATAAATGAGTATATATCCGTATCATTTATATATAACAGCTGATTCCTTATACTGGTGGGTAGTCTGGACTTGAGTATCCTAAGTATATCCGGCAAAGGAATCGGTACATCCCAATACAAAGATTTATTAATGTATTTCTCAAAATATCTCTTTAGAGATCCTCTAGAAAATGAGAAAGGCTCGGGATATAATACTTCCTGCCTAAGTCTTTCTTGTATTCCAGCAGACCAATATTTTGCTAGAAAAGCCTCCTCAAATTCTTTGTAACATTTACTAGAAGATGTTTGTTCGGATGCCCACAGTGCTCCTGATCCTTGTATATATCCAGATACAAAACTAATCTTTTGCCATTCTGTCCAAGATCGTGGAAATAGACCTCTGAAACTTCGAATAAAGACTACAGGATGAACATTCTTTTTGTCAGGGTTAAAGATTTGAAATTGTCTCTGTTTAATCATCTTCTCCTCAACGGTACTACGATTCCAAAAATCATCCTGTTCGTACTTTTCCCTGGGGCTATCCGTTATATCGAATCTAACTTGTGACGTTCCAGTTCTGTCTACATCGGATCTTGACGTGGACGGAATGTCACGCGCAGATTGAGAGTTTTGTTTCCTACTTCTCGCTGTTTCTAAATCCTGCTGCGAGAGATTTAGTGATCTTTCGATATTTTCTTTCCAACTCGAGAATTCTTCGCCAAGTTGTTCACGAACTTCCTTTAACCCTCTGTTGAAAAAATTCTCCTCGGAACTCTCCGAAATTGACTGTAAAGCTACTTTCACAGTTTCTTCTATCGTTTCCGAAGGAAAATTTTGCCGCTCCAATGTCATTTCTGAAAACTTTCCCGCAAGTACATTCATTCTATGTTCCACTGACTTCTGTTTTTCCTTCACTTCGTCAAATTTCTTCTTTAGATTATCTTGGGATTCTATAATTTCTGGTATCATAGCTACGGAACACTGTATGTCCTCTTGAGCTCGTATTACTTGAGGAAACAGTTCTATTTGTTTTTGTATCGTGTCAATTTTGACGGATACATATTCGGTTAGTTCCGCTTTTAATTTACTATTGTTTTCTTGGCATTGTTGGCGGACTTGCTCAATTTGAGCAATAAGATTCTGTTCGGTCCTTACTGCCTGTTCTTTTATTTCTTGTGTCTGGGTAATTAATCTCTGATCTAATTCAGTAAAGGTTGCTCTTAACTGATTTTGTAATTGTGTTTGATTTTCGGCTAATTGATTTTGGAGGTCATTTTGTATAACGGATAAGTCTCGTTTTACCTCCACTTGGCCTTCGGCTAATAGAGACAACTGTTGCATAATAACAACTAATGTGTCAACAACACTCTGATCAGCTGTTGTATGAATGTTTTCTGAACCAGCGGGATTATTTATATTGCTACCGCTAGCCACAACAGTCTCAGAGTTGCTATCCGTGGCCTCTGCTTCTGCGCAAATAGCTGAAGGCTGTTGCACTTCTCGTTGCTGATTCAATGACATTTTAAATGCTGCGCTAGTCAATACCATTAAATTACTGTCAATATCAGGTTCTAGTCACTAAATACAGTTTCAAATTTACTGTCGTAGACACACTTAACTTTCAAATTACTTCACAGATGGTATAAAGTTCAATGTCCAGATACGAAAATCACACAATATACAGTTCTACAATCTAACTACTATCTGGAAAAAAGTTCTTTCTAAATTGATTTCAAACTATTTTAACTACAGGATAAAAAAATTAGATTTCTCTGGCCTTGTTCTGTAGTCTCGGTGTTGTCCAATAGTTGAAATCGTTTCTTGGTATCAGCAATCTTTTACTATGGGCACCGAATCTCTCTTCAGATTAGTTACCTCTCGTTCTCGTTGGGTTTCATGAAACAAAAAATACATATATTATATAACAATCCAAGAGAGTCCTGTCACGGTCGCCACTGTAATTTTTCCTCCGATCTACGTAATTACGTAGCTCTCAATTCGTTCGAGCAATCAATCATTCATGATAGGAAACACAGTCATAGCTCAGACACTCCAAAATGATTCTGAAATTTTACTTGTTAGAATGAAATCAGGCGATGATTCTTCTTCTCTGCAGGCTCGTGCTTTGCGGCAGTCTGCTAATCTGTACAAATAAAATGCCTCGTAATTTTGGGAGCGTTGTATAATCAGTCGGGAAACCTCAGATCAAGCGGATATTTGGCTTTGATGAAGTTTAACCTTCCGAAGAAGCAATGGAGCTCTTGGATTATTAAATGCAGGTTCGTATCCAGTCTTTCGGAAGTCCCTTCTGATTAACAACTACGCAATATATCGATAAATATCATTAATTCCCAAATGTCACATACACACCTTTTTTTGAAGGAGCAATATGTATATATTTCCTTTTTAATCGTACAGTTCGTATCAGTTATCTTCTGTGATAAATCTCAATAATCAAATTACAGTTCTTCCAAACCAAGCTCATGCTAATCGGCACGAGGACAATCTCGGAAGCCCCCTTCTTCTTTTTTTTTTTTCTAACAACCACCAGAGAGAGTACTACAAAGAATACTTATGCGCTCATGGCATAGCTATTGTATGAACTACTTTTCGCATGGATTCTGCGAGTATGAAGATAGAAAATTTGTAAACGTCATTAAAGGGTAGAATTGTATCAGAATAATTCATCGAATATAAAGAGATATTACAGTGTGTTAGTAATGTCATGAGAAAATTTGTCTTGCCACAGTTGGATGGACCTACAATTATCACTTGTATGTTACCAGGCATGAGTATCCCATTCTCCTTCTTCTCCCAGTCTCCTTCTCACCATCACAGATCCAGTCAATTACGGCAAAGTCCTGATGCTTCACCCACCCTGCCATGATACCAACTACATCAGGTTTTGGTGTACAACGGATTTTTATAGAAAAATGAACACTTGTAATAATAATAATAGTAACATGTGTAGCCACTACAGCGACTGAACTGCAATGGTTACACCTTATATTATATAATAATGGGCCGGTTAAAAAAGAAAAATGACAAAAATGTCCGATAATATGTTTTTTATTTACACATCAGCAAGGGTATACATCAGGAAGAACGTTCCAGCGTAAAGTCAAGCACCTGCACGACGGGCAACAACGTTAGAGCAGGGAGGGTTGTGAGACGATGTCTGCGAATAGTACGCTGACCGACACCTCTCTAAGACAACAAAGAGAGAGTAGCGCCATCTACATGAAGAGGACATAAGCGCTGCGCCGAGTGGAAGACGAGCCATTCCATTTCACTTATATCAGTTCTATGTACTGAAGAGACTCCTTATTTGTCTGTCTCCCATTGCTTGCACGACTTCTGTATTTCACAAAGTTGAGTATTGTCATGTATCTTACTGTAATAAAAATTCATTAATACGATTTGCTTGAACTGTTGTAAAATTATCCGAGAAAGCAGGTTTCCTAGTCACCTTATATTAGATGAGTGGGCAGGACACAACAAAGAATTCAGTGGTTCAGTCTTCACAGCAACAGAGCATTTTGCAAATAAACGTTTTTTTGTATACACGGAATTCAGCGTGTATTTCTCTCAAACTGATAGGTGTTTCTTTAGTTTCTTCTTTTGACACCATATTGACGATTTTTCTAAATCACCTGCATACACACTATACACAGCCTGAACTCATGGCAGCCCACAGTTCAGTCTTAGCCGGCCGAAGTGGCCGCGCGGTTCTGGCGCTGCAGTCTGGAACCGCGAGACCGCTACGGTCGCAGGTTCGAATCCTGCCTCGGGCATGGATGTGTGTGATGTCCTTAGGTTAGTTAGGTTTAACTAGTTCTAAGTTCTAGGGGACTAATGACCTCAGCAGTTGAGTCCCATAGTGCTCAGAGCCATTTGAACCATTTAGTTCAGTCTTCCCAGCACAAGGAATAGCACCATCCATAGGCCAAACAAATTTGTAATGATCGAATGTTGCAGATAAATGGCTTGAACTCCAGATCTCACCATGAGTGTCATGTCATCAGACAATGATGTTACAGATAGCGTCAGACCAGCACAGCAAATGTCTGGAGATGGGAAATCTTCGGAGGTCATCTGTTGGTTGATGTGCTGTTCTACATAATACAGTTCATCCCATTACAGCTTCATAAACCACAGTTTAACAATTCTCAGTGCATTTTCAATCTCTAACATAACATGCGAGTCACCATCCACTGATGCTTCTATACCAATATTTAAGCTCTTTGAACCTGTAGCAAATACATCATAAGTTGAAGTGAAAAGCATTAGAGCACTGGGAGGATCTGGCAGCTTGTCATCCACCACATCGACACTACATCCTTGTAGTAACACCATAGTGTTGGGATGGAGAGTAGCGGAGTATGTTACAGACCAGTACTGACCTGCACCATATGGTGTAGGGCCCCCAGCACAGTTCTTCTGAGAGTCACAGACTGTTTGTGTGTCTTCATTACACAAATCAATGAGTGGGATGGATAACAGCAACTTATGGGAATCTGGATACGGATCGTAATATATGCAATAAACAGTTCCCAAGTTTCCTATATACACATATATATTTTACCACAAAGACTGATACACATGAACACTGCATGAAGTACAAAGGCAGATTGAATTAAACATGGCGGCTCGTCAGAGCAGTTAATGTTCCAAAGATTGTAATTTGTGTGGTCGATGTGACCTACCGACGCCACACAGACCCCCCCCCCCTCTCCCCCGCATCACGGAGTACGGCCTATGAGCCCTGAGGGAGGTTGTGTGGGTGTCAGCATCGGCGTGAGTGGTGTGAGGCTGCAGGTCAGCGTGCGAAGGTGCAGCAGGGGCCTGCCAGTCAACCCGTAATCCGAAAACGAGTGGGGGGGAATGATGCATCGACCAACTCAGGAGTAGCGGTATGGCAGAGGAGGCAGGGTGTTAGCGTGCCTTCCCTGAATCCATACTGAGCCGTCCGAAGAAATGAAAGCTCGAACACATGACGGGTCGCACTCTTGTGGGAGGGACAAGCGGTGCACTATCTTGACGTTGAGTTCCTCAGTGAGGGTCGGGTCTGTGCTGTCGGTGAGCGGTACAAGCACACCATTATCTAACACCATAATCGACACGTCATCGACGCGGTCAGGTGGTACGTTGTGGTACGTTGCAGTGCAAAATGAAGGATGGGGCGTCCGCGTCTGTAGTACCTGAAATGTCTTCAAAACCTGTGAATGGGAATGATGATGACATGCCTGAGGAACCTGCAAACTGCGGTGGTGACTCGCTGGATGGAGAAAACACAACTGTCGGTTGAACAGACTCATTAGTGGGTTCGTCAAAAGAACATGTGCTCAGGCAGTCCGACTGGGATGGCAGAGGGGTGTCGGAGTCTAGGAAGGTAGACTTGAGCCTGTGTAGAGAAATGGTTTGTGGGCGATCTTTTATCATAATGTCGAACGTCGTCTCGCCCCTCTGAAGTACATCGAAGGGGCAAAGGTAAGGGTGTTGTAAGGGTTGTCTGACAGAGTCGTCCCTGAGCATGACATGTGAGCAAGTGTTGAGTGTGGTCGGCACATAAGTGTCAGGTGGGGAATGGCTGACAGGTGGGAGTAGCCGGGTGTTTCTAAAGTGTGCCCGCATCCTTCCCATAAAGTCTGGGAAGGAGGAGGAATCTCCGGGATTTTAGGGGAGAATTAGTTCCCCAGGTAAAACCGGGTTTCCGCCGAAAACGAATTCGGAAACTGTCCCATGTAAATCTGGTTTAAATGTAGAACGTAGGTCTAGCAACACCCAAGGAAGTGCCTCAGACCAGACACAGTCGTGGTACCTGAGTGCAGTTGTAAGGGTGCAGTGTCATCGTTCCACCAACCTGTTGCTTTGCGGGTGGTAGGCTGTCGTATGGAATTTTTTAATACCGTAAAGATTACAGGGAATCGTAAAAAGTGCAGATTCGAACTGTCGACCCCGGTCGGTTGCGATGGTGGACAGGCAGCCGAACCTAGTGATCCAAGAAGAAACGAATCCTTTGGCCACAGTTTCTGCTGTGATGTTAGGTGAGGGGACGGCTTCCACCCAACGAGACATTCGGTCTATTGTGGACAGGATATACCTGTGGCCCTCTGACGGAGGCTGGGGACCGATAAGGTCGATATGTACATGACGGAAACGTCCCTTATGGATGTCAAACTTGCCGAGTGGTGGAGAGGTGTGAAATCCTATTTTGTTTCGTTGACATGAAATGCAGCTGCCTGTCCATGTTTGACAGTCCCGTTTCACAACTTGCCACACAAAACGTTTAGTGACGAGGCGAGTGGTGGCTCGGACGCTGGGGTGGGCGAGATTATATAAGGCGTCGAAAAACTGGCGGCGCAACGTGGGCGGGAGCAAAGGCCACAGAATGCCGATAGAAGAGTCGCACCACACTTCGTCTGAAATGCCAGGGAACTTAGCCTTGGTATACATGAGTGAAGACTGCGGATCCATGAGATTGGCGAGGTCGGATAAATCGAAGATACTTGAAATGGCATTGGTCCGATAGAGGAAATCAGCGGGGATGTTCTCCATGCCTTTGATGTAGCATACGTCTGTAGTAAATTGAGAGACGAGGTCGAAGAGGCAGAAGTATTAGGGGGGGGGGGGGATCCTCTGGCGGGTTGAGAAGGCATCCGCCACTGGTTTGTGATCACTAAGAATGAAGAAAGGACGGCCCTGGATGTCAGTGCAGAAACGTTTGACGGCCTCGTATACCGCCAGAAGCTCTCGGAATATTTCTTCTGTGCTGTAGACAGTTTTTTGGAGAAGAAATGAAGTGGTGAAACTGTGTCGCCTTTGCTCTGTTGTAATACTGCCCTGACCATGATGTCGCTGGCGTCCATAGTGATGAACGAATCGGCAGACGGATCAGGATAAGCGAATACTACTGCATGAGCTAATGCTATTTTAAGAGCCCTGAAAGCCTCTAGCATGGGTTCAGTCCAACAGACTGGTTTAACGCCCGAAGTTTGTTTGTTGGAGAGTGAGTCGGTCAGCGGGGCCTGCACGGTGGCGGCAGAAGGTAGATGACAGCGGTAGTAATTGATAGTACCTAGGAAACATCTGAGTACTTTGTACATAGCTGGTAGTGGCAATGACGTGATAGCCTACACATGGAATGTGGGAGGCTGTATTCCATCTGCAGAGACAGTGTAACACAGAAATGTCAAAGAAAACGGAGGCAATTGGAATTTTTCTTTGTTGACCTCGACACCGTTGGATGCCAAAGTCTGGAGAACCTGGGATAAATGATCTTCATGGTCTTCAGTTGATTTGCTGAAAATGAGTATGTCATCCAGGTATTGTCGTTGCTAATTCTTCCGGGTTATATGGCTGTGGTCCATGGAAGTCTTCTATTCCTAAAATTTCGTCCAAAACTACATTGGACATCCTCAGAGGTATGGCCGAGTCAGTCGGCAGGACTCAGCAAGACCAGCCATACCTCTGAGGATGTCCAACGTAGTATTGGATGAAACGTTAGGAATAGAAGAATTCCATGGACCACGGCCATATAACCCAGAAGAATTATCAACAACAGTACCATCCGGTCGTGAAAGCCTTCATTGTTTCATCCAGAACTCGAATCGTCGTAAGATTGAGTCAATGAAATGTTGCCACGTTTGTGCCACAGTCTTTAAACCGAATGGCATGAAGTTGCACTGGAACAAACCGACTGGCGTGATCATCACAGTCTTTGAAATGTCTTCTGGAGCTACGGGAATCTGGTGATAAACACGTTTGCAGTCAATCAAACTGAAGATTGTGGCGCCCGATAACGTATGAGTGAAATTGTTTATGTTTGGCATGGGGTAATTGTTCACGACAGTGTGAGCATTTAAACATCTGTAATCACCACACATTCGAAAAGAACCCTCGTGTTTGGTGACGAGGTGAATTGGTGAAGACCAATTGCTGTCCGATGCCTGTAGGATGCCTGCCTCCAGAAGTTCGTTAATCTGCTGCCGGGCCATGTGCAGCTTAATGGGGTTGAGGTGTCTAACGTTGTGTCTAATAGGATGGCTGGCAGTGGTAATTATCTTGTGTGTCATTCTGTCGGTGACAGAAGAGACAGAGAACTGCAGAGTTTTTGGACAAGTGGGGCGAGATGGGGTATAGCTGTTGGTGCGAGTGGGAAAAGGCAGCACGAAAGTCACATGCCTATTACGTGAGCATGGCGTGCGCTTGTTTGCAGAGGTCAGCTGTGCATGCAGCACGGAGCAGAGTGGGGCGCCCAGCGACGGTCTGTTGTTAACTTTGCCTTGGGCAACCAGCGCAGGTGAGAGAGGCGCTGGCGTCGTGCGAGGGATAGCGATGGCTGCCGAGTTGCTTGGCTGGCGTGCGGGAGAGGAGGAATGTTTATCAACAAGCAGGGTGGCTGCCTGCATAGTGGGCATGGTTGTGCTGTGTGAGCAACTGTTATTAGAGACACTGTTTGAAACACAAGGCACTTCATGTAGTGGGCACTTGGGCAGTGTGGAGGGCACTGAACGCGAATCGTCACACACAATGAATGTTTTTGAACTAACCAGACGAGTGTTCAAACTGATGCTTGATGATGAAGGAACTGCAGATTGCAGTTTCAACAGCGGGGTGTGGGCCACAGCAAGCTTGTTGTAAGTGTGAGCAATGCGTTGTTTCCGGTCGTCGTTCTCCCGGCAGAGGTGCACCGCTGAACAGTATTCTGAAAGCAGGTTAGTGACACAGGTCACAATGTTGCCCGTGAGAGTGGAACACTCGCGAACTAAATCTCATGTTGCGGTGGAAACGGAACGAGGACAATGGGTACCGGAGCACAGTCTCTGAGTGTTAGACGGGTGGTGTAAGACTGAACACTGGACTACATTCGGGGAGAGCTTTTAATGGGACAAAAAATCCATACCGAGAATTGTTTCGTCGATGTCATAGATGTAGAGGGTACACGGGAAATGCAGAGAACATAAGTGCACCATCACTTTCACAGAACCGACAGTTTGTAATGTTCATGCGTTGACAGCTCGTAGGAGAGACTTCGTCGGTGAAAAGTCAGTAGGAGCCAACAATCGAGGTATGATAGACACGTCAGCGCCAATATCAATTAGGTAGACAAACTGCGATGAAATGTCTGTCATGTATAAACGACCATTCGGCTGAGGGGACGAGTGGATGGAGTGCAACGTTAGGGGACACCTGTGAAGTTCCCCGCAGGACTCGGCATCACTTAGTTCCTGCTGTCGGCGTTTGGGTGTTGGCAAGGTAATCCGCACCCTTTGGCCTCAGTCCCAAAAATCTTGTGGTACCAACAGTACAGATGAGCCAGATATGACTGTGGCGGTGACTGTGATAGCAGGGGAGGCTTGTCCTCGTTGATCTGTTCTGGGATGTAAACCACGACGTATGGAGCGTAGCCAATTCTTAAGTGCTCAGGAAGAGGAGAGAGCGAACAACTACTGCCTGGCGGCGTAGAAGGCATGGAAGCAGAACGGGTCCTGCCCCTGCCTGCAGATGGCCGGTAAACAGGCGGTGTAGTGTCACACAGCGACAGTGGATGTGCTGGGTGTTTCTAGTGCAGGAGCGCATACAGCTGATCTGTGATGCGTAGGCGAGAACTGATAGACTCGAAAGAGTGCGGCAGTAGGAGTATCTGTAGGTCAGTAGGTAACTTGGCAGACCATATCACCCACAGGGTGACGTCTGGCATCATGTGTTCACTCACGAGGCGGCGCCAAAGTTGTGATGGAGTGCAGTCCCCCAGGTGCTCCTCGTACAGAATCTTGATTATCAATTCCTGTGGTGAGCTGGCAAGTCGGTCCAATATCGTTTTCTTGGCGAACTCGTACTTCGGTGGTGGTGGAGGCGAAAGTAGGAGATCACAAATTAAATCCGAGTGGTCGTGAAGGTGTGTGACCAGACATAGGAACTTGGAGTTGTCCTCAGTCACTTGATGCAGCTCGAAGAGGAGCTCCACCAGTGCGAACCATGAAACTGGATTGTCCTCGTATAGGGAAGGTAGCTTGGGTAGGCGGCCTGGAGGTGAAGACGAAGGTGGCTTCGGCGTGTCTTGGAAGGCCTGCGTTCCCGCTGTGCAAGAGTTCATGCTGGGATCCGGCATCGCCAGAGTGGAAATGTTACTAGCACACACGTTCGGAACAATGGCTTTTTGTAATGTCTCTGAAGATGCCTGAAAACAGGATGCGGCAGGCACTGTTGGTACCGTGGTAGCAAACGGGCGAGCAGCGTGTAATGAGTGCCCGTAAACTGGACCGGAAATTTCAGGAATAGCACTGACATTGTCCGACTCGGAAATGACGCATAAGGCCAGCGCAGCAGACGCAGACGGTACTGCAGAAGGAGCGAGGGGTTGCATGGTCGGAATCGAGGCCCCCGTGGGTGGGGAGAGGGGGTACGGGGGTGGCCTGGAGCTTAAAGTGGCAACAACGAGAGTTTTCCGTACACACTGGCGACGCACCCTTCGTGGTAGTACCATAAAACACTGGTGAAACCTGTTGGCGGTCACACTGTCGTAGTAAAACGTTGCTGGGTGAAGAGGCTATGTTGAGTGCACTGGTACCCATGTGGCCGCGTAACTGGGCCGCCGATCCGGTGGTTTGTTCTGGCAAACTGGAGGCATAAAAATGTCTGTTACTGATTTGTGAGGAATGCGAGGCTGGCGTAGCTTGGTAATAGGTGACTGCATGTGCGTTTTGCACAAATGGCGGTGTTGCACACGGCACTACTGTAACCGACGTCGTGGCGTGTAGAGGATCAAAGCACGTTTGCGAATTTCGGTACCTCTGAACTTCGTACGAGCGATCGATCGTCACATTATTTAGTTCTCTTACGTGCCAGACATCGCTGCAGGTTCCGACGAGTCGATGGTGGCTGCTGCAATTCCAGACATGCTAGAGATCGCTGCCAGTATGGACATGCTGGAGGTTGTTGAACACAGACAAAGACATGGAGTTGAACAAAGAAATGGAGCTCCATAGAGAATTATTTCCTTTTACACTCCTTCTGTGATGCAAAGTGAGGTGAGGATCTCGACTGCTGTTGACACTTCATGGTTCTTCCCCTGACTGACTATGACTGAGAGCACATCTGTCTTATATCTCCCCCAACATCATGATCATATGATTGTATATAGTGTTCCCTATCCTATGGGCTCCTGCCAGTTTTCATGTGGGCTATGGTGTGAACGTTGTGTTCCTATTGGTTCCCAAGTGAGGTGGTGGGAAAAAAACCGTTTACGCGCCATCTGTGGAAGTTTTGTGAACTAGCTCAGTCGACGCCTATACACCATGATAGGTGTCATTTGAGTTTTAATCGATTGCACAATAATGTCATTTCTTTGCTCTTGAGATGTTACGTGTCAGCGAGCAGTGATGTTGTAAGCTGTATCACAGGGTTAGGTTATCATCTTTGGTGTGCACATAGGGTGGGAGAAGATAGTGGTTAGTTGTGTTAAACTGAGGAAACAGATATAATGTAATGATTCAAATGTAAAGTCTCAACTTATCGATGTGTTTAATTAAGAGGATAACATAATAGTAACTGATATGAGATGGAGGAAGTGTAATAGAAACTTTTATTTACATGAAGAGGAATTATAAGGTAATTTTTGAAGTCACTTTCTTAATATTGCAGCGGTATTTTTCACCTACCTTTCCTTACAATTTTTAATTGATCATGTTTTTTTTCAAAAGTAGAAAATGCATCAAGTATGCTCCAAAAATACTTCGATTTGCAACTAACAGAGAACTCATTGCACCTCACGATGTGTCTATGTAGATATAGTAATTTGCAGCTTTAGCATAGCAACGCCCAAGACACTGCAATGCGTTATCCAGATTTGCGTAGAATGGAGGTAAGAACTAAATATTTTGATGTTTCAGTCAGAACCACCTTATGTCATTCAGAGACAGACAGATATTTCTGTGTTGTGCATCAGTTTTAGTTCTGGGGTCTGTGATCAGTTTTGCAAAACTAATTATTGTAGGTTTTATGTCAAAGTTCATTATTCAGGCAGTTTATACTGTTCAAAATTCTTGCAGTCAGGTTATTCATTTTACCAGTATTAAAGGCTTACGACAGTTTTATTTTCTATTACAATTCATTATTACTTCTCCACAGCTCTTATTATTCAAAACAGAGTATATCAGCTATATTTTTATTATTTAAAGAGAACTTTCAACCAAGGTGAATATTTCTGGTTCATTCTGTCTGGGTAGTGTGGGGTAGTGTTAGAGGATGAAGTTGTCTCTTGTGCTGTGGGCCAGCCCTGTCTGTGGGCCTCTCTCCTGACCTGCGTAAATGGGAATATGCAAGGTGGGCGGTGCAGCTGCAGCTCATGTTACATCTGCTCAGCAGTCAATGCAAGGTGTGATCAGAAATATCTTTTTGTGGATCTGTAACAGTGTAATTACATGCAGTGAGTTATGTTGACATCATTTTCATGACGGTATTTCTTGCACAATCAGAAAAAAGCGATACATTTAGGTACTTAATTAATTTTTTCAATCTATTTTACAAGGCCTGTAGCTTTCAAAATTAAGCAAACATCACGAAATGGTGAGCTTTTCCCACTAAATAAAGAGATCCAACCCCCGCAAATTGGTTTTGCAAATTGCATTTTATAAATAAACTATGTATTATTATACCATCTGCTATGTAATTCACACTGATTTCAGTTTCCTCTCCAGCACAGATTGAGTCTTCCTCCTGCTTATTACCATATGGGGAAGGGAGAGGGCAGTGGTGGAGGGGAGAGCTGAGGGATTTCCCAGGATTGGGGTGATTAATTACTCAATTTATTTAATTACTCAACTAATTTGATATCAAAAGTGTGCTTGTAAGGATGAGATGGAGGTGGGGAGCGGTTGGGGATTTCCCAGAAGTGGGGGGAGGAAGAGCAGGAGGGGGATGGGGTGGAGGGTTTCACAGAAGGATGGATTATCCCCAAGGGGTCATAAATCAACCGCCACAGGGTCATAAATCAATTGGCATAACAATAGGATTGATCCTGAATGTATGCAGCCCGCAGTAACAAATGTGCCAGAACCCACATTACCCTACTACTGCTGCGAGCATTGCAGGTTATTTATTTAATCAGTGCGCCTATCCTTCTTAAGTGTAACTTGTCACTCATGGCCCCACTTCCTAGAAAATTATTCCAGGAATTGCTTCTTGATTACTGCCACATTAACATTAGCAGCAATGGCAGCCCTCCCCCACGCCAACAAGAACTGTGAAACAGTTCAGTTTGCATGCCCATATACATGTGTTTGCAAGTCCTCACATACTTCAAGAAACAACCTACCCATTTGTTTGTGTGACATACAAGCATATGAAACAATGTCTTGTATTAACTCTTTTGCATGAACTTGTAGTTAGATTCTTTCACTGTCCAGTGTATTTATGGTTGGTTATTGTACCCTTTCCCTTTGTGCATATATAAATTCATGTAGATATGATTCACCTAAAACGCTGGGAGCTAAATTGCTCCATTGTGCACACATGGATTACTGTTAGCCAGTGCAGGCAATGTTTCTGCTCCTGTTCAGCACCCCAGCCCAAGCTACATGCTGCTGTCATCCATCATCCCTCCCTTCTCCTCCTGCATTCCCACTCACCTCCATCACACTGCTGCTTATGTCATGCATGTTCCCCTACCAAGTCAGTGCTGTGCCGCACTGACCTAAGGGCATAGCATGGCCCATGCTTCCGTACCTGAAGCGCTAATTATGGACATTAAGATGGAGGGAAACACAAACACTGACATGTGCCATTCTTTGGGGGTCCCCAAAGTGGCTCCTGCATCTGACAACTGCAATATGCATAGCCCTAGCCACGCACAATCAAGTGAACATTGATGCGGCAGCCGTTTTAGTGGACAGAATCTTTGACACACTCTAATCTTCATCGACTGCTGCCACCACCGCCACAGTCTTCATGTGCACTCATATTCACTGCTTGACATCCAGCACTGCGATAGTCTTTCACATGGCCAGACAAATATGCAGCGAAGTCTGGCACTTCCACCCACAAGCCCCACAAGTAGCAGTGCCAGTTACCGATGCACATAACTAGTCAGGTGGAAAAACTCACTGCTGCGCTAGAACGGTCAGGCCCGTCTGCCCCTGTGCTGGATCCAATTCAGTCACACACACCCACATACACCCTTAACCACTGTGTGCACAGTGCACACGATCTTAGTAACACCTTCACACGTGATCCCTAACCATCCACCGCTACGGTCGCAGGTTCGAATCCTGCCTCGGGCATGGATGTGTGTGATATCCTTAGGTTAGTAAAGTTTATGTAGTTCTAAGTTCTAGGTGATTGATGACCACAGATGTTAAGTCCCATAGTGCTCAGAGCCATTTGAACCTGCCCACCCAATAGCTGTCAGTGTGCATGTCTGTGCTGGCGCAGCCCTCCTTCCTGGCCAGCTGACAACTACGGAGACGTTCAGGGATGGTGGGCTCACTGCTGATACCATGAACGTTTTGGCAGAAATGCCACAAATTGTTGAGCACCATGCTCGTGGGCCCCAAACATCGGCGGCTGTCCGCAGTAGGCATGGCAGACTGCTCCGTGATCTCACAGCACTTGTTGGTACACGATCGTTATGATCTTCCCTTCTCTATGGCATATCTAAACAATACCAGATCTGACCTATCCATTTTTCCCTGCAACCTGTTGTGCTCTTCTGCCTACTGTCCACCATCTCCCTTACTCCTCATTGCAACTAAATTACTCAGTAATCACCACCTACTTACTGCTCCCCCAATCATTTGTTGACGTAGACCTTGATGGAGATTTCCCACAGACTTTCACCACTGTGGATGTCATGGACCCTTGGCGCCAATTTATTTCCCACTATGGCCTGTTCCTCGACCTGGCGAGTCGCCACATCGTTGGTAGCAGCACATCCTACTGTCACAGCCTCAGCCAATATTATGTAGCCACTCACTTTGTGATCAAGCAACTGTCTTATTCTGATCCTTTTTCTGATCATCTCACGTAATTTCCACTGCTCACCCATCCTTTCAGCGGTATCCAGGAGTTGTACCATGACATAGTATATTAAATAGCGACAATGCCAGACCCTCTGGTTTTCTGCCATAGCCGCTGAAGAGTTGTTCAGGCTGAGATTGAGGAAGCAAACTCCGCCGGTGTGCTCCCTCCCCCCCTTCCCCCCTCCACCAAAAGCCTATGGGCCTCTGCCCTGCTTCTGATATCGAAAAAAAAATTGAATTCTCCATTTCAACAGTTTTCAGCACGATTGATAACGCGAAAGCATTCACGCAGATCCTGATCACCCTGGAGGACATAGAGGAATCAGCAGTTATCACACTTTTCAGTCTATTTGAGAGCGTTTTTAGGCATTTTGAGCTGCGCAACGTAGCCCAAAGCTGGCAGAGATTTCTAGACAATGTTCTCTTTCCTTCCATACCTGGATGATATTCTCATCTAGCCCTGTGACCTTACTGAGTACCGCCAACGCCTCCAGGAGTTACCCTTCCACCTCCAGAAGGCAGGGGTTATAATCAATCTGGAAAAGTGTACTTTTGGTGCTCCATAGGTCCAATTCTTGGGACACAGTGCATCTGCTGCAGGCTCCCTACCACTTACTGAGAAGGTCTGGGCAATAACTGACATCCCACGTCCCACGGCCTTCGAGGAACGCCGATGGTTGCTTGGAAAGGCGAATTTGTTCTGGCGCCACCGTAGTAACGTTGCAAGCATGTAGAAGCAGCTCACCACTGCATCCACACAAAAGAAAAGAATTCCATACCGTGTCAAGATAATGGACACTTTCGAGCACATGAAGTAGGACCTAGGTGACACTGTCCTTCTGGTCCACCTCTAGCCTACCACCCTGCTTGCAGTAGTCACTGATGCCAGCCAGTCTGCCTTAGGTGACGTCGTCTAGCAATGCACTGGAGACATTTAGCAGCTGCTGGTCTTCTTTTCAGCGAAGTTGTGTGAGCCACAGTGAAAATGGGCGCCATATAACCGCGAGTTCCTCGCATTTTAAAAGATGGTCAAATGCTTCTGACCTTCAGTTGAAGGATGCCCCTTCACTGCCTTCGCCAAACAGCGACCTCTTACAACAGGGTTTTGTCGGAAACAAGGCTCCCAATGATCCCCCAGGCATTTGCGCCACCAAAAGTGTGTGGCACCATTCGTGACATATATCTGTCATGTATCAGGCATCAAAAATATTGTGGCTAACAGCCTCAGGTACTCTTGCATCCTTATGTCTCCTCTAGACTACATGGCCCTATCCTTCAGCCAATCCTCCAACACTGAGTAGCACAAGTTGTGAAACGACTCAAACACTGACCTTGTCCTCCAACTGTACGGTGCTTCTAGCACTTGGCCTTTGACCACATCCATAGCCTGTTACACTGCCCTGTCCATGCATGTGTAACCCTCATGTGACAGCATTTCTTCTGACCCAGGATTCAGTGATGTAGTAGTAATTGGGTCTGTTCCTGCATACCATACCAATGAACAAAGATGGGCTGTCAAGTGCCTTTTCAGATTTCTGCTGTCCCCCAGTGGAACATTGTTTCTCACATGTACTCATTGACAAGTGGGCCCCCTCTATTTTCTGATGACTGCTGATACATACTCACTGTGATCGACAGGTTCACTCACTGTCCAGAGGCCGTGCCAATCCCAGACATCTCAGGGACATCTTCATTAGGGCTCTCGTCGACACATGGTATCGTGCTTCAGTTGCCCCATCTCATAACTTTGGACCACAGGTGACAATTAACATGCTGCCTTTTCAAACTGCTTACTGAGGCATGCAGTGCTTCAGCTCACTTCACTATGAGCTACCACTATGTCGCAAATGGTATTGTGAAGCAGGTTCACAGGACATTAAAATCTGTCCTCACCTGCCAAACTGTCACATGGCTCCCGCCCTGCCAGAGATTTTCTTAGATTTGCGAATGGCTCACAACACCAACTTGGGGGCGGTTACCACTGAATTCATATATGGGCAGCCACTCGCTGTACCAGGCGATTTCATCGAACTGCAGCTCCTGCCTGCCACTGCGTGCACTGCTGATTTAGTGCACAGCGCCATGCTGAGTGCAGACCATTTGTTCACCAGGTTCTGTAGATGTGTGTGTATGTGTTGCTCTGCATAGACACATGCCAGCCATCACTCCAGTCACAGTAGTTGGACTCTCACCTCATTCTCAAGCGCCAAGAAAAGAGATTTTCTATATACCTCCATGGTATCTGCTTCTTTGAGAAAATATAAATTCAGGTAAATATTACCAAACTAAAACGCAGGAGTGAACCTGAAACTGTGCCTTCGATTCGATTCATTAAAGGTGTATTTTTTTGGGGCTGGAACATGGTAGTTCAGCCACTGTACATGAGACTTTACCTGCATTTTGTATAACTCTTGTTCACACATTTGGTGACATCTCTCTATGTTAATTCATGATATATGCTCTGTGGTAGATATATCTTGTTCAACAAACACCATCTGCACGTTAGTGCATTTTGTTTCTCCACCTTCCTAGCACACACTCCCCCTTCAGTAATCTGTCTAGCTGTGCTAGCAAGTAGGAAACCAATTCCTACAATATATAAATATCTGTAGAATGAACTTTTTATGTACATATGTTAATTAATACTTTTCCTACAGTGGACGGAATTTGGTATGATTTAAGATGATTTGTAATTAACATAGATATTCACACATTTTGATTATTTAGTGGACTGCTTCTCTGTATGTATTGATGAAAATTAGTAAATAACAAACATTTTTCATCATTGAAGTCCATTTGAAACCATAAGACATTTGTGTGTAAAAATGTATAATAATAATAATAATAATAATAATAATAATAATAATAATAATAATAATAATAATAATAATTGGAATAATAATAATAATTTTTTTTCATTACTGTGTTTAGAAAGTGTATCAATTTAGGATCTACTTTGTATATTTCCAAAATCTGTAGTAACCATGAGTGGGGTACACTATCAAAGGCTTTTTTGGTAATCAATGTATGCGTAGTGTAGGGACCTAAAACTAAACAAAGGTCCCTACACTACGCATACATTGATTACCAAAAAGCCTTTGATAGTGTACCCCACTCATGGTTACTACAGATTTTGGAAATATACAAAGTAGATCCTAAATTGATACACTTTCTAAACACAGTAATGAAAAACTGGAAAACCACACTTAATATCCAAACAAATTCAGATAGCATCACATCACAGCCAATACAGATTAAGCGTGGAATATACCAAGGAGACTCATTAAGTCCTTTCTGGTTCTGTCTTGCTCTGAACCCACTGTCCAACATGCTAAATAATACAAATTATGGATACAATATTACTGGAACATATCCACACAAAATCACACATTTGCTATACATGGATGATCTAAAACTACTGGCAGCAACAAATCAACAACTCAACCAATTACTAAAGATAACAGAAGTATTCAGCAATGATATAAATATGTCTTTTGGAACAGACAAATGTAAGAAAAATAGCATAGTCAAGGGCAAACACACTAAACAAGAAGATTACATATTGGATAACCACAGCGACTGCATAGAAGCGATGGAAAAAACAGATGCCTATAAATACCTAGGATACAGACAAAAAATAGGAATAGATAATACAAATATTAAAGAAGAACTAAAAGAAAAATATAGACAAAGACTAACAAAAATACTGAAAACAGAATTGACAGCAAGAAACAAGACAAAAGCTATAAATACTTATGCTATACCAGTATTGACCTACTCATTTGGAGTAGTGAAATGGAGTGACACAGACCTAGAAGCACTCAATACACTTACACGATCACAATGCCACAAATATAGAATACATCACATACATTCAGCAACAGAAAGATTCACATTAAGCAGAAAGGAAGGTGGAAGGGGATTTATAGATATAAAAAACCTACATTATGGACAGGTAGACAATTTAAGAAAATTCTTTCTAGAACGAGCAGAAACTAGCAAAATACACAAGGCAATCACTCATATAAATACATCAGCTACACCATTGCAATTTCATAACCACTTCTACAACCCTTTAGATCACATAATATCAACAGATACAAAGAAAGTAAATTGGAAAAAGAAAACACTACACGGCAAGCACCCGTATCATCTAACACAGCCACACATCGATCAAGACGCATCCAACACATGGCTAAGAAAAGGCAATATATACAGTGAGACGGAAGGATTCATGATCGCAATACAGGATCAAACAATAAACACCAGATATTACAGCAAGCATATTATTAAAGATCCCAATACCACAACAGATAAATGCAGACTTTGCAAACAACAAATAGAAACAGTAGATCACATCACAAGCGGATGTACAATACTAGCAAATACAGAATACCCCAGAAGACATGACAATGTAGCAAAAATAATACATCAACAACTTGCCATAAAACATAAACTAATAAAACAACACGTTCCCACATACAAGTACACACCACAAAATGTACTGGAGAATGATGAATACAAATTATACTGGAACAGAACGATTATAACAGATAAAACAACACCACATAACAAACCTGACATCATACTCACCAATAAAAAGAAGAAATTAACACAACTAATTGAAATATCCATACCCAACACAACAAATATACAGAAGAAAACAGGGGAAAAAATTGAAAAATACATCCAACTGGCTGAGGAAGTCAAGGACATGTGGCATCAGGATAAAGTCGACATTATCCCAATTATACTATCAACTACAGGAGTCATACCTCACAATATTCACCAGTACATCAATGCAATACAGCTACATCCAAACATATATATACAATTACAAAAATCTGTAATTATTGATACTTGTTCAATTACCCGAAAGTTCCTAAATGCAATATAACATATACCATACAGTTACAAGGAAGTCACGCTTGACCGAGGTCCGCGTCACGTTCTATTTTTAACCAGACTTAAGTCTGAGAAAAAAAAGTCAATAATAATAATAATAATAACAGATAATATCACATCACAGCCAATACAGATTAAGCGTGGAATATACCAAGGAGACTCACTAAGTCCTTTCTGGTTCTGTCTTGTTCTGAACCCACTATCCAACATGCTAAATAATACAAATTATGGATATAATATTACTGGAACATACCCACACAAAATCACACATTTGCTATACATGGATGATCTAAAACTACTGGCAGCAACCAATCAACAACTCAACCAATTACTAAAGATAACAAAAGTATTCAGCAATGATATAAATATGGCTTTTGGAACAGACAAATGTAAGAAAAATAGCGTAGTCAAGGGAAAACACACTAAAGAAGAAGATTACATATTGAATAACTACAGTGACTCCATAGAAGCGATGGAAAAAACAGATGCCTATAAATATCTAGGATACAGACAAAAAATAGGAATAGATAATACAAATATTAAAGAAGAACTAAAAGAAAAATATAGACAAAGACTAACTAAAATACTGAAAACAGAATTGACAGCAAGAAATAAGACAAAAGCTATAAATACTTATGCTATACCAATATTGACCCACTCATTTGGAGTAGTGAAATGGAGTAACACAGACCTGGAAGCACTCAATACACTTACACGTTCACAATGCCACAAATATAGAATACATCACATACATTCAGCAACAGAAAGATTCACATTAAGCAGAAAGGAAGGTGGAAGGGGATTTATAGATATAAAAAACCTACATTGTGGACAGGTAGACAATTTAAGAAAATTCTTTCTAGAACGAGCAGAAACTAGCAAAATACACAAAGGAATCACTCATATAAATACATCAGCTACACCACTGCAATTTCATAACCACTTCTACAACCCTTTAGATCACATAACATCAACAGATACGAAGAAAGTAAATTGGAAAAAGAAAACACTACATGGCAAGCACCCGTATCATCTAACACAGCCACACATAGATCAAGACGCATCCAACACATGGCTAAGAAAAGGCAATATATACAGTGAGACGGAAGGATTCATGATTGCAATACAGGATCAAACAATAAACACCAGATATTACAGCAAGCATATTATTAAAGATCCCAATACCACAACAGATAAATGCAGACTTTGCAAACAACAAATAGAAACAGTAGATCACATCACAAGCGGATGTACAATACTAGCAAATACAGAATACCCCAGAAGACATGACAATGTAGCAAAAATAATACATCAACAACTTGCCATAAAACATAAACTAATAAAACAACACATTCCCACATACAAGTACACACCACAAAATGTACTGGAGAATGATGAATACAAATTATACTGGAACAGAACGATTATAACAGATAAAACAACACCACATAACAAACCTGACATCATACTCACCAATAAAAAGAAGAAATTAACACAACTAATTGAAATATCCATACCCAACACAACAAATATACAAAAGAAAACAGGAGAAAAAATTGAAAAATACATCCAACTGGCTGAGGAAGTCAAGGACATGTGGCATCAGGATAAAGTCGACATTATACCAATTATAGTATCAACTACAGGAGTCATACCTCACAATATCCATCAGTACATCAATGCAATACAGCTACATCCAAACATATATATACAACTACAAAAATCTGTAATTATTGATACATGTTCAATGACCCGAAAGTTCCTAAATGCAATATAACATATACCGTACAGTTATAAGGAAGTCACGCTTGATCAAGGTCCGCGTCACTGTCCATCTTTGACCAGACATAACGTCTGAGAATAGAAAGAAATAATAATAATAATAATTATAGGAATAATAATAATAATAGGAAGAAACATTAGTATGTGCTAGTAGCTAAAGGGTTATCTAATTTCAGTGTTATCTACAAGTGAGTTATTTAAATTGCTTTTGTGATTAGGAAAGCAAAGTTACTTTTTGCAACTAATTGATTGCAAAAATCACGTAATAGGCGTTGTTCATCAACTAATGATGTAAAAATATGTTAGAATTCTTGCTGGGTTTTGAACAAGTTGTCAGTTTAGCAGTTTAATATAAGACAGGTGCAATCTTCAATGCAGAGCTAATCAGATTTGTTTGAACAGATATTTAAGATTTCGCTCATTCACTTGATCTAGACTCTAGAGGTTATCCGCAAGTTTTACCAAGCCTTGGTGCAAGTGCTGATGGTATAGAAGGGAATGAGCAACTAGATAAGGAGCACTCTGTACTCCCTATGCTCTTTACACAAGAACAGCCCATGTATAAAATTCCCAAGCAAGGCTGTGTGTATGAAACTCTTATGTTATAAAAAGAGATGCAAATCTTTATTCATATCTGAGAACCAGATAATTCAAAAACTCTAGTGCATTGCTGGCTGGGGTGGCCGAACAGTTCTAGGCGCTACAGTCTGGAACCCCGTGACCACTACGGTCGCAGGTTCGAATCCTGCCTTGGGCATGGGTGTGTGTGATGTCCTTAGGTTAGGTAGGTTTAAGTAGTTCTAAGTTCTAGGGGACTGATGAACTCAGAAGTTAAGTCCCATAGTTCTCAGAGCCACTAGTGCATAAAATTTATTTAATGGTACATATACACTGAATAAAAATGTAATTTGGGTCGGCAGTCTGAAATGTTATGATGTGAGGAGGTGATATAAGTCTGATCGATTTGATTCATAGCTTCACAAAATAAACTCAACAAGCATTAACTCTTTAAGGGGCAGTTAAACACCATAAAAACTTACCCTAGAGTAGAATGATCAATAATTTACATATTTCAGATTGAGTCTACTCTAGTTTTATTACTGTGATATGTTTTTGTGCTGGCGTAAGCTGGCGCCAGAACACCATGCAGCATACAGGTTGCGAGAAGATCGACTGAGCCCAATGACAGACTGGCAGGAAAAGCGCCACCAAAGCCCTCTCGGTCTCCAGTATTTAGACAGCCACCGCTGATTAGATGACGGGTCTGTTGCAGTCTGTCACACCCATTGAGTTCCATTCTGTCATCAAATGCAGCCCAGTGGGAGTCGCAGCAGCAGTTAGCTCTCTGCTAGCTCAGAGACAGGCAGCACAAAGCGACAAAAATAGGACTTGTATTTCACCAGCAGTGAGGCTAGTGTGGACTAGAGTAGAAGAGCTTGTACCACAACGACTATATAGAGTTAAGTAATTTTCTATTCTTGGAATAAGGAATCCAGTTAATATATGCATGTAGTTTATTATTAGAGACAATGAGACAACATAAAAGATGGAGACGAGTATATTTCAGAATAAGATTTTGCTTGCTTTTCTTGTGTTTCAGATTGCAGGGGTGATCGTATTAAAGTGTTTGCTAATTTTTTGTTGTGTTCTTCCATGTATTCAAGGAGGGGAGCTGCAGAACTAATCAAATTTCTCTTTTCAGAGACTTTCCTTCCTTTTTTTGCTATAATGTATTTGTGTAAACTGTGGCTTCTTCGCCCCATCAACATCCTGCCCCCGCGCCTCAGCCGCAGACGGCCAGTGTTATGGATCTAATACAAGCTTTTCAGTTTCAGTACCAACAAATTGCTGCTTTGCTGACGACGGTACAACAGCTTCTGGCTGCACGAGCAGCGTCACCCACACAACAACATTAGCCAACCAACCGACAAGCTCAACCAGTGCTGCCGACCAGCTTACTACTGTTCTGGCAATTTAACGACACCGAAATGGAGTGGCTCAAATACCTGTCACAGTTCCAAGCTCATTGTGCAGTTCATCGAGTTCAATGTACTGTAAAACTACAATACTTTCTTTTGATTGCAGGGGCGCCGGTATTCAGGTTAATACAAAAACTATTCCCAACTGCATCTCCCGACGAACTCAGTAACGATGAAGTAACCACTACATTAACTCAATATTATCATCAGCAAGTTCAAGCAGCTGCAGCCAGATATGAGTTTTATCGGTTGCAGAAAAAGCCGGAACAGAGGTATCGTCAGTGGCCCACAGAATTAATGGGCTTGACTAGGAAGTGTAAATTTAAGCGCAATTGTGGCAACGTTTACAGTGACTTAATGATTAGGGATGCTATAACATTCAGTGTCCCAGATAGTAAAATATGGGAACAGATCTTAAAGTACTTTGATCCATCACTTCTTCAAGTATTGCAAATGTTAGAACAACATGATTGTCCGCAGCTCGTGGTCATACGGTAGCGTTCTCGCTTCCCGCGCCCGGGTTCCCGGGTTCGATTCCCGGTGGGGTCAGGAATTTTCTCTGCCTCGTGATGACTGGGTGTTGTGTGATGTCCTTAGGTTAGTTAGGTTTAAGTAGTTCTAAGTTCTAGAGGACTAATAAACATAGATGTTAAGTCCCATAGTGCTCAGAGCCATTTGAACCATTTTTGAACAACATGATTCGGGTGCCATAGCGGTCGATAAGTTTGACCAGGCCCTTATTTGTCGGGTCGAGTCGCCCCTTGCTCGCGACAGCCCAAAGCAGTCGTAACAACGAGCGCGTACACAGCCATGCGGAGAGCCACGTAGACATAGTAAACAGACCTGCAAACTTAGTGAAGTCTTACGCTAGATGTTTTGCTCGCCATAAAAGAGAGGAGTGCCTATTACGTAACGCAATGTGTTACATGTGTGGAAAAAAAGGGCATGCCCAAGCTGTATATTTGCCGGCCAGAGTGGCCGAGCGGTTCTAGGCACTACAGATTGGAACTGCGCGACCACTACGGTCGCAGATTCGAATTCTGCCTCGGGCATGGATGTGTGTGATGTCCTTAGGTTAGTTAGGTTTAAGTAGTTGTAAGTTCTAGGGGACTGATGACTTCAGACGTTAAGTCCCATAGTGCTCAGAGCCATTTTTGAGCCAAGCAGTATATTTTCAACGGCACAGAAACGCCAATTTTGCCCGCTCCCAGAAAAAACAGGCTCCTGCACGTTCAGTGAACGTTGTGTTTTCCAAACATACAACAGGTACTGAAAAAAGTAAGATTAAGGTTGTGCCTCCTTGTCGCCCTAGTCCTGTGCAACAACGTTCTATCAACTGTTTGTCTCGTTACGCATTGCTGGCCGTCGTGTGAACTTTCAGTTGGGCACAGGTGCCACCTACGAACGATTAGGCCCACCACGCCTTTATAAATCCAGCAAGCACCTCACCTCACTATTTACAACAGACACGAAATTCCAGTTCTTGGACAGTGCAGTATGCCTGCCACATACAAATCTCACACCAGGGCAGTAAATTTTACTTTGTTGAAATCAAGAAACACTGAGAACATATTCGGTTTAGATGCCTTTGATTTCTTGGCCTTCGCATCCAAAAATTTCCATATCGGCTTGTGATCCAAAAGATAGTGTCGCTAGCTTGCTCAAAGAATTTCTTGAACTATTTTGCCTCGGTGGCCGTCGGTTCTAGGCACTTCAGTCCGGAACCGCGTGACTGCTACGGTCGCAGGTTCGAATCCTGCCTTGGGCATGGATGTGAGTGATATCCTTAGGTTAGTTAGGTTTAAGTAGTTCTAAGTTCTACGGGACTGATGACTTCAGATGTTGAGTCCCATAGTGCTCAGAGCCATTTTTTAAAACTATTTTCAGAAGGCATGGGAAAAGCTAATAACTCTATAGCGCATGTTACATTGAAAAATAATGCACAGCCTAAGTTTTTTCATGCCTGCCCCATTCCAATTGCTTTAAGAGACAAAGTAGCCAGCGAACTGAAAGAATTGCAAGATAATGGTGTAATTCTTCCCATTCAAGCTATGCAGTGTGCAAATCCTCCCGCTTTGTTGCCTAAGCCTTCTGGTCGCATTCACATTTGTGTTGACTTCAAGTCTACAGTCAACCCACAGACAGTAGTTTGACACTTATCCTTTACCTCGCTCTGAGGATCTCTTGGACAGGCTTGGTGCAGGACGTTACTTTTCTAAGATAGATTTGTGTGATGCCTACTAGCAAATTCCATTGGACGAAGAGTCGCATAAAGTGTGCGAGGTGCCGGGGCTAGCAGTGTATTTAACACTAAATTCTTCTAGAATCTACATATGTAAATGATGCTCTAAGCCCCCCCCCCCCCCCTCCTATTCTAATTCCGACTTTTGCTGTTGCACATGGATTAAAAAGAAACGCGAGCTGACTGTAATCGACACTGCAAGTGGAGTAGAAAAGAGTTTGGCACCTACAATAATTTAATTTGATAAATAAGTTAAATAAAGGAAAGTTTCATTAATGTAGTGAGAAATGATAGGGTTGCTCTACCGATTAACAGAATGAAAGTTCTGTCCAAAATAATAAACAAAACACATGAAACATTTACAATAAATCAAATTGGCTCAAATTTGATACTCAAATAAATGCTGTGAAGGTGAAGTTGTCCCTAAACTAGATTGTGACATTTATGGCGAAGTGGTATGTGGAGCCAATTCCTTGCAACTCAAATCTTAAGAGAAACACACAGCCAACCCAACATTAATTACTGCTACAGTAGTGAGAACTCAGACAATGAACACCCAAGACAGAACAAAGTTAGAAAAGACGAACAGGCGGGCTCTGCTGAGCTGTGATTATCACCTAGCAAAATTGCCTGCTTTGCCGGTGCTGTGGATGTACATTACCAAGCTGTCTTCTTAACTGCAAGGACACGATCTGGTGTACCGGAGGCGATGGCTGGTTGCTTCAATGTCCCATCGTGGTGATGATAATGTCGCGAGTATAGCTCGAAACAAATTATCCTGGTCTGGTTGTTCCAGACTAAAGACTTCCTAGCAATACAAATGCGCCTCTGAGGGAGACGAAGAAGGCTCGCCACACAATCACTGATGGTACAGTGATTGATTTTAACAAGCGAAGTCACACAGTAACTTCGATACAGTCAACTTTAGCCAAAACTGCTCAAGACAGACAACATAGGCCGCTTGTACGCAGAACGCTCAATTGCCAACTGTATTCGGAAAGTTACGTTGAAGTCGAAACTTCAGCAACTTCATCAAACAGTTAACATTAAATAAGAGTATATTAGACAGCCAACGGAAGGCAGGTTGTCCAGAGCAGCGAGAGCTCAGTCTTGTAACCTACCCTGACTGAAAGGCGAGAGCCGACTACCACAAGAGCACCCGTACAAACCGAACACAGAACATTCCCGCCCCCATAACAGTGGCCATGGTTAAACGTTCCAATCAGCAACTCGAAAACCGTCGGAAAATTCCACTCTATTGCCGAAGTACTACTATTCCACCATTGGAGATTCTTGGCGCCAATTTCTGCACCGATTTTGCTTCGTCACAGAGCTATGCCCTGAGCAAGCCAATCACAGTTACGATTTTGCAGAAAACGCGGGAATTTGTCCGCCAAGACTGCCTGGGTACACAAGTCATTCCCACGCCTCGCTGGTAGTCCGCCAGAAAGTGTTTTCGCTAAGTTTCTGCGAAGTAATGGAACCTCTAGCCCAGCCGCTCCTTCAGGCCCCTGCGGGCGTGTCTCCGCCGCTATTATGACAATGTCGGCGTCTGGAAAGTATTCACTTGACTCCCTCACACCCGTCGGCTTAACCCTTTCAAGATCAACAGAGCCTGCCTGTCACCAGACTGCCCGGGTGACGAGAGACACTGCGTGGGAAGTCCGTGTGTGAAGGAATAGCAACTTTTCACCGCATGCAATTAGAGAGGAAAATCGAATTACTCAGAGTAAGATAGAAATATTGTTTGTTGTCAATACACACTTAGGACTGTTCAATTACTTGCGTTTGCCCTTTGGCAGTGCTTCCGCACCCGCCATTTTTCAACGTTACTTGGAACAGCTGACAGCAAAAGTGCCATTTTGTTCAAACTACCTTGACGATATTGTCATACACTGGAGGAACACGTTGTCAATTTGCGTACTCCTTTTCGAGTGTTGTCAGAAGCAGGAGTCAAGTGACGTCTCGAAAAGTGTGACTCTTTTCAAACTGAACTACAGTACTTACGACGTGAGATAAACAGTCAGGGTGTGCACCCCCTCCAAACTCACTTGCTTGCAGTCTGTGACCTGCCTGCTCCTCACAGAATGTCTGAACTGCAGTCAGTACTAGGCAAGCTAACATACTATATTCGGTTCATACCGCATGCCGCTCAGATTGTGGCTCCATTGCATCGCTTGTGTCGCAAAGATGTACCTTTTGTGTGGACTAAAGACTGTCAGGACGCATTTCAGAAATTCAAAAATGCCTTGCTGAGTGACAGATGTTTAGTGCATTTTTGACCATGCCAAGTCAGCAGCTTGGCAAGTCGACACTTCTTCTTACAGAATCAGCGCCGTACTTTCGCACAGAATTGGTGCATAAGACAGACCTATTGCTTTTGCCTCAAAGTTGCTCACTCAAACGCAATGCAATTATTCTCAAATAGAAAAAGAGTCTTTCGCTATTTTGTATGGTGTGACCAAATTCCGTCACTATTTGTATGGTCGCAAGTTCTTTTTAGTAACAGATCACAAGCCTGTGTAGTCCTTGTTTCATCCATCAAAGCCGATTCCTACACGCACTGCTCAAAAATTGCAACGGTGGACTTTGTTGCTTCGCAATATCAGTATGAAATTGTGTACAGACCTACGGCAAAGCATGGCAATCCTGTGTGCTTATTTCCAAAGTGTTGCAAAAGGATGTGTTGCGGTTACTCCACCAAGGACATTGGGGAATTGTTCACACTTAACAGCTAGTGCCCCAGCACTGTACTTGGCAGGGCACGGACGCCCGCATTCAACAGATGACGGCACAGTGTCGAACATGCGCGGAGAACCAATCCGTTCCACCACAGACATTCTCAGCTTGGCCTAAGGCTCAATCGCCATGGCAACGAGTGCACATTGACTTTGCAGGACCAATTTGGAACACTCATTGGCTCATAGTGATACACTCTTTCAGCAAGTTCCCATTTGCGGTGACTATGAAGTGTTGCCCTCAATATTTTGCATAGGAGCTTTGCGAGAAATACTTGTGTCGGAAAATGGACCACAGTTCACGTCACGTAATTTTGAACAGTTTTGTGAATGCAATGGCATTCATCATTTTCGTACTCTTAATGCAATTTTGTCATATGATGACATGATGGAGACCGTGGCTGTTGTTTGAAGACAAATGTTGATGGTGTTAGGACAGCAACCAGCCACGAATTTACTTTCAGTTCCTTTATTCAAAGGGTACCGTTACCGGTTTCGAATCGTTGTGATTCATCCTCAGACGGTTTACATGCTTTCTTTATGACATGTGGTGTGTTTTTTACAGATTAATTGTCCTAAAATATAAATAATACATAATTATAAACACGCCACACACAGATGGTTGTGTTACAGATTTTAGTTGCATGTGACTTACCTGAAACGTCGGTTTGGAGTGTTTGTTTCCATAACATTCGACCAACAGATGTAAATCCATTCCCACTGCATTCTTATTGTTGCACACGTAAATTGTTCTCACTGAACACTTTAGATTTGTCACTGAGAAGATTTCTACCACGCACCACATGTTTTGATACATATGCAACGAAAATCTGTAACACAACCATCTGTGTGTGGCGTGTTTATAATTATGTATTATTTATATTTTAGGACAATTAATCTGTAAAAAACACACCACATGTCATAAAGAAAGCATGTAAACCGTCTGAGGATGAATCACAACGATTCGAAACCGGTAACGGTACCCTTTGAATAAAGGAACTGAAAGTAAATTTGTGGCTGGTTGCTGTCCTAACACCATCAAGATTTGTTTTACGTACTCTGTTTCACCCACAGTCCAACGGAGAAGAAGAACGATTCATTCGCACTTTCAAGCAACAGATGGCCAAGCTTCGCCCCACCCACACACGGGAACAGGTGCTGCAAATCTTTCTGGCCTACCTATAGCTCCCACCCACGAGACGAACAATAGCGGGCGGGACTTCTGTATTGCCGCCGCCATCAGACGCTGCTGCACTTGCTGCAACACCCACCGCAGCATCTAGCGCCGCCAGCGGTCCGCAAGTATCGCTTTGCGCCGCGCGATCTTATTCTTTTCAGGGTTTATGGCAACTGTGGGCGCCTGGAAAGAGGCGTGATCCAGGAACGCATTGGCTCTTACTTGTATTTGATTGCATGTCCCGATGGTTTGCAATCCCGATACCAGAACCATATCCGCGCATATCATTTGCCCCGTGATTCTGCTGCTTTTCCTCCCCCACATTCACGGCTTCAGGGGACCGCGCAACCTTCGCAGCCGCCCGCTGGTGCCACCAGCGCACCCCAGAAGGAGCGGATAGATGATGAGCCCTCACCTACGCCGTGCCCGTTCGCCGATTTGATGGACCTGGACCCGCCATCGCCGTCGCCGTCATCGCCTCAGCTCATGCCCTCAGGCCTGGACGTGTTCCCTGGCGGCAGTTTTATGGAGATTGTTCCTGTTGCCTCGCAAGCCAGATGGTGGGGAGTACGCCGTCCTCCACAGTCACGACTCCCGGCCCATCACTACTTCCAGCGCCCTGCACACCACCCTCTTGTCGTTCACAGCCTCAATACACGACAATGGTGCAGCATTTCGAGGGGGAGGGGGGGAGAGGGAGGAATATGCTGGCGCCAGCACACCATGCAGCATACAGGTTGCGAGAAGATAGATAGAGGCCAATGACAGACTTGTAGGAAACGTAGCACCAACGCCCTGTCGGCCGCCAGTATCTAAATAGCCGCTGCAGACCGGAGGGTCGTCTGTCGCATCCAGTGAGTTCCAGTCTGGCAACCGTCGCAGCCCAATGGGAGTCACAGTAGCAGTCAGCTCGGTCGCTAGCTCAGAGACAGGCAGCACATAGCGATCAGAATAATGCATATAATGGACTTGTATTTCTCCAGCAGTGAGGCTAATATGGACTAGAACAGAAGAGCTTGTAACGCAACGACTATCTAGAGTTAAGTAATTTTCTATTCTCAGGAATAAAGAACCCAGTTAATACATGCAAGCAGGTTGTGTTATAGAAAGAGAATACTGGCCACCAATCAACATCCTCTCCTTGATTCCCATGCTACAGTTCTACAGAGACAACGAGACTAAATAAAAGTTTTCTACAGTAGGTTTGTAAAAATTCACCTTAATATCAATAGAATATTAGCATTAAATGTGGTCACTACTCCATCATTCCCTTAGAGTATAGAAGTTTTTGATAGTTGGTGGATCAACTTTGGTATAACCTTCTTTTAATTTTCGTGGTAACTCTTAAAACAGTTGTCTCTGAGGCACAAAGGTACTTGGCACACTGAACACATCCACACAGTTCGATTTGGGATTTTTCTTGAACAGCAAATTGCACATCTTCTAAATGATGAGTGAATTGGCTGGTGTTTACTGCATTCGTGGCGAATACTTTCGACTATGTATCGCTTGTGTGCCTTGATCTGAGATGTTAAATTATTTTGATATACAGAGGATGAAGCAGCAGCCACTGAAACTATTTTTGGAGCCAACAAATTTTTGTACACATCTCAATGAAAGTCTTTATTGGAGAACTGCTCCATTTCAGTCTACTTGCGCATGGTGAATGTATTTGGTACACAACAGTCTACAAAGTGAAAGAACAATGTCATCCACCATTTCTTGCTTTTTCTGTCTGTTGGATAGTCTGACTTTAGCCGATAAAAACTATCCACTTACTTCATACCGGAATTATAGTCTTTCAACACAAGAGGGCAAGTTATCTTGGTTATTGTTCTGTCTTTCATACTGCAACTTACTAAGGACGCATGTGATGGTGCATGACATGTAGAAATCATGTTGACTGTCCTGTTATCCTTCCATCTATAGATAACTACTCCATCATTGCTTTTCTGTAACTGAATTCCTCACTCTGTAGCTCCTTTTCCTCCTTGTGTTTTGGCGTGTTTTTCCTTCTGGGATTTGTTGTTCCATAAACATAAATACCATTGGACTTTAGATTTTTGAACAGATCATATGATGTAAAATAATTGTCCATAAACATAATGTGATTCTTTCCATGAAGGTCACTGGTTAAATTTAGAACCACTTTCAATCCTAACCCTACTACCAGAGACTGTGAAAGTTTTCCTTTATAAATATCAAATTTCAGGTTGTATAACAGTTTATCGTATAACCTCCACTCTTTGTATCCTATTTTAATGAATTTGTTTCTCATGTACTGTATGAGAGATGATCTGCTTTTGAATGTAACGATTGGTTCATCAATAGCGAGATTCTGATGCGGTGTACAGCGATCTTGGAATTGCCTGTTCAAATGATCTAGCTATAAACCAAGTTTGTATAGTTTGTGATAATTCTATTTCTTTCAAGAGTCACATAATTAACATTGAGGGGCAAGTTACTCAGTAATCAACTAAATCTTTTTACTGACATTAGATTCGATGTATAACTTTCACCAAGCTCTGGACCAGTCCTCCAGTAATCTCTGTAGCTAGCTTTTTTAGTGATTCCCATGTAAAGATTTATTCTGATAAAAGTTTTTGTTTCATGTTCATTGGTGGGAACAAAAGATTTGCTACCTGTGTAGTGTACAAATTGGTTTGAAACACTACATGGTTTATAAGTGCTTCAACAAAATACTCGCAAAATAAATCAACTAGCTTTAGGTTCATTTTGTTCTTTACTTCTGCAGCCTCACCACCTCGTCCAATAAATAACAGCACTTGGTCAACGCCTATTTCTTGGCTCCAGTTGATCATGACTGTTGATGGAACAGTGAGCAGCACTGCATTGTTTTGATTTGTCTGATTGCTTTCACTGTTATCCTCAGAAACACTACTGTTCGATACATGACTGTAAACAAGACTAGAACTTGCACAGACTGTAGTGAATGTTGGGTCATTGTCATCACTTTCATTGTCACACTAAGGAATTTCATCAAATAACACTCGGAACATTCTTCCTCTTTTTTTTATGAGACGTACTGTATGGAGAAGAAAATATACTAGATGGAGAACAAGGGCAGTGGTCAGAGCCACTAACCCACAGAAATTCGTCTGTGAAATATATAAAATTCTATTCGAATAAAAAGTAATATTAGTTGTAAATTTATGGAAAGTCAGCTGAGTGGTCAGCATGACAGAATACTATGCAAGGGGCCCGGGATCAAATCCCAACTGGGTCAGAAATTTTCTCCATGCAGAAACTGGTTGTTGTGTTGTCTTCATCATCTTTTCATCCTCATGGACACGCAAGTAGCTGAAGTGGCATCAATTCAAAGGACTCGCATCAGGTGACTGGTCTACCTGGCAGGAGATCCTTGCCGCCATCACATTTCATTTCATTTATGAATGTTTCTGTTGTTTCTGTTTCATTCCTGCGTGAAATCTATTTTCAGATCCAACATTTGTGTTTTGTTTCTTTGTTTTATCTTTTGTCACAGCTCTAATGCTATAACCTGTTCTATGACATTAACATCTGCCCGTATGATTTCAGTTGACACCATATTGAAAACTGTGTATGTACATAGAATTTGTTGTTTCCTGTGTGAACGGTAGCTCAAGATGCTATTACAGAATGCCGCAGGCTGTGATGTCACTTTAGTTGCCTGTGGAACTTGGCTTAACTGTGTTGTGTTGTGTGACATCAATGACGCACAGTGCGTTTGACACTGATTACGGCATGTGTGAGTATGCAGTGGTGCACTCTAGTGTGGAATGTTTATGTTTCTAAATTGTTTTTGAGTGATGTTTAGTGTGGCATTGTATTTAGTGCTGTGTGTTTCTCAATGTATTGGGAGTTTGCTTTTTTGCCTCAACAGTGAGTTGTTTTAATGTCATCAGTTATTGGGTACTGACTTGATTTCGTTTTTTAAATTGTTAGTTCGCCGTGTTGTTAATAGTTTGAAAGTAATTTTTTGGTATGTTTTTTTTTGTACTACACTGAAGCGCCAAAGAAACTGGTATAGGCATGCTTGTTCAAATACGGATATATGTAAACAGGCAGAATACGGCGCTGAGGTCGGCAACGCCTACATAAGACAAGTGTCTAGTGCAGTTGCTATATTGGTTACTGGTGCTACAATGGCAGGTTATCAAGATTTAAGTGACTCTGAACATGGTGTTATAGTCGGCACACGAGCGATGGGACACAGCATATCGACTTAGCAATGAAGTGAGGATTTTCCCGTACAACCATTCCACAAGCGTACTGTGAATATCAGGGATCTGGTAAAACACCAGATCTCTGATATGGCTGCGGCCGAAACAGATCCTGCAAGAATGGGACCAACGATGACTGAAGAGAATAGTTCAATGTGACACAAGTGCAACCCTTCCGCAAATTGCTGCGGATTTCAATCCTGGGCGATCAACAAGTGTCATCATGCAAACCATTCAACAAAACATCATCGATACTTTCGACTATGTATCGCTTGTGTGCCTTGATCTGAGATGTTAAATTATTTTGATATACAGAGGATGAAGCAGCAGCCACTGAAACTATTTTTGGAGCCAACAAATTTTTGTACACATCTCAATGAAAGTCTTTATTGGAGAACTGCTCCATTTCAGTCTACTTGCGCATGGTGAATGTATTTGGTACACAACAGTCTACAAAGTGAAAGAACAATGTCATCCACCATTTCTTGCTTTTTCTGTCTGTTGGATAGTCTGACTTTAGCCGATAAAAACTATCCACTTACTTCATACCGGAATTATAGTCTTTCAACACAAGAGGGCAAGTTATCTTGGTTATTGTTCTGTCTTTCATACTGCAACTTACTAAGGACGCATGTGATGGTGCATGACATGTAGAAATCATGTTGACTGTCCTGTTATCCTTCCATCTATAGATAACTACTCCATCATTGCTTTTCTGTAACTGAATTCCTCACTCTGTAGCTCCTTTTCCTCCTTGTGTTTTGGCGTGTTTTTCCTTCTGGGATTTGTTGTTCCATAAACATAAATACCATTGGACTTTAGATTTTTGAACAGATCATATGATGTAAAATAATTGTCCATAAACATAATGTGATTCTTTCCATGAAGGTCACTGGTTAAATTTAGAACCACTTTCAATCCTAACCCTACTACCAGAGACTGTGAAAGTTTTCCTTTATAAATATCAAATTTCAGGTTGTATAACAGTTTATCGTATAACCTCCACTCTTTGTATCCTATTTTAATGAATTTGTTTCTCATGTACTGTATGAGAGATGATCTGCTTTTGAATGTAACGATTGGTTCATCAATAGCGAGATTCTGATGCGGTGTACAGCGATCTTGGAATTGCCTGTTCAAATGATCTAGCTATAAACCAAGTTTGTATAGTTTGTGATAATTCTATTTCTTTCAAGAGTCACATAATTAACATTGAGGGGCAAGTTACTCAGTAATCAACTAAATCTTTTTACTGACATTAGATTCGATGTATAACTTTCACCAAGCTCTGGACCAGTCCTCCAGTAATCTCTGTAGCTAGCTTTTTTAGTGATTCCCATGTAAAGATTTATTCTGATAAAAGTTTTTGTTTCATGTTCATTGGTGGGAACAAAAGATTTGCTACCTGTGTAGTGTACAAATTGGTTTGAAACACTACATGGTTTATAAGTGCTTCAACAAAATACTCGCAAAATAAATCAACTAGCTTTAGGTTCATTTTGTTCTTTACTTCTGCAGCCTCACCACCTCGTCCAATAAATAACAGCACTTGGTCAACGCCTATTTCTTGGCTCCAGTTGATCATGACTGTTGATGGAACAGTGAGCAGCACTGCATTGTTTTGATTTGTCTGATTGCTTTCACTGTTATCCTCAGAAACACTACTGTTCGATACATGACTGTAAACAAGACTAGAACTTGCACAGACTGTAGTGAATGTTGGGTCATTGTCATCACTTTCATTGTCACACTAAGGAATTTCATCAAATAACACTCGGAACATTCTTCCTCTTTTTTTTATGAGACGTACTGTATGGAGAAGAAAATATACTAGATGGAGAACAAGGGCAGTGGTCAGAGCCACTAACCCACAGAAATTCGTCTGTGAAATATATAAAATTCTATTCGAATAAAAAGTAATATTAGTTGTAAATTTATGGAAAGTCAGCTGAGTGGTCAGCATGACAGAATACTATGCAAGGGGCCCGGGATCAAATCCCAACTGGGTCAGAAATTTTCTCCATGCAGAAACTGGTTGTTGTGTTGTCTTCATCATCTTTTCATCCTCATGGACACGCAAGTAGCTGAAGTGGCATCAATTCAAAGGACTCGCATCAGGTGACTGGTCTACCTGGCAGGAGATCCTTGCCACCATCACATTTCATTTCATTTATGAATGTTTCTGTTGTTTCTGTTTCATTCCTGCGTGAAATCTATTTTCAGATCCAACATTTGTGTTTTGTTTCTTTGTTTTATCTTTTGTCACAGCTCTAATGCTATAACCTGTTCTATGACATTAACATCTGCCCGTATGATTTCAGTTGACACCATATTGAAAACTGTGTATGTACATAGAATTTGTTGTTTCCTGTGTGAACGGTAGCTCAAGATGCTATTACAGAATGCCGCAGGCTGTGATGTCACTTTAGTTGCCTGTGGAACTTGGCTTAACTGTGTTGTGTTGTGTGACATCAATGACGCACAGTGCGTTTGACACTGATTACGGCATGTGCGAGTATGCAGTGGTGCACTCTAGTGTGGAATGTTTATGTTTCTAAATTGTTTTTGAGTGATGTTTAGTGTGGCATTGTATTTAGTGCTGTGTGTTTCTCAATGTATTGGGAGTTTGCTTTTTTGCCTCAACAGTGAGTTGTTTTAATGTCATCAGTTATTGGGTACTGACTTGATTTCGTTTTTTAAATTGTTAGTTCGCCGTGTTGTTAATAGTTTGAAAGTAATTTTTTGGTATGTTTTTTTTTGTACTACACTGAAGCGCCAAAGAAACTGGTATAGGCATGCTTGTTCAAATACGGATATATGTAAACAGGCAGAATACGGCGCTGAGGTCGGCAACGCCTACATAAGACAAGTGTCTAGTGCAGTTGCTATATTGGTTACTGGTGCTACAATGGCAGGTTATCAAGATTTAAGTGACTCTGAACATGGTGTTATAGTCGGCACACGAGCGATGGGACACAGCATATCGACTTAGCAATGAAGTGAGGATTTTCCCGTACAACCATTCCACAAGCGTACTGTGAATATCAGGGATCTGGTAAAACACCAGATCTCTGATATGGCTGCGGCCGAAACAGATCCTGCAAGAATGGGACCAACGATGACTGAAGAGAATAGTTCAATGTGACACAAGTGCAACCCTTCCGCAAATTGCTGCGGATTTCAATCCTGGGCGATCAACAAGTGTCATCATGCAAACCATTCAACAAAACATCATCGATACGGGCTTTCGGAACCGAAGGCCAACTCATGTACCCCTGATGACAGTGTAATTGCGGGTTCTGCCACCGAATGTATCAGAATGACCAAATGTAGCGGGAAGACATCAAATGTGGTGGGTGGGTGCCAGGAGTTGCTGTACTAAAACTCGGCTGGAACTTTCCACATGATTTATTTGCTTCCACTACAGTGCTCTGTTCACCTCGATCTGCGTCCACAGTCGGCTGCGGATACCTCGGTATTCTGTATGGTTTACAGTAAACAGGTGCTTCATTCCCTGTTGGTATCCTATGTTGAACTAATGGAGTTGCTGGTAATCGCCCTTGTGGAAAAAACAAAAATCTTTAAATTCCCACAATAATTCTTCCATATGCGCTCTTTCTCCTCCTTTCAAATGCTTAATTTTGTCACGCAATGCAGTTCTATCAGCAGTTAGTGACTGGTCGCTTCGCCTACCTCTTGAACACCAGTCTTTGTCATTTGGCACATCCAAATTTGCTACTAAAACTCCTTTTCTCAAATTCGCGTCTATAGCGCTTAAACTATCCACGTTCACAGGAACTACACGCCCGTCGTTCCCCTCCTGTACGTGTACAACACTACGTTTCACAAAAAAATCCAGCGAATCCAAATCTTCATTATCCTCTAATGGTTCAATAACACACACTGTAACCACAGGTAGACTCGACTCCACACTTACCCAAAGCGACTTCTCGGTGTCACTACACACACACTCATGCGAATTAAGCCTTAATGCTAATGTAAGCTGTTCAATTGGTTTATTTATTACGTTGAACGCCCCTCGCGACAGCTCTGCGTTGACAACAGTTTCCCCTAGCGGAAATGACATTCAACCAAGTTCCATAGTTCGTTGTCCAAGGTCAATTTTGGCATGATTTTGATGCAAGAAATCTACTCCTAGGATCATGTCGTAGCCCTCACTTACCCATGGTACTACCTCCATGCATGCATTAAATCGGACTTTCCCTATGCGAAAGTCAACTGTCACCGACCCCAAAGGCGTGACCTTATATCCCTCGCCACGCAACCTATAACGTGGTGGGTCAAAATTCCTTCATCCCATTATATTCTTAGTAGCCACTGACACATGCGCTCCTGTGTCCAACAATATCTTAAACTTTTTAGGTCCTACAGATCCTACCACTGAACATTCCACCTCTGCATACGTACGAGGGTTGCCCAGTAAATAATGCCCATATTTTTTTTCTCCGAAATAAAAAATATTAGAAATGTGACACTTTAGGTGCGAGTTATTTGAAGTTTCCCGCGTGTGTACGCAAAGTTTCAATTTCCTCCGACAGAGAGCGGTGGTGTAGGAATGTTCTAAAATGGCGTCTGCAGGTGACATCCGTCATAAACAACGTGCAGTGATTGAATTTCTCACACACTTTCCGTGACATATGCGCTGGTAACCCTCTCAAAAATACATCAAGTGCCGTTTGCTCGGCCTCCTGCAACAGAACACTATTCGCTTCATCGCTCTGACCCAACTCGTAAGTATACTCATTAATTTCCCTTATCCTGTCCGCAAATTTCTCCACCGTTTCCCCCTGTCTCTTTGTAATTATACTTAACCTCTCCCGAAAGTACTGAGCGCTATTCTCTTTCTTGTACCTTTGTAAAGGCCTTCCTTTTAACTGCTTAAACTGTCCTGCCTTCCTTAAGGCCTCAGAACACCTTACATATGTTTTCGCTTCATCCGTTAATCTAATCTTGGCTGTATGTAACAACTGCTCATCAGACCAACCATTCATCACCGCTGAAGTCTCCAAGTCCTCCACAAACGAACACACATCCTCAGAAGCCTTGCCCGAAAATGGAATAATCAGACTCATGGCGGCTGGATCAATCTCCTGCTCCCTAGGCAACAAGGACTGATCAGATGCGGTTTCCTCCTCACTTCTAGATGTTATTCACTCCTCAACTGCGTACTGTCCGCTATCAGTTGTGCTACCTTTTCCATCAAAATCCGTACCGCTTCTGGTTCCGACACACCTTGCGTCCTTGACTTTGCCATTGTGTTGCTTTCGTTCCCAGTTAGTCCCAAAACAAAACAATTAAGTACAAGAATAATCTGACTTCCTACAGCTTCATATCGTCATACTCAGGATCATCATAAACCATTACAAAAGTGTAACTCTTCAGGCTTTCCCGGCGATCTAATGACATCTTGGGTTGTCAGATGTTCTGCCGGATATCAGCGTCGTACTTGCACGGTATTTCGGTCACGTAGCTTGTGACCTTCATCAGGTGCGACCTGAGACTGCTCCTCCAGTGGACCTGGTCCAGTATTTATGCCTATGGCCTTCCCCCTCCACCAACGGCTGCAGGCGCTTCCTCTGTGGTCCGCGCCCATTCCCTGCGACCTGCTGGAGCGTTGCTGCTCCGTTTCCCGTCCGCTGCGGTTCTAGGTGTTCCCTCTGCGGTCCGCGCCCACCAAACCCGCTCCTGGGGGTTTCATCTATGGTCTGGGGTACCAAGCGTTCCCCCTGCGGTCCGCGCCCGCTCACCACGACCTGTTGGAGCGTTGCCGCTCCGTTTTTCGTCCGCTGCGGCTCTGGATGTTCCCTCTGCGGTCCGCGCCCACCAGTCCCACTTCTGGGTGTTCCATCTTCGGTCTGGTGCGCCTGGCAGTCCGTCAGGGGCTCGTTTTCCATCTCCATGTCTCTGGTTCTTCTGTTTGTGTAGTGTTGCAGCTGGCCCCGTTGCTCCTTTAACAATTCCAGAGCCGGATCCCAGGCTCTGCTTAGCTGGTACCCTGTGTCGCGGTTCGAAATATCGTCAGCCATTTTAATTTCTATCGATTCTCTTATAACACTGTCGCAGAATCTGGGTGTTTGTGCTAAAATCTTGGTATCCTCATACTTCATGGCATGATCTAGTTCTAGACAGTGTTCAGCAATGGCTGACTTAGTCACCTGTCTTAATCTAGTGTGCCTCTGATGTTCTCTGCACCTGATCTCCACAGTTCTTGTCGTCTGGCCAATGTAGGACATGCCACATTGACAAGGTATATTTTAAATCCCTGGTTTTCGTAACCCCAGGTCGTATTTGACACTCCCCAGCAGTTCCTCGATCTTGTTGGATGGACAGAAAACACACTTGATATTGTGTTTACGGAGGATCCTACTGATTCTGGCAGAAATAGAACCAGCATAGGGCAGATATGCCACCTTCTTTGCTTCATCTTGGTCTTCTTCGGGAACCTGTGGTATAGTGGCTGGTTGAAGTGCCCTCTCAATTTGTCTGTCCGTGTATCCATTCTTGGAGAAAACTGTTTTGAGACGTTCTATCTCTATAGGTAGATTCTCTTGGTCTGACAGGGCACGTGCTCTGTGGACCAAAGTCTTCAGAACCCCATTCTTCTGTGCAGGGTGGTGACAGCTGCTGGCCTGCAGATATAAATCAGTGTGTATTGGTTTTCGGTACACACTGTGGCCAATTGATACATCTGCTTTCCTCTGGACTAGTACATCCAGATATGGCAGCTGGCCATTCTTCTCCAGTTCCATGGTGAACTTGATATTAGGGTGGCATGAGTTAAGATGTTCAAGAAACTCATTGAGCCTGTCCATCCCATGTGGCCAGATCACGAAGGTGTCATCCACATACCTAAAGAAGCATGTGGGTTTAAATGTGGCTGTCTCCAATGCCCTCTCCCCAAAACTCTCCATAAACATGTTGGCAACCACAGGGGACAGTGGGCTGCCCATAGCTACACCTTCAGTTTGCTCATAATATTGGTTTCTGTACAGGAAATACGTGGATGTCAGTGTATGACTGAACTGGTCCAACAGAGCACCGTCAAATTTCTCTGCAATCAGTTCTAGTGAGTCCTTCAGTGGGACCCTGGTGAACAGCGATACCACATCAAAACTAACCATGATGTCCGAATCTGTGATGTGCAGTTGCTTGAGGCGTTGCAGGAAATCTTCTGAGTTGCGGATGTGGTGAATACATTTCCCCACATATGGAGACAGGAGACCTTTCAAGTACTTGGCTGTTGTGTACATAGGTGCCCCAATATTACTGACAATAGGACGTAGGGGCACGCCCTCCTTGTGTATTTTAGGCAGACCATACAGTCTAGGTGGTACTGGCGCTTTTTCCCATAGTTGTCTGATGATCTTATCGGGCATCCCTGTTTCCTTCAAGAGAGCACTAGTCTTCTTGGCCACCTTGTCCGTGGGGTCACAGTCCAGAATTCTGTATGCAGGGTCCTCCAGAAGTTGGCGTACTTTCTCATCATAATCCACCCGCTGCAAGATGACAGTGGAGTTCCCTTTGTCTGCTGGCAGTACCACAATGCTGTTGTCTTCCCGTAGTTTCTTGAGTGCAAGCCTCTCCTCGGTTGTGATGTTCGATTTCGGCGGCCTGGCCTTTGTGAGGGCCCTGCAGGTCTCTCGGCGGACTTCCTCTGCCACATTAGGTGGAAGTGTGGCTGCAACTTGCTCTACTGCACTGACGAAACCTGAAATGGGTACGTTTCTAGGGGTCGTAGCAAAGTTGAGGCCCTTGCTGAGTACCTTTAAGGTTGTATCATCAAACTGTATGCCACTCAGATTCGTCACAGTGCGTGTCTCTTCCATCTGCTGTGCTTTCTTACTCATGCGGTGAAACTTTGCAGATTGGTAAGTTGAGGTATTCGCTCGTTGATTGCTGCTATGATCGAGAATATGGTGTCTACAGTTAAATTTGTCCAATTATGTGGCCTCTTTGTGGAATATGTGAAGTGTCAGCAGTGCGCAAAATCTATGAAATTGAGCAAAGCCTCTTTTGTCAAACCAGGGACGAGTGTATGCGGCGGAGTTCTCAGTGGGTTTCAGTAATGGTTATTTTCGTTTTTTGGTGTGTGTGTGTGTGTGTGTGTGTGTGTGTGTGTGTGTGTGTGTGTGACGTCTATATATAAGCCACCGAGCAGGGAGTTCAGATACAGTGAGCCAACCAACTTCAACTCACAACCAACGAAAATAGTAATGGGCGACTTCAACTGTCATGGATCAGCTTGGGGGTACAGGCACACAGACAAAAGTGGGGACGACCTAGAAACCTGGGCAGACTCAACTGGCCTTAAATTAATACACGACCCCAAACTTCCATATTCTTTCAACAGCAGCAGGTGGAACCGTGGATACAATCCAGATAACATCTTTGCCAGCGAAAACGTAGCACATCAAACCAGGAAGGATGTGGGAGAACCCCTCCCACATACACAGCACCGAGCTATATTATGTCTGGTCGAAGCAGTCATTAAACCAGCAACCACCCATTTCCAAAGACGTTTTAATTTTAAACGTGCCCTATGGGACAAATTCTCTGAAGAACTTGACAAAGAGGTGCAGAACCTTGATGCTAGCCCGGAAAAATATGACACTTTCATTGAATTAGTTAAAACTGTCTCCCAAAGAAATATCCCCCGAGGCTGCAGAACTAGTTATATCCCTGGACTTGACGGAAACTCAAAGGTTCTTCTGGAACATTACCAACAGCTCTTCGAGGAAAACCCTTTTTCAGAGGAAACAACTATGGCGGGAGAAGAGCTCCTCCAGGTCATATCAGCCTCAAGAACAATGAAATGGTGTAATCTAATCACAAACCTAGACATGAAACAGAATAGCTGAAAGGCCTGGCAACTCCTTAAAAACATCAATAACGACCCCTCATCTAATATACAAAATTTGTATAAGGTCACACCAAATCAAATAGCAAATCAACTTCTACTTAATGGTAAAACCAACAGGAAGCACCCAAGAAAGAAACTACAGAGAGGCACTCAAGAAAAAGACCACCTAGGCACCCCCTTTACTCTGAAAGAATTAGAAGATTCCATCTCCATAATGAAAATTAATAAAGCCGCTGGCATAGATGATCTACGCCCAGAACAAATAAAAATGTTCGGACCTGTTACCAGACGGTGGTTACTAGATATGATGAACAAATGTGTTCTTGAAATGAAAATCCCCAAGACTTGGCGGAAGGCAAATATAGTAGCTATACCAAAACCTGGAAAAAAACCCACAGACCCTAAAAATTTTCGGCCTATCTCCCTGCTCTGCCAGCTCTATAAAGTCTTAGAAAGAATGATCCTTAACCGCATTTCAGAACATGTAGACAAGAATATAATTAAAGAGCAAGCAGGATTCCGCCCAGGAAGGTCATGCTGTGGACAAATCCTCAACCTTACACAGTACATAGAAAATGGATACGAGCGGAAACAAATTACAGGTGCAGCCTTTATCGACCTTATAGCAGCTTACGACACCATAACCCACAGTAAGTTAATATCAAAAATATATAACACCACAAAAGACTACCGACTGGCGCAATTCATCCAGTGCCTGTTGCAGAGTAGACGGTATTATGTCACGCTGCAGTCGAAGAAAAGCCGATGGCGGACCCAGAAAAACGGCCTACCTCAAGGTAGCGTCCTCGCCCCATTGCTGTATAATATTTATACCAATGACCAACCGATCAGCATGGACGCTCGCTCCTTCATCTATGCAGACGATACAGTCGTTGCCACCCAGGGAAAAACCTTTGAAGAGGTAGAAAGTAAATTAACTTTAGCGATTGAAAAGCTGGGTGACTATTATGATAATAACCACCTCCAACCAAACCCAACAAAAACCCAGGTCTGTGCTTTTCATCTACGTAATAAGGAAGCAAGGAGGAAACTCAACATAAGCTGGAAGGGACAACATCTATCTCACTGCGACACACCAAAATATCTTGAGATTAAACTTGACCGTGCTCTCACCTACAAGGAACACTGCTTCGCCACAAAGATGAAAGTGAGTGCCAGGAACAACATCATCCGCAAGCTAACAAATAGCAGATGGGGAGCGCAACCTACAGTTCTCCGCACGTCAGCTTTAGCTTTATGTTTCTCCACTGCGGAGTACTCGGCACCCATTTGGCAAAACTCCACCCACGCTGAACAAGTAACCACCCACGCTGAACAAGTAAATATAGCACTGAATGAGACTGGACGCAACGTGACAGGATGCCTCCGCCCGACTCCCACAAAGCAGCTGTACCACCTCATGGGCATAGCCCCGCCAGACATCAGAAGAAGGACTGCCGCAGAAATCGAGAAACATAAACAGGAGACAGATCCCAGGCATCCAATGTTCGGATACAATCTTCAACCTCGCCGACTTAAATCAAGGAAGAGTTTCCTACGAACAACTGAAGCAACTCTTTTATCGCCTAGAGCATGACGAGAAGAGCTGTGGTACAATGTGGACCCAGGAAGACCAGGGAATAGCCCCAGGAAAGATCCCACAGCTGGCTCTGAACTCCCATATACGACCTGGAAAGCCCTGAATAGACTACGAACAGGCGTATCAAGATGCAGAGCAAACTTGGAAAAATGGGGCTACATCAGTGCAGTCGAGCCCTGCGAGTGTGGAGAACAGCAAGACCCACAACACCTACTGGTCTGCATGAAACTGAACAACCAGTGTTCGACTCAAGACCTATTTGAAGCAAATGACAAGGCTATTCAAGCTGCAGTGTATTGGGCTTCACGTGGGATATGAAAATCGCTCTGTTTCGCATCCTTAGCGCTTATCATTATATGTTACATACTTTCCTATATTATTGTAGTTAATTTACCTTATAACCATGTATTATTGTATTTAACTGCTTCTCTTGCATTGTAATATAATTTTTTTGTAAAATGGTGATGTCTTGGATACGATAAATAAATAAATAAATAAATTGCTTACGCGTCGTTTACATTCTTTTTTCCGAATGTTTTTAGACTGTGGTCACAATGGCAGCGATATTTGTGGATTCCGCTGACGACTGACATCGTCCAAAAACGTCCCATCTTTTGAAATCAGTTCGCCACTACGTGCATGGTCACAATGCAGCCGATATCATCGCCAAAACGTACAGATTTCGGACGACAATCGGTGAAATTCAAATCAGTTTGTTTGTCATAATGACCGACACGACATGAAACATGGCCTGTGGGAAACTGATAAGTTTAGTCAAAGGAGTAGTTTGTAGCATCCTTAGGATGGAAAATATCATAATCAGGATGTAGCTCGGAATCTATGGACTGAAATTGCAGGTTTATTGGAAACCATAAGCAAGCAAAATTTTCATAGGGAATTTTAGGTGTAGATTATAACCTCGAAAAATAATTTGTTCAAGTGACAAGGATGGTGTGCATCTTATGATTAAAGTCACTGTAGTGGATCTTTTAGGGTTGTGGTAGGTAGTCATTAGCTGTGTACAAATTGTTTTTACTGTTTACTGGCGTTTGTATGCCAGTAAGCGGATCATTCTATTCCATGAAGAAGTTTGCAAACGTGGTGCATATTTTCTTTTCCACTTTACAGTGCTTTAGGTATTCAGAGTGTCTTATTCCAGACTTCATGTTTGTCTTTCACACATATGCTGAATGACAGTCTTTGAAGGTTAACTGACATACGTCTGCAAAACTAGAAATAAATTCAGCAAAACAGATTTCTAGTGCCTGGCTAGAGGTGTGATTTGAGCTCTATTAAACAATCTGACACTCACATTAAAGATGCAGTTCTAGCTAAAGTAATACTAGAAGTGACACTTCGACATTTTTCATCCAACGATTATACCTATACCTCGCTCTGAAAAGTACAGTTTCAAAGTTTTCGCGTGATATGTAGGATGTTACTTACCATGCCTTAAGTACTAATTTAAAAACTAATTTTTTCACTCTTGCACCCAAAATACTACGACATTTTTAATTTATTCAGCGACACAGATAGCCGTACTGTAGGTGCAACCACAACGGAGGGGTATATGTTGAGAAGCCAGACAAACGTGTGGTTCCTGAAGAGGGGCAGCAGCCTTTTCAGTAGTTGCAAGGGCAACAGTCTGGATGATTGACTGATCTGGCTTTGTAACAATAACCAAAACGGCCTTGCTGTGCTGGTACTGCGAACGGCTGAAAGCAAGGGGAAACTACGGCCGTAATTTTTCCCGAGGGCATGCAGCTTTACTGTATGATTAAATGATGATGGCGTCCTCTTGGGTAAAATATTCCGGAGGTAAAATAGTCCCCCATTCGGATCTCCGGGCAGGGACTACTCAAGAGGATGTCGTTATCAGGAGAAAGAAAACTGGCGTTCTGCGGATCGGAGCGTGGAATGTGAGATCCCTTAATCGGGCAGGTAGGTTAGAAAATTTGAAAAGGGGAATGGATAGGTTAAAGTTAGGCTGGTATTACACTATCAAATTTCTTTGTCAAAGATTTGATCAAAGATGTGATCCAATATTCCGTCCAATATATTTGACAAAGATCTTTGACGTAGCACTAGAGGGAGTATTACACTGTCATCAAATTTTTCGTCAAAGTTCAAGATGGCTGACAACAACTTGTTACTAACCGCAGCAGTTCTACGTACTCCAATTGCCTCTCAGTATATTTACTTCTTAATGAAATTTGTCGTAAATAATAATATATCTCTTTTTCCAAGAAACAACTCAGTTCATACATACAATACCAGGAACAAAAATGATCTGCACAAGGACTTAAAAGCGTCTGTGATCTATTGTGTTACTCGTTTTTATTCTCTGTGGGTGTTTTTAGTATTTGGAAAAAGGGACCGATGACCATCGCAGTCTGGTCCCTTTAATCCCACAAACCAACCAACTTACTTTAGTTCAAAGAGGGGTCCACTACTCAGGAACACTCATCTTTAATAATTTGCCAGGAAACATAAAAAATGTAGTTAGAAATAAAGATCAGTTTAAAAGGAGCCTGAAAGACTTACTACTGGCCAACTCCTTCTACTCCATTGGCGAAATTTTTAATAGAAACAAATGATGTATTGTATTTATCCATACTATTAGTATTGTTATTTCAGCTTAAAAAAATCGACATGTTCCACATCCACGAGGCTCTCCTCAGCACGGATCTATCGAACGAAAAACTAATCTAATCTGGGTGAAGCCGTGGGTTTTACGACGACACGATAAAAGCATTCAACAAAACTTGTTACGTGAGCTTACAGTGGAAGACGTCAAGTCGTACATCAATTACTTAAGAATGGATGAGCATACATTTCTGTATGTGCTCAATGAAGTGTATCCTCATATCACAAAGCACAATATTCACTTAAGAACTGCTACATCTTCAGAAGACAGGCTCACTATAACACTCCCATTCCTTGCTACAGGAGAGGGTTATGTTAGGTTAGGTTAGATCAGGTTAGGTCTCCAATCTTCTTAATCTATTTTTGTATTCAGGGTGCCTCACGTTGTAAAGCACCTCATCAGCTTCAGACATCTCTATTAATTTTGTAGTTGTCGGCACACACCAATTGTATTTACCGGCAATGGTTATGAAAACACTACAGACGACAGAACGCTGCAGCGATGCTAGCGCTCCATATGGTAACATGTCACATTACAGTGAACAGAAGACAAGCGGTTTCTTTGATCAAATATACAGCGAGGCCCTAGATTTGATCAAATATTGGACGACATTTGACAAAGTCCCTATTACACTATCAAATATCTTTGACAAAGATATTGGACAAAGAAATTTGATAGTGTAATACCGGCCTTAGATATAGTGGAAACAAGTGAAGTTCGGTGGCAGGAGGAACAAGACTTCTAGTAGGGTGACTACAGGGCTATAAACACAAAGTCAAATAGGGGTAATGCAGGAGTAAGTTTGATAATGAATAGGAAAATAGGAATGTGGGTAAGCTACTACAAACAGCATAGTGAATGCATTATTGTGGCCAAGATAGATACGAAGCCCACACCTACTACAGTAGTACAAGTTTATATGCCAACTAGCTCTGCAGATGACGAAGAAATTGAAGAAATGTATGATGGAATAAAAGAAATTATTCAGATAGTGAAGGGAGACGAAAATTTAATAGTCATGGGTGACTGGAATTCGAGTGTAGCAAAAGGGAGAGAAGGAAACGTAGTAGGTGAATATGGATTGGGGCTAAGAAATGAAAGAGGAAGCCGCCTGGTAGAATTTTGCACAGAGCACAACTTAATCATAGCTAACACTTGGTTTAAGAATCGTGATAGAAGGTTGTATACATGGAAGAACCCTGGAGATACTAAAAGGTATCAGATAGATTATGTAATGGTAAGACAGAGATTTAGGAACCAGGTTTTAAATTGTAATACATTTCCAGGGGCAGATGTGGACTCTGACCACAATCTATTGGTTATGACCTGTAGATTAAAACTGAAGAAACTGCAAAAAGGTGGGAATTTAAGGAGATGGGACCTGGATAAACTGAAAGAACCAGAGGTTGTACAGAGTTTCAGGGAGAGCATAAGGCAACAATTGACAGGAATGGGGGAAAGAAATACAGTAGAAGAAGAATGGGTAGCTTTGAGGGATGAAGTAGTGAAGGCAGCAGAGGATCAAGTAGGTAAAAAGACGAGGGCTAATAGAAATCCTTGGGTAACAGAAGAAATATTGAATTTAATTGATGAAAGGAGAAAATATAAAAATGCAGTAAATGATGCAGGTAAAAAGGAATAGAAACGTCTCAAAAATGAGATCGACAGGAAGTACAAAATGGCTAAGCAGGGATGGCTAGAGGACAAATGTGAGGATGTAGACGCTTATCTCACTAGGGGTAAGATAGATACTGCCTACAGGAAAATTAAGGAGACCTTTGGAGATAAGAGAACCACTTGTATGAACGTCAAGAGCTCAGATGGAAACCCAGTTCTAAGCAAAGAAGGGAAAGCAGAACAGTGGAAGGAGTATATAGAGGGTCTATATAAGGGCGATGTACTTGAGGACAATATTATGGAAATGGAAGAGGATGTAGATGAAGATGAAATGGGAGATACAATACTGCGTGAAGAGTTTGACAGAGCACTGAAAGACCTGAGTCGAAACAAGGCCCCCGGAGTAGACAACATTCCATTGGAACTACTGACGTCCTTGGGAGAGCCAGTCCTGACAAAACTCTACCATTTGGTGAGCAAGATGTATGAAACAGGCGAAATACCCTCAGACTTCGAGAAGAATATAATAATTCCAATCCCAAAGAAAGCAGGTGTTGACAGATGTGAAAATTACCGAACAATCAGTTTAATAAGCCACAGCTGCAAAATACTAACACAAATTCTTTACAGACGAATGGAAAAACTAGTAGAAGCCGACCTCGGGGAAGATCAGTTTGGATTCCGTAGAAATACTGGAACACGTGAGGCAATACTGACCTTAAGACTTATCTTAGAAGAAAGATTAAGGAAAGGCAAACCTACGTTTCTAGCATTTGTAGACTTAGAGAAAGCTTTTGACAATGTTGACTGGAATACTCTCTTTCAAATTCTAAAGGTGGCGAAAGGCTATATACAATTTGTACAGAAATCAGATGGCAGTTATAAGAGTCGAGGGGCATGAAAGTGAAGCAGTGGTTGGGAAGGGAGTGAGACAGGGTTGTAGCCTCTCCCCGATGTTATTCAATCTGTATATTGAGCAAGCAGTAAAAGAAACAAAAGAAAAATTCGGAGTAGGTATTAAAATCCATGGAGAAGAAATAAAAACTTTGAGGTTCGCCGATGACATTGTAATTCTGTCAGAGACAGCAAAGGACTTGGAAGAGCAGTTGAACGGAATGGATGGTGTCTTGAAGGGAGGATATAAGATGACCATCAACAAAAGCAAAACGAGGATAATGGAATGTAGTCGAATTAAGTCGGGTGATGTTGAGGGTATTAGATTAGGAAATGAGACACTTAAGGTAGTAAAGGAGTTATGCTATTTGGGGAGCAAAATAACTGATGATGGTCGAAGTAGAGAGGATATAAAATGTAGACTGGCAATGACAAGGAAAGCGTTTCTGAAGAAGAGAAATTTGTTAACATCGAGTATAGATTTAAGTGTCAGGAAGTCATTTCTGAAAGTGTTTGTATGGACTGTAGCCATGTATGGAAGTGAAACATGGACGGTAAACACACTCCTGGAAATTGAAATAAGAACACCGTGAATTCATTGTCCCAGGAAGGGGAAACTTTATTGACACATTCCTGGGGTCAGATACATCACCTGATCACACTGACAGAACCACAGGCACATAGACACAGGCAACAGAGCATGCACAATGTCGGCACTAGTACAGTGTATATCCACCTTCCGCAGCAATGCAGGCTGCTATTCTCCCATGGAGACGATCGTAGAGATACTGGATGTAGTCCTGTGGAACGGCTTGCCATGCCATTTCCACCTGGCGCCTCAGTTGGACCAGCGTTCGTGCTGGACGTGCAGACCTCGTGAGATGACGCTTCATCCAGTCCCAAACATGCTCAATGGGGGACAGATCCGGAGATCTTGCTGGCCAGGGTAGTTGACTTACACCTTCTAGAGCACGTTGGGTGGCACGGGATACATGCGGACGTGCATTGTCCTGTTGGAACAGCAAGTTCCCTTGCCGGTCTAGGAATGGTAGAACGATGGGTTCGATGACGGTTTGGATGTACCGTGCACTATTCAGTGTCCCCTCGATGATCACCAGTGGTGTACGGCCAGTGTAGGAGATCGCTCCCCACACCATGATGCCGGGTGTTGGCCCTGTGTGCCTCAGTCGTATGCAGTCCTGATTGTGGCGCTCACCTGCACGGCGCCAAACATGCATACGACCATCATTGGCACCAAGGCAGAAGCGACTCTCATCGCTGAAGACGACACGTCTCCATTCGTCCCTCCATTCACGCCTGTCGCGACACCACTGGAGGCGGGCTGCACGATGTTGGGGCGTGAGCGAAAGACGGCCTAACAGTGTGCGGGACCGTAGCCCAGCTCCATGGAGACGGTTGCGAATGTCCTCGCCGATACCCCAGGAGCAACAGTGTCCCTAATTTGCTGGGAAGTGGCGGTGCAGTCCCCTACGGCACTGCGTAGGATCCTACGGTCTTGGCGTGCATCTGTGCGTCGCTGCGGTCCGGTCCCAGGTCGACGGGCACGTGCACCTTCCGCTGACCACTGGCGACAACATCGATGTACTGTGGAGACCTCACGCCCCACGTGTTGAGCAATTTGGCGGTACGTCCACCCGGCCTCCCGCATGCCCACTATACGCCCTCGCTCAAAGTCCGTCAACTGCACATACGGTTCACGTCCACGCTGTCGCGGCATGCTACTAGTGTTAAAGACTGCGATGGAGCTCCGTATGCCACGGCAAACTGGCTGACACTGACGGCGGCGGTGCACAAATGCTGCGCAGCTAGCGCCATTCGACGGCCAACACCACGGTTCCTGGTGTGTCCGCTGTGCCGTGCATGTGATCATTGCTTGTACAGCCCTCTCGCAGTGTCCGGAGCAAGTATGGTGGGTCTGACACACCGGTGTCAATGTGTTCTTTTTTCCATTTCCAGGAGTGTAGTTTGGACAAGAAGAGAATAGAAGCTTTCGAAATGTGGTGCTACAGAAGAATGCTGAAGATTAGATGGGTAGATCACATAACTAATGTGGAAGTATTGAATAGGATTGGGGAGAAGAGAAGTTTGTGGGACAACTTGACCAGAAGAAGGGATCGGTTGGTAGGACATGTTCTGAGGCATCAAGGGATCACCAATTTAGTATTGGAGGGCAGCGTGGAGGGTAAAAATCGTAGGAGACCAAGAGATGAATACACTAAGCAGATTCAGAAGGATGTAGGTTGCAGTAGGTACTGGGAGATGAAGAAGCTTGCACAGGATAGAGTAGCATGGAGAGCTGCATCAAACCAGCATCAGGACTGAAGACCACAACTACAACAACATCAAATTTTGGAGCTATGCTTTGTGCAAGTGCGCAAAAAGACACTGTGATACATTTGATTTTCTTTATTTATTCATTAAAAGCTACAGTGCATCTGAAATAATACTGCCACCAGGATACCTGTTACATCGTTTCTCAAATCCACCAGCTGAAGTGTGAAGTTTCCAATACCAGAACCTGATGATCTGAATACACCTCCTGCCAGTTTTGCAGTAACATACACATTTTTAGAATAAACTGAGCTGCAGAGAAACAGCAAATCTACTTTTCACCAGTTAAATAATATTTGTTTACTCACACACAAATTTTATCCATTCATCATACAATAGAAACATCTACTTTCACCACGTAAATTGGCCATTATGTGCTCATAACCTCATGCGCAAAACCTTTATACACTGTGGCGTAATAAACCACACAATGTGTTTTTGAGAGATCCTCAGTGCGGCATGTCACTGAAATCATATATTGTTATAAGGTAGGTATTTCATAAAACTTCTCTTGTAATTCCAGTAACTGAACACAGAGGGTACAGTATTGGAAACGTTCTTTTTGAGACAGATATAGCTCATTCGGCATCTTTTTAATAGCAAATTCAGCATTACAGCACTTGTCTCCAAGTACAGAGGCGTCATGGTATTCAGCCCACCCATGGAGGTTAAAATCTAACCTACTTCATACATAGACTCATCATAGACTAGATTCTAACCTAATCTAGCCTGCTGTGAAGAAAACGGTTCCTGGAAATTTTCTGTGACCGTGAATTTGTAATCAGACAGTGTTTAAAGAAAAACTGCATAAAGAAAATTAATATTGTTTTACTTGCCTCTGTATGAGGAGTTTCCGAATCCTGTTAAACTCCTGATAATAAAATCCTCTGATCGCGGAAAACAGTAAAACAATCTGAAGCTAATTTGATAAATAATGACACAGTGTACTGCAATTTTGCTTACCAGTGACAGTTAAACCCAGATAAATTTGCAACCAAACATGAATGAATGAGAATACGACATTAAGTGGCATGTAAACAAAGATCGCATACTTTAACAACTGTCAGATTCAAAGTTCCCTCCAAAATGCTAACTTGAACCAATGGTGAATAAGCTAGTTCATTATGATTGGTTGGTGTAAAAAACGTCAATGGCAGATGTCTCAACTTACACATATAGCCACATTTTACAGAGCAACACATAAATTCTCCTGTCTATATTACTGCAGATACACATCGAAGCAGGCCCTTCCAAAAGACGCATACAATGCATGCAATGACTAATGCAAATACTCGGAATAACACAAACAAATAAATGATAGCAATAACATCTGTTGGGGTGTTATTTGTAGAGAGAAATGTTAAGAGATAGTCTATTACAAAGCATAAAGGAATCAAATTGGTTACAATTGTGTTTCTCGAAGGGAGGAATGTTTTTAGGTCTTAGTTGTTCTGGGTCGGCTTGAGGTGGCGATGACGGTAGAAGCAGTTTGAAATTGGTGATATGACTCCTGTAAGTTCCTCCAGTCGTGTCCTTGGCGTTAAAATATCCTCTTTCCTTACTTCCTCTTTCGGTTGGCGGTGGTAATAAGTGGCATAGCATCCATTTGTCATAAGCCAGAACAAAGTGATTGCTTATGCAGCACCTGAGGTCATATTAGTTCAACTGCAACTTTCACACACGTTAGTTTGGCACAGTCCACATCGTGTTTAACTTACCATTCCACTTGCTATAATTGGCCAATTGCGAAGCTAAACAGTGAATCTACTGTTAATATTCATGATTCATAATAACACTGTTCCTGCAAAACAGTCATTTACGTAGCAACACAGTTCACAGTTTCCACATTGGCAGTTAGTGTTCTAGCACATATCATATATCGTAATCAAGAAAATGAGCAATATGAAATGCAGCTCAATTCTAAAACCGACGACTATACTGTCTGTTCACGAGTGCACTTTCAACGCCACAGGCATCGTTTTGCAAAAACCAAGAGCATTTGTGTAGTACAAAGTCCATTTAGAATATCCATTACAAAGTCATATTCCAAATTGGTCTAACAGAGAAAAGTCCGGTACTAATATCGCGTTAAACGCACACCATTGTTACACACAGTAGTCAGTACTTGCTTCCATACCGCCCTGCTTTTGCACCAACTCCTATGGTCTGCTGCACACTGTTCGACCCGACAACTATCGATACATATCTCGCTCCACAGTTCTTACAACAGTTCTGTCTATAACATTCTGTTTCACATAATACACTTAATAAAACTATTTGAAAGATCACGAGAAACAAAATCCAAGTCTTTACATAAAGTACTCGTATAGAAAATAGCACAGTAATCATATTCAACACACTTCATGTTCTACACTATGTAACCAAATCGAAATAACTCTACGTCATTGGAAACATGTCTATGGAGTAAAAGGTAGTAAAAGAAAGGAAACAAATTATATCTCGTTATTAGCCATGGCATCGCACTGCCCAACCCCACCAAAAACTGATGCATGACATCACTCGCATTTGACCGAGCTGTCGTCCAACATCATCGGGCGACTTCTGATGACAGCATAAAGTTTGACCCTTGATCTGTAATTATAGTTTCAGGTGTTCCGAATTTCAATATCCATTAATGTACCAACGCGTGAGCCACTGTTTCGGCTCACTGGTCCGGAATAGCTGTCATAGACACATAGTGCGAAAAATGATCTATTATTGTTAAAACATGGCGATTACCCGCTGGTGTTTGCACAAACAGTCCCAAGACGTCTACGCCCAGTAATTGGAGAGGTCTACCCGCTTCCGGTAGTCGTTGCAACACAATTTTCTGATGACTCAATTCCACCCGTTGAGTACACGGAATGCAATTCTTTACGTACTGAGCGACATCTTGCCTACGCATTGACCACCAAAAAATCTGTGCTACCCTTCTTTCCGTTGCTCTTCAACCCGAATGACCAGAAAACATTGAATCATGTGCTTGCCTTAAAATTTCGTTTCGCAATTTTACTGGTACGACTATGCGTGGACTGTTCCCAGTTTTACGGTACAATATCCCGTCTTCCACGACGAACTGTTGCTGCGAGGTAAATCGTTGACTATCTGTGTCGGTTGTGCCTCCACCCATTCATTCTCATTTATTCCTGTGCATTCCATGGCGCATACTTTACGGCTCAGACTATCCGCGTTTCCATGCGATTTACCCGGTCGGTGAATCACTTCAAAATCGTACTCACTATGGTGCAAAGCCCACTTAGTTAATCTACTCGTTGGGTCTTTAAGCTCCAACAACCACTTAAGTGCAGCATGGTCAGTAATCACCTTGAAACGTCGTCCGTACAAATAACACCGGAAATAAGTCATTCCGAAAATTAATGCCAATAACTCCTTCTCGGTTGTTGAGTAATTTTTTTTTTTTTTTTTTTTTTTTTTTTCTGTCTGGAAGTATATGCTATCGGGTGTTCCTGCCCATCTATTTCCTGAGATAATACAATACCCAAAGCAAAATTGCTAGAGTCACAAGATAATATAAACTTTTACTAAAATCTGGAAAAGCCAAAACTGGACTAGATTTTAACATATGTTTTAAGTTTTGAAAAGCCTCTTCGCATTCTGCAGACCAGTGAAATTTTGCTCTCTTCAACAACTGTATGAGGGGCCTTGCAATTTCTGCAAATTTTGGAATATACCTCCTGTAAAAATTGGTGAGACCTAAATAAGACTGCAACTCTTTTACTTTTGTAGGTGTTGGAAAATTCATTACCGCCTCTACAAGTTTTGGATCCGTGCGGACACCCTCCTGTCCTATAATATGACCTAAATAACGGACTTCTTGCAACAAAAAATGACATTTTTCCATATGAAGAATTAACCGCGCTGCTTTCTGACGATCGAAAACTTTGTGCAAACGGCGCACATGTTCTTGCACGTCCTTTCAGAAAACAATTATGTTGTCCAAATATACCATACACTGATTAGGTTTCAGCCCTTATTACACGCTATCTAGTAACCGTTGGAAGGTTGCCGGAGCATTTTTGAGTCCGAAAGGCATTCACCAATACTGAAAATGACCTGTAGATGTTGAAAAAGCTGTCTTCGGTCGGTTTTCTGGGGCGACCTCCAACTGGTGGTACCCGCTTCGAAGATCCAAGGTCGTGAAGTACCGACACTGACCCTAATTATCCAGAGTTTGAGTGATATTAGGCATTGGGTACGCATCCGATACAGTTTTTTGATTCAGGAAACGATAATCACAACAAAAACGATATGCCTTGCCCCTATCAGGTGATTTTTTTACCCACTATTACGACAGGAGCGGACCAGAGACTACTACTGGTTTCTATTATCCCATCCCTAAGCTGTCGATTAATAAATTCTTCCATGACAGGCTGTAAACTTTTTGGAACGCAATATGGACGTTTATACACCGGTGCTTCATTCCCAGTGGGGATGTAATACTGAACTAATGGTGTGGCGGACAGTGGACCATGAGAAATAAATAACTCTTTATATTCCGTCAAAATGTTCTCCATGACTTCTCTGTCTTGCCCTTCTAAATGTGCTACTTTACCCCTCAGTGCGGACCAGCTGACAGACTCTCCCGGCATTGTGTAATCTGCTGTGAAATCCTTATCCAGTTCTTCTTCCCCTATTATCTCCAGATTTGCTATTACGGTACCCCGTGCTAACTGCACCTCTTCAAGGCCAAAATTATCAACACTGACAGGCACAACCTTTTTTCCTTCTATGTCCCGCACGTAGGACACGCTACGGCGCGTAAAACACTTCATTTTAATCAGGGGCTCATTCTCAAACAGAGGTTCAACGACACACAACGGATTTACCGGCACGCTAGCTCCAACATCTGCCCAGATTATTTTCCCTGTACCCTTCGGTATAGTATCCCGCGAGTTAACCCTAAGGGACCTTGTTCGCAGTTTAGGTGGCCCACCCGACATCTGGGCGGTTCCTTGCGACAGTAACGGTGTTTCGGCCGCAGAACCTAAGCGAAATTCTATTCCGTCCAGTTCTACTGTACACCGTTCCAGGTTAACTTTTGCGTGATGCGCAACCAGGAAATCCAATCCGAGTATAACATCATAGCTGCTGCCAACAACTGGAAGAACTTCTACCTTCACCTGGAAGTCCCTCATTTCCGCCCGGAAGTTTAACACCAGTGATCCGAGTGACTTCACCTGTCCCCCACCCACGCCATTTAACGCCCAGCGTGGTGGTTTTAATTCTACTTTACCGAGTACACTTCTACTTGCCACGGATACCTGAGACCCGGTATCCAATAAAAATTTGCACCGTCTGCCCCTCACCAAGCCGGTCAGAAAAAAGTCTGCCACTGATTCTGCACTAGCATTAATCCTTACCGGGGGTGAGGCCCACCTTGTGGTTTCCTATCATGTTTCTGCCAGGACCCACTTCAATTACGCTCCATATGACCCCAATGTCTGCATTTCCGGCACTGCACTTCCTTGCAATCGCATCTAATGTGTCCCATCCGAGCACATCTGAAACATTTTATTTCTGCAATAAACACTGCTTTCCTGTCCCGCATCTTTGTTACTGCTTCAACTTCCTCTAACGCTACAGCGATTCTGACTGCCTCATTGAGAGTCTTAGGGAATTCCATCCTAATCTTGTGGGATGTTTCGGGTTGTATTCCACGCAAAAATGCGTCTAATGCCCTCTGCTCAGCTTCCTGCAGAATGGCTTCATTAACCCTATCTGAATCTGTTAGCTCATAGGTTCAAAAATGGCTCTGAGCACTATGGGACTCAACTGCTGAGGTCATTAGTCCCCTAGAACTTAGAACTAGTTAAACCTAACTAACCTAAGGACATCACAAACATCCATGCCCGAGGCAGGATTCGAACCTGCGACCGTAGCGGTCTTGCGGTTCCAGACTGCAGCGCCTTTAACCGCACGGCCACTTCAGCCGGCTTAGCTCATAGGTATTAATATTAATTTTTCGAATTCGATCTACAAAAGCTTCTATTGATTCCCCATTCCATTGATACATTCTAATCAATTGTTCCCGATATTATGTAGACGTATATTTCCTCCGATATCTTTCCAGCAACCCTTTTTTTGAATACTTCAATGTCCGAGCATCCCTTAATTCTTCATGGCATGTAACGTACGCTCTGGCATCCCCAGTTACTTTCAACTTAGCCACATGCAAAAGTGTTTCTGCACCCCAATTTCCTAATTTAGCGGCCGTGCTAAGGTACTAAAAAAAAATCATAACATCCTCCCCAGCTTTCTTTGCTTGCTTCTTTAAACCGAGCAAGCTCTATTTCTAATTCCGATACTCGCTCAAGTAGCTGTTGAATAGCCAAGAGTAGATACGGGAAAAGTGTGTTGTTGCGCAATAATGCAATGACTAGTGCAACTGCATATGACCACGTAACTGGAATCCTCTATTTGGGATGCCGTACAACTACTAAGAAGAAATTTATTAAGTGCACTATTTTGGCTAAGTGTGTTCAAATAAGATGCTACCAGCAACTTCTTGTGATGGTAAGTGTGAAGCTGCGCCTTATAACAAAGACCAACAAAAGTAATCATTTTCAAGTGTAGTGAAGTGTAATAATATTGTGTTATGATGAAAAGTTTATATTAAATTAGTGATAACATGAAAGTGCATTACCAGTGAATTTTATCGATAGTTAACCTGTTTCCTCTACCACATGACACATGGCTTTTGTACGAGTCATGGTTTCAACATAATTACGACGGAAGCATGGTCAGTCTTACTGAGGCTGAAAATTTCTATTTAAATACTTACACCAAGTTGTAACTGTGGAATTCAATGAGGAGTTTGGAGCAGAAGACAACAAAAGGTACTGCAACTGCAAGATTCAGGAGGCTAGGCTGTGGGTGCAAAACTATTGAGAAGTGTAACAACTAGAATCCTTAAAGTGATTAAAAATGTAATATTAAAGATAATTGCTTTGATTAAAACAAAGAAAGATCACCACAGCATAGTAGACATATCAGTAATTAGTGAAAAGATATTTGTAGATTAGCATGTGTAATTTTCAGGTACTATTTATTGTAATAGTGTATGTGAAATGTAACCAATATGACGTGTGACATATTAAGCTAGGGTCCTTGCTGAAGAAAGTTCGAGTCTGTGAACTAGACCCCTGGTTAAGGAAATATTAATAACGTAGCGTACCTCAAATGGAGTCAACCCCATAGTTTACTGTGTGAAGTATTGCAGATTATTCCCCGCTTTTAAAAATTTACTAATATAAACATAGCGTGAAAGTTGTAAACTCCAGTCACTAAGATACAGGTCGTTGTGTGCAATCTGTCGCACCCGTACGCAGTCGCGCCATACGAAGTTCGATGATTTACCGGGTTGGGTTATCACTAGTAATATTACCAATAATCAAGGGGAGCACAGCGACCACCAGAAGCTACTGGTTAAGATGGCAGCGAAGCTTCTTGTAACCGCAAATATATCAATATGGGTACCACAGATCCATAAGGAAGTCTCTCCTAAGACTCTGTTTGGGAAAATAGGGGCCCATAACCCAAAAGTCTCAACAGAAGATTCGAGAGTGATCAACCAGAAGGTTGCACCAGAAGGATGAACCCTGGTAGTAGAGGTCGGAGAGAAGTCCCTGAAGGTGATGCGGGAGCAGGACCTGAAATTGTTTTTAGGGTTCTCGCAGGTCACTGTCAGGGTTCTCAAAGACAGCAGCAAGACGGAGACTGGAGGTGCTGCAGATTAATCTGCAGCACAGTAAAGGGGCCTCTGCCGTCCTGAGTCACTGCCTGGGGAGGCAGGAAGTGGACGTTGCCCTGATACAAGAACCCTATTTATATAAAGGGGGTGTATCGGGCCTCAGTGGCAATGGAGGTAAGCTGATCTAAGAAACTCCAGAACAAGCACCTATGTAAGAAATGGAATTTCTTTCATGCCAATGATGGATTTTTGCTCTAGGGACTTAGTGACCACTAAAATGCAGCAATGTGAGGAAGGTATCACGAGTGAAATAGTTTTGGCCTCAGCATACCTTCCTTCCTAAGACAGCTCTCCTCCTCCCTTGGAGGTGAGGAGACTGGTAGAGACTTGCCATTGGCAAGGTGACGAACTGCTGGTGGGATGCGACGCCAGTGCCCACAACCTAGTGTGGGGCAGCAAGGACACCAACAGTAGAGGTGAGTACCTTCTTGAATTTCTTTTAGCTAACAACTTAGAGGTTCTGAATAGGGGCAACGAACCTACATTCAGGACTAGCAGAAGGGAAGAAGTAATTGACATAACCATTAGTTCCATGATGATGGGCAGCTATGTCAAACAATGGCATGTGGTGTTGGAGCCATCCTCATCAGACCACATGTAGATTAAATTCAAGGTTGATATAGGAATCAGACAGACCATGACCTATACGAAACCCAGGAAAACAGACTGGGAGACATATAGGAGGAACCTTGATTCAGGCTTATCAGAAATTAAAACGTCGATAAGGAATCCAGTAGAATTTGGGGAAGTAGCAGAGGCTGTTACCTCTGCCATAGTGACCTCATATCAGGACAACTGCACAATCACCAAAAAGTGCACAAATAGGAGTGTGCCTTGGTGGAATAACAACTTGGAAATGCAAAGAAAACAGGTACGAAGGCTGTTTAATATTGCGAGACGTAAAGGACAATGGGCTAAATATCGTGATGCCCTTGTCAACTACAATCTCGCAATCAGACAAGCAAAGAAGGCATCCTGGAAGGCATTCCGTGAGGAAGTGGAGAGCACGGCTGCACAAGGCAGACTTCACAAGATTCTCACTAGAGTACCAACCAATCCAGGAGGTACGTTGAGGAAGGAGGATGCGGAATATACAAAGATAACACATGAGACGCTGGAACTGCTCCTCAAAACTCACTTTCCTCAGTATGCTCTGCTGGACAACACAGACCAGAATGTGATCCCAGAGAGACAATGGTTCTTAGGCACTCTAAGAGAGGACTGGGAATCAGCTAAGAAGTGTGTAAACTTTAATAAAATCCAATGGGCGGTGGGAACATTCCTACCATTCAAGTCACCTGGCCCAGATGGAATTTTTCCAGCTCTCCTACAGCAAGCAGGAGAGAAGCTCATAAGAGTCCTATGCAGGCTGTTCAGGGTTAGCCTAGCAGTAGGAATCATTCCCAATGCTTGGAGGGCAATGAAGGTTGCTTTTATTCCAAAGCCAGGGAGAATTGATCATACCAAGGCTAAGGATATGAGACCAACCAGTCTGTCCTCCTGCATTCTCAAAAGATTGGAAAAATTGGTTAATGTATATGTTGGGGAGAGGAGGCTAAGAAAGGCCCCTCTACATTCAAACGAACTAGAGATGGGTAGTTCACGAAGGAACGGGTCCAAAGGAACGGTTCACCAAGATGAATGAAAGGACCAAGGAACAATCAGTTCATAGTTCACTTCGGTCGCGGCAGTCTACTTATAGTTCCCGGGAACGAGAAATGATCGGTTCATAGTTCACTTCAGTCGCGGCGGTCACTTCGGCAGTTCTCATTCCAGCCTCGGCCGCATGCTCTTCTCAGTCTCTGTCTCCCTCAGCCGCACCCATCGTTCTCCGCATGACCACCTGTCTCAGTTCCACTGCCGACTGCTCCTAGTTAGTTCAGTATCCAGCTGTTCGTTTCGTTCACTGCACTCACCTATTTTACATGTGTTCCAAAGTGTTCTTGCACTTGGTTCTGGCCATTCAGCATCCACGACTGGTAATCAAAAAGTATTTTATAGTTACGTAAATTACATAAAAATTACGTTGTATGTAATAGGTACATCCTTTCAGGTAACAAAAGGGCATATCAGCTGACTTCATTATATCGATGAACAGCAGAAAACATACTTATAACAAGGCAAGGTTTTTTTGTTATTCGTATATTTTTTGGTTTCATCGACTTGATTTAGCAGCTAAATTTCAATAATTTGCTTAATTTTTAGTGTAAGAAAATACATATAAAACTATTTTCGTGTATCTTTCATATACAAAAATTTACATTTAGGAAGGCTCTAATTATTTTTAAGTTTGGTTGTTTCCAATTTGCATTACCTGCTAGTTTGATTTCTTTGAAAAAAAGTGGGTTGTGGGTCATTTTGGCTCAGTAGGAAAAGCGGTGCCTCTCCATTTGAAAAGACATAGATTGCCATAAAATCGTACTTACTTATTATCTCAAAAAAATTTTTTCAGAAGGAGCTTTCAAACCAAAAACTATTACTGTGAACTTAATTATTATTATTATTATTGCTGCATTACCTTTAATAATGCAACATAAAAACCTAATTTTTACTAAGCGTGTGACACAAATATGAGAAAACCACATTTTATTTTATGCTTCCATAAAGTCTCTACTTCGCCTACGAACTCAGAGACAACGTGAAGTATATATAGGGTGTAAACGATTATTGTTTACAATGTAGCATAGCTATGTAGTGGAAATCGAAACGAAGAATTTTATACAAGACACTTGTGGTCTATTAAGTTGGGAAACAGTCACCAACAGGTTTACAAGACCACATGAGCTATAGTCCATGCGCGTCGCGGGAGATTTTCATGTTCTCCTCTCCAGCTCTCTACACATCGTCATCAATTGTTTCGCAATTGTTGTTTGCATTAGCTTGTTATTTCTTCACTGCCTAATTATTACATGTTTGTCTGTTTGTTGTATCTAGTCGTAACGAGCAACACATCGTCCGTAATTGGCGAGCAGTCTGTACTCGGGACTGGTTATCCGTGCGCCACCCTACATTATTTCCCTGCAATCAACCACACAAGGCTGTAGTTGGCTAAACGAGAGGTTCCGCAGAATCACAGAAATTACTTCTAAAAGTGTGTAAGAATTCTGTAATGAATAAAAACTATACTCCAGGGGGAGGCAAGTGCCCCTTCTTGGTGTCCTCCATCCTTCAGTCACCTACACTACTAGTTTTCAGTTTTTCATAAGAGCCATATACGAAGCACAAATTAACGGTGAACTAGTAAAAATGAACGGTTCCCAAAAGAGAACGATCAGCAGTGAACTAGTTCCCAAGGATGAACGGGTTTGCCCATCTCTAAAAGCAACATGCATATCAACCAGGTAAATCATGTGAGACAGCTCTCCACCAACTCGTCAGGAAGGTGGAGAAAGCACTTCACTTCCAAGAAATAGCCCTCTGCATCTTCCTGGATATTGAGGGGGCATTCGGTAACACGACCTACGATTCCATGGTAAGGGCAGCAGGGGTGCATGACCTGGAGACCACTATATGCAGGTGGACCAGAGCCATGCTTAGTGGAAGGAACGTAGAGGCTACCATGATGAATGAAAAGATGGTAATTAACACCACTAGAGGTTGCCCTCAAGGAGGAGTTTTGTCCCCTCTATTGTGGAATCTAGTGGTGAACGAACTCACTGAGGAATTAAATTCCAGACAATGCCCCAGCCAAGGACACGCAGATGACCTTGTCATAGTAATACTTGGCAAATTTACTGACTCAGTTAGAAATATGCACAAGGAGGTTTGGACATTGTGCAAAATTGGTGCATTAAACAGGATCTGAGGGTTAATCCTAAGAAGACTGTTGTGGTGCCATTTACGAAGAGACATATTCAACACTCAAGTTGGAATTTAAAGCTCTTTAATGAAATTCTACCTGTGAAGGGGATAGTGAAATATCTAAGGGTAACCTTAGATGAGAAGCTAATGTGGACCCCTCCCATTAAGAGTAACTGCTTCAAGGCAAAAAGTACTCTAGTGAGTACTAGAAGGGCTTGTGGCAAAAACTGGGACCTAAGCCCCAGGGGTATGCACTGGATATACACCACAGTGGTCAGACCTAGGACTTCTTATGGGGCCGTAGTGTGGTGGAAGACAGTGAAACAGCAGGTTGCAGCTAAGGGGCTTGCCATAACAGGCGGAATTAGCAGCACATCAACTGCTGGAATGGAAGCCATGCTGCACATGCCTCCACCTACACCTTTGGGTCAAGGTGGAGGCGACAACTGGGGCACACAGACTTAAAACTGGCAAAAACTGGATTTCATTCAGATATCCAAAATCACACACGAAGATAGTGAGTGACGTAAATATAGGAATGGCTGGGGAAATGCCTGCCGACTATATAATACCTCCCAACTGTTTTGAAAAGCCTTACAATATAATAATTGGAAGCAGGGAGCAGTGGGAAATAAACAGTTCAACACCGTACGGGGGACATCGTTTGGTTCACTGATGGGTCGAAAATAGACCAAGGTGTTCGGGCAGGGGTGTATGGGGTTCAGCCAAAACTGGGGGGCATCATCTCTCTAGGAAAACTGGCCTCCGTATTCCAACTTATATTGCTGCAATCAGGGCATGTGTGGAGGAGAATATGTGTAGGTGCTACAATGACCATAGCATCTACATCTATTCAGACACCCAGGCAGCCCTGAAATCATTGGCAGCTCTGCAACAAGATCTAAGATTGTTGCAGATTGCCACAGGGCTCTGGTGAAGCAAGGGAGAAGCAACAGGGTGAACCTAGTGTGGGTCCCTGGCCACTCAGGGATCTGTGGCAATGAACAAGCCAATATATTGGCTAGGATGGGTGCAACAACTCCATTTATTGGACCGGAACCTGTTCTGACAATCACCAAGGCTATGATCAAATTAGTACTACAGAACTGGCTTAGGAGACAGCATGTAGGATACTGGACCAAGGTCCATAAACAAAAACATGGTAAGGTAATGATGCCCAAGCTGTTTTTTAAAAGAAGCTCTGTAATCCTGGGACTGAACAGGAAAGAGATCAAACTCGTGACTGGACTGATGACCGGCCATGGGAATTTCAAAAAACACCTACACACAATGGGTATAATGGAAGAGGACCCTAAATGTAGGATCTGTGATGAGAGTGAAGAAACAGCATCACAACTAATTTTCGAATGCAGGGAATTGGAGAATAAAAGATACAGAATCTTCGGGACAACTAGACATGAAGAAATTGTGTCTAACAAAAAACTGGTAGAGGGACTCCTTGCACTATTTAAGGGCACTGGTTGGATTTACTAGATATACAGGGAACAATACCGCACAATAAACTTTGTTTCGGTGTGGGCAGTGGTGGGTTAGACCTACTGTATTTACTCGAATCTAAGCTGCACCCAAATCTAAGCTGCACTTGAAAAATGAGACTCAAAATCAAGGAAAAAAATTTTCCCAAATTTAAGCCGCACCTGAAATTTGGGACTCTAAATTCAAGGGGAGAGGAAAGTTTTAGACCGCATCTCCAAATCGAAACAAAGTTGGTCGATTGTAACATGAGACACAATTTAGGTCAAATGGATGAAGATACAGCTACAGTGGTTTGGTTTAAGTCATAAGCTTAACAGTTAAGCTTTACCAAGTAGCCGTTGCTGTGTCAGGTGCTCCGTCCGTATTTGTACGGGTACCCTTCCTTTTTCACGTGCTTCGTCTGGTTTGAATCGATTGCTTATTTTGCTTTGATCTGATAAGTGCCGTTCTCTTTATTATAGGTGTTTACATCACTCTAAGCTGAAAATGCATTATTGTAGTGTGTCATGCATTGTTTGTCGCATTCTGATAATGAGTGTTTACGACCTGTCACCTCTTGTGGCATGGCTTGCTTTTGTGCGCGCTACCGCGGCTTACCAAAAAAAAGGGGGGGGGGGAGAGAGAGAGAGAGAGAGAGAGAGAGAGAGAGAGAGAGAGAGAGAGAGAGAGAGAGAGAGATGGACTGCATATGATAGATGATGTTCTGAACGAGAGTTTAGTGAAAATTTTTCTCTGTTTGAAAATCTTTGCAGACGCTTCTTTAGTTAGTACATTACATTCTGCACAGGAATTAGAGTCATCTTCGATTTAAAAATCTAGTCAGTTGCCGTGCTTCATTTCTGACTGTATCACTATTCAGCATAATAATAATACGAATACAAACATGACATGATATGTATATTCTTCCGCGTTTGCTGTTGTCTCGCTCTAGTTTCGTAGTTTATAGGCAGACAAGATTTAAATGAGATAGCAGCAAACATTCTTCTACCTTTTCTTTTAATTTATTTACTGACGCAGAGGTTTTGGCGCCAGTATTTATCTTCGTGCCTGCAAAGCATGCCTGTGTAGCACTACATATATTCGATGGCAGAAGTTAGTTGTGGCAGCACCTACCAACATTTTTCAGACCTTCCGCTTACTTTGCACTCGATCTAAGCCACAGGAGGATTTTTGGATTACAAAAACCAGGAAAAAAGTGTGGCTTAGATTCAAGTTAATACGGTAAGCTGTTTTAGCTTCCCTGTTAAAACCAAATCATGTGCCATACAATGATATAATTTTGCACATATATTCAGTGCTATAATATATGAACACTGTCTGCAAAATGTGTTACCAACAAAGGTGGTATTAAAGAAGTAACAAGCTAAAACATATTGCTTGATGTGACAGTCTTACTCCATCAACAGTGAATATGTAGTAAGCAATAAACTTTTTTCCTTTCATTATTTTGTGGGGATTATAAACGAGAAAAAAATTTTTTAATGGTCTGAAATTACATGTAAAGTTTGTTGCAAGTTTCTAAGTGCTCTTGTTCTCAAATACTTGGTTAGTGCGCACAGTAGTAGGAGCTACACATAATACAATATGTGCATTATATAACAAATAGTGTGGAAGTATGGATTAAACACAGTGAAAATTGTTTAAACATGGTACCATAAAAATGGTGCTCTTGTGGGTTAGCACTTTGTTCAAATGAACCCTTCAATTCAGTTCAACTACACATCTCATAGATATTAACCGAAAAACATATTTGCCATATTTTAAGAAAAGGAAAGGAAAGGAAAGGAAAGAAATGGAAGTAACTGCATGTATTTAAGTGCCAACAGAAAAAGTGGAATTTATGAAACTTTAGTCGTCAAGAAACTGAATCAACTGATAGAGAAAATGCGTTATCCACTGTTGAGTAGTATAATTTGTTCGTGGAAGAGAAGTTCAGATCAGACATTGATCTGAAAATGAGTGACAATGTCACAAGACTTCAGGTACACACATACCATACCATCAGGTAGTATTATCCTTTTAGTTAATTATTCATTATCTTAACATCCACATGGGGCTTTTCCTTCCACAGAAGAATACCATTTTTTTACATATTTATATATATATAAAAATAAAGTATCTTTAAAATTCTATAAATTGCACGCTATAATATAATCAGCAGTAAAAAATCGGTGCCAACAATTCAAGGAAATCAAATTAGTTAAATTAGGAGAGTACATGAAATGTTTTATAATTATTATGAGAACAACATGAACATTCCAGCAGCAGCAGCAGCAGCAGCAGCAGCAGCACCACCACCACCACCACCACCATACTGGCACTAAAAAGTTGTCAGTAACTAGAGAGCAGTAATTTTCACGAACAGCAACAGGAAACATTAATCGTAACAGTAGAATGTTGATCGACATATGTGAATGAAGGTGAGTTTTAACACAATACAGATCATCGATGTAGAACTAGAAATTACATGACACAAAATCCTATTCTATTCATGTAAACTCATTGACACCATCTCATTAATTACCTAGCATCAGATCATCATTCAGTGCCTACTAATGTGACTTGTGTGTTTTCCAGTTGCATGTAACATGATAAAAGACAAAAATTTTCAAAATCAATCTGTATTTCTGTTCTGGATTTTTTAGCAAGTGATAAATAATAATATCTGGACTGCTACAAGTTTTCAAACTTAATAATAGCGCTCGAGATATTAGATACAAAATTTACTTACAATGTAGAAAGTATTTTGCACAGGAAAATTAATTTTTAGTTGCACAAACTGTTCATAGAAAAGGCCACCGCACATTTTACAACTATCATTACCAAATTGTAATAATTAAAACTAAATATCAATAATCTTTTCACCAAAGACTGTCAATATAAAATGTTCTTTAATTACTTTGTGGAGGCTGAATGGTATTTTTACAGTTCGCCAACCATACGAAAGATAAGCTTCTCTAATGAACAAACATTTGCTCAAAATTTTAATTTTTTAAAAATTTGTCTATAGTTTTTGTCAGCTTCTAACACTGATTATCAGACTGTATCTACAGTTCTTTTTCAAAATCAGTGAAAGAAAATCCACAGTCTTCATCTGTAAAAGGCTGGATTGCTAGGTGGATGCTGCCATTGCTGAGGTGGTGGGGCTCCATACGGTTGAACTACTTGTTGTTCTTGGTACTGAGGAGCTCTCACAGCAGCTGCTGCAGCAGCTGCAGCTGCTGCCGCAACAGCAGCAGTACCTTGAGGAACAGCACCTTGTCCACCATACTGTGCCACAGGTGCTGCTTGGTAGCCTGGTGGTGCTTGGTAGTAACTGGGTTGTGGAGGAGGAACGGAATATGGTGTATATTGTGGTGGTGGTGCTTGTGTGTAATGGTGGTAAGGTGCTGAAGGTGGGGGATCAACAATAACAGGTGGTGGAGCAGTCGAGTCTTGTATTGGTACTGTGATGAGATTAGTACGCATTGTGGGGGGCGGGTTGGAAGTAAACATTATGGGTGGCCTGTGAGATGGTGGGGGAGCAAAGGGTGGTGGTGGAGGAGGCGGAGGTGAGCGCTGTAAACGGGGATCATGCTTCATGCGAGGTGGGGGAGCAGCTGTTGTAGGTAACGGTTCTGGTTTATTATTGCTACCAGTTGTTACAACAAGAGGAAACTGTGGTGGGTCCTGGACAGACACTGCTATGTGCCTGTGATTTATGTGTGCCTGCAAAAAACATTTGTAAGTCTGAATAATTGAGGAATGTGTTACACAGTAAATTAAAATTAAAATAGCAGATAAAGGAGTACAATCACGGAAAAAATTTGACAGTAAGTGACTCAAACGAGCATATTATTTGAATTTAGGACTCATTTTAATGTTACATTTTTAAATTCTTTTTATCAGTTAATTTTTGTCATGAACATGAAGTAAAACATACATGAGAGATCAACAAATAATAGCAAATTTCCATAGCCAATGAATTCAAATTTCCATTGTTTCCATGTCTTTACAGTTCTGATGGGGTAAACAATTTCAAAGTATCCATAAATTTAGCAAGTGATCCCAAAATCCATAAAGAATTTCTATCCTTCACCAGAGTGAGCAATTTAGAGTGAGAATTCACTCTGTAAACAATCCCCTGGGCCATTGCTAAGTCATGTCTCCACAATATCCTTTCTCTCAGGTGTCTTAGTCCCACAAGGTATGCAGGAAAACTTTTACCAAGTTTGGAATACAGGGGATGAGGTACTGGCACAATTAAAGCCATGAGGGCAGATCGTGAGTTATGCTTGGGTACCTCAGTTGGTAGAGCACATGTCCATGAGAAGCAAAGGCCCCAGGTTCGAGTCTTAGTCCAACAAACAGTTGAAGGTATGATTAAAAAAATTCCTTCTTGCAGATGACAGTGGTTTCATTGTGAAATGTAATGTAAATATGGTAGTACATAGCATTTGCTTGTAGCTTCCAGAAAAGGTGATAGATTGACACTCCAGGTGATGAAATAATATATTTTAAATTCTTATGACAGACACTGAATGCAAAGTTCTCTCAGAAGTAGGGCATTTATGAACGTGTGCAGAAACTAAGTGGTGATGTATCTCTTGTAAGAACAATCTCTATCGCTGACAGAAACTCGAAAAAGCTTGTTTACTTAGCATACTTTGGCTCTAATATATTTTATGGTATAAAAATATTTCTAGCCAATTACTGAGTATTCACAAAGATTGTTCCAGGCCCAGAAAAGGGCAACTGTAATGATCTGTGATGTTTTGCAAACTCTGTGCAGGCTGCTGTTCAATTGTACCAGAATTCTAACAAATGGAAGACTGGGGTTGAATGCTGTACTTTTTTTAAATTGTTTATTGCCAAAGACAATTCATCTAGTTTATGAAAGTTTGTAAGGTGTCTGCTCTATCATTTTCAACAGTTAACAAATGAATTGTTCAAATCAAACATGACTGTACTACTTTTGAATATCATTTGTGTGTAGGATGTCCCAAACTTCCACCACAAATGAAAACACAAAGTAAATGTGTAGTTTGGTATTTGACAACTGGTGACAGTGAAGGGAATGTGCATGACAAGTGTCACATTTGTTGACTGTTGACCAAAAGTAAATGACGAAACAAATTTCCCAGCAACATTTGGACATTTTAAACTATATTGAACTGTTTTAAGTGTCGAATTGTTACCTCAAATGAAACACAGGTGCACCATTTCACAACAGAAACAAAAACAACAGTCAAAACAGTTTGTCGAAGTTTGAAGCCTTGCTTAAAAAAGGAAAGTTTAATTTTATCTGCATGACAATTGTTTCCTGGGATGCAAAACGGTTTCTTCATTGTAAAGTGCAGAATAATAACCAGTGAATACATAGGAAGATTGAAGATTTCATCACGTCAGTTATCCCTAAATTTATGGAAATTTGTGGCTGGGAAACATTTTGAGTCCAATGGACACTATTATTTTGATAACGTTCCACAACCATACGTTAGCAGAGGAATCTGCTCCCTGGAGAAAGTTTGAAGAAAGACAGTTGATAAACATGGAAAAATGTTAAACAATAAATGCACCTTGTCCTCATACTACAAGAGATACCAGTGGTGGTGAGACACAGGTGATTTTTTGAATCCCAAAAGTCTTGCCAAAAACAAACACCCAGACAAGTGGCCATGTGTGCGTGAGAGTTTTCTACTTCTGAAGAAAGACTTTGTCCAAAAGCAGAAATACTTTTAGTATTCTTTTTCATTGTCCAATCAAACTATGTGGTTCCTGAGAAGTTTTCATGTCTCAAACACCTATGATGTATATATGTGGACTGAAGCAGTGAATAAAAATTTGTACCAAGGCTGGAATTTGAACCCTGATCTCTTGCTAATTAGGCAGATGCACTAACCACTACCCCACCCTGACAAATTGGCTTTGCACAACTGCACAGACTACCCTATTACACAACCCTTCTCAATCCAAATTCCCATTCACACATCAACTCACTTGGTACTACTCCTAAACTCCAGCAGCATTGCGGGGTCTCTCTAACAGCACTGAATGAAATGGGAGGTATTGCCTGTAACCCAGGTATAGGAGCTGGAGCTACATCCACATCCACATCCACATCTACATCTACATCTACATCGATACTCTGCACCTGGCAGAGGGTTCATCGAACCACCTTCACAATAATTCTCTATTATTCCACTCTCGAAGAGTGGGCAGAAAAAAAAAAAAACCCACATATACCTTTCCATGCAAGTGTTGATTTCCCTTATTTTATTATGATGATCATTTCTCCATATGTAGGTCGGCACCAACAAAATAGTTTTGCATTTGGAGAAAGTTGGTGATTGAAATTTTGTGAGAAGATGGCACTGCAATGAGAAGCGCCTTTGTTTTAATAATGATGACCCCAAATCCTGTATCATGTCAGTGACACTCTCTCCCCTATTTTGTGACAATATAAGATGTTCTACTCTTCTTTGAACTTCCTTAATGTACTCCGTTAATTCTATCTGGGAAGGATCCCACACTGCGCAGCAGTACTCCACAAGATGACAGACAAGCGTAGTGTAGGCAGTCTTTTTAGTAGAGCTGTTGTATCTACTAAGTGTTCTGCCGATAAACCACCACCTTTGGTTCACCTTTTCTACAATATTTTCTATGTGTTCTTTCTTTAAGTTGTTCCTTATTGTACTTCTAAATATTTAGTTGAATTTAGGCCTTTACAATTGACTGATTTATCATGTAACTGAAGTTAACTGGATTTCTTTCAGCACACTTTTTGTTATTTAGGGTCAATTGTCAATTTTCGCACCATACACACACATTTTCTACATCGGTTTGCAATTTTTTATGATCTTCTGATGACTTTACTCAACAATAAACAAATCTAAGACAGCTGCTCACAATGTCTCCTGAACCATTTATATAGATAAGGAACAGCAGAGGGCCTATAACACAACCTTGGGGAATGCCAGAAACCACTTCCGTTTTACTCGACCGTATTCCATGAATTACTATGAACTGTGACCTCTCCAATAGGTCGCATAATTGAGATATATTCCATAAGCTCACAATCTGATTACAAGATGCTTATGAGGTACAGTGTCAAAAGCCTTCTGGAAACCTAGAAATATGGCATCAATCTGAAATTATTTGTCTGTAGCACTCAACATGTCACGCGAGTAAAGAGATAGTTGTGTTTCACAAGAACAATGTTTTCTGAATCTGTGCTGACTGAGTGACTATAGACCTTCCTCTTTAGGGTAATTTGTAACGTTTGAACGCAATATATGTTCCAAAATTCTGCAGCATATCAGCCCTAATGATATGGGCTTTTAATTTGCCTTCCTTGAATATTTGTGTGACCTGTGCACTTGGGTACGGATCTTTTGTCGAGCGAGCAGTTTTATATGTTTGTTAAGCATGGAGCTATTACATCATCCACTCTGAAAGGAACCTAACTGGTGTAAGTCTGCACTGGAAGACTTATTTTTATTAAGTGATTTCAGTTGCTTCACTACTCTGACAATATCTATTTCAAGTTACTCACGTTAGCAGCTGTTCTTGACTTGAATTCTGTCTTCTTTGGTGAAGGAATTTTCGAAGGTCTGTGTTTAGTAACTTTGCTATGGCAGCACTGCCATCAATAGTATTTCCATTGCTACTGCACAGCAAAGGCATGGATTGCGTCTTGCCGCTAGCATATTTTACATCTGACCAGAATCTCTCTGGATTTTCCACCCTGTTTCGAGACAAAGTTTCATTGTGGAAACTATTACAAGCATCTCGCATTGAAGTTCATGCTAAATTTCAAGCTTCTGTACCATATCGCCACTCTTGGGGATTTTGTGTTCGTTTAAATTTGGGATCTTTTTTTTTGTTGTTTCTGCACCAGTGTTATGACGTGTTCTGTGTACCACGGGGGATCAGCTCTGCAATTTTGTTAATGTATTTGGTATAAATCTCTCAATTTTGTCAATACTATTTCTTTGAATTCAAATAACATCTGGTCTACACTTACATTGTTAATCTGGAAAGAGTGGAGGTCATCTCTCAGTAAAGCGCCAAGCAAATTTTTATCTGCTTTGCTGAATAGGAACATTTTTCATTTATTTTTGGAGGATTTAGGAGTTACGGTATTCACTCTCACTACAACAACTCTGGGCTCACTAATTCCTGTATCCATTTTGATGCTCGTTATTAGCTCAGGATTACTTGTTGTTAAAAGGTCAAGTATGTTTCCACAACTGTTTACTATTCAAGTGGGCTCATGAACTAACTGCTTGAAATAATTTTCAGAGAATGCATTTAGCACAATTTTGGATGATATTTTATGCGTACCTCCAGATTTAAACAAGTATATTTGCCAACATATCGTGGGTAAATCAAAGTCACCACCAAAAATTATAATTGTGTGAGTCAGGTATGTGTTTGAAATTAAACTCAAGTTTTCTTTGAACCTTTCAATAACTGTATCATCTGAGATGGGAGGTCAGTAAAAGGATCCAATCATTATTTTATTCCGGTTGCCAATACTAATTCACAGGAACTATTTACTTCAATTTCACTACAAGATAAACGATTTTTAACAGCATCAAACACGCCACTGCCAACTGTGTTTAGCATATCCTTTCTGAACACCATTAGGTTCTTCACAGCAATTTTGGCTGAACTTATCTCTGGCTGTAGTCAGCTTTCAGTGCCTATAGTGACTTGAGCATCAGTGCTTTCTATTAGTGCTTGGAGCACTGGTACTTCCTCAACACAGGTACGACAATTCACAACTGTTATACCGATGGCGCCTAGATCTAGGTTTTTTGTGTTGGACCTGCAGCTTTCGAGATTGAAACCCATTTTGTGTTTCCCTGAGACCCTCTAACCTAAAAATCTGTAAAGCCCACACCACACAGCTCTGCTACATGTGTAACCATCTACTGCGTGTAATGGACTCCTGGCCCATTTAGCAGAACCCAAAACCCCACCACCCTTTGGAGCAAGTCAAGGAATCTGCAGCCTACATCTTTGCAAAACCATCTGAGCCTCTGATTCAGACCCTCCACTCAGCTCTGTGCCAGAGGTCCACAATCGGTCCTGTCGATTATGCTGCAAATGGTGAGTTCTGCTTTCACCTCTGACAGGTTTTACCACTCCTGTTAGCAGCTCGAAACCAGAGAATCTCTCCTGATCCAAAGAGACAGACATCATTGATACCGATGTGAGTCTCCACCTGCAGTCTGCTGCACCCTGTGCACTTCATGGAACCTGGAAGGACCCATTTCACCAAATATGCACAGAGGGTGCACAATCGCTTTCTTCCCCACTTTGGCCCCCATGTCCCTCAGGGGTCCTATAACGTGCCTAACATTGGAGCTCCAAACTGCCAATAATTCCACCCCCTGTGATTGCCCATATACTGCAGGCTGAGAGGTTTCCTCTGAAACTGCATCTGGCTGAGGGACTGTGTCAGCCACAGACAGCATCTGGAACCTGTTTGTCGGAAAAACTGGAGACACCTTACATTTGGCCCCTGGGGAAGTCATTAACCACCTGCCATGCCATGAGGCGACCTTCCACTCGATCATGGGTGAGGAGAGCAAGCAGTAACTGGACTGGCCCCCGGTGTGGGCCAGTTGGTGGACTTCTGAGTCATGCTGGACGTCCACTGGATCCCCAAGGGCAGCCCACAACAGTGATGCCAGGCCCATCCACTTGCAGCTTCAAGCTGTGTAACTGAAGCCTGGAGCTGAGAGCGAAGTGTCACCAACTTGGCTCACATCCGCAAACAGCAATCACAGTCCCTATCCATATTAAAGACTGTGGAAAACTAAATTACACAGACAAACGAAGGACTACTGACATGTGCTATAGAACTCTGTTATAAACACTGATGAAAATAAAAGAACTGTGTCTAATAAATCAGATTTACATGCAGAGATTCATAAACTTAACAACCAAAACACTAGGTGAGACTAAATAATTTGCTCCTGGTTAGTAACTTGTAATATGCCACAAAATCAATTTACATTCCAACACAAACAAAAAAGCAGAAACTGTGTCTATTAATTATTAAATAAACACATAGAAATCCAAAAACAAAACTAACAAAGCACACAGATGACACTACACAATTCGCACCTGGTTAGGAACTCTTAAAAGTCACAAAATCTGTTACTTCCCTATTGCTGCTTGTGTCTCTGCCAATTGGTGCTTTAATCAATGAAACTACACTGAAGAGCCAAAGAAACTGGTACACCTGCCTAATATCATGTAGGGCCCCTGCGAGTATGTAGACGTGCCACAACACGATGTGCACTGAACTTGACTGATGTCTGAAGTAGTGCTGGAGGGAACTGACACCATGAACCCTGAAGAGCTGCCTATAAATTGGTGGATATCTCTTCTGAACAGCACATTGCAAGGCATCCCAGATATGCTCAATAATGTTCATGTCAGGGGTGTTTGGTGGCCAGCAGAAGTGTTTAAACTCACAACAGTTTCAACACTCTGTAGCACTTCTGGATGTGTGGGGTGTCGCATTGTCCTGCTGGAATTGCCCCAGTTCGTCGGACTGCATAATGGACATGAATGGATGCAGGTGATCAGACAGGATGCTTACATACGTGTCACCTGTCAGAACTGTATCTAGATGTATTAGGGTCTCATATCACTCCACCTGCATATGCCCTACATCATTTCAGAGCCCCCACCAGCTTGAACAGTCTCCTGCTGACCTGCAGGATCCCTGGATTCATGAGGTTGTCTCCATGCCTATACAAAGGCGAGGTGTAAAGCTTTGTGTTGTGCAGTCATCAAGGGTACACAAATGGGCCTTTGGCTCTGAAACCCCATATCGATGATGTTTCGTTGAATGATTCACACGATGACTCTTGTTTATGGCCCAGCATCGAACTCTGCAGTAATTAGCAGAAGGGTTACACTTATGTCACGTTGAACGATTCTCTTCAGTTGCTGTTGGTCCTGTTCTTGCAGAATCTTTTTCCAACCACAGCAATATCAGAAATTTGGTGTTTTACTGGATTCCTGATATTCATGGTACACTCGTTAAATGGTCATACCGAAAAATCCCTACATTATTGCTACCTCAGAGATGCTACGTCCCATCACTCATGCTCCGACTATAACACCACTTTCAAAATCACTTAAATCTTGATAACCTGCCATTGTAGCAGCCGTAACCAATCTAACAACTTTGCTAGACACTATTTGCCTTATATAGGTGTTGCCTACAGCAGCAACGTATTCTGCCTATTTACACATCTCTGTATTAGAATATGTATGCCTATACTAGTTTCTTTGGCACTTCAGTGTATATGGTTCTAGAGACCTTTTCATGTCTCGCATACCTGTGATGTATATATGCAGACTGAAGCGATGAATGATAATCTGTACCAAGCGGGCTGAGGTGTGAATGGGAGTTTGGATTGAGGAGGGAGGTGTGCTAGGGTAATCTGTGCAAAACCACTGTCCCAGGGTGGTACACTGATTAGCACATCTGCCTAGTGCACTGCAGACTCCCAGCCTTGGTACAAATTTTCATTCTTCGCTTCAGTCTGCACATACACATATGTTTTCTTGTGCCTGTCTGTGGCTCAATGCCTCCACTGTGTGGTGTGCAGCAATCTCTCCCATCCACATTGTTGGACAATGGATCATTATTTGCAGAAATTTAGCAGCTCAATTAACCAGAAACTTACCTGCAGATCACGTTGTGAAAGATATGTTCTTCTGCAACCCGTGTTTCCATAGCGCGTACCACCATGTGTGCACATAAAAACAGTTCCCAGACCTGTCTGCTCAACTCTGGTTACTTTTTCCATACAACGTGGACAGACTTTGTCCTCGCGCTTTGCACAGGATAGGCAGAAAACATGCTTGCATGGTATCTGTTGTAGAAAAATAAAGAGTTATTATGTCCAACTTAGAAAAGAGAAATGGGATTCTGGAAATCAGTCTCGCGCGCGCGCACGCATACACACACACACACACACACACACACACACACACACACACACACACACACACTTGAAACTCAGCAACATGTGACCAATAAAATTAAAACTGGTAATAAAATATCTGATTTGAGACCAATAAAAAATGGGATTTTTTTATGAGAGCAGCAAGGATTTATTTATCTGATCTATTTGAATACAATCATATAAAATTAAAGTAACCACATCACAAGACCTGAAATAAATTAAAAGATAATTATTTACTGGGTTATTCTGATTTTACGATCTTTTCTGTGTTTGTTGTTGACTACATTATGCATCAATTTGCAACATACCAGTTTATTTGTGGATACAAGAGCACAATTTTGTATTCTGAATTTTACTTTCAATGATTACCTGTTTCTGTGTATCATCTGAATGTGATTAAATGATAGCCACTCAATGACATTGTTTATTTCGAACCTATTCGGTACAGCCCCAGCTTTGGGAAAACAGACCGTAACATAGGCCAAATTCATAGTACATTAAAGGTAGTAACTGAAAGAATTGTACTCAACTTGCTTTCTCATACAATTTTAGACATTGATCTTTTCTTTATATGAGAGAACAATTAAATTAAGAATATTAATTACAAGCTGTGCCAAGCATGCCTTGCAATACCTCACACATACAGGTACTCACATACAGAACAGACATATTAACGTGTACAAAATAAATGAAAGACTATGATTTTTTATGGATTACATAAAATTTGAAAAAGTTTATGCAAGTTTTTTAGGAAATACAGAATTTTTGGTCTTTCTGTCTTCTGCAGAATCAATTTTTTTGGCTAGCAGATCATGTAACACATAATTGCCCATGTGAGAAGTATGAATTTTCCAGACTTAAACAGCACACTTGAAGCAAATGACCTTGCACCTTATTGATGGACTCTGAGAATGAAAGGCAAACAGGGAATTGCAGTCATTTCAAATCAAATGGCACATCAATAGGAATGACAGGAATATGTGGAATGAGCACATCATCTCCTTTTGACTTCCCTTTCATAATTGTCACTTCGATATTTGGCATCAGTTTTGCTGACAGTGAGGCTGGTTTCACTGCAAAACTGCCATGGATTAATGTTGCACAAAAGAATTACTGGTGTGCCGATTTGATCAACAAATGGTGCAATGGCACACAAGAGAGATACAATGAATTTAAAAACTCAATTGGATAATCTAAAATTTCATCTGCATTCATGACACCGTCAATTGACTTGTAGGTGACTAGACGCCTGCAATTTGTTTGTGGATTGTGTAGCTGACTGAATTGACATAGTCTTTTTTCTGCAAAAATAGCATGTTTGCAAAGCCATTAGTGATTTTTGTAAGTGGCAGCAAAACTTTCTGAATACTTGTTTGATAATTGGAACAAAGTTCAACTGAAATGACATGTACTTTGTGTCTGTACCAACTTGTACTTTGCCATTACCAATGTCCTCAGCTGTTTTGAAGCATTGCACTGCCAATGAATGTGCATATTGGTCTTTTACGTAGGTTTCTGCATATGTCTGCAAAGACATGACACTCTCAGGCAAGTGCTAAGTTCATCAGGTGGTGTAATTTTGATATTACTGGTAGGGTCTGTCAAAAGCCATCTACTGAAAAGATGATACCTCCACTAACTGAGTTTGCAATTGCTCATAGATCTTGAGGAGTTCAAATGTTGTGTGGTGTGGAGCATTCACATCGTACAATCAGTTTGCAAGTTTGCAGCACATTATCCATGCCATAACCTTTGGAAATATTACACATTTGAGCTTCAGCAAATTTCATATTCAACAGAATTCTGAGGGTTGACTGCACTGTCTATCTACCATTCAATAATGTATCCACAATACCTGATGACCCAAGAGCCAAAGCAGTTTCACATTGAGAGCAACTTTGAGCTAATTGCAAAGAGCTGAAGAGGGTTTTACCTGTGCCGCAGTGTACCTTAATAAAAAGGCTTCCTCTGCCAATGGCCACCATATTTGTTATTGTGTCATAGGTCAATTTCTGAGCTGTAACTAAGAATTTGCCGTTTATCTGCTTCGACAAATGTGCGCCAGGCATTCGTGTGGAATAACTGTTTTCTCAATAAATCTCAATCATAATAATAACATACAGAATTTTGTGGTGCAAAAACTCCAACTTGAATGAGTGTTTTGTTGTTTCTGGTTAAGCATATGTTTTCATATTCTATCAGAGCCTCATTGAAAATTTTGTCTGAAAATGGAATGATCTTGTTGTCGCTAATGGTACAAATATGAAGCCAAAAGTTTTTTCTCAAGTCCTCTCGGGATTTTGAATTTTTACCACAGATTGTTATAACGTTGGGTGGCAAACAGTGGTCCCAAAGATAGGGAGGAATGGTTGTATTTATCACAGATGACTGCTGACAATGTAAATTTCCCAATGTTGGCAATTTTCGAATAAATGAAGTTTTTAGCAAGCTTCTCTGTATATCTGGCATTCCAAGCCATCAACAGTTCTCAAATTTGCAAACAAAGGTGGGCTGTTGGCAGTTATCAACAGAATTCTCAAATAGTAGCATTTGTTGTCATTTGGATGTACTGTGTATATGTGTCACAATGCAGCAGATGAATACAGATTCTTATAGCCTTCAACTAATGCGCCTTGTTTACGATGTTGCAATTTTTTTTGATGTGGCATTCCATTATATTACTTTGGTACTTCTGTGTAAAATAATGTTTTGGCACAGCATTAAAAATGCTGTTAGTGTTGCACATGCTGGTGCAGCATGTTGACAGATGACGGACAGTCAAATCCCAGGTGAAGGATACTGCTAGTTGTTCCCCTGCAGGATGATATTGAGTGACAAGGGGCTGTAACTGAGGTGGTGGAAGGACTGGGGGTGTATGAGGATACGGCACAGAAAAACTGTTTACGGACAAGGTTTGGGGTGGGGTGGGGTGGGGTGGATTTGGAGGTTGGGGAGAGGGGTGGAATGGTTAGTGCCTGTCTGTGGGGGCCCTTTTAAGACCTTCAGCACAGTGGACAAGGAAAATCTCTGTCATTTCTGCAGATAAGCCACCCACGTGTGGCCATGTTGTAGGGGAAGTGATTTTTTGTGTGTGGAAGGGGCAGCATCAGTTGAGATGCAAATACTGTTGGTGGTTAGTATGTTTAATATGGTCACAAGTGCAGCTGGAGACACCAGAGATGTACAAGTTAATGTCGGAAGGTGGCATGTCAAGTTGAGGAGGACCAGCTGAAGCAGATTCAATTGAATAGTAAAAGAGAGCCATTCCTCATGCATACACTGTCATATGGCTCAAACCTACAATACACTCAGCTCAAACTGATGATGTCATTTGCACACAAATGCCAAATATTCCTTTTTCCTTCCACATTCATGCAGTCTCTTCTGTGAAACTGACTAGTCCATTTTCAAAGTGAACACTGAGATTAACAACACTGGGATGCTGACTGTGAATTAAGAATTCAAAATGTGTCACAGAGTCTCATTGGTTGGTTGGTTTGTGAGATTGAAGGGACCAGACTGTGATGGTCATCAGTCCCTTTCTCCAGAAGTGCAAACACCCACACAGAATAAAAACGAAGGATGGAGTCGACAACAGACGACACAGGACAAGAAAGACTCAGACAGAGATCAGACAAAAAGAAGTAAAATCACACAGAGTGTGACAGTGGTTGGCTGACCATAGAGACAAAAAAGGAAAAGCCAACCACCGATAAACACACTAAAACTCAGTCTAAAATCATAGGCCAAAGGCCAGACTCAAAACAAAAAAACATAACAAACACTCAGATTAAGTGATAAAAACCCCCTGCCCGAATAAAACGCAAAACTAAGCCTGCCATGGCAGTGTCATTTGTTAAAAGGGCAGGGAGCATGTCAGGCAGCGCGAACGTCTACCTGAGCACAGCTAAAAGGGGACACTCCAACAAAATGTGCACCACCATCAAAACGGATCCGCAGCGACATAGAGGTGGGTCCTCACGGCGCAATAAGTGGCCATGCGTCATCTGTGTGTGCCCAATGAACAGCCAGCAGAGGACAACTTGCAAAGAACGTTGGTGAGGCTAATGGGGCGGTAGCTGTCCACCTCCAATGGGTTCTTGCCAGGTTTCAAAACGGGGATAACAATGCTTTCCCGCCATTGCGATGGAAACACACCCTCGACCCAGATACGGTTGTAAAGGTCGAGGAGGCGTTGTTGGCAGTCCACTGAGAGGTGTTTCAGCATCTGACAGTGGATGCAATCTGGCCCGAGAGCCGTATCAAGGCAAGCGGCTAGGGCACTGTGGAATTCCCACTCACTGAATGGAACATTGTAGGATTCAGGATGGCGGGTGTGAAATGAAAGGTTCCGACGTTCTAACCGCTCATTAATGGAGCGGAAGGCCAGTGGGTAATTCACAGAAGCGGAACAGAGAGCAAAATGGTCTGCTAAGCGGTTTGCAATTACGTCGGAGTCAGTACAAACTGCTCCATTCAGTGAGAGGGCAGGGACACTGGTAGGGGAACGATAGCCACAGAGGCACATAATCTTGGCCCAAACCTGCGATGGAGAGATATGAAGGCCAATGGTGGAGACATACCGTTCCCAGTACTCCTGCTTGTGTTGGCGAATGATGCAGCGGGCCCGCGTACGGAGCCGTTTAAAGGCGATGAGGTTTTCTAATGAGGGATGCCGCTTGTGACGCTGGAGCGCCCGCATGCGATCTTTAATCGCCTCGGCGATCGCAGGCGACCACCAAGGCACAGTCCACCGCCGAGGGGACCCAGAAGAATGGGGAATGGCAGATTCTGCGGCAGTAACGATGCCAATGGAATGGACAGTGTCTTGGAAGGAGGATATAAGATGAACATAAACAAAAGCAAAACGAGGATAATGGAATGTAGTCTAATTAAGTCGGGTGATGCCGAGGGAATTAGATTAGGAAATGAGACACTTAAAGTAGTAAAGGAGTTGTGCTATTTGGGGAGCAAAATAACTGATGATGGTCGAAGTAGAGAGGATATAAAATGTAGACTGGCAATGGGAAGGAAAGCGTTTCTGAAGAAGAGAAATTTGTTAACATCGAGTATAGATTTAAGTGTCAGGAAATCATTTCTGAAAGTATTTGTATGGGGTGTAGCCATGTATGGAAGTGAAACATGGACAATAAATAGTTTGGACAAGAAGAGAATAGAAGCTTTCGAAACGTGGTGCTACAGAAGAATGCTGAAGATTAGATGGGTAGATCACATAACTAATGTGGAAGTATTGAATAGGATTGGGGAGAAGAGAAGTTTGTGGCACAACTTGACCAGAAGAAGGGATCGGTTGGTAGGACATGTTCTGAGGCATCAAGGGATCACCAATTCAGTATTGGAGGGCAGCGTGGAGGGTAAAAATCGTAGAGGGAGACCAAGAGATGAATACACTAAGCAGATTCAGAAGGATGTAGGTTGCAGTAGGTACTGGGAGATGAAGAAGCTTGCACAGGATAGAGTAGCATGGAGAGCTGCATCAAACCAGTCTCAGGACTGAAGACCACAACAACAACAACAACAACAACAACAACAACGATGCCAGGGGTGACCGAGTGAACCACCGCGTCAATGGCTTCATTAGAAAAAGGCTCAATGGCGGGGGTGGAGGAGAACAAGTCCCAGTCAGCCTTATTCATAGCCCATCTGCAAGGGCGCCCAGTAGAGTGATGCTGTGGCAGTGACAGAAATATCGGAAAGTGGTCACTACCACACAGGTCGTCATGCACACTCCACTGGACAGATGGTAAGAGGCTAGGGCTGCAGATCGAAAGGTAGATGGCAGAGTACGTGCCATGCATCACACTGAAATGTGTGAAGGCACCATCATTTAAAATGGAAAGGTCGAGCTGTGTCAATACATTCTCAACAGTGGCAACTCAACCTATTGCCACTGACCCACCCCACAGAGGGTTATGGGTGCTGAAGTCGCCCAGTAACAGGAAAGGTGGCGGCAATTGGACTATCAGCACAGCCAGGACATGCTGCGGGACATCACCATCCGGTGGAAGATAAAGACTGCAGACAGTAACAGCCTGTGGCATCCACACCCGAACAGCGACAGCCTCTAAAGGTGTTTGTAGAGGGACAGACTCGCTGTGAAGGGAGTGAACGACATAGATGCAGATGCCACCAGATACCCTTTCATAAGCTGCCAGGTTCCTATAATAACCCCAATAGCCACGGAGGGTGGGGGTCCGCATTGCCGGAAACCAAGTTTCTTGAAGAGCAATACAGAGGAAAGGGTGAAGGCTGAGATGTTGTAGGAGTTCAGCTAGATGGTGGAAGAAACCGCTGCAGTTCCACTGGAGGATTGTGTTGTTCATGACTGAGAATAGTGTGAAGGGACTGGGGAGGCAGATTACACCACTGGATCACCTGCTGCCACCAACTGAGCACCTGTGCAAGTGCTATCCATTATGTCTGAGGGACCAGCCAGATCAAGGGCCTCAGCGGACGCCAGGATCTCCACCTCATTCTCAGACGCAGAGCTCGAAGGGTACGGTGGGGTGGGTGCCACTGCAAGTTCTTTGGCCTTAGAGGTCTTTCTCTTGGACTTCTCTCGCTGAAACTTGGGTTTCACCGGATGGGAGGGCTTCACCGATTCAGTCTCCGGGACGGAGGAGGATCGCGAAGCCCTACGAACAGCCGCTGGTGGGAACTTATGCCACTGCCGGGCGTCATCCTTCCCGCTGGTGGAAACCTGGGAAGGGAGGGACCCAAGGGACCCCTTTCGAGTGAGAGTAGCTGAAGAAGTTGGACGCTTCTCCGGCTGAGAAGCGGCGACGGACGTCCCCGATGGGTGTGTGGGTGTTGCTCCCGAGGTAGGTGGCGCAGGAGCAAGAGGGTGGGTAGAGCCCCCCCCACGGGCAAGGGGGCATGTGGAGTTGTACAGCTCGTCGATCCGGCTGGAATTCTCAGAACTGAAGGGGCTAGCACGGTTGTTGTAGCAGCACTGTAGGAAGATGTCATTCTCACAGGATGTAGTCGGTCATATTTTCTCTTCGCCTCACTACAGGTCCGTCGGTCCAGGGTCTTATATTCCATGACTTTTCGCTCTTTCTGTAAGATCTTGCAGTCTGGCGAGCAAGGTGAATGATGCTCTCCACAGTTGACACAGATGGGAGGCGGGGCACATGGAGTATTGGGATGTGAATGGCGTCCGCAATCTCGACATGTGAGGCTGGAAATACAGCGGGAAGACATATGGCCAAACTTCCAGCATTTGAAGCACCGCACTGGGGGAGGGATATAGGGCTTGACATCACACTGATAGACCGTCACCTTGACATTCTCCGGTAACGTATCACCCTCGAAGGCCAAGATGAAGGCACTGGTAGCAACCTGATTATCCCTCGGACCCCGATGAACGCGCTGGCTGAAATGCACACCTCAACGCCCTAAGTTCGTGCGCAACTCGTCATCAAACTGCAAAAGTAGGTCTACATCTACATCAACATCCATACTCTGCAAGCCACCTGATGGTGTGTGGCGGAGTCCCTCAGGAAAATAATACCCTGGACCACATTTAAACTCATATGTGGTGTGATGGTAACATTAACATCCCCCAACTTGTCACAGGCAAGTAACCTTCGTGACTGGGCAGAGGATGCCGTTTTTATCAAAACTGACCCAGAGGGCATTTTGGACAAACCCTCCCCCTCCCCAAACTTGTCCTCTAAATGCTCTATGAAGAACTGAGGCTTGGTGGACGTGAAAGACTACCCAACAGCTCTCGTACAAACCAGGAACCAGGGCGAATAATTGTCACTGCCATCCTGAGACTTACACTCCTCCCACGGTGTGGCCAGGGAGGGAAACATTTTCGGATCGTACTTCTGAGCATTAAATTGAGCCCGAGAACGCTCAGAGACTGCTGGCGGCTGGCCACCAGCGAGAGATGATGTACCACGCTTCATTGCGGGTAATCCGCCCTGATGCCACCCACTCCGATCAAGGGCCCTCCCCACAGGCGCCACCCAGCCTCAACAAGGGCCACCTGGCAGGATGGCCATTGCCGGGAGTCCCGATGCCCCAGGGAGATAGGCATCTACTCCTTGGCATTCGTGGGGAGTTAACGGCGCAGGCATCAGCAGAGCAATCCCTGTGTTGTCAGGTGGCTACAACCAACAGGGTACATGGCGGCCCCACCACAATGGACTGGCTACCATGCTGTATCTTAGGTGCAAAAATGTCCAAGGTCGTTGACTCAACAAAAAGCAACACTGCACAGTGCATAGTGGTAATCGCACCCAGGAAGGTATCCTCGCCCAAGAGATGGAAAACGAGCAGTACAGCATTGCGACGATGAGAAAGCCGGCTAAAGGTCTCAGTGCACGACGGATACAGTGCACCATGTAAGGCACCCTTCCCCAGTTGGCTCGCTCTTCAGAAGAATTTAGAAAGATGGAGGTCAAACCCGAGAGGGGACCATCACATAAGACCGAAATTTTTGAGACTCCTTTTAGTCGCCTCTTACGACAGGCAGGAATACCACGGGTCTAGTCTAACCCCCGAACCCGCAGGGTTCATGCATGCACGCTCTGGAACTATTGATACCGAATACTGCTGCTGCCTTGGGTGACGTATTTGTGTATGTACTCGACCGATTTGACGAAACTGCAATAGACCATGTTGATAGGTGATTCAAATTGTTTTGATAACAAAAGACAAATGTAGCACACTCCATCTGATATCGATTTCAATGTTGACATTTCTCATTCTCACTGTAGCTGTGTGACCTTCATCACCTGGTTTACGGCATCTGTATTGAGGCTAGCGTAGTCACCAGTGTGAGTTCCACAAAATATTACCTGGGATAATTTTTTGTGAGTTTGTTGTCTGCCATGCAGGTTCCTAGCACCACATTCTATGCACCATACTTTTGGCAACAGTATAAAACAGCAGTCTATCTTCTTTTGGATCTGGTATTTCTGTGGAAATGATATCATCACTCTGAACTGAGTGTAATTTAGTTTTGAGCCATATGAGAATGTGTGCATGAGGAATGCCTCTCTCTTACTATTCAATGAAATCCACTTCACCTTGTCCTCCTCAACTGAACATGCCATCTTCCATTTTGTTGACTTCTACATCCCGACAGAGAATTTCTTCGCCCAGTGTGCTGAAGATCTCACCAGGGCCTTCACAGACATGCATTAACCCCCCCCCCCCCCATTCCAAACCTAATCCGCAATGGAACAACTTAGCCATAACCTTCGCCAGGGATTTGACTATAATCATGTTCAGAAAAGAGGAACATCCCAAGATCATTCTCAACCATCCTAAAGTGATATTTTGTCACACACTCAAACTACATACTGGTCCATCACTATGCCACTTTCACTCCCAAACCTTGCCACAGGGGATATATTCCTGTGGAAGATCCTGAAGCGAGACCTGCCCAATCAATACACTTTGCTCTTTATACTCCACTCCTGTCAAACTCTCACCCTGTCCCATCATAGACAGAGCTACCTGTGAAAGCAGCCATGTAATACACCAGTGCTGCTGCAATCACTACATAACTATGTTGGTATCCCAACCAGTTGTCCACCACAATCAATGGCAACTGCCCCAGTGTAAAGCAGTCTCACAGTAGCAAACATGCTTGAGTTTAATGGGTGCTTCACAACTCGGGCTATATGGATCCTTCCCTCCACCACACGCTTTTCTGAAGCATGGGAGTTGTTATTGCAAAACAACATTCACTATCCTAACCCTACTGGCTTCAATCTCCACTAATCCAGTACCTCACACACTGCATGAACAGTTTCTTCTTCCTTTGTCCTGTCACCCTACCCCAAACCATTCCTCCACATCACCTTCATCATGTGCCACACCTCACTGCCTGCAATATCCATGTACCACTCTTCTAGCTCATCACCTGCCACCCCTCCCTCCCGCACACCTAGCCAGCAAAGCTGCTGCCTTTCTCTGAGCTAAATAACCATCCCCAATCCCTCTTCCTGTCTGCCATCTCTCTCTCTACCTCCACCCACCCCACCCTAGTCCACCCATTGAAACGCAATCTCAGGACATTGTCTACAGCAGGCACATTTTGTGTGTGTGTGTGTGTGTGTGTGTGTGTGTGTGTGTGTGTGTGTGGGGGGGGGGGGGGGGGGGGGGGGGGCACACCCGCACCCACATGTGCATTTGCACTCTAGTTCAACAAATAACTTATAATGAAAGTTTGTGCATGTGCTCGGACTCAACGCCTCTCTTTCGATGAGAAGTCTCCTCCACTCCTAAATTATTTACATTCTGATAGAACTTTCCTTACTGGTTTATATTTATGTTCATCAGTCTGCAATTTATACATACCATTCTGCCATAAATCAGAATTGGCTTCAAACATTTATCACAACAGTGAATCATGGGGTTGAGAACCTTTTCACCCATAAGGCTAACACGATGGTCCCATCGAAGTCGTAACATAGGTTCCGGAGGACCTCGGTTGATAGTTGTGAATGTTGGTGCCTCAAGCTGTGAAATGTCAGCCTCAAGATCGACTGAAAACAGAAAATTTTATTTTCATTATTTTTGGAGACTGATACTATATGAGTAAATTTAGTTTAGACACAATAGTTCAGAAAATTATCTTGGCATATAAAACTTAAATTGCAGTAAACTCATTTACATAAATGCCGCATACAAACAAAATATGAACTTCACAGATCTTGTGTAATGATGCAAACAATGTAGCATTGAAATTCAATAGTTTATTCAATACCATGTTATTTTGTATAAACAAAAAGTAAGTGTGTAGACTTATGGTGTACGGGGAGATGCACAAAAAATAAATCAGTTCTAGAATAGAACAAACTTTAGTTTTTCTATAACGAAACATAAGATCAGTTGGGGAAGGATAAGAATGAAGACAACCGTGTTTTTTTTTTTTTCTTTTCTTTTTTTTTCTTTTTTTTCAGAAGAACCATTAGATATTTGCACTCTTCGATTTAAGGTAACCACGGGAAAATCTTAGTTGGAATACAAATAAGGGAAGGACTCCAGGTAACTAAAACTCTGTCTGAACAGGCTATGAAGGCCCAACAGTACCGACAGGCCGCCGTGTCATCCTCGGCCCACAGGCATCACTGGATGTGGATGTAGAGGGGCATATGGTCAGCCCATCACTCTCCCGGCCATATACCAGTTTCTGAGACCGGGGCCTCAACTTCTCAATCAAGTAACTCCTCAGTTTGCTTCACAAGGGCTGAGTGCACCCCGCTTGCCAACAGCAACACACACACACACACACACACACACACACACACACACACACACACTTGACTGCACGTCCCACATGCTGGACTGAATGGTCACCCAACCAAGTGCTAGCCCTGCCTAACAGCACTTAACTTCGGTGATCTGACAGGAACCGGTGTTAGCACTGCGGCAAGGCCGCTGGCATGCCAGGTAACTAATCAACATATAGTTGAGGTGGCATTTGGCTGATAGGCACATAAACAGGACTGAAAATATTGTCGAGACATGGTGCAGGTGAGCTTGTCTTCGTAAAAGTAAGTATAATTGCAAGTGCCAACCAGTGATGTGAAAGACTGAGCTGGATGGATGGGTGAGGCAGAGGACTGAGGAACAAAGAACCAAGGATGAAGAGAAAAGTGTGAGTATAGATTACTGGGTTGAAGTGTGAAGCACGGGGACAGGTGTGGAAATGCGTATGGGACAATGGCCTAGAGGACTGCTGGGTGAAAGGATGAGTTGTGGGGGCAATTGCCACCATTTTAATTCCGAGAAGCTGTTATTAGAGGAGGGGATAGTTAGGGAAAGAGCCAGATGGCATGGTTTGTAAAGCAGTCATGAAATTGAGGACAGATGGTTGTTTGTCATGCGTCCACCTAAAAGGCCGTGCAAATGTTGCAGCAGAACTGGTATCCCATAACCACTTTCACAAGTGGCCTTGTCTCTGATATGGTAATACATGCCTGCAACAGGACTGGAATAGGACATGGTGATCAAACCTTTTATAGAAATATGATCCATGTGACAATGGGTTAGGAGACCAAGATGGACCAAGACATTTACTAGTTTGGGTGGATGGTGGAATAACCTTGGGAGAAGTGAGGAAGACTGTAGGTATGATGTGCTTCATCTTTACTTTACTTTCTAATACATAGTTGCATCTAGTGTCTGTGATGTATTATGAACTGTTTCATCACTCATTCTACCAGAAACAGAATGAACACCGGATAGTAAATAAAACATAACATTCACCAATTACAACAACAATACTGCTGCACATAGTTCATAGAACAAAATAAATTATGAAGACCACATATTATCACACAACATTTATTCTTAACACTCAATTGTGGTAAGTTCACTAAACAAATTCATTCTATTCATATCCTATCATTAGAGTGTAGGACAATTCAACAATGAAAGCCATGGTTACTGAGGGCTACTTTGTGATTTTTCAGGTATCACTTGAAGAGGAACAAAATTTATTTTCCACTGGGAAAAGCTACCTTTTTGTGTTCTGAACAACCAATATTAGATATGAGGTTTCAGAAACAATGCAAGTCTGTCTGCTTCAGTCCTAACAGGAACATTGCAGAAGATCTATACAAACCTAGAAATCGAAGTATCAATAACCCTAAGAATATTTTGTGCATCTATAGGTTGAAGAGAGGAATGTGAATAGGAATTAACCAGTAGATTTGGATCAACTTCATTCCTCAGTGATATCACCAGTGTAAGAGGAAGAATACTGACAAAGGTTATGTTGTAATTATTGAAGTGTATAAGCTACATTAGGGTCTTGCACAACTGACTGAATAACATATCAGGATGATCGCTGGGAAGGTTTCCGAGAAACATGACAATGGATGTCACACCTGTACTGTTGTGAAAAGTAATATTTAATACCATTCAAATCTCTCTGACATCATGTGGCTTACTTGTGTGTCTGACATGGTAATATGTTCTTTCTACCTGACTGCTTCATGAGGGTTGTCTTTTGGGTTTTAGAGGGAGATGAATTTAGGTTTAATTCATTTACCTTGAAATACTCCTTCCATCTCTTGCCGCAAATTTGTAGATTGTTGGTGATTTCTGTTCTATGTTTCACAACCTGTACCTAACATTTTGTCTCTTAGTAGTAGACACATCAAAGACTACAAAAACCCAAAGCAATATCAAGTTTAAACAAGGTCAGCAAACTGAAAATTGTATACATATTCACGAAACAGTTGGTTCGTGACATCACCAAACTGCTGCCCAAGATTGAAAAGTCATTCCAGTGTCTGTTAATGAGCTGGTAGCATAGAACAATTGGCACTTTTTGCTTTATGTAGCATTTAAATCCACAACTTGTCTAGTTTCAATTCTCTTCCTTTTTTGTTGAAATTGTTTTTGTGCTTTTGAATTTCTGTGGCCTATTCATACATTAGATGTTGCTAAAACCACAGTATCAGAGAAGCAATTTTGTTGGTTCCCACTTCCTAGTGGATGATCTCCTACTGCTGATTAATTCATATTTCTCAGACTGCACTCACTTTTGCAATCCTTAAGTTAGGTGTAAATGCTTCTTTTTGTAGTTTCTATGTGCAACTGACCACATGTGCAAGGAATTTTATATACTCCTGCTGTGACAAGTGGTGGGCATAGGGCCTCTGCAGTGTTTAATTATTTGTACACCTTTCTCATTAGTTTAATCACTGTGTCAATATTGTGTCCTCTTAGTACTTTGCTACTGTTATCTGTAACTGTTTTTAGGAATGAGAGGAAAATTTTCCCTTTACTCAACTCTTTTTCACTAGAAGCTCCAGATCTTTTAGGGAGGAGTGCCCTATTTACTTCCATCAGACTAGCTGTTTCTTCTAAAAACAGTTCATAAATGATCAAGCTCATTCTCTAAATACTGTGGTTTACAGTTCTTGGAGGACTCTCACAATGGTGCGACTCCACGATCTTATGCAGCAATTTTATGATGTCTTGAAATGAGTGTTGTGTGGATACCTTCAAATAGTTTAGCTTTGTGTGAGCTTGTTTTGGTTTGATACTGCTTTCGAGTTTTTGCAGCTTCTGATCATGTCTCTAGCACCAAGAAACAAAATGTTACACAGAAAAATATGCCTCAGACCATAGTCTACAGCCCATAAAACAAATATCACCAACGGTGCAAATACTGGCCACTTAAAGCCTGCATTGAACAAGTAGCACCCACATTCAGCTTACTGGAGTGGAAACAAACACCAACAAAAATTACCAGGATATGTACCATTCCATCCTTTCTTATAATAAAAACTGGAAACATGTTTTTGCTTGGTAATACAAAAATTCCAAGTGTGAATAGCTTTTACAGTTGCCATCATGGCATGTGTGATGAGAAGGCAATATCGAAACTACACTTTTTTCCTTTTACGAAAGTACATAGCTTCAGCCCAACTCATTCCAATCCAACATGTTCTGAAATTTGCATAGTTTCCTTAAAGTACTTTCTACACCGAATGTTCTAGAACTCACTCTTTAAACTCCTCGTAAGTTTCCATTGGCCTGCTAAATATTACACCTTCACCAAACTGGAAACACTTTACCAGACACACTCTGGCTCCCCACAATTAAATGTATCCTTGACTGTTCCAGCTTCAGGTCAGTACACTGTTCTTCCATAGCATTGGTCAAAAATGTTTATCTTCAAAAGTGTGCAAGCTACTTTTTGCAAGCTAGGCAAATGGTTGACATTGAGGTTATCAGACAAACAGCATTTGTTCCACAGGAGAATGGTTGGGACAGTAATCACCTGTGAATTTGTTGGAAGACAATGTGGCAATATAAATCTCCATAGATGAAAAGGAATTTGAAACTTATGTCTCCAAAATATGAATTCAATGACTTAGCCACTCCAGCACTTTGATTTAAAATTTATGAGGTTCACATGTAACTATGGACAGTTATATTTTCCACTTCGATGTTGTATACAAGTAACTTACTTTTTGGAGGCTGCAAGTTTTCTTCATTTCCTTCTGTCACTTCTTCTGGTGCCTGAAGAGGAGTTTCTTCCTCATCACTTTCAATTACCTGAATAAAAGGAGTATAATAATTAATTGCTTTTACAATACATTACTGTCTTCTTCTTCTTTGCCATCTGTTCTTTGCTACAAGAAAATATTAAAATTTTCCATGCTACAATATTTTTATCAACGAATGTCTTGGTAAACACAATGTCTTTGTCTCTGTAGGACATCTTGAGAAGGTGGAGGGGTCATTATAGTTACCTTTCACTGTAGACAGGTGCTTACTGCTGACTGAAATTGAGGTAATCTGTGGTTGGGCAGGACATGTTTTTGAAATTCAAGTATAGCTGGCTGTTGTTGTACACAATTGTGACTGCTCGATTGTAGGGGACTGGTGCACCTTCTCTTTTATACTGGAAGCCAGAAAATGTGCTTAACTCTTTTCCCAGTAACATTAAAACTGTTGTGCTTGGCAATCTTTATTGTCTCTCTGAGCAGCTTATCTACCAGCCTGTTGATGTCAGCACTTGGATCTTATCAAATTGAATCCTGTGGTTTCCTCACTGCAAAATGTGTTCCAACAGCGCTGATCTAATAGTTTCTCCTTTGCTTTTTCACTATTATCTTTATATTATCCATGTATAACGGTCCACAATTGCTCAATATTCTGTATATTTCTGTACCTTCCTGCATTTGTCAAGCATCTCAGTCTGACAAATATTCCTGCACCTTCATCACGGGTTTATGCACTACAATAACATGCCACTGTTTCCAAGACCTTTTCTATACTGTCAATGACAACTCTAATGACAGGTACTAGATTTCTTGGACAGATGTATGGTACTGAGACCCTCCATGATGTTTACAATAACCTTTCTATTTGTAAGGACGATCATCCACTCTCTAACAAAGTTTTGATATATTCCATTTCTTCTCCAATTAACTCCATGACTATGTTCTTAAATAGAATGACCAGTATTATGAACAAATGGAGAGAATCATGACTGGGAGCTGTTTAACTCTTTTGTGGTACAATCTGAAGCACAGGCACTAGGCATGGCCATTAAAAAGTCAAACATCTGTTTCCACTATGTGGATGATGTGATTGCACTGTGGAGTCATAAAAGAACTTTTTCATGAACAAAAGAATAAAGTTAACATAAAAATTCAATTTACCATGGAGGAGGTGGTAAATAGAAGCAAACTTTTTGATGGACATGCTAGTTTTCTACTACTACGCCCGCGATCTCCTTTGCCATCTGGCACCTTTCAGGATGCTGTAGAGAGGGACCTGGGGTCCGCACACCACTCTCCTGGCCATTGTCAACTTTTCAGACCCTGGAGCTGCTACTTCTCATTCAATTAACTCCTCAATTAGCATCATGAGGCTGAGTGCACACTGTTCTAGTCTTTCCACCAAGGAAAAATCCACGGCAGTCATACACAATTGAGACTGCTTCATTGTAGAGGACTGGTCCAACTTCTCTTTAGTATCGGAAGCCAGATAATGTGCTTAAATCTTTTCCCAGTAGCCTGGATCCTCTGCACGAGAATTAATGTGCAAACTGCTCCACTCCAGGGATGGGCAGTACTAATAAAATGGTGGAAAAATCAGTAGGGGACTACAAAGGCACCTGTCAAATGTGATAAATCGTTAGAACAACTATAGAGAATTAGGGTTTGCAAAGGATTCAATTACAGGGAAGATTACAGTTTCATTTCTCATCTAGGTTGGAGTCATAAAAAACTCAGGTTGGGGACGGACTGAGAAGGGAATTGGTATGTCCTTTTCGAAAGTACTATTGTGGCAATTGCTTTATGCCATAAATGAGTTAGGGAAACCACGGACTATCTAAATATGGATGACCAGACAGATATTTAAATTGCTGACATGCCTGTCTGTGCACCATTCATTTGACAGCAATTCAGTATCCTGGAAAGTCTGAATCACTAAAAGTTCTGTTTGAGAAACCTTAAACCTTGTATAGAATAAAATACACAACTGAATTGCAAATCATGGCAACAACAACAATGTGATCCCCCCCCCTCCCCCCTGTCTAAATGACTACTTGTAACATCTTTAGAATTGTGGTACATGCAAATGTAAAATATGTGCTGAGACTGGTATTTGCTTTGTCCTTGTTGAGGACACCATTCAATTGGGCACCAGATGTGATCTTGGATATGACAGACAGTAACAAAATGAAAAACCAAGGAGTATAATGCATACGATGTTCCTCAACATTACAACTCTAGGTATCCCACTAAGAGATCTGAGACTATTTTTAGCACAGTGGCACTGTATATTCCTCTTGCTCTTGCCTCCCCCCCCCCCCCCTCCCCAATAACACACAGAAAATTTTGAGAAGGTTCTTGAATGAATATTATTTTTATGAGAGAGAAATTTCTTTTACGTCTTCGTTCAATCACTTAAAGTTGACTGAATGGCATTAAAATTTGTGACACAGCTGCTGTTTGTGAAGCCCAATGCTTGTAATTGAATTTTATTGCTTTGCATCCAGGCTCTAAAGAAACTCTGTTGGTGACCATTCTTCAAAGGAAGATGATGGCAGGGAATGGCTTAACAATGGTCTAAATATCGTAAGACAAAATCTGTAGCTATGCAGTGGAATATTTTCTGTTCTTTCCCTCACATCAGCAATATGGAAATGGAGAGCAAATTATGAAACCATGAGAAACCTGCTGGCCCATACTTATCTTCAAGACAAGCCTTGTCCTCACAACAGGTGGTTCCTTCTCATCTTTGGCTCTGAATAACATGCCCTTACTTCTTAATCTTCTCCAATCCATCCCTTTTTCCTTCCCAAGAAAGGACCTATGAGTATTGAAAGTTAAAACAGTGTACATACTTATAATTTTGTGTGTGTGTGTGTTGGCAGTACTGACATTTTTCTGTTAGGAATAACCTTATACAGTCACATTAGCATCTGTAAACTTTTCTTCCGGTGTGGAATCTCTCTCTTCCTTTTACTTGATGAAACAGTTAATTACATTCAAATGGAGGATCTTTTGGGAAATTCTACTCATGAAATCTTCTCAGGTTATCATCTGGGTACCATGTGGCCCTGAAGCAACGTGCTGACAATTTTTCCACTCATCATATTGAGGGGAAGTGCCAAATTTCTACAGGAAGTGATCTTGTGTAAATTCTTGGGTACCCTACTACTTTCCCAAAGTCCTGGTGTTGCTTCTATCACGTCATCAGAAACTCCTCCCCCTCAAAGTAGCCTTCAATGAACTCTTTCCACCTATTTGCTCTTTCCTCTTCATTTAACAGTGGAATTCCCATCGTACTCTTAATGTTACCAAGCTTGCTTTTAATTTCACTGTGAGTTGTTTTGACTTTTATGTATGCTGAGTCACAGAGTCATTCACTCCGACAATCATTTCTTTTTCGATATCTTCAAATTTTTCATGCAGCAATTTCACCTTAGCTTCCCTGCATTTCCTTGTAATTTTGTTCCTAAGTGAGTTGTATTTCTGTATTCCGGAATTTTCATGAACATTGTTGTACTTCGTTCTTTTGTTGATGAGCTAAAGTAATTCTTTTGCTATCCATAGTTTCTTCATATTTTTCTCCTTTGTACCTATGTTTCTTTTCACCTTCTGTGATTGCCCTCTTCTGAGATTGCCATTCCTCTTTAACTGACAAGAGCTTTTCCTTATCACAATATCTATAGCCTACGAGAACTTCAAGCATATCTCTTCGTTCTTCCGTATCCCACTTCATTGATTTTTCCTGAGTATGCTCTAAAACTTGAGTCTACTCTTTATCACTGCTACATTGTGATCTGTGTCTATATCTGCTCCTGGGTACGCCTTAGAATTCAGTACCTGATTTTGGAATCTCTGTCTGACCTTGACATAATCTAACTGAAATTTTCCTGTATCTCCCGGCCTTTTCCAAGTGTACCTTCCCCTCTTTTGTTTCTTGAACAGAGTATTCGCTACTACTAGCTGAAATTTATTACAGAACTCAATTAGTCTTTCTCCTCGTTCATTCCTAGTATGAAGTACTTGGTGCATACATCACTGTTGAGCATGTGTGTTCTTACTGACTTTGCACTATTGCAGGATCCCACGCAGAATATTGTACGAAAGCAAGATGCTGATTGAAACGATTATTGTTTACTGTTATTACTATTGCCTCATTAATGATCAAGTTCCAAAAGTGACAGCAGAACAGAGCATCTTGGTCTGCTCGAAGATTAATGTATGTCCCTTCGATGATACTAGTCTGCAACTGCAGACTTGCCTGGTGGTCTAAGTAGACACATCATATGAGTTCCGCACAACACTCTGTTATATAGTATTGTGAAGACCAATGCACTAGCATTCACACATCCATCCAATACTGTAAATGCTAGGTGCCTGTAGCCCTAACTGACATCTGAAGAAACCAAATTGTACATGCCTTGATAGGCACGTGTCAGAGGACACAAACTGTTTTGACATGCACTCACTGCTTCTGATGTCTTATGTGGTTGTAAATTCAGTGGACTAAAAATAGATTTGTTTTGAGATCTGACTTATTTCCAGAAATGGAATGACTTTATATGGAGCACTACAAAGAGACGGTTCTGGAAACTGCACAGTTGAAACAATGATATTTCTACTAACTTGTGGAAGAAACTGCATCATGAAAAAACCTCATGGAATTCCAGTAACCCCTCAAGAGCATACACAGCAACATCAAGTTTACCACGAGTGCAGAAGAAAATTCCTGCTATTCCTAAATCCTGTGATGAAAAATAATCTGAATGGCATTCCATTTATAGGGGGAGCTGGGAAGAGGAGGGGGTGAATGGGTGGGAGCAATTACATTGCACTGGCATGCAGCTCAACTGGGATGAGGGGTTTTGTCAGGTGGAGAGGGCGAGGGGGAGAAGGATAAAGAGCAGGAAAGAGGGTTGAGGGAGGGTGAAGGAATGGGCAACAGGCACACAGGATATGAATGTTGCCCTAGAGAATTTGTTATGGCTGCACACAGGGGAAGTTGTGTGCAGTGCACAATGACGCGGAGGAGTGTGCTGGGAGGGTAAGATAAAAAGAGGATGGGGAGACTGTGGAACAAAGAGTATGAGTGCCAGATGAGTCAAGTTAGGGTCTAAACTACAAGGAAGGGAACTATTCTTACAACTCAGCCTTTGATTCCACAGTCCTCCTGGCCTCAATCTCTCTGCAAGCCCCTGTCCCTCACCAACATCACCCCAGCCACCACTTCACTCATTCTAGACTCAAACTTTCCACTCCACAATCTCTCTCTTCCTCTGTTCTCTCCCCACTTCCAGTACATTTCTCCATGTCATTGTGCACCACATACATGTCACCTTGCCTGCATGTGGAAAGCTGAACAGTGCTACAGAACTATTCATTGAACTTGCTGCTTCTTCACCTCTGCCATAAGCAACTGTTCCCTCCAATCACCTCAACCCCCCTCCCCCCTCCCCTCCCACGCCAACATTTCTTCCCTCCTCACAACGGCTGTGATGCGGTGCTAATGTTGGCTAGGGAAATGTAGCTGTGCAGGTATTATGTACTACTTAGCTCTGTAGAATCACATCATCCAAAAGCTTAGTAACTGTTTTTAATCTTGTGACTATCGACTACTCAAATTTGTTTACATTTGTTGTTGAATTTATGCATGTTTCACTCTAATTAACTGGTGAGAAGAACAGAAGACCTGGCTAGAGTGTGGCACAATTGTGTATACATCCAAGAAGTAGGGATGGATGGTAGTAATACGGTACACTCCAGTATTCTTAAAAGAGTAGCCCTGTCAGACACTACACTTCTGTACATGCCACTGAACGAAAGAGTCCATAAAGAATAAGGACAGAAACAGGACATACAGAAGGTCTCAACTTTGCTGTTCATGCCACTTCACTGACAGCATCGGTAAAACTATCTTACCCAGTGATGTTGCTAGTTCCCTGAACTGCATCTACAGATTTGTTGTCTGCTGTTTCGGTTACAAGAGATAATACTGCCTTTTTGTTCAGTTCAGTGCCAAATAAATTTTATTATATTTTCAATTGTCTCATTCACTGAAGTATTTCTCTTCCAGTAGTAATCACAAACTTTTTTTTTTGATGTGACATATTGCTTTTTTACAGTGTTCTAATGTTAGTGAAACCTAATGTCACAACAACTAAATCAGAGTAACCTTGTGCACTAGTGGCTAATGTTTATGGTTCTGAGCATGGCAGGTTTAATTCTCAGAGACCATGTCAAACTTCTCTTTGGTCGAAAGGTCTGGTATGAAGTCTGTTCAACCTTGTGAGGGCAAAAGAGAAGCTACTTGAATATAAATCAGTAGAACTGACAAGTAAATAATTGAAATGGTATTACATCTAAAGGCTTTCACCAGGTCTGGTGACACAATGTTTGTTTACTAGCAGCTAAAGCATCAGTAATCATTTCTTTCAGCTTCCAGAGTAAGGTGTTTGATGATTACAACAACAGTTCGTATTATTTTCAAGATTCCAGACCAGTTCTATAGCATTTAGTTCTAGACAGTATGGAGGGACCCATTTTCTCTCAAAATTTTTTCAATGGAATTAACAGAAGTAGCGTCACTATATATTTTTGTGAAAAGGAAAACAACCGTCTTCTGTATGACAGTCCAAAGGCCAATTTGCATGTTTGGCCAACAATGAAATGTCAAATGGCACTTTTTGTAAATACTTCAGGAGAAAATGAGACCACATACTGAGCAGCAGAAGCACTGAGTTGCCGACAGGCACACATTCTAGAAAAAGGAAATGAATCCTTTGTCAAGCTAGTGTGTCCCCCCTCCATACACAAACCTCTGCGCCCATACATTGTTCATATCCTTTCAAACAACTACATCTCCTTTGATGGAAGGGTATATCAACAAATATGCGGTACAGCCAAGTGCGTTCACATTGTGCCCTTCTATGCTAACCTTTCTAGGGGCTGTCTAGATGAAACCACCATAGCCTCATAAAACCCCAAGCCCTTTTCTGGTTCGAGTTCATTGATGATATCTTTACGATCTGGACTCAGTGCCCAAACACCAAATCCTCATTCCTCCACAACCTAAAGATTTTCTCTCTCTTCTGCTTCACCTGGTCCTCCTCAACAACCCAATATGCGACCTGCCTGGATATTTACCTCAACCTCCTCCGAGGGCTCCATCCACATCTCTGTCCATATTAAACAAACTAACCACCAACAGTACCTGCATTTTGACAGGTGTTATCCATTCCACACCAAAGAGCCACTCCCATACTACCTGGCCAGCTATGGACAGCGTACCTGCAGTGACGAGAACTCCCTTGCCCAATTTGCTGAAGGTCTCACCAGAGCCTTCACAGACAGGCACTACCTACCGCAATCTAGTCCACAAACAGATTTCCTCAAACACATCTAATCCTCCCACCACACCCAAGAATCAACACAACGGAGCATCCCTCTTGTCATCTAATATCACCCTGGACTGGAACAATTGAAGCATATCCTTCACTGGGAATTTGATTTTCTATCATCATGCCCATAAATGACGGATGTCTTACCCAAGATCATTTCCATGCCATTTAAAGTGTTATTCCATCACTTAGCCAACTTATACACACTGGTCTATCCTTTTGTTACTCCCACACCCAATCCCAACCCCCTTGCCACAGCAGTCTTATTTCTGTAGAAGACCCAGGTGCAAGACCTGCCCAATCCACCCATCCAGCACTTGCTACTCCAGTCGTCACAGGCTTATCCTATACCACCAGAGGTAGGGCAACCCGTGCAAACAGCAACGTCATAACCAACTCTGCTTCAATCACTGCACAGCTTTTTGTGTCAGTATGACAACCAACCAGCAGTCCACCAGAATGAACAGCCATTGCCAAAGTGTAGCCAAGAACAAAGCTGAGCAGCTAGTGGAATAACATGCAGCTCAACACAACACACTGGAGTTTGGTGAATGCTTCATAACCAGATCCATCTGGATCCTTCCCTCCACCACCAGTTTTTCTGTATTACACATACAGGAGTTATCCTTGCAATACACCATTCGCTCTCTTAACCATCCCGGTCTCAATCTCTGTAAACCCACTGTTCCCACACTATCTACTGTATTTACTCAAATCTAAGCCGCACTTTTATTTCCGGCTTTTGTAATCCAAAAAACTGCCCACGGCTTAGAATCGAGTGCAAAGTACGCGGAAGTTCTGAAAAATGTTGGTAGGTGCTGCCACAACTAACTTCTGCCATCTAATACATGTAGCGCTACACAGGCATGCTTTGCAGGCACCAAGATAAATACTGGCACCAAAACCTCTGTGTCAGTAAATAAATTAAAAGAAAAGGTAGAAGAATATAAACATTATGCCATGTATTCTTTCGTGTTTGCTGCTATCTCATTTAAATCCTGTCTGCTAAATGAACTACGAAACTAGAGTGAGACAACAGCAAACGCGGAAGAATATACATATCATGTCATGTTTATATTCGCATTATTCTTATGCTGAATAGTGATACAGTCAGAAATGAAGCACGGAAACTGACTAGATTTTTAAACCTAAGATGAATCTAATTTCTGTGCAGAATGTAATGTACTAAACAGGCATCTGCAAAGATTTTCAAACGGATAAAAATTTTCACTAAACTCTCGTTCAGAACATCATCTATCATATGCAGTCTATTATTTGATTCTTGTTCATCATTATCAAAGAAAGCAGCAGTGTAAGTAACAACAATTTTTTTTAATTAATTAATTTTTTTTTTAAATGTAAGCCGCAGTAGTGTGCACAAAAGCAAGCCATGCCGCGATCGGCGACAGGTCGTAAACACTCATTATCAGAATGCGACAAACAATGCATGACACACTACAATAATGCATTTTCAGCTTAGAGTGATGTACACACCTATAACAAAGAGAACAGCACTTATCAGATCAAAGCAAAATAAGCAATTGATTCAAATCAGACGAAGCAAGTGAAAAAGGAAGGATACCTGTATAAATATGGATGGGGCGCCTGACACATAGCAATGGCTACTTGGTAAAGCTTAACTCTTAAGCTTACGACTCGAACCAAACTACTCTAGCTCTATCTTCATCCATTCGACCCCAATTGTGCTCATGTTACAATGGACCAACTTTGTTTCGATTTGGAAGTGCGGTCTAAAACTTTTCTCTCTCCTTGAATTTTGAGTTCAAATTTCAGGTGCGGCTTAGATTGATAAAAAATTTTTTTCCTCGATTTCGAGTCTCATTTTTCAGGTGCAGCTTAGATTCGAGTAAATACGGTACTCTTCACTGTCCTATCACCCTCTCCCAATCCACATCTCCATGTCACCATTGTTCATCGTGTGCCACATCCCACTGGCTACATTACCCGTGTATCACATGACTAGCACATGCACTTGCCACTTCTCCCTCCTGCATTCCTAGCCAGCAAACCTGCTTGCTGCCTCTCTCCAAGCTGCTAGCTGCGCACGCCCAAACCCCCTTACTGTCTCCTTCCTCCCTCTCTCCTACCTATAACAACCAATGCAACAACACCACAACACACACCCCAACCCAGTCCACCTGCTGAAATAGAATCTCAGCATTGTGGGTCCAGCTCGCATAATGTAGGAGCATACAACATGCATGTTTGTTTGTACATACAGCTTGACAAAGGATTTATTCCACTAACAACTGGATACTTAAATTTTGGCACTGTATTTTTCATAAAAATCTAACGTCATATGCAATTATGTGCTCTTGTTCCAACAAGGCGACTTATTTATTCTGATACCTTTTAAAACTATGGAACAGTTAGTCTCTGAGTTTCTTTGCTAGCCTGCAAGTCCACTTCCATGCAAAACAACACTGGGAAGTTTTTTCAAAGATTTTAATGCCTTATATTCTTAATAATATTCCAGAAATTGCTCCTAATAATATATTTATTTGTAGCATCAGAGAAACATTTAGGGTGTGTTATTTGCTTCTTCCGCTTTCAGGCAGATACCCGACTCCTGTTCCACTTGATGATGTCCCCCTCTCTCCGGTAATTTACACACTGCCGACTTACGTACCTATTGCTTCTCATCATCTGATTGAACATTTTATCATCATGTCTGTTGGCACTACAGCATCTTACTTCTTGAAATCATCAGTAAAACTACTGGCATTAACAACAAGCTGTTACAATTGTAATCTTTTTCTGCATTTGTGCTACAAGGAAACAACAAACACTACTTTAAAATGGAATGTGGCTACAGTTAGCCACATGACAAAGTTCGCTCCCACTATTGCTGGGCATACAGTGCATTTTTGCTGAGTAATAGCATAATTTGTGTAAATATGTTCTTTATGTTACCAAGTTTAAGATGGTGTACTTTGCTTGTTGTCTCGCGGTAACATTCTCACTTCCCGAGCACGGGGTCCTTGTTTCGATTCCTGGCAAGATTAGGGATTTTCACCTGTCCCAAGATGACTGGGCATTGTGTCGTCTTCATCATCATCATCATCACTCACCCCCATTACGGTTGGAGGAAGGCAACAGCAAACCACCTCCATTAGGACCTTGCCTAGTACGGCAGTGCGGGACTCCTGCATCGTTCCCCTACGCTCTTTCAAGAAGCATGGGACTTCATTTTTTTCCCCACTTTGTAATACATTGTAAAGGGTCAATATGTAGCTTTACACATATACCAATCAAATACAGTCACTCAACCAGCAAATTGGTTTTTACAACATGCCTGTGCACAAAAATTGGGCAAATAACCTGTGAATAACTGAATTATTTAATTATCCAATAGAGCCCAGACTACGGGGTAAATCGCTAAACAGAATAATTACGTCAAACTTCAGTTTGAAATAAAATCCTTTTTACTTAGTATTTTGTACGGGTGATATCTACAATGTGTGTCTGTCAGCTTCTAATCTCTTCTATTCAAATTATTTCTGCCAGTGCGAATATCATAAGACCACTATTTCATATGTTAATACAATATCAAAGTTCTAACCTATACACACATTTACTCACCTTTATTGCCTTCTTCCCACGTCCTCTGCCCCTTCCCCTTCCCCTCCCCCTACCACGTCCTCGAGCTCTTCCGCGCATTCTTTTGGTTCTACAATCATCAGTTTCCATTACTCATCCTCCAACCACTGAAAAAAATTGCAATTAGTCAGTCTTACATATAAACATATAAATAAAAATGTAATACATGACATACGTCATACATCAGTATAATTTGCCATGCACAATATTCTTCCAGTTGAAAACAAATAGAAAACGATGTTGACAGGCATCAAATGAAACAAAACTGCCTGCATTTCATTATACAATAAAGAAAGATACGGTATGTGGTAGTCCTAATTAACTTTGGAATTTGGAGTGATCCAAGATGTGTAAGATGCAATATAAAGAATGGAAAATCCATGGTGGAAAATGAAAATATTACGAAAGGGATAGATTGCTACTCATAATATAGTTAATATGTTGTTAGAGGCTAGCACAACAAAGAGACTGCTGAACAAGTAAGCTTTTAGATAAATGGCCTTCTTCTGAACCTGGCAACACACACACACACACACACACACACACACACACACACACACACACACACTCTCTCTCTCTCACTCACGCAAACACAACTCATACACACATGGCCAATGTCACTGGCAGCAGAGACCAGACTGAAAGTGACAGTGCATAATGAGAGAAACAAGGGGATAGTAAATTGCTTTTTGTGAGAGCATACAGAGACAAGTTGGGGGCAGGGCAGGCCAGCTAGGTGCAGTCAGAAGCTTAAATAGAGGGGGGAGAGGGGGGGGGGGGCAGGGTGGGAGAGTGGAAAAGGAAAGAAGTAAAAATTCTGTGGCTGCGCTTGTGGAATTGTGGAATAGTAGGCTGTGCAGTGCTGGAGTGGGAACCAGGAAGGGGACAGGTGGCTGAAGGAACAGTAACTAGCGAAGGTGAGGCCAGCAGGGTTAGTAGAATGTAGGATATATTGCACGGAGAGTTCCGACCTGCGCAACTCAGAAAATCTGGTATTTGTAGGAAGGATCCAGATGGTACAAGCTTTAAAGCAGACACTGAAATGAAGAATGTTGTCTTGGCAGTGTGCTCAGCAACTGTGTGGTCCAGCTGTCTTTTGGTCAGTTTGTCAGTGGCAATTCATGTGGATAGCCAGCTTGCTGGTTGTCACACCCACATGGGCATAACGACCAACAAGCTCTCTGCCCGCATGAATGGCCAAAGGCCACTAGAAAACTGTGACCAAGAAACAATTGGACCACCAAGTTACTGAACATGCTGCCCAACACAATGTTCTTCATTTCAATGACTGCTTCACAGCCTGTGCCTTCCTACCAATACCAGCTTTTCTGAACTGTGCAAGTGTGAACTCACCCTGCAATACAGCCTATGTTCCCATAACCCTCCTGGCCTCAACCTTCGTTAGTTACTGTTTCTTCACCCACATATCCCCTTCCCTGTTCCCAATCCAGCACTATCCAGTCTTCTATTCTACCAATGCACTCACAGTCTTTTTCACTTCTCTCCTTTTGCACTACCCCCACCCCCTGCCCTCTGTCTAACCTCCTGACTGCTCCTAGCTGCCCCACCCTCTCTCCATCTCATTCCTGTATACTCCCACAAGCAGCGTTTACCATCCCACACCCACACCCACACCCACACCCACACACTCCTATCCCCCCTCCCCACCACAGTCTCAGCCTTACCCCCACCACCTAGATTATTTCTCCCATCATGTGCTGTCACTCGCAGTCTGGCCTCAACAGTCAGACACAGTGATCATGTAAATGAGACTGGCGTCTGCGTGAATGTGTGTGTGTGTGTGTGTGAGTGTGTGTGTGTGTGTGTGTGTGTGTGTGTATTGTCTAATTCAGAAGAAAGTGTCTTTATCAAAAGCTTACTTGTTTAGCAGTCTTTTTGTTACACCTGTCCACGAATCAACATCTCCACTATACGGTGAGCAGCAACCTGTCCTTTTCATAAAATAGGCAACATAAAAGTAGATGTGAAACTAGAAAGACACTGACTCATCAGAAGGGCGATATCTACTCGATTAAATTAAGCAACAATTTTAGCTTAACAGAAAGTGGAGATCATACAGACATACATTAAAGAGGCAATTATTTGACACAGTATTTAAATGCAAACAACAAACTATGTTGCAGGTATGAAGACAGAAAATGAAAAGAAAATCTCAAGTGGAGCAAGGCAGCTATTAAAGATGGGGGGGTGGGGGGGGGGGGCAATTTTAAGTAAAGAATAGTAGGAATATGAAAGAAAATACTGTGTAAGAGGGAAAAAAGGCTATATTATTGGCTGACTTATACTCCAGAGATAATTTCTTAGAAGAACCACATGATGTATAGTACACAATGTGATTGCTGCATAATACTTAACTATGGCACAATTTTAGTGTAGTAATGTGTAATCAAACCTTGAAACTGTTTTAGTTTTTACAATAGTTGGCTACAATAGTCAAATCTAAAGGACAGCAGTCAGTCGCAGAATCCATAATTTATAGCAGATCTAGATTTCAACTATAACAGTCATCATTGGTGCACTGACTACGTAAAAAATTGAAACCTAGATATGCAGTATAATATGGATTCTGCGACTCACTGCTGTCCTTTACATTTGAATACTCAAATGTCACTGTGCACAACCAGTATCCACTGATTTCCAATATAGCCTAGGAATTGCCTAACAAGCTTCAATATATGCAGCATCTGATCAAAACTATCTGGACATCACTATGAGTCATTCCATAAGCGATCATGGGCCTCCCGCTTCTTGAGCTTCAAGTTTCCTGAAACTTATTGTGGGTGTAGACCTATCCTAGAAATGAAACTGTGAAAAATTTTAAATCATGAGCTTAAGTATATAAGAAACAGTGGCCTTCTATTTGGATGGCTTTTCGACGAATGTGCATGAAAATGTACAAAACCCAATGTTTGAAACACTTATTACAGGACAAAAGCAAGTAGGAAATTCTTATTTTCTGATCTTGCTTAACTTTTGCTGGTGAGTCAGAAAAATACAATGTGACAGAATGTGAAGCATTTTGTGAACCAGCACAATGTATGAAAGGGGTTCAAAAAACATGCAGAGAAAAATGCACAGATTTTTTTACCCTCTTTGGGGTACGATATTTGAAGAAGAAAAAATACAGAGGAACTACAACTTGGTACAATTGTTGACAAAGCCTGGGACATGATTCTATCAGCATATCTTCCTGCTTAATCAATTATTTTTGATTATACTCAGTCACAAACATGGCACTGAATTTAAAATTACAGTAAATAAGGCAAGTCCAAAAATAAAGTAAATATTGCAAAAGGATCATTTCAGAAATTTTTCATCCAGCACCACTGGAAAGAGAACAATTTTCTGCATTGGAAACATCCTGTTGGATCTTAGAGTAAGTTCGGCAAAGGTATCAAATATCAGGTTGAACTTCAACAAAAGTCATATGTAATATGTTAAGATTGCAACATGGTACAGGTTGCTAAACCCATAACTTCAAGACAAGAAACAATGACAACTGATACCTTAATGCTGATGTTTCAACTAGCCATGACAACCAAGAAAATTTTATTCAACCAGTTCAAAACCATTAGTTGAGTTAGTTTCCTTACCTATCCTGGTAGTGACTGTGTATGGTTGCAAAGGCAAGAGGGGTATGATGATGTTGTCAAACATGGCTTATTTTGTTACATGTAGATGGCTGTTTGCTGGTTTCTTTATCAAGGTTCCAAAGCCTCATGGGTTTCTTGTCCTGGTTCCCAAGCCAATATGTGGGTCTCTTCACACTGGTGCTCAAGGCGGTACTATTTCAAATTATTGCTTCAAGGAATAAAATTTTTCTTCAATACTATTCAATATGGCTTCCGGAAAATTGTACTGATGTCCTGTTCTAGTTCCTGAAGGGGCTGCAATATTCATGATGATATGTTGTTCAGGAAGCCAACATTGATCTAATCTTTCAGGCCAATAGACCATACATGGCGGACCAAAAGGGTGCATGGACTGACCAGGGAATCATGTTCTTCAATATCAACTTCACATACATTACCAATCCACCAGAAATTGTCATAGATGCAGGCGATATACTGGCCAGGAATAAGGCTTAATCACTCGAAGCATGACTAACTTGAATGTGGTACAAATCCACTGGCAAAAAATGTTCCAGCTAAAGCATGGCCATTTGCAAATTCTAGTTCTCGTAGCTTTTTTTCATCTTCTATTTCTTGGTTTGTAACAAAAATGAACTCAATTCCTTGTACTTGTTGGTCACAAAATTTGAATAAACCTTTGGGGTTAAAATTTGATCGTCTGCAGTTTATTGCAGGCTATTGATGCTAAGCATTTAGCTGCTTCACTACACAGAGATTTAATGTGACTTGTGAAAAAAAAGAAAAGAATCATTCAGCTTTTTGCAGTAGCACAGGCTGATAAAATTTTTGTAATTCTTGTACTGAGCAGTGGAACCATCACTGAAATAGTGAATATGTACTACTACTTCCCTCATACTTTTCAAATTGCTGATTAATTTTGTCAGAAATGTGTGCACGGTAATGGTGTCAATCACTGATAATGCATACGCCAATATGTTGCTTTACTTCTTCAGCTTTTTGTCACAGTGATATACCTGAACAGCATCTTGGATGATGAAAGAATAATTTTCCACAAAATGCATTAGAATAGCTAGTTCACGGGGCTTCAAATTTGAATAAACAACTCTTCAAATTTACAAGGAATAGGTATTTCTGTTTTTATTCCATTAGGATTTCTGAGACAAAATACTCCTTTCCTGTACAATATATACAGGTATCATATATGAAGTTTGCAATATCAGATTAAACCATTGTCCAGCGACTTCATAGGAGGACATGTTTAGATGAAAATTGTATAGGTCTTCATAGTTAGTTGTAAATCAGCAGCAATTTGCCAATCACCACTGTTGCTTGACCCAGTACTGTGCATTTAACAAGCTGTACCATCTTGTGACACTAACATATTGCATGTGATTTTTGATGAAGTTCAACCTTACTTTTCATCCCTTGCTGAATCGACTCTAAGATACAACAAGGTGTTTCTAGTGGAGAAAAGTGTGTTCTTTCCATTGTGCTAGAGATAAGATCTCCTGAAGTGACCCTTTCACAATATTTGCATCTGAACCCAGTGCAAAATGATGGGTTGGTTGGGCAGAAAGTGTCGCCACTTCTTTTGCAAAGACCGTCAATGCACAGTATTACTGTTCGTTTTTGGAGCGTCACCTGCGAAAGAAGTGGCGACACCACCTGCGCAACCCACGAATCATTTTGCACGACAATGTGTGGGTGCATACAGCGCAAGGCTGTGGATGCTCTGTTTGGTCGATGGGACTGGAAAGAACTGTACCATCCACCACAATCCCCGGAATTAAATCCTTGTGACTCTGATTTGATTCCGAAGATGAAGGAACCACTTCGTTGCATTCGCTTCAGAACTGTTACAGAGATGCGACAGGCAGTAGACCGCTCCATTTGCACCATAAACAGAACAGGCTCTGCTAACGGTATACTATGCCTTCCACATCGCTGGAAACGGGTTCTACACAAGCCCTCCTTTTTTTTTTTTTTTTTTTGTGCACAGCTACAGTGGTTATTAGCGCCCAGACTAAATAATGAACGCACTGCAAGGCACAATGTGAAAACAGCAACTAAAAAGGACAACAGGCAAGGGATTAAAAGAAAACAGCATAATCAAATGTCCTTAGACAGGTTTGTCAAGTGGCTAAAACGAAGAACGCGAGCAGCTGCTCCGGGGTCATCCGCTAAACTTTCATCCAGAGTACATGGCAGGCCAAGATCAATGCGCAGTGTATTAAAATTTGGACAGGACATTAAAATGTCGCGTACCATCAGCAATTGTCCACATGGGCAGATGGCGGTGGCTGAACTGGCAGTGTCCAATCCGTAACCGGGCCAAAACAACCTCCTCCCGCCGAGAAGGGTGTGAAGAGGTTGTCCAAGCCATGGGGAGAGATTTCAGTAAGTGTAGACGAATCGGCATGCCACAGCGATAAAATGCGCTGACAAATGACCCTGCTAAAATCAGATGAAGGCACACAACAAGAAGCTGTCCGAGGCTGGAGGACCGCAGCCTTGGCCGCAGCATCTGCAGCTTCGTTCCCAGGGATACCGACATGGCCAGGAACCCACATAAAGGTAAGCAGAGAACCGTAGTCCGCCAGCTGCTGAAGAGAGCGTTGGATCCGGTGCACGAAAGGGTGAACCAGATACGGATCACTGAGGCTCTGGATGGTGCTCAGGGAATCTGAGCAGATGACATAAGTAGAATGTCGGTGGCGGAAGATGTAAAGAACAGCCTGATAGAGGGCAAATAGCTCAGCTGTGAAGACCGAACAATGGCCATGGAGCCAGTATTTGAAACTGTGGGCCCCGACAATAAAAGAACACCTGACACCGTCATTGGTCTTAGAGCCATCTGTATAAATGAAGATCGTATTAATGAACTTCGAAAGAAGTTCGACAAACCGCGAGCGGTATACCGAAGCTGGGGTAACCTCCTCTGGGAGCGAGCTGAGGTCAAGGTGAACACGAACCTGAGCCTGGAGCCAAGGTGGCGTTTGGCTCTCGCCCACTCTAAAGGTTGCAGGGAGTGGAAAATCAAGTTGCTAAAGGAGGCAACGAAAGCAAACTCCAGGGGGTAGCAGGGCAGATACATACAACCCGTATTGACGGTTGAGAGAGTCATCAAAAAAGGAACGATAAGACGGGTGGTCGGGCATTGATAATAGCCGACAGGCATACCAACAAAGCAGTATATTGCGCCGGTAGGTTAGTGGTAATTCACCGGCTTCAGCAAGAAGACTCTCAACGGGACTAGTATAGAATGCTCCGATCGCAAGACGTAACCCCCGATGTTGTATAGAGTTGAGGTGGCGTAAGATGGACGGCTGTGCACAGGAGTATACAAAGCTCCCATAAATCAGCTTTGAGCGGATGATCGACCGATATAGGCGAAGTAGGATGGTTCGATCTGCTCCCCACGACGTACTGCTGAGAACACGGAGGACATTTAGGGAACGGCTACAACAGGCAGCCATATACGACACATGTGGAGACCAGCTAAGTTTCCTGTCAAATGTAAAACCTAAAAATTTTGTTGTCTCCATGAATGGGAGAGCAACGGGACCGAGATGTAAGGACAGTGGGAGAAACTCTTTGTAGCGCCAGAAGTTAATACAGACTGTCTCCTCGGCAGAAAAAAGGAAGCCATTGGCGACACTCCAGGAGTAAAGACAGTCAAGACAACGCTGAAGACAGCGCTCCAGGAAGAATGTAGGCTGCGCACTGCAGTAGATGGTAAAATCGTCCACAAAACAGGAGCCTGATACATCAGCTGGGAGGCAATCCATTATTGGATTGATCGCTATGGCGAAGAGAGCGACGCTCAAAACTGAGCCCTGTGGCACCCCATTCTCCTGGTGAAAGGCGTCGGACAGGACAGAACCCAGACGTACCCTGAACTTTCAATCCATTAAAAATGCACGAATAAAAAGAAGGAGGCAACCACGAAGGCCCCATATGTATGCATGGTGCGGAGAATGCCCGCCCTCCAACAGGTGTTGTAAGATTTCTCCAAATCAAAGAACACTGCCACTGTCTGGCACTTCCACAAGAATTTATTCATAATGAAGGTCAACAAGGTACCCAGATGGTCAACAGCAGAGCGCGTCAACGAAATCCACATTGTACATTGATAAGTAGGTGTCGAGATTTGAGCAGCCAAACCAAACGAGAGTCAACCATTCGTTTCATCACCTTACAGACACAGCTAGTAAGGGAAATGGGTCGATAACTGGAAGGCAAGTGCTTGTCCTTCCCCGGCTTAGGAATCAGGATAACAATAGATTCACACCAGCATGTGGGAACATGACCCTCAAGGGTAACGATGAGCGGAGCTCGAAACCTCTGCAAAAAATCGGCCGAAGGCATTGGAGACATCCTCAGGGGCAACAAGGACGTCATTCGCAACCGTCAAGCCAGAAACTGGTGAGTGGACCTTAGTGCCAGATAGCCGGCGCAGGCTACACCAGACAACAGAAGGAGTAAAACTGTTGAAGGAGCTTGTGAAAGCAGCCCAGCTGGCTTTCTTGCTTTCTTCAATAACACAACACTGCACACGTAATCGTTTATAATTAATACAATTTGCCATCGTAGGGTGGCGTTTAAAGGTGCGTAAAGCACATCGATGAGCACGTAGAGCGTCTCTACATGCTGCGGTCCACCAAGGGACCGGTACGCGATATGGAGAAGAGTAGTATGAGAGATGGAATATTCAGCAGCAGTGAGAATGACTGCCGTGAGGTGTGCGACCTAACTATCGCAGCTTGTGAAGTTTTGATCCTGAAATGTCGCCCTGGAAGAGAAGAGCCCCCAGTCTGCTTTGGAGACGTTCCAACTAGTTGAGCATGGAGATGTGGTATGATGCAGGAGATAGATAACACAAGGAAGTGGTCGCTCGAATACATATCAGAAAGAGCGTACCACTCAAACCGACATGCAAGTTGGGTAGTACATATAGAGGTCTAAATGGAAATAGGTGTGAGTTGTGTCTGAAAGAAAAGTAGGGGCGCTAGTATTGAGGCAGACAAGATTGAGGTGGTTGAAAAGGTCTGCTAACAGGGAGCCTCTCAGGCAGGATGCTGGAGAGCCCCAAAGGGGATGGTGGGCATTGAAGTCTCCAGTCAACAAAAATGGTGCAGGTAGCTGGGCAATAATTGCATCATGTCTGCCCTAGTAACGGCAGATGACGATGGAATGTAAACAGTACAAATGGAAAATGTGAAAGTGGGGAGAGTAATTTGGACGCCAACTGCCTGCAGATCGGTGTGCAATGTGACGGGATCGTAGTAGATATCATCCCAGACCAGCAACATAACCCCTCCATGAGCTGGAATACCTGCCACGCACAAAGGTATAGTGTGCCAAGTCAATACGATCGCAGGGGCGTAGCTTTGTTTCCTGGAGAGCTACTACAAGCAGACAGTGCGAGCGTAGCAGCAACTTTAAGTCCTCTCGGTTGGAGCGAATGCCACGAATATTCCAATGAAGTTGTGCCATTGTGAGAAGAAAAAGGAGAAGGAGAAGCAAGACGGGGTCACCTCAAAGGCCGCTGAGGGCCTGGCTTCGAGCGAGCACTGCTGCCGCTATCAGTATGCGGAGAGTCATCGTCCATTTTTTCAATAGGTTCGTCGGCCACCATGTTAAGATTGTCGGGAGGGGGAGCTTCCTCCGCCAGTGAACGGCCAGATATTCGGCTACCAGCAGTGCGGCCAGGTGAAACGCATGACGGCCTGGGGCGGCAACCGCTGGGTGGCACAGGAGAAGAAACGCGCCGTGGAGGAGAAGGAGAACTTTTCTTCCAATGAGCCTTCTTGGAAGGTTGTTTAGTCGAAGTACTGGTCGATGGCTGGGAGTTCATGGTATATAAGAAGTTTTCACGGGACGGTTCCTTCTTGAAGGCCCGTGCATCTGACTTCTGAGTCTTAGTTGTGGCAGAAGCTGATGAAGGTGCTTGTGTCTTAGGGGTGATGGGAGGAAGAGAAGACGTTGACCGGGCGATCTTAGCACTGGCCAAACGGACGACCGTAGCGCTAAAGGTCAGATCGCACGTGTTGTGTTGGCAGAAGAGCGAACACCGTGTTACTAGAGGAGGCCGAAATGCACGCGTTTTTAGCTCACACAGGCAGACGTGAGGAGGGAAGAACTATACTGACATGAGGTCTGGAACATGACAAGGAATGAGAATTCAGAAAGCGGACGTAATTAGTGTGATACTTAACTTTAATCCATTAATGATGAACGTCTCTCTTGGCAGTACATGATTCACAATATTATCTGTTCGGGACACATAGTAACTGAATATGGCGCCTTGCTAGGTCGTAGCAAATGGCGTAGCTGAAGGCTATGCTAAACTGTCGTCTCGGCAAATGAGAACGTATGTAGACAGTGAACCATCGCTAGCAAAGTCGGCTGTACAACTGGGGCGAGTCCTAGGGAGTCTCTCTAGACTAGACCTGCTGTGTGGCGGTGCTCGGTCTGCAATCACTGATAGTGGCGACACGCGGGTCTGACATATACTAACGGACCGCGGCCGATTTAAAGGCTACCACCTAGCAAGTGTGGTGTCTGGCGGTGACACCACAGCATGTCTGCGTCGATACCTCCTTGGTAGGCCGAGGAGAGGCAAGGATGGCACTGTATTTCCCCGCTGGGAGCAGTGTGGGCTTCCTACTAGCAAAATGCTTGTGAGCAGCCGAGGTGGACACTTTCTCTTTGACCCGAATTTTCTGTATACAGCGTTCATCCTTGCAGATGGGACAGTTGTGAGAGGACACTGCATGGTCACCCTGACAGTTCAGTTCATGCAATGAGGAGACGGAGGTGACAATCACCCTCATGGGTGTCCCTGCCACAAGTGACGCATTTAGCCCCATTAGAGCAAGACTGGCGGGTGTGGTTAAAACGCTGACACTGGTAGCAGCGCTTAGGTGTCGGGACATAGGAGCGAACAGAAATAACCTCATAGCCCGCTTTGAGGCACGACGGCAGCTGAACACTATCAAGGTCAAGAAAAGTGTCCGGGTCGGTACAAGGTCATTGTCTACCTTTTTCATGACCCTATGGACAGCCGTCACGCCCTGCTCAGCGAGGAAAGACTGAATCTCCTCGTCAGTCAATCCGTTGAGTGATCTAGTATATACCACACCACGCGACGAATTCAAAGTGTGGTGAGTCTCCACCTGGACAGGGAACGTGTACAGGAGTGTGACCCGAAGGAGTTTTTGTGCCTGAAAGGCTCTCTCAGTTTCCAACAACAATGTACCATTACGCATCTTGGTACAAGGCTTGACAGGTCCGGCTATGGCATCTATGCCCTTCTGAATAATGGAAGGGTTGACAGATGAAAAATCCTTTCTGTCCTCAGATCTTGAAACTATGAGGAACTTTGGGGCAGGTGGTAGTACTTTTGTCATTGGTAGCTGGTCAAGTTTCCGTTTTTGGGCAGAAGTCGAGAGAGAAGAAGAGAAATCCATTGTGGATGAATCCCCCATGATTGCCAGCATCTCTGATGGCGTGCTCCTTCCTTGTGGGGACCCTCTCAGAGGGCGCTCCCGCCTTAGGTGAATGTTTACATCTCAGGTCACACCTCCTGAGAAATGGGCAGAGGGACCAATCGGCATGGTCGGAAGGTGTCAGCTCGGGCAAGCACGGGCCCTACTTGTCTGCACAGGGTGGGGAATTACGCTTTACCCCGTCACTGACTATGCACGTGAATGCGTGGGTCGGCCTTCAGGCACACACAGGGAGGAAAGAAGAATAGCAAAAAAAAGGGAGAGAGGGAGAGAAAGAACAGACTGTCTCAAACGGCGAGGCGGAGACCATAGGGTGGACAAGAAGGCAAGGAGAAGAAGGCAAGGTAAAAAGTTAGGAAGACAGTGAGAGAGGGAGAAAGACAATGAAAGGAAACAAACAAAGGAAGGAAGAAACTAGAATAAGTGAAAAACCAAAATGACCACAAATGTAAGTCGTTGAACCATCCATCTCTGGATGCAAGCGCCAACTACCCCCTTGAGGGGGAGGGACTCCTTGTAGTCGCCTCTGACGACCACAGGGGGGTCTACACAATGCTGGTGACTACTTTGGAAGACAGCAACAGGTGCAAACATGTAACTCTTTTGTATCAGTTGTGAATAAATAGTTGCCAATACTTATGTTCCAACCCTTGTATAATTGTTACTATTCATCTTTTGTTGTGACTTGTTCTTCTTCTTTTAGGTTCCAAGGCCAGTGTCTTTCCTTATAAATGCCTTTTTACTTACTAAAGTGCGGTGAGCACTATGTTGTGTTTCCTGACACTCTAGGTGTTCATTTCCCCCCCCCCCCCCCCCAAGAGAGTTTAGCACTGAATTTTGCTTACTTTCCTCTATCCGTGTGTGTGTGAAATCATGGGTGTTGTTTGTTTTTCATATGGTAAGGTCCGGAAATTTAGTGTGTTGTCTCTTTCTGTTTCTAATGTGAAGTGAATTTATGGGTGTAAGTTGTTTATTTCCTTGTGTGGCAGTTCTATATGTGTGTGTGGTTCATCAATCAGGAATATTATGTCATCGACATATCGGTACCAGTATACAACTTTGTATTTTTTTGTTCTTATTATGTGTATGAAGATCCTGTTCTCTAGGTTGTTTATAAATATGTTGGCTAGAAGGCCACCAATCGGTGATCCCATTAGCAGCCCTTCATGTTAGGAATAAAGTCTTTTTTGAACATAAAGTAATTTTGCTCTGGTATGGTCTTGAGTATGGTTTCTATTTCATTAATGTGGGAGATTTGTGTGTTTACTTGTTGTTTTAGTCTTTGTACGGTGTGTGTCTATGTTCGTGAATCTCTCTACTAGCTGCATTGAGTTCTCTAGGTTTCTGTTGTTTTCAAAAGTGTATATGTTCTTTAGTAATGTGTGTGTATGTTGGGCTAGGTAGTGTGATGGAGCATTTCTGAAGCTGATGAATAGTCTTAAAGGGATATGTTCTATGTGCACCTTTGATAGAGATTTTATGGTGTACGTCTTTGGATCTTTTGTGTCATTCGTTTTATCTGGCCTTTTGAGAAGGTACTTTTGATGTTTTTTAGTGTTTGTTCCTCTGAAAGCTTGCTGCTGGGTCACTGGTCAGTTTGGTGACATTGTTGTCATTCAGAAACACTAATGTTTTAACTATGTATTCCTTTATCTGCCCTTGTTACTATGGAATTGTTTAGTTTTAATTTTTGTTTTAGCTTGTTGACTGTGGTTTTCTCACTAGAAATTATGGTGGATTTGTGTGTTTTGATTATCTGTGTTATTTCTGCAACAACTAATTCCCTGGTTATGTTTGCATTAAAATTTGATGCGCCCAGTCTTTCTTGCTCTTTTAGAACATGTTCAGATTCTGTTAGACAGATAGCAGAGGCAAATGATTACAAGTCCCACATGATAAGAAAATAAACCAACAAATTTGTAAACAGACAAGGAATGAAAGTACAAGACACACACAAAACCTTACACAACACAGATCAACACAATATACAAACACTGACCACATGCAAGACACAACAGTAGTACAACAACACACATACAAAAAAAAGGGGCACATACTCACCGACAATAACAAAATTGTCCATAGAATAGGCAATATATTGAAGAAACAGGGACTTCAAATAGGATACAGGATAGACACCATAACACACACAAAAAACAGAACACAGGAGACATCCACAGATTTTTTTTTTGCGCAAAACATCTAAGGTCATAAGTGCAAAGTATAGAACCATAGAATGCTGGGACTGCGAGGGTAAAAAAACAGTTTTGAGGTCCAATACAGAAAGGAAGAAAAAACAAATCTAAAATGTCAAGACGTTGCAAAAGAGTATCTAAAAGACGTTGACAAAACACCGGAGTCACCGGGTAGAAATCAAATCTCTTTTGTCATATTACTACTATTTTAAAATGCGAGCCACAGCTCGCACATCATTCACTAAAATGTCCGGGAAAGCGGGCGGCAGCCCAGCCCTGAGACGTAAGCAGCTAAAACAAGGGCAGAGGATCAGGAAATGTCTGACTGTTAATGGTTGGCTACAGAAAGGACAGCTGGATGCAGGGTCACCACTCAACAAGTGGCGGTGATTAAAGCGGCAGTGCCCTATTCACAACCGAGCTAACATTACTTCCTCACGGCGAGATGGCCGGGAGGAAGTCGACCAGGCTGTTGGGAGAGGTTTGACTTCTCTGAGTTTGTTCCCATGAAGGGAGCACCAATGGTCATGCAAAGTGACGTGATATGCCAATAGAAAAAATTACGAATATCTTGCGAGGGAACAGAGTAAGAGGCGGGCCGACCGAGATGGACTGCGGCCCTGGCTGCAGCATCAGCAGTATCATTCCCAGACACACCAACATGGCCAGGAATCCACATGAACATCACTTGGGCTCCTCCATCCGGGAACAAATGGAGGCAGTCCTGGATATGTCAAACGATGGGGTGGACTTGATCTGGATCATCCACTCTGAAGGGTACTGACGGAGTCAGAGCAGATCACACAGCGAGTGAGCTGATGCCTCTGGACGTAGTGAACAGCCTGAGAGAGGGCAAAAAGCTCTGCGGTAAAAATTGTGCACTAGTCGAGAAGCCGGTGTTGAAAGTTATCACCCCTGACGACAAAAGCACAGCCAACATCATGGGCAAACTTGGAAGCATCAGTGTACAAGAATATGCTATCGGCAAGTTGTGAGTGAAGTTTGAGAAATTTGCAGCGATAGATCAGCTCCGGAGTTGAATCTTTTGGGAACGAGCTGAGGTCTAAATAAACACAAATGTGCGCCTGAAGCCAAGGTGGTGAAGGGCTCTCACCCATTCGAAAAGTGGCAGGAAGTGTGAACTGCAGCTGCTGAAGCAGGTGATGAAAGTTGACGCTGGGAGGCTGCAGATAAGAAATGTACGTCTCACATTGGGGGTCAAAAATGTCATAAAAAAAGGGTCAAAGGTTGGGTGGCCTGACATGGAAGAAAGCCAACATGCGTACCTACTGAGTAGGATGTTGCACCGGTGTGACAGTGGTAGTTCACCGGCTTCTGCATATTGGCTCTTACTTGGGCTAGTACGGAAGGCACCAGTGGCGAGACTGATCCCCAAATTGTGGATTGTATTTAGACGGCGTTAAGATAGACAGCTGTACAGAGTAGTAGACAATGCATCCATAATCCAACTGGGAGTGGACAAGAAATCAATAGAGGTGGAGGAGGACATTCCAGTCAGCTCCCCAAGAGGTACCACTCAATACACAAAGGACATTGAGGGACCGGGTGTAGCATGCAGCGAGGTAGGACACATGGGGAGACCATCTGAGTTTCCTATCAAACATAAGCCCTAAGAACTTCGTTGCATCCACAAATGGGAGAGCATTTTGGCCCAGTCGTAAGGACGGTGGAAGAAACACCTCGTACCGCCAGAAGTTGACGCATAACGCAAACTGATTTGGTAGCAGAAAAGCGGAAACCATTTGTGACACTCCACTAATAGAGATGTTCCAGACAATGTTGAAGACAGCATTGCAGGAGACACGTCAGCTGGGAGCTGCAATAAACAGCAAAGTCGTCAACGAAAAGAGAGCTGGAAATGCCAGCTGGAAGGCAGTTCATAATTTGGTTGATGGCTATGGCGAACAGGATGACACTCAGTACGGAGTCCTGCGGCACCCCGTTCTCCTGTGAAAAGGTGTGGGATAAGGAGGAACCCACACGTACCAGGAAAACTCGGTCTGTTAAAAATTCCTGGATGACAGTGGGAAGCCAACCGCGAAGGCCTCATGTGTGCATAGTACGTAGAATGCCTGTCCACCTACAGGTACCATAGGCTTTCTCCAAATCAAAAAACACAGCCACTGTTTGACGCTTCTGCAGAAAATTATTCATGATGAACGTTGACGAGATGATCAACCGCTGAGCAGCGCTTTTAGAACCCACACTGAGCATTAGTGAGAAGACAGCGTGACTTCAGCCACCACACTAATCAACCATTGATCATGCGTTCCATCACCTTACAAACGCTGCTGGTGAGGGAAATTAGGCGATAGCTGGAAGGAAGAGATTTATCTTTACCTTGCTTAGGTAGGGGAACAATTGTAGCTTCACGCCAAAGCATGGGAAATACACCATCAGTCCAAATACGGTTGTAGGTATCGAGGAGGAAGCATTTTTCCGCAGGAGGAAGAACCTGCAGCATAAGGACATGAACTGTATCGGACCCAGGAGCAGAAGACCTGGATGAGGAGAGAGCGTGCTCGAGCTCCCTCATATTAAAAGGAGTATTGTAGCATTCTCGATTCAAAGAGAGAAAAGAGACTGCACAAGCCTCCTCCACCTGTTTTCGAGGAAGGAAGGCAGGATGCTAGTGGGTGGAGCTTGAAATCTCCTCAAAGTACCTGTCCAAAGCGTTGAAAACACCTACAGGGTCGACTATGACATTTCCCGCCACAGTCAGATCAGGGATCGGGGAGTGGGCGTTAGTCCCAGAAAGCCGGCGCAGGCCACCCAAATGAGGGAGGACAGAGTAAAACTGTTGGACGAGCTAGTGAAGGAAACCCAGCATGCTTTCTTGCTTTCCTTGATAGTGCGACGGCAATGCGCACATAGTTGCTTGTAGCCGATGCAGTTCGTTAACTTAGGATGATGGTGAAAGACACAAAGTGCATGTCTTCGGGCACAAATCACATTGCCACACTCCACAGTCCACCAAGGGACCGGGACCCAACAAGGAGAAGTAGTAGTACGAGGGATAGAGGATTCAGCAACTGAGAGAATAACGTCCACGAGCTACTCGATCTGATCATCACAGCTGGGAAACGGTTGTTCATTAAAGACTGCCAAGGAGGAACAGAGCCTCCAGTCAGCAAGAGAGAATTTCCAATGAGCGAGCTGCTGTGGTGGGGTATGACAGTTCAGGCAAGTCACAAAAGAGAAGTGGTCACTTGAGTAAGTATAGAAAAGAGCACACTGCTCGAGACGGCGAGAGAGCTGGGCAGATCAGATCGAGATGTCTATGTGGGAATAAGTGTGGGTGGAATCAGAGAGAAATGTGGCTTCGCTGGTGTTAAGGCACAAAATTAAGATGATTAAGAAGATCCGCCAAAAGAGAACCTCTTGGGCAGGCAACAGGTGAGCCCCAAAGAGGATGATGAGCATTGGTGTCACTGAGGAGCAGAAAGGGTGGAGGAAGCTGAGCAACAAACTGCGTCAGGTCTCCCTTAGTGACAGCAGAAGACTAAGGGATATAAATGGTGCAGAGGGAAAAGGTAAATTCAGGATGGAAAACACGGGCAGCAACTGCTTGCAGGTGGGTGTGCAAGGGGATAGAATGATAACAAACATCATCTCGTAGAAGCACCACGACCCTACCATGAGCAGGAAGCCCTGCCGTAAGGGGAAGGTCATCCATAGTGAAGTAAAATGGGAAAGAGCAAAATGGTCTTGACGATGTAGCATGGTTTCTTGGAGACAGACTACTAGTGGACATTGTGATTGGAGGAGCACCTGGAGGTCCGCCCTGTTAGACTGAAAGTCACAGTATTCCATTGTAAAAGGGCCAAAAATTTAGGAACACTGGAGAATGAATAAGAAACACTAACCGCGACGGCCACTTAGGGCAAGCCACCGAGGGAGGATGGCCACTGGAATCCACAGGTGTAGGATCATTGTCCATCAACTCAGCGGTATCAATGGAGCTTCCCCGGCGTCGGTCTGCTGAAAAGGAACTGAACTGTAAGTCACAAGTTTGTGTAGCCATGTTTTTTTGTGGGATGGGCAGAGGCTAACATGGTGCTGTAGCTTCCAGCTGAAGGGACATTTGGTTTACGGTTCGCCGACAGTTTCCGGCAACAGGAAAAGGTACCTTTTCCTTCACCCTTATCTCCTGAACAGCCCACTTGTCCCAATTGACAGTACAAGAACAAGAAGAAACAGCATGTTCTCCATTACAATTGACGCAGCGGGAGGAAGGAGGTGGACAGGTGCTCTCGTGTGCATCCCTGCTACAAGTGACACATTTGGCTGTGTTTTTACATGATGTGCCAGTATGATCGAACTGGTGGCATTTGTAACACCTCAACGGATTGGGAATGTAAGGATGCACAGAGATGACTTCATAGCCTGCCTTTATCTTGGTAGGAAGAGTCAACCGATTGAAAGTCAGGAATGACGTGTGAGTGGACACCAAATCAGCAGCTTCCTTCTTCATAACTCGATAAACAGCAGTAACGTCCTGATATGATAGATAATTAGTTATTTTGTCCTCTGTCAAACCATCCAAGAGCTGGGTGTAGATAACACCATGGGATGAGTTAAGTGTCCTGTGAGCCTCCACTTTTATAGGATATTCGTGGAGGATTTGGGCCTTGAGTAGTTTCTGGGCCTGGAGAGCACTATCAATTTCCAAAAGCAGAGTTCCATTGCGGAGATGAGAGCATGACTTCACAGGGCCGGCGATACCATCCACACCTTTCTGTATAACAAGGGGGTAAACAGTAGCAAAAGTCTGGTTTTCGTCTAAAAGTGAGAATATTAGATATCAAGGTATAACAGGAAGAGACATTGAGGCAGGAGCCTCATTCCACTTTCTTTTATGTGAAACATTCGGAGAAACAGAAGGAAAATCAGTCATTGGGAATAAGTCCCCCATGACTGCCAGTGTCTCCGATGGTGCGCTCCTTCCAGCCAGGGGCCCTCCAAAGGGGAGCCCCCCCACCTTAGGTGATTGTCCACACCTTAGGTCCCACCTCCCGAATGGCAGATGGAGGCACCAATCACCAGAGGAGGAAGGTAACAGCTCAGGCAATCACCCCTCCCTAGGCCTGGCCTGTACCAGGGTTATTTGTGGGCCCTACATGCCAACCCGGGGCTGGGAATTACCTGTTACCCAGTCTCCTGCTACGCGTCAAATGTGTGGGTGGCCATCACGCAGACACAGGGAGGAGAAGAAAAGATAAGAAGGAAAGAAAGAAAAAAAGAATGGCCTCAAATGCCGCAGCGGAGGAAAAAGAGAGCGGAACAGGGAAAGAGCGGAACAGGGAAAGAGCAGTGCAGGGAAAGAGCAGTGCAGGGAAAGAGCAGTGCAAGAGAGAATATTCCTACAAGCAAACCAATGCAAATGGGCTTCAAGAGCCCATGGAGGCAAGAGACATCTCCCCAAGAGAGAGGAAAAGGGCAGGTGAAGAGGAGACAAGCAGCACAGAAAGAGAACTGGTGCTGCGAGGGCTGGGGCCCTGTGGTCACCAAGCACGTACTCACCAAAGAGCGGTAAGCCCCTTGGGGGAACATGCAACACCTGTCAATCAGTCTACATAGGAAAAACATTTAGGAACTTTAAAACAAGATACTCAGAACACCTCAGAGCACTAAAAAGTAACAACATCCATATAACATTTGCTGACCACCTAATAAGTAACAGCATCCATAACACATTTGTTGATCACCTATAAGGCCCTAACCACCACCCAACTACAACAACACCCCCCCCCCCCCCCCCATACACACACACACACACACAGACAGACAGACAGGAAAGTAAACAAAATTCAAATTCAGCGCCAAACTCTCTTGAGGAAAAAATGAACGCTGAGTGTGTTAGGAAACACAGCAACATAGTGCTCACCACGCTTTACCTAAAAGAAGGACCAGTCACAACAAAACATGAGTAGTAACAATTATATATGCAAAACAATTTTGACATGCCACAACACGTTTCTTAACGATCAAGAGATGTGTTAACTCGCTGATAAAATTTACATGTAAATCGTTTGGTTTGCAGGTGACAAGCTATTGATGCAGGACACCATACAGCTGGTCCTGCAAAACCATATAATGTAAAATTATGGTAAGAAACAAAATGAACAAAAACTTTCTTTAGGCCTCACTCTGTTAAAGCAGCTATAACCTAAAATACTTTCACTTTTTATAGTTGCAATAAACCAAAACCCACTGATGATGGCACAGAGGTGCTGCGATGTGTTTGGTTAAAAAGAAAAAACAGTGTGTTTGCAAAAAGGTGGAACCCATACCCTATAATTTAACTGGAAATGTGGAAAGAAAGAACAAGAGCTTAAAAAAAAAAAAAAAAAAAAAAAAAAAAAAAAAAAAAAAAAAAGAAGAAGAAGAAGAAGAAGAAGAAGAAGAAGAAGAAGAAGAAGGTTTGAGAGAATTTCAACAATGATAGTGAGTGAATAAGCATTATAGTCTCACATGGTGTGGATGATGGAGTTTTTCTCTCTGCAGAAGAAGAAATGTGTTCCCTGAACCAGTCAACTATAGAGTTCAGGAAGAAATAATGGTCAGTCAAATCACAAGGTTTATGCAATAAGAAAGCACAGGAAATTTATTGAATCTGTTGGAGATTACTCCAAAACAAAAATGACCACACTCTCCATGTATAAAATTGACCTTCAGGAGAAAACGGACCAAAAGCAGCTTGGGGAACTTGCCATGGATTATTAAAAATATGAACTCAGCTGCTGAATCGTGTGCAACTTAGAATGAAAAGGTGCAAGTAGTACTAACAGTTATCTCACTGTCCCTTCCAAAGGAATTATTTTGAATTTGTATTTAGCCAGGCTTCAGTTTTCTCTGCAGCAGCACTGAGAGAGTACACTGTTCATTTGTTTATTATACTGTGACCTTGCATGTGCATGTAGTTTAGGTTTCAATGATCTTTAGTAAGGGTAGGAACTGAGAATGCTGTATTCAGATGTGAGCTGAACTGATGACCCTTCACTCACAGCTACAGGCTTGCTTCGGTCACACAGCTTGAGGTTGCTGCCAGTGGGCATCACTATGGTGGATTGGATGTGGGGACCTGAGGGATGTCTAGCAGATCCCACATGTATCCCAATTGGTCTGCTACCATGGTTGGTCCAGTTACTGCCCACATTGACATTGACGCTCACCCTTGGTTGAGTGGTAGATCGTGTTAATGTGTGGCAGGCACTGGAAGACATTCCAGGGGACTGATTGAAAGACCTCCTAAGTTTGTTGGTCAAACAGGTTTCAGGTACTATGCGTGGCTGATAGAGCTCCTGAGCCAGATGCAGTTTCTTGGTCTGTTTCATAGGAAGCCACTTGGCCAGCAAGATATAGGCATTACTGGTAGTTCAGAGCTCCAATGTTACGTGGTCGGAAGTTACTGTCAGAAGTAGCTTATTTTGTAGTGAAATTGAAGTACATAGTTGCTGCAAGTTAGTATGGATAGGGGTTTACTCATCAACTGGAATAAATTAACGATTGGTTTCTTTTACTGACTCTCTGACACAAATAATACAGTTGCTGAAGAGTTCAAGGGATATTTTAGTCTCATTTGAAACAGGTACCCAATTCATACAATTATAGTTGAAGTTTAAGCCAATATACGTCAATATTTGGGGCGAGGTGGGGTAAACAAAGTTTAAATTGGTGGTAAGCATAACATGACCAAAATATTACTAAATGTATTCTTTAAAAATTGTTTTGAGCAATCAGTTCATCAGCCCACACTATGTGTAAATAGGCTGTGGTAACATACCACACCTCATGGCAACAAACAGTCCTGAGCAAATAGAGTGTCTCATGACGAATACAGGAGTTAGTGACTGGAGCATTGTTGTAGTGAGGCTAAACACCATAATGTCCAACTCTGTCAAAAATAGGCCAAATTCTAAATCTATTTAAATAGTATTAACTACGGCTGAGAGATTCATGTCAAATAATATAATAAAAGACTGAAGAGATTGGAATCATCAATGCTTCTACTTGATTCATATTCATTTGCGTAATTCCATGGGGATGATACACCAGCGACAACACAATCAATACCATCACAGTGTGATAGCAATGGTAGTGTTACCAATGACAGAGCCACTTAACCGGAGGTACTAAACACAGTTTTCCAAAATTCCTTCACCAAAGATGATGCAGTAAATTTCAATCATGAACTGCCAATATGAGTAACTTAATAGTACATGCCCTTGGTGCAGAGAAGAAACTTAAACCACTGAATGAAGAGTAATCTTCCGGACCAGACTGTAAACCAAATACGTTCCTTTTAGAGCATGCTGACAAAATAGCTCCATATTTAACATATACAACTGCTTGCTTCTCAAAACACCCCTACCTATGGACTGAAAAGTTGCACAGGTAAACCAGTAGACAAGAAATAAAATAGCAGTACTCACAAAAAGTGGTGCAATCAACATTTTAAAACTATATATATGGTGAAATATACCCAAAAACAAAGATGATGCGACTCACCAAATGAAAGTGCTGGCAGGTCGACAGGCACACAAACAAACACAAACATACACACAAAATTCAAGCTTTCGCAACAAACTGTTGCCTCATCAGGAAAGAGGGAGAGGTTAAGATCCCAGATATCACACACTGCAGCCATTCACCCTAGTGGACCCTCGTTTGTGAGTAATTGATGAAAAAAATCAGAATTTTCTGTGAGACTTAATGGCATTAAAAAAGTTGCACCATGTAGTCTGGTTGAGTGCTATAATGGACATGATAATTGCATCACATGCAAGAGATTGTGAGTTCAAATCTTAATAGGTGCACTAAATTCTCTTTTACTTTTAAATTTTTATCAAAATTACTTCAATCACTCTTTTTATTCAATAAATTGGTTTAAATGTAATTTTTTTTATTTCTATTTCTTTGTTGCATCATTTTAACCAGCGTATGAACTATTTCATTTTTTTCTTGTATCATCCTTTTTCCAATCAGATTTTTTGTGAATATGAATTTAATGAAAGTTATCTATTATAATATTAAGTTATTTGAAAATTCCTACCTATCAGTTAAAAAACAAAAGACGAAAGAATCTATATTTGTGCAATGGTACAAAAAGTATATTTTTGTTACCAGATGTGCAATTTTTTTTTATTTTTGCACGGTAATCATTATAAATACACTTAAAACGTAACCTTAATACGTATTGCACTATGGACAAAATAATGCAGATGAAAATTTAAATGAAGGGTTTATAAGCAAAACAAAAGTCAAGCAAAATGAGAAATACATGTAAGGAACATAATAATGCGGGGAAAAAACAGGGTGATAAAACAAAATAAATTAAATCAAAATTAATACAAAAAATTAATTAAAACACATGAATAAAGATTTCAGATGGAGAAAGAATAATAAAAAAAAATGACAGCAAATGAACAAGTTGATATTATGATTAAAATTATGTTACAAAGGAATGGAATTAAAAAATTACATTTAAATTAAATAATTGAATAAAAATGATGATCAAAGTCATTTTGATAAAAAAGCTTATTGCACCAGACAAGATTCGAACACGTCATCTCCTGCTTGCCAAGCTGTTATCCTATCCACTATGCCATGCAACCATACTATATAATTCAACTTTTTTAATGCTATTTTGAGTGTCATACAAAATTCTGGACATTTTTCCATTAATTATTTGCAAACAAAGGCCCATCATGGTGAAAGACTGCAGTGTGGTACTGGGGATCTTAACCTACATCACTGTATGGATAGTTTCAAAAGTCTACTACACTGCTGTGGATCTCTCCTTGTCAGCTGAATTACAGATCTTCATCACCATCATCAATTTGCAGTAACATTTTACCTGGTTTCATTCATACATAGATTATCATCAGACCGTAATGTTTCTATTGGTAATGCACAGAATTGATATCTGGAGCTGGTGTAAGTGCAAGAAGCACTTGTCATAGAAAGTTCAAAGTACACCAGTGGCAACACACAATCAACATCTTCACTGTGCAATAGTAACGTTACTGATGACAGAGCTGCTACAGTGGGGTACCAAATATGGTTTTTCAAAATTCCTTCACCAGAGAAGAAGCAGTAAACATTCCAGTATGAGCAGTTGACAACAGATGATTCTTGCACTTACACTGGCTCCACACTTTGTATCCAAGCATCATCAATGGACACATTACTGGTCTGATGACGGTCTATGTACAACAAACTGGTTACCATACCATACCATACCACAAAAATAAAAACTATTTCCAATATGGAATGTTTGTTTTTCTTATATTACAATACAAGATCACTGACGTTCCAATTATGAGTACAAAATTTATGAAATAATCTGAAGACGACAATCTGTTAACACACAGCAAAAATTCAGAAAATAGTTTTCTTGTGAAAAATAAGGCGGCCTTTATTCACATGAAGTAATGAGTGCTATTGAAAGAAAATCTCAAGTGGATTCAGATAAAGAGGAATTATCAATAGGCCCTATAAGACAACGGCTTTGACCTGTGATGTGAGAAACATGCGACAAATGCCATAAACAAGACGACTACAATGTGGTATCAATAGTGTGTTTTTCAAATGGGCTAAGCTAGACATTAGTCTGTCACCACAACCAGGCTCTTTTTAGTTTCCCATTTAGTGGCTTGACCAACTCAAAACCAAAGTGTTACATCTAATCCGGACCTCGGGCACAGCTACAATCTGTCACCACAACTAGGTTCTTTTGCTTTCACATTTGCTGGCTTCACCAACTAATAACGAAACTGTAAATACACCCATCAAAATGTGACATCATAGCAATATCCAAGGAACTGTTATAGGCCCTCCACTATTTCTAATCTATATAACCGATCTGGGAGACAATGTGAAGAGCCTTCTCATTCTGTTTGCAGATGATGCTGATAATTTACTGTCAAATAAAGTCATCAGAAGATAATACAAACTACAAAATGATTTAGACAAGATATTAGTTTGGTGTGAAAAGTGACAACTGATACTGAACAATAAAATGTTTAGGTCCTACATGTGAGTACTAAAAAGAATCTGTTAAATTTCAGTTACACAATAAAAAAATACAAATCTAATGATTGCTGACTCAACCAATTACCTAGGGATGACAATTATGAACAGTTTAAACTATAACTATTACACAGAAAATGTTATGGGGGAAGGTAAGCCAAATGCTGTGTTTTAGGGGCAGAATACTTAAAAGATGCATCATATCTACACTCCTGGAAATGGGAAAAAAAAACACATTGACACCGGTGTGTCAGACCCACCATACTTGCTCCGGACACTGCGAGAGGGCTGTACAAGCAATGATCACACGCACGGCACAGCGGACACATCAGAAACCGCGGTTTTGGCCGTCGAATGGCACTAGCTGCGCAGCATTTGTGCACCGCCGCCGTCAGTGTCAGCCAGTTTGCCGTGGCATACCGAGCTCCATCGCAGTCTTTAACACTGGTAGCATGCCGCGACAGCGTGGACGTGAACCGTATGTGCAGTTGACGGACTTTGAGCGAGGGCGTATAGTGGGCATGCGGGAGGCCGGGTGGACGTACCGCCAAATTGCTCAACACGTGGGGCGTGAGGTCTCCACAGTACATCGATGTTGTCGCCAGTGGTCGGCGGAAGGTGCACGTGCCCGGCGACCTGGGACCGGACCGCAGCAACGCACGGATGCACGCCAAGACCGTAGGATCCTATGCAGTGCCATAGGGGACCACACCGCCACTTCCCAGCAAATTAGGGACACTGTTGCTCCTGGGGTATCGGCGAGGACCATTCGCAACCGTCTCCATGAAGCTGGGCTACGGTCCCGCACACCGTTAGGCCGCCTTCCGCTCACGCCCCAACATCGTGCAGCCCGCCTCCAGTGGTGTCGCGACAGGCGTGAATGGAGGGACGAATGGAGACGTGTCGTCTTCAGCGATGAGAGTCGTTTCTGCCTTGGTGCCAATGATGGTCGTATGCGTGTTTGGCGCCGTGCAGGTGAGCGCCACAATCAGGACTGCATACGACCGAGGCACACAGGGCCAACACCCGGCATCATGGTGTGGGGAGCGATCTCCTACACTGGCCGTACACCACTGGTGATCGTCGAGGGGACACTGAATAGTGCACGGTACATCCAAACCGTCATCGAACCCATCGTTCTACCATTCCTAGATCGGCAAGGGAACTTGCTGTTCCAACAGGATAATGCACGTCCGCATGTATCCCGTGCCACCCAACGTGCTCTAGAAGGTGTAAGTCAACTACCCTGGCCAGCAAGATCTCCGGATCTGTCCCTCATTGAGCATGTTTGGGACTGGATGAAGCGTCGTCTCACGTGGTCTGCACGTCCAGCACGAACGCTGATCCAACTGAGGCGCCAAGTGGAAATGGCATGGCAAGCCGTTCCACAGGACTACATCCAGCATCTCTACGATCGTCTCCATGGGAGAATAGCAGCCTGCATTGCTGCGAAAGGTGGATATACACTGTACTAGTGCCAACATTGTGCATGCTCTGTTGCCTGTGTCTATGTGCCTGTGGTTCTGTCAGTGTGATCATGTGATGTATCTGACCCCAGGAATGTGTCAATAAAGTTTCCCCTTCCTGGGACAATGAATTCACGGTGTTCTTATTTCAATTTCCAGGAGTGTATTTAAGAGACTGCCCAGAGTACACTTGTCAGTCTTCTACTGCAGTACTGCTGCACAGTGTGGGATCATTAATGAAAGAGATTGACTGATGACACTGAAGAAGTTCAAAGAAGGCAGCTAATTTAGTATTATTGTGAAACAGAGGAGAATGTTATGGATACAATATGTGAGCTGGGTGCCAATCATTAAAACAAAGGAGTTTTACGTTGCAGTGAGACCATTTCACAAAATTTAAATCACCAACCTTCTCCCCTAAACGTGAAAATATTTTGTTGACGCTCACCTAAATAGGGAGAAACCACCATAATAGCAAATAAAGAGAAATAAGAGCTTGCATGGCAAAATTTAGATGTACATGCTACTTGACAGTGGAATGGTCGAGAACTAGTCAAAGTGCTGCTGGGAACCTTTTGCCAATCATTAATCATGAACTGGAGAGTACTGATGATTTAAATGTAAGTGAATCACATTCCATTGGCAACAAAATATACGTTGGACAATGGAAAACATGTGAAGATTGTAATAGGAGTGTTTGGAAAACCGGACCATGATTACGAACATCCTGTGAACAAAGCATATGTGCAAATCGCAACATCATCTGGAAGATGAATGGAACTGTTCTTGCCAGGATGTCAAAACCGACAAAATCATCAAAGCAGTTGCAGCAGAAAATGTGGTGAAAGTAAAAGGGCACCTGACCTGAAGCATTCAAGAAACTTTTGTGTTGTATAAGAAAGAACTATCAACATGTGAATGCTGTTCTCAAACACATAATTCGTAAGCACCTGGAAATCACCCTGACTACCGTAAACGATTGACAGCTGCTGCGAATCGGTGTTTTGGAAGAACTCCTGAGAGTCGTGTACCTGTGATAACTGTACCAGAGGTACCTCAAGTACTATCCTCTCCTGCATACAAAGAGCTTTGCTGTTTCTTTTCATTCTCTATGTACACACTACTGACACCTAATAGTGACTCCACATTCACGAACGTGACAAAAATGCCTATACCTATTCACTAAAAAATTGATTGCTTGGAGAAAAATGGCCTAGTAGGCTAACATGAACCCTTATTAATACATATTTGTATGCATCTGGTTCAATAAATTAAAAGGAAGATAGGAAACATGTTTATCCATTTTACATTACAGAAAATAACAGACTCTGGACACGAAAACGTCTACAAGCTAACTTACTTTTCCAATTTTCATTCGCTAATGTATTATGGTATCATGTCTTAGGGTATCGTAACTCCACTAAGGAAAAAAAAGGGGTTTGTTGCATGCCCGCTCAAGCTTTGGTACGCAAGCATAAAAAAGAAATCATCACATATAATAATTCATTAATTGTACCAAATTCCACAGCGGATCGCACAATAATAACTGCTGACTTTTCTGCACGCTTCCACCATAAATAATTATGACTGAGATATAACTGTTTCATAGCACCTACTGTATTGTTTGGACACGATAAGAAAACAACTCTTCTTGTGAAAAGACAAAAATAGTATCATGCACGGGTTAATTCACTCGTTCACATATCGTGTGTCATACATCACGTCGGGAAGAAGATCCTTGAGGGCACATGACGAGTCAAACGTTTCCTGTCAACATACATAAATGTATGAAGATAATACGTACACATTTTTACGTTTGTTTGCGGCGAGTGGTGAGATGCAAAACTGTAGTTTTTCCAGGTGCTCAGATCGAATAATTCAAGTTTGATATGAATTAAAATGAAAACTCAAATTAAAGTATCAGGGCAGGAATACTATTATTCAAATCATTAACCTCAATGTTTTCAGTTTTCACAACCAGCCTAAGAATTCACACTTCACACAAACCAGAGATAACATGAAACGATTCGTACATGTAGCCTCTTATAATATCCTTGGAACCGGGAGGCAGTTTGAGAATAGGTTGTTATTGATTTTGTTGTTGTGAGGGGTGGTTGTGAGTGAGCTCGAAACGTTAGTGTGAGTTTGTGTGGTTAGTAGTAGGCAAATCGTTATGGCTGTGAACGAGGGAATGGAGAAATGTGAAATTGAAGTTGTTAATCCATCCATTTTAAGTAAAATTGAAAGGTAAGACGCCATTTCGTTTGATTAGAGTTACGAGAAGTTACACGAACACTTTCAAACTCGTTACCTCCACAATAAAGAGAATCCACAATATTAAAAGTTGTTAGCAAAATTACTTCGGGGATCATTTTTGCTCCATGTTCGCGGATCTCATTTCGCAGTTTTTGTTCTGTTTGAAACGTGTAGTAAATTACAAGTAGAAAAAAAAAACAGTGAAATGATATTTGACCCTATAAATAATTAATGCTATGCACAGAATTACATTACTGGAAAAATTAATCTGTTACACTTTTTGCCGTTGCTATTATCTTTCTTCATTCTTGCAAGTCTACATATTCCATAAATCGAGGACTTACTGATCTTAACATTTGGTAAGTGGATTTTATTGTGTCATTGAACTTACTAATAGCAAATGTCTGCTTCGTTCTGTAAGGTAATGATGATAAGATGTATGACTTTTTTGGGTCCCTTAGGAATTTTTAGTAACTTTAATGATCCAGCCCGTAATTTAGCAGCTACAGGACCAGACTCTTGTCAGTTTCATTGGAAAGAACGTTTCAGAATTGGCAAAGAAAACAGAACAGAGAATATATTGTTGGTATTTTGTTACGGCAGTACTTTTTCATTTAAATGCACAGTTTTGGACACACAGATTTCGGTTGTTGGCAAGATGCACTTTCCAGTCTTTCACTGCCATAGTGAGGATGAAGGTATTGTGGTTAGATGTCCCCGTATCTGTAGGCTACTAAGTACGTGTATGTCTGATGTTTCCATATGAGGAAAAAAATGGGAAATACGGAAGCGTCCGATTCCACCCGACTGCTTCGATCCATGACGTCACAAATATGGCGGAAACGACCATATACTAAGACTCCAATATGGCGCCCATGACGTCTTAACGTAAACATGCCAACAAGCGCGAAAATACGTTGAAAAACCAACACATACACGTTCCACAAAAAACCTAATGAAACCACTGTACAAGCGTGGGAAATTGGGGTTTTTGGTTGGGGACAAAGTAAATATAAACAAATTTAGATACACACCACCATACCAAACCACACAAAACGACGAAAAAGACCGACAACACAAAACTCCCCAAATTCCACTAAACATAATATCCTCTGGAATCGGACACTTCCCTTCACCTAATAACCTTAACAGCATCTGCCGATCCCGCAAATTGGAATCGGACACTTCCCTCGACCTATATAGCACAACAGCAACTCCAGATACCAGAACACCCACAGCCACAACCACCCATTTGAATCAAACATTTCCCTTCACCCACAAAGGTCAACCAGCGACCCCCAATACCAAAAAACCCACAGATATGACCAGAAATTGGAATATAAAACTTTCCTTCAACTACATACCTACGAACCAACACGATACCATATCACCAATACAACAAACCACACAACTCAACACCACCCTACCAGCCACAACACACAACAAATACACTAAAAACAAGAAAAATAAAAACTTACCACAACAAAGTTGCGCCTCAACCAAGGTCAGCCACACACACACACACACACACACACACACACACACACACACACACACACACACACACCAACGAAACGAAAAAAATACACAACCAAAAGAAAGACCCAACCCATCCACACCCCTCAACACAACCTCCCCCCTCATCCCAAAATAAAATATCCATAAACAAAAAACAAACACAAAATAAACAAATCTCTGTCACACACTACAGCTCAACAAAAACTGCAACGAAATAGATCTTCCACAACTAAATCACAAACCAACACCCTCCCCCCCCCCTCCCCCTTCTGAGCCGCAGTTACCCACCCAAACTAACCACCTTCGTCCTGTACCTCTTGCTGATAGCCCTTAAAAAAAAACAATAGCCCTCAGGGACGCTCTTCCGCCTTCAGTACTCATTGCCTACTTGCAGTGGCTGATATTTGTCCCCTATAGATTGGGCACCAAAAACTGCTGCTCAACTGTGCAATACACATTTGCTGCTTCCCTGAGCATCTGAACTACTGTGCCCTTTTTCCTGGTAGAGAGAGATCTACCCCCCCCCCCCCCCCCCCACCCACAACAGAGACCAAGGTCTGAGTCATGATCCCTGGTCACATTGGATTCCCAGGGAATGAACATGCTGACTGGTTGGTAAAGTTGGTTACCAGGGTGCCGACTTTTTGAGATGGAGGTACCAGAACTGGATCTCTGGTCGACTTTAGGCTGACAGTTGTTGTAGGCTTGGAATGCAAATTGATGTGCTCTGGTTTCTCCAAATAAACTGATAAACTGACCCTCTCAAAGGAGACCATGACCATGTGGCAGTCTTCCCTCTGTGCTTCTGACAGGGATTTACTGTCCTCTGTTGGCTTCACATTGACCACATTTGGCTAACCCATGGTCACATCCTCAGATGTGAGGATCCACCCCACTGTCTCACAGTGGCCCACGTCATACTGGACTGCCTTAATTTAGTTGTCTTATGGTGAAACCTTAAACTTGTTGTTACAATGACTGAAAAATGGGTTTAGTAATTTGGACACTGTTTACTGTAAATAATGTAGCTGACAGGTACACATTTGCGTTTCATCGTAGTTTGTTTTGGTCTTCAGTCCTGAGGCTGGTTTGATGCAGCTCTCCATGCTACTCTATTCTGTGCAAGCCTCATCATCTCCCAGTACCTACCGCAGCCTACATCCTTCTGCATCTGCTTAGTGTATTCATCTCTTGGTCTCCCTCTACGATTTTTACCCTCCACGCTGCCCTCCAATACTAAATTGGTGATCCCTTGATGCCTCAGAACATGTCCTACCAACCGATCCCTTCTTCTGGTCAAGTTGTGCCACAAACTTCTCTTCTCCCCAATCCTATTCAATACTTCCTCATTAGTTATGTGATCTACCCATCTAATCTTCAGAATTCTTCTGTAGCACCACGTTTCGAAAGCTTCTATTCTCTTCTTGTCCAAACTATTTATTGTCCATGTTTCACTTCCATACATGGCTACACCCCATACAAATACTTTCAGAAATGATTTCCTGACACTTAAATCTATACTCGATGTTAACAAATTTCTCTTCTTCAGAAACGCTTTCCTTCCCATTGCCAGTCTACATTTTATATCCTCTCTACTTCGACCATCATCAGTTATTTTGCTCCCCAAATAGCACAACTCCTTTACAACTTTAAGTGTCTCATTCCCTAATCTAATTCCCTCAGCATCACCCCACTTAATTCGACTACATTCCATTATCCTTGTTTTGCTTTTGTTGATGTTCATCTTATATCCTCCTTTCAAGACACTGTCCATTCCGTTCAACTGCTCTTCCAAGTCCTTTGCTGTCGCTGACAGAATTACAATGTCATCGGCGAACCTTAAAGTTTTTATTTCTTCTCCATGGATTTTAATACCTACTCCGAATTTTTCTTTTGTTTCCTTCACTGTTTGCTCAATATATAGATTGAATAACATCGGGGAGAGGCTACAGCCCTGTCTCACTCCCTTCCCAACCACTGCTTCACTTTCATGCCCCTCAATTCTTATAACTGCCATCTGGTTTCTGTACAAATTGTAAATAGCCTTTCGCTCCCTGTATTTTCCCCTGACACCTTCAGAATTTGAAAGAGAGTGTTCCAGTCAACATTGTCAAAAGCTTTCTCTAAGTCTATAAATGCTAGAAACGTAGGTTTGCCTTTCCTTAATCTAGCTTATAAGATGAGTCGTAGGGTCAGTATTGCCTCACGTGTTCCAACATTTCTACGGAATCCAAACTGATCTTCCCCGAGGTCGGCTTCTACTAGTTTTTCCATTTGTCTGTAAAGAATTCGCGTTAGTATTTTGCAGCCGTGACTTATTAAACTGATAGTTCGGTAATTTTCACATCTGTCAACACCTGCATTCTTTGGGATTGGAATTATTATATTCTTCTTGAAGTCTGAGGGACTTTCACCTGTTTCATACATCTTGCTCACCAGATGGTAGAGTTTTGTCAGGACTGGCTCTCCCAAGGCTGTCAATAGTTCCAATGGAATGTTGTCTACTCCGGGGGCCTTGTTTCGACTCAGGTCTTTCAGTGCTCTGTCAAACTCTTCACGCAGTATCGTATCTCCCATTTCATCTTCATCTACATCCTCTTCCATTTCCATAATATTGTCCTCAAGTACATCGCCCTTGTATAGACCTTCTATATACTCCTTCCACCTTTCTGCTTTCCTTCTTTGTTTAGAACTGGGTTTCCATCTGAGCTCTTGATGTTCATGCAAGTGGCTCTGTTTTCCCTAAAGGTCTTTTTAATCTTCCTGTAGGCAGTATGTATCTTACCCCTAGTGAGATAAGCCTCTGCATCCTTACATTTGTCCTCTAGCCATCCCTGCTTGGCCATTTTGCACTTCCTGTCGATTTCATTTTTGAGACGTTTGTATTCCTTTTTGCCTGCTTCATTTACTGCATTTTTATATTTTCTCCTTTTATCAATTAAATTCAGTATATCTTCTGTTACCCAAGGATTTCTACTAGCCCTCGTCTTTTTACCTACTTGATCCTCTGCTGCATTCACTACTTCGTCCCTCAAAGCTACCCATTCTTCTTCTACTGTATTTCTTTCCCCCATTCCTGTCAATTGTTCCCTTATAAACACTGTACAACCTCTGGTTCTTTCAGTTTATCCAGGTCCCATCTCCTTAAATTCCTACCTTTTTGCAGTTTCTTCATATAACCCCACATATACATATTTAATATGGCCAGTGCACTGTGGTTTATCTTCCCGTTAGCCTCATTAGTAGTTTGCAGGCGAACATCCACATACTGCTACAATAGTTTACTGTTGTACGTCTACGAGCAGTAAAAGCCTAACCATACAGTTCAGTGTTTCAAATAAACTGAACAGTCACTGTCATTGCTTTAACACATGGCCTATTCGTGTAACACTTATTTCACTGTTAAGTTGATGCATTGTTGTTGTTCTAATCAATACAGGTTCCTCGTCTGAAACTCGGCCGTGGACTGACTATCTCAAGACCAAAAATCAGGCCCTTATATATCATTGCAATAATAGGTGCTGAAACTACAAATTGTTTGAAGTTTAATTTACAGAAATAACTATTAAAACTGAACTCATTCGATTAACTGAATACATCAAAAAATTGGTTCTTTTTAACAGTTCCTTCTACTATAAGAGTTAGTCCGAATTATTTGTTTAAATCATGAAATTAACAAATATAAGTATGCAAACAATACTTTTGACAAAACTGTTAATTACTTTGGAATTAATGAAGGGCTGGTTTTGCTAACATGTTTACGAATAGAGCCAAATAGATACTTTAAGATTACTAGTATTTCGTCTTCCACATGTTTAAAGTTAGTACAGAATTTATATTTGTTATTTGTCAACAATAGAATTTGTTACGAAACAATTACTGATTTCATCCTATAACAAAAGATACTAACTAGGAATGGTTGAAATAAATTAGAAAATCAATTACACACGTAGAACTAAGCACGAAATTAGATCTGGTGTTGTATTCTTTAAAACTTAGAGCCAATCTTTTCCTTTTATGAAAATGCAGATTATACTCACATATGTTAATGTTAATTAGTTAAAAAAATGTGTCTTAAGGAGGCAGATGGCAAAACAAGAGAGGAAATAAAAATATCCCAGCTTCCTTCATCACAGCTTGAATGTTAGGAGGGGTGCCCCATTGTTTGCTCCAACCCGAGGTGCCATTGGCCGCCCTGGCTCTTTGGTCCGACCTGGCTCCTGACGTTCCCAACATTTTTAATTCTTCTTATTCTTTTACATCAGTCATTAGTTGACAGATTGTTCTCTTTCCTGAGATTTTATTTTGTTCGCGTAGCTAGTTTTCTCACGATCAGGTACAATAGAGTCCACTGGGATTTGTATTTCGTGTACTTGCTCTCTGGGGCTATTCCTGCTTTGATACACAAATGATTAAGGGATTTATAACCTCATAGTTTGGTCCTTTTAACCCCATGCCTCCATCTTTCCATTTGTCCAAAGGATGTGTGACAGACCCTTCCCCCCCCCCCCCCCCCCCCCCCCCCCCCCCTGATAGTTTGTTGTCACTCTTATCGATGGCTCATGGGATGAAGATCAAACAGGCTAATCCTTTACGTGCCCCAAGACCAGCAAACAACACTTCCTGCCTAGTGGATGCAACATGTTTTGCGAGGAATTAGTAGCAATTGTACGTGGCCTTCACAATAACATGAGACTTTTGCAATCTACAGTGGCTTCATGAGCAACCTTTTATTCCTGGCATCCATTGGTTAATGCAGATACAAAATCCTCTGTTGGACCTCTACAATAATTCAAAGACAGTGGTGTCCGTTGATCCCCACATCACTTTGCAATCCCAAAAAGCGACCTTGTGGATTGCCTCACTAAGGAGTCTACAACAAAGGTGCCATGGCCACAATCAGTAAGTTACAGACTATAAAAGTGTCTATGACTGTAGCAGCCTTCTCTTTGTGTGCTGCGAATCTACAGTCTCCTTTGCTTCTTTATCAGTCTCAACAACCTAACCCATGGATAAATCCTGCGACAAGCTGCCCCACCGTATTATAGTTGTGGTACTCAGCTGACGGTCACAGATATCCTGTTGGTGTCCCCCACATTCGGTTCTACATGGTGAGCTTTTGCAGTTAGTCTGTGAAATCATAGTGCCAGGGCAGCAAATCACATTGTAAGTATTGTGTGAGAGAGTAAACGGTATACATTTATCTGAAACCTTCATTGTTATGGTCCTGCTAGTTGCCACGTGGGGAAGAGGGTCTCCTCTTGTCGCATTCTTAGCCCCAGAGAACCTTTGGCTGCCTCCCCAGATGGAGGGCTGCTGTGATACCTAACATCACAACTCAGTTTTAATGTTATCTCAAGTCATAATTTCTTCTTAAAATTTTTTTAGTGCTCCCCCTTTCAGGTGGACAACTTGGTGAATTCTTTTGACCTGATACAGTGGGTGGGAGAGCCTGGTCAGGCACTGGGTGCACCTTCCGCAACAAAACAAGCTGTGGTAGGCCTTGGATGTATCTTACCTTTTTTTATGGCATAAAACTGAATGACTTTTCCCCATGTTTCTGGCATACATAGTGCAGAGGGACCAGTGATCATAGTGGTTCGGTGCCTTAAACCCCCATAATCCATCGATCCAGATACCCATCCAGCAATTTGTATAACTGAGGCATGCAATTTTCAGCAAATTTCGTGCTTCCTGCAGGGGAGAAAGGTCCAAGACTTTTCCATCACACAAATTTAAGTTTCTAATTTTTGTTTTCATCAAGTCCCTACTTTGTTCACACCATGATATTTTAGGACTAGACATTGGGTCTTGATGTGGAGCTTCAGAGTCATTTGATCCGAAGATTCATCCAATATAATTGTAGCCATGCATTTAATTTTTTTTGCCTGGTTTTCCATTTTTCAATTTCTTGAAAGCTCCTTTTTCCAATAATAATATTGACGATTTTTCTCAGACCACCTCTCCCCTTTTCCACTTAACTTTTTTCTGCTGCTGTTGCAAAAGACTACATATCTTCAGATGTCCTTCATGTGTGCTTGCTTTGGGGCACTTTTCTTTTTCTGTTGCAGGTCTACCACTGCAACTCATAACAGCTAGATTTTCATTTATTATGCTAGGTTGTGCATTCAATTCATTTCAGCACTCAAAGAATGCACTTAAACATCTAGGTTGTATGTTCAGTCTTCTATAAAATCAGCTGCACAAATAGCTTGTTCATAATAGTAAGAAAAAAAATTCTTTGACATTTGCTTTATTAAAAACTGTTGCTCTTTATAAACTACTGTATGCATTTTTTCGTAAGATGTAACATTGATACCGACTCGTATACAGTCTATTCACAAGAAAAAGAGAAAATTCTGAGGGATGTGCAGGAGCAGAGTAAGAAAGCTCCGCCGACAGACTCCCAACACATAGGTTAGTAAGGTGAGAGGGGCAGTGTTGGGGGAACAAGCTGCACTAATGTCAAGCAGTGCTGGCAACACACTTCATTCATACACAATTTGTGGTCCATGTGGCTCTGACATTGCCATCTATTAACTGCTGTCATAACAGCTGTGTAATGCTACATATCGTGCATCGACGAAAGTAAAAACATAAGTGGGGCATAATAAAAGTTGGTAGGATTTGTGAAATCAACATTTTCACATTGAAAAGTGGTGTTTGTTGCTACAGATTCCATATCAGTTCTAATAGACAGTTCAAAATTAAAGAGAACCACCAGCAAACTTACATTGTGGCAATAAAAAGAGAATAAGTACAATTTTGAACATTTATTCACATATGTAACACTGAATTGTATGTACAGATAAATCACTCAGAATCAGTATCATTACGACCCCCCAGGGGGTCCACAACTCTTTTGTGGATACGTGCGTAGCGAGCACGGGACCCCGAGCTAATGTGGCCTTCCTTCCTTTCCGGGCTGCATACCTTCCCTTTCCGCATCCTTCCCCATCCCTATCTTCGCCCCTCCTCCCCTCACCTCTGGCTCTTTCCTTCCCTTTCTCCTCATCTGGGGGTATCGTTTGTGCCTACGTCCGGAGACGGACGCTCGTAAATGTACTGCATTCATCGCCTTCCTTGCTTTTATGTCTTCTTCCTTCCTTTGTCCTTCTCTTTTCCTTACCTCTTCTCGTTACCCTTTTCTCCGCTGCGGCGTTTGCGACTTCCCTTCTTTCCTTTCCCTTTCTCTTTCTTCCTCCCTGTGCGTGTCTGAAGGCCGACCCACGCCTTTTGTGCATAGCCGGTGACGGGGTAACGCGTAATTCCCCGCCCCGGGTAGACAGGTAGGACACGTACGTGCCCCCTGGTAACGGCCAGGCCCAGGGAAGGGTGATTACCCGAGCTGATACCTTCCGAAAGTGCCGATTGGTCCCTCTGTCCGTTTGTCGAGAGGTGTGACCTGAGGTGTGAACAATCACCTAAGGCGGGAGTGCCCTCAGAGAGGCCCCCCACAAGGGAGGAGCGCGCCATCGGAGACGCCGGTAATCATGGGGGATTCTTCCGCAATGGTTTCCTCACCTTCCACTATGTCTGCTCACAAACGTAAGTATACTGAGTCTCAGCCACAGACGATTCTTCCATCGTTGCCACAGTTCCTTGTTGTTTCTCGGTCTGACGAAGGTCACGACTTCTCCACGGTCAAACCTTTCATTATTCAGAAAGGTGTCGACGCAATTGCAGGTCCTGTAAAGTCTTGTTCCAGATTACGGAATGGCACCCTGTTGTTAGAAACACACAGTGCCCTCCAGGCACAAAAATTGCTGCGTACTTCTCTGCTCCACACCTTCCCTGTCCGGGTGGAACCGCACCGTACCTTAAATTCCTCACGTGGAGTCGTTTATACACGCTCCCTCGATGGATTGTCTGACGAAGAAATTCAGCACTATCTGTCTGACCAGGGCGTAACGGCTGTTCATAGAGTTATGAAACGGGTTGACACGAACATCATTCCAACCCGCACTGTCTTCTTGACATTTGACAAAGTTCAACTCCCATCGAAAATCAAAGCAGGCTATGAGATAATTTCCGTTCGCCCTTACGTCCCAAACCCTACGCGTTGCTATCGATGTCAGCGGTTCAATCACACCAGCCAGTCCTGTTCCAATCCGGCCAAATGTGTTACGTGTGGCAAGGATGCCCATGAGGGTGCTTGTCCACCTCCATCCCCTCGCTGCATCAACTGTATGGGTGACCACGCTGTTTCCTCTCGAGATTGCCCCGTTTTTAAGGACGAAAAGCTCATCCAGGAAATCCGAGTGAAGGAAAAGGTGTCGACCTTTGCTGCTCGAAAATTATTCGCCAGTCGACAGCCCACTGTGCCCCAGACAGGAAAATACAGCACTGTCCTTGCTTCTCCTCGGCCAACAAAGGAGGTGGCCACGCAGACTTGCGACCTCACCTTTAGTACCACGGTTGTCAGATCGGCCAGCGCAAAGATCGCCCGTTCAACCTCACCACTTTCGCCTGCCCACTCTATGGCTCACCCTTCGTCGGGTTCTGCTAAATCTCGAGCCCAAAAGTCAGACGCCAAGTCTTCGAAAAAAGAGCATACTCGTGAAGAGTTTTTACGTACCGCAACTTCACAACCATCGGTTCCTCCTTCATCTAAACATCATACTTCCAAGAAGGCTACAAAGAAACCCAGTTCCTCTCCTTCTCCGCCAAGGCGTGTCCCATCTACAGCACCACCTGGCGGAAATCGCCCTCGGCCGTCTTCTGTGTCGCCGAGGCGCACTGCTGGTGGCCGGTCAACCGGCCGATCGCCGGTGGCAGGGGCTGCTCCTGACCAACCTATGGATCAGGATCTTCTGCCTTCGGCTGAATGCCATTCCATGCTGTCGGTCGCAAGCTCTGAGCAGTCTTTGAGTTGACAGCACCCTTGGTCACATTCCTCCATTTTCTGTTCACCCTATGTCCATTATCCACTGGAATATCCGCGGCATTCGAGCCAATCGGGATGAATTGTCGGTCCTCTTACGATCCTACTCGCCGGTCATCTTCTGTCTTCAGGAAACAAAGCTGCGTCCCCATGACCGCTTTGTTCTCCCTCATTTTCAGTCCGTCCGATATGACCTCCCCTCTGTTGAAGGCACTCCAGCCCATGGAGGACTCATGATTCTTCTCCATGATACTCTCCATTATCACCCAATCCCCTTAAACAGTTCCTTCCATGCTGTCGCCGTCCGTCTTTCCCTTTCTGGATACACGATCTCTCTTTGTACTGTATACATTCCATCATCCACACCAATGGCACGAGCTGATCTCCTTCATCTTCTTGGTCAGCTTCCACCCCACTATTTGCTGGTTGGGGACTTCAATGCCCACCACCCGCTTTGGGGATCTCCACATCCTTGTCCACGTGGCTCTCTATTGCTAGACGTCTTCCACCAAGCGGATCTAGTTTGCCTCAACACTGGGGTCCCCACATTTTTGTCTGCCTGCACGACAAATTTCTCTCATTTGGACCTTGCGGTCGGTACTGTTCCGCTAGCTCGGCGCTTCGAATGGTTCGCCCTTGATGATACACACTCGAGTGACCACTTTCCATGTGTTCTTAGACTGCAGCCTCCACTGCCATATATGCGCTCGCGACGCTGGAAATTTGCCCAAGCCGATTGGACACTTTTTTCGTCTCTAGCGACATTCGATGACCGTCGCTTTCCCAGCGTCGACGATGAGGTCACACATATTACCGATGTTATTCTTGCAGCTGCGGAACGTTCAATACCACGCACCTTCGAATTGCCCCGGCGCCCCCCAGTTCCTTGGTGGAACGAGGCATGCCGTGACGCAATACGTGAGCGGCGACGTGCTCTTCGCATTTTCCGTCACCATCCTACTTTGGCCAACTGTATCCGCTATAAGCAGCTCCGTGCGTGATGCCGTCGCGTCATCCGCGATAGCAAGAAGGCAAGCTGGAAATTCCTTATTAGCTCATTTAACACCTTCACTCCCTCCTCGGAAGTTTGGAGTCGGCTTCGACGGTTCTCAGGCGCGCCTAGTTTCTCCCCGGTCTCTGGGCTCACTGTCGCGCATGATACCTTAGTGGACCCCGTCGCAATTTCTAACTCGTTGGGTCAGCACTTTGCTGAGATTTCGAGCTCTTCAAATTACCCGCCAGCGTTTCTCCCGAAGAAACGTGCAGCGGAAGTGCAACATCTTGCTTTCTCCTCTCAAAATCACGAAAGCTTCAATACTGTTTTCTCCATGCGGGAACTCCAACATGCCCTCTCTTCTTCTCGCTCCTCCGCCCCAGGACCGGATGGTATCCATGTCCAAATGTTGCTGCATTTATCAACCCATAGTCTGCGTTACCTCCTTCGCCTTTATAATCGAGTTTGGACCGACAGTACCTTTCCCAGACGGTGGCGGGAAGCTGTTGTCGTTCCCGTTCCGAAACCTGGAAAGGACAAACATCTCCCCTCTAGCTATGGCCCCATTTCTCTCACGAGTAGTGTCTGTAAGGTTTTGGAGCGTATGGTGAATTACCGTTTAGCTTGGTGGCTGGAATCCTGCAGTCTTTTAACACCTGCCCAATGCGGATTCCGAAAGCATCGTTCTGCAGTTGACCATCTTGTTGCTCTCTCCACTTATATCATGAATAATTTTCTCCGGAAACGCCAAACAGTAGCAATATTTTTTGATCTAGAGAGAGCATACGATACCTGTTGGAGGACAGGTATCCTCCGCACACTGTTCTCTTGGGGCTTTCGAGGTCGGCTGCCCCTTTTTCTTCGCGAATTTATGGCAGAGCACACATTTAGGGTGCGGGTGAACACTACTCTCTCCCGTACTTTCTCCCAAGAAAACGGGGTACCCCAGGGCTCTGTGCTGAGTGTTGTACTGTTTGCCATTGCCATCAATTCAATTATGGATTGTCTCCTTCCTGATGTCTCGAGCTCTCTCGTTGTGGACGATTTTGCGATCTACTACAGCTCTCAATGGACCAGCCTTCTTCAATGACGTCTTCAAGGATGTCTCGATCGCCTCCACTCTTGGAGCATCGAAACCGGCTTCCGTTTTTCTCCCAGTAAGACCGTTTGTGTTAATTTTTGGCGATGTAAGGAGTTTCTTCCACCCTCCTTACATCTAGGACCTGTCAACCTTCCGTTTTCTGACGTCGCTAAATTCTTGGGTCTTATGTTTGACAGAAAACTATGCTGGTCCTCCCACGTTTCGTATCTTTCGGCTCGCTGTCTGCGATCCCTCAACACCCTCCGTGTCCTGAATGGTACCTCCTGGGGAGCGGACCGAGTGGTCCTTCTCCACCTCTATCGCGCCTTAGTGTGCTCGAAATTGGACTATGGAAGCATAGTCTACTCCTCTGCTCGGCTGTCTATTCTTCGGCGTTTCGACTCTATCCACCACCGTGGATTACGTTTAGTGTCTGGAGCTTTTTACACCAGCCCTGTGGAAAGCCTTTATGCTGAGACTGCTGAACCTCCGCTGTCCAATCGGCGAGCAGTCCTTCTGAGTCGTTATGCCAGCCATCTGTCTTCCATGCCTGCTAATCCAGCCCATGACATATTTCAACATGTCCAAACATTGTTTCCTACATCTGCTGACAGTCTCTCCATGCCTGCAAGGTGCAGTGAAGGAAAGGATAATTCTAATCTTTCTACTATGAAGCACCTAATTGGCAGGGACAGGATAGGGACCAACAACCGATTGAGCACACAATGTTGACTGGGAGTAACAACACAGTTGAAGCTTTCCTTCCGGTTTTTCCTGAATGACCAAGGGTGTCACAAAGACTGTTTGAAATGGGAACAATTAGGGCATTACCTTCCAGCCTCTCCAGCTCCTGCTTGACCTTGTCAGGCAGAGTGTGTAAGGGACAAGTATAATCTTGCAATGCTTTGGAATCAAGTCAGGCTTAAAGGTGACATGCACCTGGCAGTTTTTGATGTTCCTGGAGTGCCACAAAATACTTGTATGTGCTGTTGGCACAGATGTGCACATTTAACTGTCTCGTCCATTATGTGTATTTGATTTGCAAAGTCCTAGGCCTTGATGTTGACAGCCATTTTAGAATGTGTCACCAGCTACGATGCTTGCACTGCCTTGTTTTCATACTGAGTAGTTCGTGTACAGTGGTCTTGTAATTGGATTGGCTTGTCAACATATCCTGAATTTTATTTAACTGAGGGAAGCCAGTAAAGTCAAGAGTAGAACTAGTGACAATAGTTTTAGAAAAAACGTGTGTCAACTGGGAACAGCACATTCCTCCATTAAATCAGGCACCCACCAGAACCTCTTTTGTGACGTTTGGCACTACTTTGTAAATTTTGTTTTCAAAGTCATCCTTGACAATTTCAGTTCTATCCTTGAATGTAGTGTACCGAATGTTCCTAAACTGGTTTTGCAGGCATCCTTCCACTTCTGTCCCTTTTTCTAACAGTGTGAACATTTTGTGGGTTTGCAATAACAAGATTTTCATTCATGGATAATGAAATGTTAATACAAGATTTCATCCTATTTTGCGATTTTGACTTTCTATCTTTTTTTAGGGATGGTTTTGCAGTTCCACCTACTAGAGTTTACTGGAAATTTGCTGGTGTTCTGAAATTCTGTATTCTGTATCATGCTTTGTTCGTTTTGTCTAATCAAATACCTGAATAACAGATAAACATTCTCAGAGTGTGGGATTATTTGAGCTAATGAGATCATTCCATAAACTATAATTGGGAGCATGTCCCTTGCTGGTGTATCCACATGCTAAAGATTACGTTCAGAATTTACACATTTACATTTACAGTCTCTGGTTAGTCTCTGAAGTATGCTGACCAATTCCTTGAAACAAGACTGGGTTTTTCTTGTAACCTTTGTAAAACCTGTGGTGTGCTACCACTACAAGAATTTTATTTTCGAAATACTCACATTATTTATCCTTAATTTCTGTGCATACTAATGCACTCAATTTGTTACCCAGAAACATCTGTCACACTAACCCATAGATGTCCATACCAGCATTGGAGGCTTGTTGTATGTTGTCACTGATTGTTCTATCTACCCTGAAGTGGTACTCTGTGCATGCGGTGTAACTTGTCTATTTTTCCATCGTTCCATCTAGTGGATGGAATGCTGATGGTGTGCTCCTTACTTTGTCTTGTTGGTCTGAGCAGCAGCCTTTCCTGTGTTTTGCTAATGGACTGCAGGAGTTGTAGAATTTGTCCTGCAAGGTCAGTTTGTTGCACCATCTGAAATTAGACTGAATACAGAGTGTTGTTCTTAGCTAAGATTCCCAGAAAAAGATATGATTAGACAGCACACTTGGCGACAGGCTAGAGAGAAAATGAAAAAAAGGAGAGACAACACACAAAAATATTCAACAATACCTAATACTTTGATGTCCATAACCACTAAGTACACACTGCTGTATAAAGATTGTTCTAATTGTACCAAGTCCAAATCTTGTTGTCATCAAAATGTAGGACTGAACTTGCTCGTATAGTGTCATTGCCAGATGTACAAGTAGTGCGGTTTGATATTTTCACTCTGCTTTTCTGCTGGGGTCAAAATTCTGGTCTAATTAACCTTGTTGCCAGTTTCTGACATGTATCGGCCCCTAAGTAGAAAATTGGTAGCAGTTTGGAGGTGCTGCTGATATCAATGTAGCTCCCAACCTCAGGCCTGCATTCTAAAAACATAACATTGAAATGATTACAGTACGAAGTTCCAAAGACACACTTTTATCAAAGAACTTGAATACTCAAGTTCCAGATTGGTGTACAATGCAAATCTGTAGTGCTGCTGATATCAATGTAGCTCCCAACTTCAGGCCTGCATTCTAAAAACATAACCATTGAAATGATTACAGTACGAAGTTCCAAAGACACACTTCTATTAAAGAACATGAATGCTCAAGTTCCAGATTGATGTACAATGCAAATCTGTAACACTCCTGACTGTGCAAAGTTCAATTACACAATGCAGTGTCCATCCTGTTGTGAACATTGTTGAAGCATATCAGTTCCTCTTCTGTATGGCTTCAGCTGTAGCAGCCACTCCTGTGGACACACTCAAAGACTCCATTCGATAACAGACACTGCCAGCTAAGCTACAGGGCACGAGTTATATAATAGTGTGGAGTGGTACTACAGCAGCTTTGTACTGTTTGCTGCAAGTGATGGGTAGGGTGCAAAATAGTCCTTCACTGTTGGTGACCTTTGCAGAGAGCCACTGGAATACTGATGTTGTAGTTTCACCTGGCATATATGCAGTCATGGTCATTTCCTGTGGCTGAACTGTAGTCTGCACAACAGGGGTTGTGACTCAGTGTCACTGCATGAGTGACCAAACTATAATGTTCAAACCTAACCTTGACCCATGCTACACTACACATCCGTCTGAAATCATAGCTGATTTTCTTCCATTCACATTCTTTGGCCTTAGCAACTCACAACCAAACTGTAACGTCTCAACCTAAGCTGGGCTTCAGGCTATACTACACTGGGCTTCAGATCTGTCTATCACCTCATCCACTTTTCTTCTGTGCTGATTGGCAAATTTACTGAAAAACGCACTACTTCCATCAGTTTGCAACCTACTTTGTACATATCTGCCCGAGGTGGTGGTGCTACTACTGCTCCACTTAGTGTCGCCATCTTTCCTTTGGTCCAGACTAATACTTACATTTAGCCAAACATTCACCATTCATTAACAAACAAAATACTAAAAAACGAAAAGAAAATCTATCCCAGTTCACCAAAAACAACTCACCCTACAATTAACACTTATCCACAACAAAATATACAAATAAAAATAAAATTAACACAAATTGAATCATACACTTCTTTGAAATAAAAAAGAATAAAACCTATTGAAATCGCAGCTGTAGTAGCTTCCTGTACTTGCCACAAACATGGCACTATATAAATTTGGCAAGGAAGCCATACAGTTGTAAAAACTTAATGCTGCTTGTTGTATCCTCATCCATAGCGACATTCAACAAACGTCTATTGAATTTCTTTGTCACGTCCATGACAACTACTAGCAATTCAAAACCACAAAGCACAGCACTTGCCAATGTCTACCTTCCAATTACAGCCACTCACTCATCAATAGCAGCACAACAAACAAAATTCAAAACATTGAAATTCGATACTAGAGAGCAGTGTCACATATTACAAAATTCCCTCTTCAGATAAGCAGCCTAATAATAACATAACATTGTTATGCCTCAAATTTTTGCATTCAAAAACCATAATTTTGATTTCATCTGCTTTATGACTTCTGGTGTTCGTAAGATCAATATTTAGACCTTTAACAAATAAGTGGCTAACATATGTATTTTCATTCATGTTTATACTTTCAAGCACATTCTTTCTTGGGTAGTGTGTGGATGCTTTTGTTTTTGATGCTGTACAGTGTGTATCATTGTGACATCTACTTAAAGATTTATTTTAAATGACATTAATTTGATCCTCCACGTACAACAGAGATTTCCAAATCTCCCATGGTTATGCTTATCCTTTAACATGTTGTCTACAATTGCAGGTCCATAGCTTAAGTGACCTTTTAACTCCATAAATGACAAAAAAAAAAAAAAAAAAAAAAAAAAAAAAAAAAAAAAAAAAAAAACTGAGTTTGAGACTAAGTCCGGCACACAGTTTTAATCTGCCAGGAAGTCTTCATAACGGCGCACACTCCACTGCAGAGTGAAAACGTCATTCTGGAAACATCCCATTCCAGAACATTCTGAAACATTCAAGAACATTTGAAAATGTTAAAGAACATTCAGGATCATCTAGAACACTCAGGAGTATTCTGAAACATTTGAGAATATTTTAGAACTTTCTTAAACCTTTGGAAAGGTTCTGTAACAATTTAGAACACTGTCAAAACTTCTGGAGGATTATTTAACATTGTGGAACGTTCTACAACAGAGGAATTCCAGCATTTCTTGTGGGACATTTGTACTAGAAATTTTTGTGTTTTACATTTAGGAATTGTAAGTTATTTGAAGTCAAGTTACTGTTTTAAGCAACAAGATTACTCCTTTTTATTGTAACAAATACAGTGTTCAGATACACGTATTGAATTGTCTGCAGTACAGTAAATAAAACGCCTGTTACGGGTGGGACAAGAAATTGACATGGAACTGAATAATTTTGACATCAGAACAATAATTCTGGACTGTTAGTGGCCACAGTTCGGTCAAACCACATTCAATAAAATTTAAATTCTTCTATTAAAGAAACGTGTAGCTACGAGAAAAGAATTACTAAGTTGCGCCATTGTAGGATGCTATATATGATCTGTTGTGTAGTTACAGGTAGGACAAATTGTCTGATGTATGATTTGCACTGAATATTATATTGTAGTACATTATGCAACTAAATACATACTATTTAAGCTAAACTACAACATGAAAAAAAGAACAAAGACAATAAATTCAAACAGATTTTTAAAAAAATTCTAGTCAAATGAGAACTGTCTCCTGTTCATCAGTGTTGCAATACACAACTTTCTCTTCACTACAGACCTTTCTTCAATAGACTCATCCTACACTGCAGGCCAAACCCAAAATGTGCCACTTTTTTCCTTGTAAAGTAATGTTACACTTTTATTATTTACATATTTAACTTGTGCCACGTGTGACAAAAGATTTTGTCCTTGTCACTGGAAGAACAGATTCAACAAAATCTTCAACACTGATTGTTTTCTTGTTGTTTTAATCCTGGCAATGTAACAACAGACTACAACTCTGATTTTGCCATTGCCCCAACTTTAAGCAGACCTTCTTTGACACAAGAAAAATAATGTAACAACTGCAACTTGGGAATAGGACAGACTTCAGCCAATCTCTGTTCCAGGATCTTAACATTTTCCGCAGTTCTTTCCTTGAGAACTTAAATCACTCTAGTTGACTTCATGCAGTGTTTGGCATATTCAGCAAAGTTCTCTGCAATTTGTACATTGAAACTGTTGGATTTCACCCTGTTCCAAAGTGATTTCTTTACCCATGCCACCAACAGCACCCATGCCTTGTGCTGTGACAAAAAACTCCAGTCGACAGACCTAATCTCCAACATGTTGCCTAAAAGTGTCATATTTGTAAGTGTGAATTTATTGTGTTGCTCATTAATTTGTGGAAACTTCATTTTCAACATTTTTATGAGTTCTAATAAGAATGTCCAAACCTAGTGCTTGCCATGATTTGATTCATGACTGTTATCATAGACTCAGAGCCAGTCTCCAACCAAACATGCCACTGCTGCAAATATGATAACTTGACCACGTGACCAATGTGCACTCTGAATTTTGTCCTGCATAGTAAGTGTATAACTTTCTGAAAAATAAATTTGCAGAACTACAGCATTTGGCATTATGAATGACTTTGATGTCTGGAAGTGGTATGATTGTGTTTGCTTCACAAAATGAAATAAGTGAACACTGGTAACTGGTGTGCAATTTCCTAGAGTACATCTTTTACACAACCAGTTTCAGTAACATCTTCAGCCCTTTCTTGCCTCCTTCCCATTACGTCAACATACTTCTTCATACATGTCACTGTCACATATAAGACTGCGATCACTGGCTTCTAACTTACAATTAACACAGTTTTGTGTCATACACTTTTCATAATCTGTAGTACAAACTAATTTAGGAACCAGTGTTTTGGCAGTATTTAGAAAATTTGGAAATCCATCACTTAAACATTTTACAAAAACTCCATATTGGAATGTTACTTCCAGATACAAACATTATGTGGCATTTTAGATGTTGGTTAAACGAGTGGGTCAAAGAATATAAAATTGACTTTTGTTCGCCACAGCTGTAAGATGCAGAAAGTCAGATTTAAAAAGGTCATATGTTCCATAACTATTGTCAACATTATTCTTTTCTGCACAATTCACTTTTCTTTGGTAATTATGTCTCTAACAACCAAACAATCTCTTTTCTGTAAGACATCTTGAGATGTCATCTCTTGAGAAAAAATTTTGGACTTGTGAAAGAAGTTCTTTATACAAACTTTATTTCCATACAGTGGTATTTCTGTTGTGGAAGAAGCAGCAGCAGCTTCAAATAAGGTTGAACTAGTGAGTTACAGGACTGTTCTTTCTTCTTCATTCTGTAACAGTGTTTTTGTTCTCTTTCACTCTGTTTCTTTAATTCTGAAGTGCTGTGTTGTCAGTCATTGTATTTCTTATCATTTGCCTTCTTTTCTTATCACACTTTCTTCATTTTATAAATGCAGCTGATATGTCAACTTTTCTCTAAAATTTTGGATACCTTTGATGCCATTGTTGCTATGTATTGTAATCTGAAATTTAGTTAAAATATCTTTTATTATGCTGTTTGGCAGAATAAGTGCCCAAAACATGTACCTTCATTCTAAAACAATATTTCTCTTAACCTGTTGTCTAACATAGCTTGAGACATTGCAGAGAATGCAGTGTGTAATGTCCTACCTGTGACACACAAATCTCATTCTTAACATACTTTAATTTTACCAAGAGTGTAACAGCTACATGTAAACTAACATACTTTCACAGTGTTCCCTTGTACAGCTCCATAAATGTACTTTTTGTAAAGAAAACTTAATGATGTTTTTGAGTTACGGGTACAGTTTATACTGAAATCAAAATAATTAATTTTGAAACAATATTTGCATCAAATTAACTTCTAATGCACAAATCTACTTCCTTCTGACTTCCTTTTTAAGTCTTGTGCTCTCAATAATTCCCCATTGGACTACAGACAAGTTTGCAATAATACACTGTTCCATTGTTTTTGTTCACCAGAGAAAAGGCAATAATGGATGGGAAAATTTACGTGTTCTACAATGAAAGTTTTGTAAAATGATAATCGCATGTTAAAATATATACTTTTAGCTTTATTTTGCCCCTGTTTTGGAAACTGTATCTCAATAAATATATTTTCATTGAAATTTCTCTGTTTTCTTGGAATTACTCAACGTTCTTGAACATTCTAGAGGAAACATTTTGGCCAGTGTTGGCCACTTCCACACTTGATTTGCAGCTGTTTCACTGACTTCCCATAATTAGTCCATTGCTGTGATGCACTCGTTTGACGCCCATATCTAATAATAATAATAATAATAATAATAATAATAATGGTCAGCATGTGACCATATTTACAAAGTAATTGGCAATGTGAATGTAAAATTACTTGTTCCACTACATTTAGATTTATCATCCAAATGATTGTGTAATATGAAATTAACTAGAAATTGAGTTTTCATACAAAATGGTTTACTCAGGACTAAGTATAGAGTGTAAGCTAAAAGCGGCTGCTGTATACTTTTTCCGACCTCCAGGTTTCTCAGTGGGATCCATTGAAAACTTATGAGAAAACCTCATTTCGTTTTTACATACTTTTCACTCATACCATACTACATGGGAGTGGTAGCAGCCACCCCATACTGATTGAAAAAAATGACGCGAAACCAAAATTATTGCAGAACTGTTCAATAACATTATTGGAACATCACATAAAACAGATAGTTTTGAAACCTATCAGTGACACAAATATGTGTATTAGCTTTAGGGGTGACAGACTCGTGATCCTCTTTGAGGTTATCCTGTGCTGACCATTGTGGTGTTATAGAAGAATTTTGTTGATTAGATTGATAGATTTAATAACTAATCAAATTGGGGGAGGAGAGCTATGTGGCACAACTTAACTAAACATGGAAATAGGTTGATTGGACACATCCTGAACATCAGTGAATTGGTAATTTGGAAAGGGGGGGGGGGTTGTTGGAGGGTCAGGGTACAGTTTGCCTAGGTGGAGTAAGATTTAGGTTGATGTAGGATGTTTATAGGAAAATAATTGCACCATTCTGGAGAGCTGCATCAAACCAATCTTCATACTGAAGACTACACCAAAAATTATTTTTAAATTTATGACAGTTGTTCAATACATAATCCCCCACAGTTCTTGTACCAGAACATATTTTTTTTAAGAGTCAGAATTTGGGTGTAATATTAGCCAGCATTTTTTTTTTACATTTACCATTATTGTATAGTGTCTCCATCATGTTTTACAGACTTATACCAGTGTTATGTTGTTAGCAGGTATTCCCTGTTAGTAAAATTCTTTCCTGCAATTGTAGCCATGTTTTCACTTCATGAATTATGTTCTTATCTTCAAAGTGTGTCTTGTGTTGAGATTCCTTAAGAGATGCAAACATATGGAAATCTGAAGGTGCCAGGTCTGGGCTGTGGGTGACCAATCAAAGAGTTCAGTTTCTGCACTTCCTGACACTTTACCTCTCTTTACCCAATGCACAACAGTATTCCTATCAATTACCTTATTACCGTAGACTGCACTCAAAATTTTATGGATTTTCATCAAGATTTCTTTTTTCACACCCATTTCAATTACAGCACCTTGTTTGTAATTCGTGTCTTGTGTGGCTGTCATCTTGATGGTTCATTATAGCTCTGCCATGTGTTAAAATTGTTCAAAACTTCACATACATGCAGATGAATGTCAAATTTGAAATATGTAAAAGTTTGTTTTCCTATATATATTAATGGCTGTAGAGAATGGAAAAGGGATGTTATGTATTGAAAGTCCCATGTGAAATGCTTTAAACAGAGAGCAGGCCATTAATTACTTTCTACCTGAACAAATTCATCGATACTCATTTCACTTTTCCTCACAGTGTGTTACTAAACTTAAACACCATTCTGAAAAGAATATTTGTTTATAGAGTAAACTTGCTGCAGATCTTCAGTGCTATGCCTTTTTTCATGACATCTATGATTTTCTTCACAAATAGATTGCACATTTCTAGAGAAAACTGAAATCCTGATTTTTGAGAAGCCTTTGTTTGCAAAATATATGTATTTTAATTAATACTCTCTCTTGTTCATTTTATATACACTTTTGATAATAAAATAAGAAATATAAAAAGGGTGCTGTATAATTGAAAGCATTTGAATAAAAGGTGTTTAATAAAGCACCAACATATGACAATGTGTGCATTTATATGCATTAAAAGAGACTTGTTATTCAGTTGCACCAAGGGCAAATATAGTCCAAGTCGTGATGATTTTCATTACAATTATAAGACAGTACTTTCTCATAGACAACAGTACTGTCGGCAGGTACTCTGATTGTGCTGCAGAACTTTCTTAATGAATCCTGCAGAACTTTCTTAATGAATCATGTATCTATATTTACAACACTGGTGGACATACTATGATTTGCTTGTCACACGTCCTCTGTTAACATCAATTCTGTTGAACATTGATTGCCCATTATAAATGTACTAGGTTCTATGAGTAAATTGCTTGAATTATGTGTGTTTTAGAACATGCAGCTGATAATATCTTCAATAGCAGTCAACAAATTCATTATCTTTCAGAAATCTAAGAATGCAGAATATACCTGTTCAGTTACTATATTTGGAAGATGTCACATATGAAGAACACAAACTTTGTTTCTCATTAGTGGTGTTTTCTGAATCTATACTGATTCTTAGAGAAAAGTTGTTTGTCTTTGGAAAGTAGTACTTAGCTGCTAAAGGGATTATTATTTTGTGTCTGAGTTTCTGTTTCCCAAATTCATGTTAGCTACTTTGTTACGAAACTGATGCTTTAATTATTAGTGAATTTTCACCTTATATCTTTCTTGCAGCTTCTTCAATGATGCCACTTACAGAGAAACAATTGAGAATTCGGCGACTTATAATACACGCTTGTGTATTGAAAGAAGACTGCGAATGCCGTTTCTTGATTCTCAAACAGGTAATTCTAACTGATCACCACTTATAATATTGCAATATTAATACACCAGATACCAGTCCTGAGCAAGTGGGATATGCGTCATCACTAATATAGTTGAGGTGGTGTGTGTGTGTGTGTGTGTGTGTGTGTGTGTGTGTGTGTGTGTGTGTTTTGGCAATGTAATACTTGACAGGCAAACTAAGTCTTGGTGATGACTAGTATTTATGCAAGGGGGGAGATAGATAGATTGTGTTTCTCAATAACTGTACTTTGGTTTATATTCCAAACTTCTATCCAGTGCCTGTTAAAAAAATGAGATAGTGTACTTAATAATTCATCAGATGCAGATGTCCAGTACATTGATGCCATTTGAAATGAGAGGACTACATGTTGGAATTACATGCATATAAGAACACAGGAAGTAGAGCTGTGGCTAATAGCGATGAACACTGTGCTGCATGGGGTACTGGCCAGTGGTGGCCGTACCCATAGCCTGCGCTTCAGCGAGTGTTTAAAACATTTGGCATTGATTTTCACTTTATTATAGGTGTACTAATGCTAAGTTCATACTGGGGGACCTGAAGCAAACACATCAAGTTTTGCATTCACAAGCTGAAGCTATAGTTTTTTGAGGTATATATTTTTTGAAAGAGTTAGAAGCAGAAGCAACTGCCCACACATGGAACATAGCCAGCATTGTCAGGTGTCAGGGGAAAGAACAGCTGGAAGTGCTGTGCGAAACAGACACAGAGCACACAGGTATAATAATAATAATAATAATAATAATAATGTCGTGCGACTAGGGCCTCCCGTTGGGTAGACAGTTCGCCGGGTGCAACTCTTTCGATTTGACGCCGCTTCGGCGATTTGCGCGTCGATGGGGATGAAATGACGATGATTAGGACAACAGAACACCCAGTCCCTGAGCGGAGAAAATCTCCGACCCAGCCAGGAATCGAACCTGGGCCCTTAGGATTGACATCCTGTCACGCTGACCACTCAGCTACCGGGGGCGGACAGCACGCAGGTGACACCTCTCTCTCTCTGAGCAGTACATGTCACACACCCATCTTCTGACTAGCACACCACTCTGGCACCTAGATGGCAAGCAATAATATCATGCAGCGCTACTATATCTCTTAGGTGGTTAACTTGAAACTGATTTGAAGGTGCAGTTAAGTAAATTGTCCACATTTTAATGTCTTCGTGCTCTGTGAAATGGAATTTCAGTCCAGAATGATTGGAAGGGTATTATTGACATAGATACATTATGATGGCCTTTTTGGTTTCTTGGGTTCATAAAGTGACTGCCTGTATATAATTTTTAATTATTGTTGAGAACTTTAATAATTGTTTATACTCAAACTATCCACCATGTCCTTCAGTGTTGTTTGTGAGATGTGCTAATTTATTTCCATCCATGGCGCCATACTGCATTGTATTTTACACATATTACACAGTGGGTGCAGTTAAAAATTTACACACTTATCCATGATCCAGCAGTCTACAGTTTTTCAGACAGATTGAACTTTGGGCACTAAGACATATGTAGCACTTCAAGAAGTAACACATTGAGCAAATACTTTGAAAGATGACAACTTGTGGGATAATGAGCACATGTGTGAAGTGAGTCCCTTATTAGTGACCTGTGAAAACTTGAATCCTTGAACGGCAGTTGCTGAAGATAACAAATTGTATGGGATGAAGTCTAGGAATGGTTAAAGTCACTTTTTGATTATTTTTTATTTATTTATTTACTTATTTTTGCTACAACTGAATTCAATGCACAATATCTGACATCAGTTTGATGTTCTGTTAGTTAACATTGTTCCCACAGCACCTCATAATTCCATGAAGATATTTTGGAAAAATGTAATGTACGTTTAACAAGTTGATTTAGCTGGAAATTGTAGAAAATTATAAATGAGTGATACATGGTGAGAAACTTTAAAAACTCAGCGATTTTATTTTTGGCATTGGCAGGTTCAGCTTATGGATAACAAGCCAAATGTAAGGTATCCATAAGCACAGTGACATTTTAAGAAGTTAAAAATTAGGAAGTTTATTCCATTCCATTTAGCAGCAAAAAGAACTTCATGATCAATCACAACTCAATTGAAGAAACAAAGTGGCATAAAAATGGAGAGTTTTCTCTGTGCATATAACTCGGAACAATTATGGAGCAATGTGAAAATTTGGAGCTATCCTAAATTAATTTCTTTTCCAATAATCCATTCCCCTTGCAGACCCGGGGGTTAGAATAGGTCTGAGGTATTCCTGCCTGTCGTAAGAGGTGACTAAAAGGAGAGTCACACCTTTTGGCCTTTATGTGATGGTCCCCTGTAGGGTTTGACCTCTATTTTTCAAAATTTTCCCAAAGAGCGAGCCAATTGGGGAAGGGCGCCTTACATGATGCATCGCGTATTGAGATCCACTTTCTCGTTGTGACATTGTAGTCCGGCTCATTCTCCATCTCTTGAGTGAGGACATCTTCCTGGGTGTGATATCCTCCGCCCACTATACAGTGTCGTTTTCTGCGCTGACAGTGACCATTGAATTCTTTGTACCTCATAACCAGCACGGTAGCCAGTCTGTTGTGGAGAGGCCACCATGTACCCTGTTCGTTGTAGCCCCCTGACTACACAGGGATCACTCTGCTGATGCCTGCACCGTTAACTCCCCATGTATGCCAAGGTGTAGATGCCCGTCACCCTGGGGCATCGGGACTCCTGGCAATGGCCATCCTTCCAGGTGGCCTTTGCTGCGGCTGGATGGCACCTGTGGGGAGGGCCCCTGGTCGGGGTGGGTGGGTGGCATCAGGGCAGATGATACGCGATGAAGCATGCCACGTCATAACTTGCTGGTGATCAAAGGCCAGCAGTCTCTAAGTGTTCCAAGTCTCAGTGCAATGCAAGGAAATATGATCCTAAATTGTTCCCCTCCTTGGCCACACCATGGGGGGAATGCCAGGATAAGGAGGGCAGCGAATCTTATTCACCCTGGTACCTCATATGTATGAGAGCTGATGGGGACTCCATTGTTTCAATGAAGCCTCAGTTTTTAGAAGACAAGTTTGGGGAGATGGAGGGCTTGTCTAAAATGCGGTCAGGGTCAGTCTTGATAAAAACGGCATCCTCTGCCCAGTCATGGGCATTACTCGCTTGTGCCAAGCTGGGGGATGTTTCCGTTACCATCACGTGTCATAAGAGCTTAAATATGGTCCAGGGTATTATATCCCACAGTGACCTCCTTTCACAGTCTGATGACTAGCTGCGCGCCAACTTAGAGCGGCTAGGAGTTCATTTCGTCCAGCACATCCATCGGGGTCCGAGGGATAATCAGGTTGTCACCGGTGCCTTCATCTTGGCCTTCGAGGGTGACACATTACTCGAGAAGGTCAAGGTGATGGTCTACTGCTGTGATATCAAGCCATATATCCCTCCCCCAATGCGGTGCTTTAAGTGTTGGAATTTCAGACATATGTCTTCCCACTGTGCTTCCCACAATCACATGTTGAGATTGTGGACGTCCATCCCATCCCGGTACTCCATGTGCCCTATCTCCCATCTGTGTCAACTGCGGAGAGCATCATTCCCCTTGCTCACCAGATTGCAGGATTTTACAGCAAGAAAGGAAAATCATGGAATACAAGACCCTGGACCGACTGACCTACACTGAGGTCAAGAGGAAATTTGAGCGCCTATATCCTGTGGTTATGACCTCTTCTTATGCCGCTGCTACGAGAACAGTTGTAGCCCAATCAGTTCCGCGAATTCCAGTTGGCTTTCATAGCCGAAAGACTACACCTGTCCCCCCGTGGTACAACAAACATATTAGGAAGTTGCTGAGAAAGCAGAGAATTTTGCACAGTTGTTTTAAACATAGTCACTGCCCCGCTGACAAACAGAAATTATGCGAAATGAAAGCAGCTGTCAAAAGGTCAATGAGAGATTCTTTTAACGAATTTGAAAGCAATATTTTATCTGCAGATTCTAAAAATAATCCGAAAAAATTTTGGTCGTATGTAAAATCTATGAACACTACAAATAATTCAATACCTTCTCTTGCTGACAGTACGGGTAATGTAATGGATGATGATAAACAGTAGGCCAAAATTCTAAACCCAACTAAACCCAACTGCAGCACCATTCCCTCTTTCAATTATTGAACAAACGCAAGAATGGCTGACATAGTGTTTAGTGTATCTGGGATTGTAAAACAGTTAAGATCCCTAGACGTCAGGAAGGCATCTGACTCAGACGGTATCCCCGTAAGATTATATATTGACTATGCTACAAATATAGCACCATTCTTATCCATCACCTGTCAGTGATCATTGGAACAGCGGAAAGTTCCACAGGACTGGAAGAAGGTCCAGGTCATAGCAATCTATCAAAAGGATAGAAAATGTGATGTACATAATTACCAGCCAATTTCACCGTCATGGATTTGTTGTAGAATCATGGGACATATTTTGTGTTCAGACTTTATGACCTTTATAGACTCTGAGAAACCAGCACGGTTTTAGACATGCGAGACAGAGCTGGCCCACTATGTGCACGATATACAATAGGCTCTAGATGCCAGGTCGATACCATATTTCTTGACTTTTGAAAGGCATTCAATTCAGTTCCGCACTGTCGCTTGCTCCAAAAGGTGCACGATTATGTATGCGGTTGGATGGAAAGTTTTCTGACAGACAGAGAGCAGTATGTCGTCCTGAATGGGTGACTTCAACAGAAACAAGCGTAACTTCAAGTGTGCCCCAGGCAGCGTAATAGGTCTGCTGCTTTTTACGATTTACGTAAACGATCTGGTTGATGGTATTGACAGCTGCATTAGACTGTTTGCCGATGATGCTGTAGTCTACAAGAAAGTAGTATCACATGAAAGTTATGAACAAATTGATGAGGATTTGCAGAAAATAAATGCGTGGTGTAATGACTGACAGATCTCTCAATATTAGTAAGTGTAACCTACTGTGTATAACAAGACAAAAATCCCCTTTAATGTACGAGTACAAAATAAATGCCCAGCCTTTGGAATTGGTAACATCCGTCAAGTATCTGGGTGTGATTATTTGAAATGATCTCAAATGGAATGATCAGATTACACAAGTAATGGGCAAAGCGAACTCTAGATTATGAGAGCGTTACAAATATCATAGAAAGTTTCAAGTGGAACACACTTGCAGATAGACGAGTGTTAAACGGAAGGAGCTGCTCACTAAATCCCAAAATCTGATCATCACTGAGGATGTAGAGCATATATTATTACCACCAACTTTCAAATCGCTCAATGATCACCATTTAAAGATAAGGGAAATAGAGCTCCTACTGAGGTGTTCAGACAGTCATTTTTCACTTGCGAGATCTGTGAGTGGAACAGAGGGGGAGAAATACAACTTTGGTGTGAATTGTGCCCTCGGCCACACACCACTTGGTGGCTAGTGGAGTGTATATGTAGATGTAGAACCATTCGGGACACCAGTCCCCACATCTCAGCTGGAGAAGCATAAGTCTTCTTCTGCTCCTCTCGCTAGCAAGGGAGCCTTTCCTTCTCAGGTTTCTGCTAGTGGGAAAGCTGACACCTGCCAGTGGCTGAAGCGCCCAAAAGCAGCTTGTTGTAGGGCTTCACGATCATCCTCAGTCCCGGAAACTGAATCAGTGAAGCCTTGCCAGCCAGAAAAACCCAAGGATCAGCAAGAAAGAAGACCCCCAAGACCAAGGGAATTGCGGTGGCACCCACACCACCGCTGCCTACAAGCTCTGCACCTGAGGATGAGGTGAAGATTCTGGCGTCCGCTAAGGACCTTGATCTTGCCAGACCCTCAGACACTATGGATATAGCCTGTTCAGGAAATAAGTCGGTGGCAGCAGGTGACCCTGAGGCATAGACTGCCTCATTGTTTCATGCTTTCCCAATCTCACGATCGCATCACCCTCCAGTGGAATTGCGGCAGTTTTTTGCACCACCTGGCTGAGCAACGGCAACTGTTAAGCTTTACACCTGCTTTCTGCATTTCCCTGCAGGAAACCTGGTTCCCGGCAATGTGTACCCCTGCTGTTCACGGCTACAGGGGATATTACAAGAACTGTAGCGAATGTAATAGTGTGCCAGGTTGAGTTTGTGTTTATGTCCTGAACTCAGTATGTAGTGAACCAGTGCCCCTTCAAACTCCTCTTGAAGTGTGGATGTCAGGGTATGCACCTCCAGATGGTGCAGTAACCCTGATGCTGTAGTCTACAAGAAAGTAGTATCACATGAAAGTTTTGAACAAATCAATGAGGATTTGCAGAATCTCTCAATATTAGTAAGTGTAATCTGATTAGGGAGGTGATAAAACTTTTCCTACTTTTGTTTGATTTTAATGCCCATAACCACTTGTGGGGTAGTACCTTGCTTACCGACCGTGCCAGAGATGTCGAAAATGAACTGTCCCAACTCGACCTGAGCCTCTTAAAAACTGGGGCGGCCACACATTTCAGTGTGGCTCATGGTAGTTACTTGGCTATTGATTTATCAATTTGCAGCCCAGGACTTCTCCCATCTATTCACTGGAGAGCACATCTACATGTACATTTATACTCCGCAAGCAACTTAACGGTGTGTGATGGAGGGCACTTCACGTGCCACTATCATTACCTCCCTTTCCTCTTCCAGTCGCGTATGGTTCGCGGGAAGAACGACTGCCGGAAAGCCTCCATGTGCGCTCGAATCTCTCTTATTTTACATTCGTGGTCTCCTCGGGAGGTATAAGTAGGGGTAAGCAATATATTCGATACCTCATCCAGAAACACACCCTCTCGAAACCTGGACAGCAAGTTACACCACGATACAGAGTGCCTCTCTTGCAGAGTCTGCCACTTGAGTTTTCTAAACATCTCCGTAATGCTATCAAGATTACCAAATAACCCTGTGACGAAATGCGCTGCTCTTCTTTGGATCTTCTCTATCTCCTCTGTCAACTCGACCGGGTTCGGATCCCACACTGTTAAGCAATACTCAAGCATAGGTCAAACGAGTGTTTTGTAAGCCACCTCCTTTGTTGATGGACTACATTTTCTAAGGACTCTCCCAATGAATCTCATCCTGGCACCCACCTTACCAACAATTAATTTTATATGATCATTCCACTTCAAATTGTTCCGTACGTGTACTCCCAGATATTTTACAGAAGTAACTGCTACCAGTGTTTGTTCTGCTATCATATAATCATATAATATTTCTATGTATTCGCGATACATTACATTTGTCTATTATAAGGGTCAGTTGCCACCCCCTGCACCAAGTGCCTATCCGCTCCAGATCTTCCTGCATTTGGCTGCAATTTTCTAATGCTGCAAGTTCTCTGTATACTACAGCATCATCCACGAAAAGCCGCATGGAACTTCCGACACTATCTACTAGGTCATTTATATATATTGTGAAAAGCAATGGTCCCATAACACTCCCCTGTGGCACGCCAGAGGTTACTTTAACGTCTGTAGACGTCTCTCCGTTGATAACAACATGCTGTGTTCTGTTTGCTAAAAACTCTTCAATCCAGCCACACAGCTGGTCTGATATTCTGTAGGCTCTTACTTTGTTTATCAAGCGACAGTGCGGAACTGTATCGAACGCCTTCTGAAAGTCTAGGAAAATGGCATCTACCCTGGGAGCCTGTATCTAATATTTTCTGGGTCTCATGAACAAATAAAGTGAGTTGGGTCTCACATGATCGCTGTTTCCAGAATCCATGTTGATTCCTACAGAGTAGATTCTGGGTTTCCAGAAATAACTTGGTACGCGAGCAAAAAACATGTTCTAAAATTCTACAACAGATCGATGTCAGAGATATAGGCCTATAGTTTTGCGCATCTGCTCGAAGACCCTTCTTGGAAACTGGAACCACCTGTGCTCTTTTCCAATCATTTGGAACCTTCCGTTCTTCTAGAGACTTGCGGTACAAGGCTGTTAGAAGGGGGGGGGGGGGTGGGGGGGGGGGGCAAGTTCTTTCGCGTACTCTGTGTAGAATCGAATTGGTATCCCGTCAGGTCCAGTGGACTTTCCTCTGTTGAGTGATTTCAGTTTCTTTTCTATTCCTTGGACACTTATTTCGATGTCAGCCATTTTTTCGTTCATGCGAGGATTTAGAGAAGGAACTGCAGTGCGGTCTTCCTCTGTGAAACAACTTTGGAAAAAGGTGTTTAGTATTTCAGCTTTACGCGTATCATCCTCTGTTTCAATACCATTATCATCCCAGTGTGTCTGGATATGCTGTTTCGATCCACTTACTGATTTAATCTAAGACGAGAACTTCCTAGGCTTTTCTGTCAAGTCGGTACATAGAATTTTACTTTCGAATTCACTGAATGCTTCACACATAGCCCTGCTTACGCTAACTTTGACGTCATTTAGCTTCTGTTTGTCTGAGAGGTTTTGTCTGCATTTAAATTTGCAGTGAAGCTCTCTTTGCTTTCGCAGTAGTTTCCTGACTTTGCTGTTGAACCACGGTGGGTTTTTCCCGTTCCTCACAGTTTTACTCGGCACGTACCTGTCTAAAACGCATTTTACGATTTCCTTGAACTTTTTCCATGAACACTCAACATTGTCAGTGTCGGAACAGAAATTTTCGTTTTGATCTTTTAGGTAGTCTGAAATCTGCCTCCTATTTCTCTTGCTAAACAGATAAACCTTCCTCCCTTTTTTTATATTCCTATTTACTTCCATATTCAGGATTGCTGCAATGGCCTTGTGATCACTGATTCCTTGTTCTTCTCTTACAGAGTCGAAAAGTTTGGGTGTGTTTATTATCAGTAGGTCCAAGATGTTATCTCCACGAGTCGGTTCTCTGTTTAATTGCTCTAGGTAATTTTCGGATAGTGCACTCAGTATAATGTCACTCGATGCTCTGTCCCTACCACCCGTCCCAAACAGCTGAGTGTCCCAGTCTACATCTGGTAAATTGAAATCTCCACCTAAGACTATAACATGCTGAGGAAATTTATGTGAAATGTATTCCAGATTTTCTCTCAGTTATTCTGCCACTAATGCTGCTGAGTCGGGAGGTTGGTAAAAGGAGCCAATTATTAACTTAGCTCGGTTGTTGAGTATAACCTCCACCCATAATAATTCACAGGAACTATCCACTTCTATTTCACTACAGGATAAACTACTACTAATAGCGACAAACACACCACCACCGGTTGCATGCAATCTATCCTTTCTAAACACAGTCTGTGCCTTTGCAAAAATTTTGGCAGAATTTATCTCTGGCTTCAGCCAGCTTTCTGTACCTATAACGATTTCAACTTCGGTGCTTTCTGTCAGCGCGTGAAGTTCCAGTACTTTAACAATTACAATACCGATTGCTGCTTAGTGCCCGCATGTCCTGACTTTGCCCCGTACCCTTTGAGGCTGTTGCCCTTTCTGTACTTGTCTGAGGCCATCTAATCTAAAAAACCGTCCAGTCCATGCCACACAACCGCTGCTACCCGTGTAGCCACCTTGCTGTGTGTAGTGCATTCCTGACCTATCCAGCGGAACCCAAAACCCCACCACCCTATGGCGCAAGTCGAGGACTCTGCAGCCCACACGGTCGCAGAATCATCTCAGCCTCTGATTCAGACCCTCCACTCGGCTCTGTACCAAAGGTCTGCAGTCGGTCCTGTTGACGATGCTACAGATGGTGAGCTTTGCTTTCATCCCACTAGCGAGACTGGCAGTGTTCACCAAATCAGATAGCCTGCCGGAAGCCGGAGAGGATTTTCTCCTATCCATAGTGACACACATCATTGGTGCCGACATGAGTGACCACCTGTAGATGGGTGCACCCTGTACCCTTCTTGGCATCCGGAAGGACCCTTTACACATCTGGAATGACTCGCCCCGGTATGCACATGAAGTGTACATTGGTTTTCTTCCACTCCCTTGCAGCCATATCCCTAAGGGGCCCCATTACGCACCTGACGTTGGAGCTCCCAACTACCAGTAATCCCACCCTCTGCGACCACCCGGATCTTGCAGACTGAGGGGCAACCTCTGGAACAGGACAAGCAGCTATGTCCGGCCGAAGATCAATATCAGCCGGAGACATAGCCTGAAACCTGTTCATCAGACAAACTGGAGAGGCCTTCCGTTCAGCCCTCTGGAATGTTTTTCACCCCCTGCCACACCTCAAGACGACCTCCCACTGTACCACGGGTGAGGGGTCAGCCTCAATGTGGGCAGTATCCCGGACAGCCACAGCCGTAGTCTGATCGGGGGATGCTTGGAACAAGCTGACCGTCCCCGACAAACCCCCGTCCGGACCCCCACAGTGATGCCCATTGGCAACAGCCTCAAGCTGTGTGACCGAAGACAACACTGCCTGAAGCTGGGAGTGAAAGGATGTCAACTCAGCCCGCATCCGAATACAGCAGTCACAGTTCCTATCCATGCTAAATACTGTTGTGCAAAGAACATCTGAACTAGTCTACAGAGAGCGCCAAACAATTCGACACAAAATTTAAACTGTTATTTAAATACAAGACTGCCTAGTAAATGCAGTAATGCTGCTACTTGCGCACTGCTGACACACTGCTTGGCGGCAGAAGGCTAACTGTACTGTCAGTAACATACAAAGACTATTTGAAAGAAACTTTACACGTCACAGATATTAAAATGCAAATCTGCTCTTGCTAATTATGCTAATTATGAAACTACACAATAATTTGACGGATTTAACTAAACAAGTGTGCTAAGAACACTCAAACAAATTTTCAACTTTACTGCTACACTTATATGAATGCTAAATAAGCCACTTGCTGCTACTCGTGCACTGCTGACACACTGCTCGGCACTACCTGTGTGGTAGTGGCCACTTCCCCATCTTCCTGTCACTCCCTCAGCGTCATGCCCACAGATGCCTGCCCAGATGGACTTTAAACAAGGCAGACTGGGAAGCCTTCACCTCTGCTGTCACCGTTGAATCTCCCCCATGAGGTGCCACCAATGTTGTGATTGAGCAGGTCACTACAACGATAATTTCTGCGGCGGAAAACGTAATCCCTCATTTTTTAGGGTACAGTTGCTGAGGCAATTAAGGAGCGTTGGCGAGCTCTACAGTGACATAAGGGGCACCCTTCCCTAGACCACCTAGTAGCCTTTAAGCGGCTCCATGCCCGTGTTAGGCTGCTTATAAAACGACGGAAACAGGAGTGTTGGGAAAGATATATGTCGACCATTGGGTGCAATACGTCACCTTCCCAAGTCTGGACAAACATCAGATGTCTTTTTGGGTACCAGACCCCAACAGGTGTCCCTGGCGTTAACATCAATGGCGTGCTGTCTACCGACGCAAACACAATTGCTGAGCACTACGCTCGAGACTCTGCATTGGAGAACTAACCCTCAGCCTTTTGCCTTCTCAAACGGCAGATGGAAAGGAAAGTCCTCTTGTTCACTACACGCCACAGTGAGCCCTATAATGCCCCATTTACAGAGTGGGAGTTCCTCAGCACCCTTGCACATTGCTCCAACACAGCTCCTGGGCTGGATCAGATCCACAGTCAGATGATTAAACATCTCTCGTCTGACTAAAAGTGATATCTCCTCATCAACTTCAACCAGATCTGGTGTGATGGCATCTTTCCATCGCAATGGCAGGAGAGTACCATCATTCCAGTGCTATAATCCGCACTTGATGTGCATAGCTATCAGCCCATCAGCCTCACTGATGTTCTCTTTAAGCTGCTGGAACGTATGGTGTGTCGGTGGGTGGGTTGGTTTCTGGAGTCATGTGGCCTACTAGCTCCATGTCAGGGTGGCTTCCGCCAGGGTTGTTCTACCACTGATAATCTTGTGTCCCTCGAGTCTGTCAGCCGAACAGCATTTTCCAGATGCCAACACCTGGTTGCCATCTTTTTTGACTTGCGTAAAGCATACGACATGACCTGGTGACATCATATCCTTGTCACATTGTATGAGTGGGGTCTCCAGGGCCCGCTCCCGATTTTTATCCAAAACTTCCTGTCGCTCTGTACTTTCCATGTCCAAGTTGGTGCCTCCCATAGTTCCCCCTGTATTCAGGAGAATGACGTTCCGCAGTGCTCCCTGTTGAGTGTGTCTCTATTTTTAGTGGCCATTAACGGCTTAGTAACAGCTGTAGGGCCGTCGGTCTCCCCTTCTCTGCATGCAGATGACTTTTGCATTTCGTATTGCTACTTCAGTACTGGAGTTGCTGAGCAGTGCCTACAGGGAGCATTCGTAAGATGCAGTCATAGGCTCTAGCCCACGGCTTCCAGTTTTCAGCCGTGAAGTCGTATGTCATGCACTTCTGTCAGCGTTGTACTGTTCATCTGGAACCTGAACTTTACCTTAATGACAATCCCCTCACTAGTGAAGACATATTGATTCTTAGGACTGGTTTATGATGCCCAATTGACTTGGCTACTTCACCTTCGTCAGCTTAAGTGGGAGTGCTGGCAGCACCTCAGTGCTCTCCGCTGCCTGAGAAACGGCAAGTGGTGTGCAGATTGCTCTACGCTGTTGGCTTTACAGAGCTCTTGTTGAATCCTGCCTTGACCATGGGAGTCTGGTTTACGGTTTGGCGGCACCCTCAGCGTTGCGTTAACTCGACCCAGTGCACCACTGTGGTATTTGCCTGGTGACAGGAGGTTTAAAATGAGTTAGGTGACCAGTGTCCTGGTGGAGGCTGGAGTCCCTCCATTGCAGATTCGATGTGCACAACAGCTCGCCAATTAAGTTGCACACATTTGTAGTTCTCTTGAGCATCCTAATTACCGTCTCCTTTTCCCACCTGTGGCAGTTCATCTGCCGCATCTGCGGCCCAACTCAGGACTCACAATTGCGGTTCACACGCGATCCCTTCTCTCCGAACTGGAGTCTTTCCCTTTACCACCTCTACTTGAGGTCCATTCACGTACCCTCCATGGTGTACACCTCGGCTGAAGCTTCGTCTGGAGCTTTTGCCTGGCCCTAAGGACTCCATTAACCCCGCCGCTCTCCGCTGTCACTTCCTCTTGATTCTTGATGTGCTCCAGGGCTCTGAAGTTGTTTACACCGATGGATCGATGGATGATGGTCATGTTGGCTTCGCCTATGTCCATAGAAGCCATATTGAACAGCATTCCTTGCCTGCCGGCAGCAGTGTATTCACTGCAGAGTTTGTGGCCATATCTCGTGCATTTCAGTACATCTGTTCCTCTTCTGGTGAGTCGTTTCTTCTCTGTTGTGATTCCCTGGGCAGCTTACAAGCTATCTACCAGTGCTACCCATGCCATCCTTTGGTAGCGAACATCCAGGAGTACATCTCTGCCCTGGAACGGTCCAGTCATTCAGTGGTGTTTGTGTGGACCCCAGGACACATCGGAATCCAAGGCAACGACCTTGCTGACAGGCTGGCCAAACGAGCTACGCAGAAACTACTCCTGGAAATGGGCATCTCTGAAACTGACCTGCACTCTGTCTTACGCCGCAAGGTTTTTTGGCCTTGAGAGACTGAGTGGTATAACAGTATGCACAGCAAACTGCGTGTCATTAAGGAAACTGCGAATGTGTTGAAGTCTTCCGTACGGGCTTCTCGCAAGGAATCAGTTGTCCTTTTGTTGGCTCTGCATTGGCCATACGTGGCACGTGGCTCACACATGGTTACCTCCTCCATCGCGAGGACCCACCTCAGTGTCGTTGTGGCTCCCAAATGACAGTTATCCCCCTCTTGCTGGACTGCCCACTTTAAGCCACTCTGAGGCGGACTTTTAACTTTCCCAGCACCCTACCTTCGGTGTTGTGCAACAATGCCTCAACAGTAGCTTTAGTATTACATTTTACTTGTGAGGCCGGGTTTTATCATTTGATCCGAGTTTTAGCACATGTCCTTTGTCCCTCTGTGTCCTCCACCCTAGGGCTTTTAGGGTGGAGGTTTTAATGTGTTGAAGAATGGCTGGCTTCTCCTTTTTTATTCTGATGGGCAGCCAGCCATGGTAATCTGCTTTCTTGTTTTTAATCTCTTCTCCCTGTTACTAGAGTTTCTCTGTGGTTTTCTGGTCCTGTTTTGTCCATTGTAGTGTTTGTTGTCCTGGTTTTTCCTTTCACATCTTCTTTGTTTTCTTCTTTGCCTTGGGTAATTGTTCTACTGGGGACAAGGACCGATGACCTCGCCGTTTTGGTCGCTCCCCCCCCACCCCCCCCCCCCACCCCCCACCCCCTCCTTAAACCAACCAGCCAACCAATAATCCATGACGACTTGAGATGATATCTTTCAGAAACTGCACAAGACGTGCATTAACTGCAGTGACGTGTGTGTGTGTGTGTGTGTGTGTGTGTGTGTGTGTGTGTGTGTGTGTTAGTTCCATGAGGGGGAGAGATACTTCAACATCCCCTCCCAAAGTGGGGTTTGGAAAATACTGTATTTATTTCTTACAGTCAACACTGATGACAGAATATGCTTTTCTGTGTTGCAAAATATAAGTCCAACACCCAAGATCGACCTTCATGCATCTCCTAAAGTACTTCAGTCTGTGTTTAGAAACCAAGGAATGAGCATATGTATCACAATATAGCTGTTACATATAGAGCAGAAAAATCTTGTGAATGGATGAATACAAGCACATTTGTTGTGAATTCAAGTCTCTCTTCCCACGGATGTTGAAAAAGATGACAACTCCACTTGGCAACACGACCTGATTTCACAACAGTAGGAATGGAGCATTCTCCTCCAGTACATGCTTCTTCCTAATGTAGCATTATTTTAGATTTCAAGTCAGTTTCAGTAGACTTATCTTCCTAGGTGAGTGATATACCTGAAGATAATTCAAGTCTTATTGTCTTTTTCCCCCCATAATTGATGCGTTCCTTTTTGTGAACGACTTTTTAGTTTTTCTGCTAATCTTTTAGAATTTCAACTTTTCCTCAAGTGTTGCAGTTAACTCTGATGAGAACTGGATGTGTGATTTTTTAATATAAGAGTTGAAAAGTTATGGTGCTGTATAAAAACCACCAGAAGTCAGTGAAATACAGTATTTTGATGCAATACAGGGGGCTTGAAGAAATGACAAACCAATGGTAGCCACATGCAAGAACTTGGAGAATAAAGTCCATATAACGATACTGAAAAGCCAAAGAAACTGGTACACCTGCCTAATATCGTGTAGGGTCCTGCGAGCTTGCAGAAGAGCCGCAGCACGATGCGGCACGGAATGTTTGAAGTAGTGCTGAAGGGAATTGACACCATGAATCATGCAGGGCTGTCCATAAATCCATAAGAGTACAAGGGGGTAGAGATATCTTCTGAACATCATGTCGCAAGGCATCCCAGATATGCTCAATAATGTTCATATCTGGGGATTTGGTGGCCAGCAGAAGTGCTTAAACTCAGAAGAGTGTTCCTGGAGTCACTCTGTAGCAATTCTGGACTTGGGGGGTGTCGCATTGTCCTGCTGGAATTGCCCAAGTCCATCGGAATATGCAATGGAGATGAATGGATGCAGGTGATCAGACAGGATGCTTAAATGTGTGTCACCTGTCAAGAGTCGTATCTACGTGTATCAAGGGTCCCATATCATTCCAACTGCACACGCCCCACTCCATTACACCGTCTCCACCTAGCTTGATAGTCCCTGTGGACATTCAGGTTCCGTGGATTCATGAGGTTGTCTCCATACCCATAAATGTCTGTCTGCTTGACACAATTGAACAGTTGAGAGAAAATTTGAGTCTCGTAACAAATAAATACCCCACTCATATGATTATAGTTGTTGGGGACTTCAACCTTCCCTCGATATGTTGGCAAAAATACTTGTTCAAAACCGGTGGTAGGCAGAAAACATCTTCTGAGATTGTCCTAAATGCTTTCTCCGAAAATTATTTCGAGCAGTTAGTCCACGAATCCACGCGAATTGTAAATGGTTACGAAAACACACTTCACCTCTTAGCCACAAACAATCCAGAGCTAATAGAGAGCATAATGACTGATACAGGGATTAGTGATCACTAGGTCGTTGTAGCTAGGCTCAATACCATTTCTTCCAAATCCACCATAAACAAACGCAAAATAATTTTATTTAAAAAAGTGGATAAAGTGTCACTAGAAGCCTTCCTAAGAGACAATCTCCATTCCTTCCGAACTGACTATGCAAATGTAGATGAGATGTGGCTCAAATTCAAAGCTATAGTAGCAACAGCAATTGAGATTCATACCTCATAAATTGGTAAGAGATGGAACTGATCCCCCATTGCACACAAAACAGGTCCGAACGCTGTTGCAGAGGCAACGGAAAAAGCATGCGAAGTTCAGAAGAACGCGAAATCCCGAAGATTGGCTAAAATTTACAGATGCGCGAAATTTGGCGGCGACTTCAATGTGAGAGGCCTTTAATAGGTTCCACAACGAAACATTGTCTCGAAATTTGGTAGAAAATCCGAAGAAATTCTGGTCGTATGTAAAGTACACAAGTGGCAAGATGCAGTCAATACCTTTGCTGCACAGTGCCGATGGTACTGTTACCGACGACTGTGCCGCTAAAGTGGAGTTATTGAACGCAGTTTTCCAGAATTCCTTCACCAGGGAAGACAAATGGAATATTCCAGAATTTGAAACACGAACAGCTGCTAGCATGAGTTTCTTAGAAGTAGATACCTTAGGGGTTGCGAAGCAACTCAAATCGCTTCATACGGGCAAGTCCTCAGGTCCAGATTGTATACCGATTAGGTTCCTTTCAGATTACGCTGATACAATAGCTCCCTACTTAGCAATCATATACAACTGCTCGCTCACCGATAGATCTGTACCTACAGACTGGAAAATTGCGCAGGTCGCACCAGTATTTAAGAAGGGTAGTAGGAGTAATCCATCGAACTACAGACCTTTATCATTGACGTTGTTTTGCAGTAGGGTTTTGGAGCATATACTGTATTCAGACATTATGAATCACCTCGAAGGGAACGATCTATTGATATGTAATCAGCATGGTTTCAGAAAACATTGTTCTTGTGCAACGCAGTTATCTCTTTATTCGCACAGAGTAATGGCCGCTATTGACAAGGGATCTCAAGTTGATTCCTTATTTCTAGATTTCCGGAAAGCTTTTGACACCATTCCTCACAAGCGACTTTTAATCAAGCTGTGGGCCTATGGGGTATCGTCTCAGTTGTGCGACTGGATTTGTGATTTCCTGTCAGAAAGGTCGCAGTTCGTAGTAATAGACGGCAAACCATCGAGTAAAACTGAAGTGATATCAGGTGTTCCCCAGGGAAGCATCCTGGGACCTCTGCTGTTCCTGATCTATATAAATGACCTGTGTGACAATCTGAGCAGTTCTCTTAGGTTGTTCACAGATGATGCTGTAATTTACCGTCTAGTAAGGTCATCCGAAGACCAGTATCAGTTGCAAAGCAATTTAGAAAAGATTGCTGTATGGTGTGGCAGGTGGCAGTTGACACTAAATAACGAAAAGTGTGAGGTGATCCACATGAGTTCCAAAAGAAATCCGTTGGAATTCGATTACTCGATAAATAGTACAATTCTCAAGGCTGTCAATTCAACTAAGTACCTGGGTGTAAAAATTACAAACAACTTCAGTTGGAAAGACCACATAGATAATATTGTGGGGAAGGCGAGCCAAAGGTTGCGTTTCATTGGCAGGAAACTTAGAAGATGCAACAAGTCCACTAAAGAGACAACTTACACTACACTCGTTCGTCCTCTGTTAGAATATTGTTGCTCCGTGTGGGATCCTTACCAGGTGAGATTGACAGAGGACATCGAAAGGGTGAAAAAAAGGGCAGCTCATTTTGTATTATCACATAATAGGGGAGAGAGAGTGGCAGATATGATACGCGAGTTGGGGTGGAAGTCATTAAAGCAAAGACGTTTTTCGTCACGGCGAGATCTATTTACGAAATTTCAGTCACCAACTTTCTCTTCCGAATGCGAAAATATTTTGTTGAGCCCAACCTACATAGGTAGGAATGATCATCAAAATAAAATAAGAGAAATCAGGGCTCCAACAGAAAGGTTTAGGTGTTCGTTTTTCCCGCGCGCTGTTCGGGAGTGGAATGGTAGGGAGATAGTATGATTGTGGTTCGATGAACCCTCTGCGAAGTACTTAAATGTGAATTGCAGAGTAATCATGTAGATGTAGATTTGAAACAAGACTCGTCTGACCATGCAACATGTTTCCAGCCATCAACAGTCCAATTTTGGTGCTGACGGGCCCAGGCAAGCCTAGTCATCAAGGGTACACGAGTGTGCCCTCAGCTCCGAAAACCCATATTGATGATGTTTCGCTGAATGATACACTTGTTCATGGCCCAGCATTGAAATCTGCAGCAGTTTGTGGAAGGGTTGCCGTCTACCACATTGAATGACTCTCTTCAGCTGTTGTTGATCCCGTTCGTGCAGTATCTTTTTCCAGCCACAGCGATGTCAGCAGGGTTGCCACAGGTTCTGGAAATCAGGGAAATCGGGGAATATCAGGAAATTTCAAACACATCAGGGAAATTAGGGAAATATCATGGAAACTTGAAAAAACACTGGAAAAATCTCGTTTTTCTCTCAGTACATGAAATGGTTTGTTTACTGTGGTGTCGTCACTGGCTAGGTGCAGCTGAGTATGTGCACTACTTCTATACTCCCTCATTACTACTGCTTCTCCTGTTCCTAATACTCCCTTCAGCTTGCAGTCAGTGCTGCCATCACTTCTTGTCGCTAGCCTAGCAGCTGCTGAAGAGAGACATGAGTAGTGGTTTGTTTGGATCTGATTCTCAGAGACTGTAGACGCAGTGGCCTTATACAGTGGTGATGTGTGCGTGAGTTATGTCTGAGTGATTGTGTGAATGTGTGTGTGCTCTCATTTTCTGACAAAAGTTATGGCTGATAATGTTGTTGTGAGAGGATGATTGTCTTTTCTGTGTTCCTGTATGTGGCTCAGCAATCATCTTTACGCTGACTCGCTACCTTTCCTCATTATTATTGATTCTCGTAGTGTTTGAACAAGTTATCTGTTACATGGATGAATAGCTGGCCATATGAGCGGATTTCCGCGATGGGCCAAAACCACAGGCCGTTTCTGCAGGTATCTGTAACGCATCGGGCCTGCCGATCTGAAGCCCTTCTGTTCCCACTAATGTGCAGGCCCTGCCCATTAGATCTAGTCTCAACAATCTGCCTTCAGGCCAGATCTGTGTGTGGTGTAATACAGTGGATTTTTGTGGTTGATCCATGGTTCCAGGACTAGAGTGCTCCTCTGCAAGCCAGAGGCCATGGGTGATGTATTTCAGGAATTGCGACTCTTTCACTGCAAGTACAGGAGTGTATCATTTTATAGACATTTTATTTGTTCTAGTAATCCAAAAGTAGTTTATATGTTAGAAAGTATATACGACAAGAAGGAGAAAATTTTCGGTTGCTGGCAGTTTGTACTTCGCGTACTCATACGTTTCTCGAAAGAAGAATTGCGCAATACCTTTAAAATAACAGGAATAACACACTGGGTAATAACCGATAATAAGTAACATAGTAGAACCAACATTTAATGGCAGTCACCTACAGCGTTAGTTTACGCAATTCTTCCCCTCTTATACACCTCAAGAGCCCTATTTTTTTCTGAAGTTATTTCTGAAATGACTGAAGGTATTTCAAATCTGTCTTGTGACTCCAAGGAAATGCGTGTTTTTGTCACCAAGTGTGTTTCATTTTATTGAAATAAAATAACATCAGTTGTCTTAATGAAACACACATACCATTTGGCTTGCTTTCTCCATCTAAAAACAGTTCATTACAAAAGATGTTGATGTTAGTACTTAAGATTTTTGCTAACATCAGGAAACGCCATCTGCTTAACTGATGCTTGAGATCTCAAAGTTTGTCAGGGAAAAATCCTAAACCTGGTCTGGAAATCAGGGGAATATCAGACAATATCACTTGGGGAAAATTGTGGCAACCCTGTGTCAGAGATTTGAAGTTTTACGATTCCTGATGTTCATGTTATGCTCATGAAATGGTCGTATGGGAAAATCCCCACTTCATCGCTACCTCGGAGATGCTGTGCCTATTGCTCGTACGCTGACTATAATACCACATTCAAACTCACTTAAATCTTCATAACCTGCCATAGTAGTAGCAGTAACTGATCTAACAACTGTGCCAGACACTTGTTGTCTTATGTAGGCATTGCCGACTGCTGCACTGTATTGTGCCTGTTTACATATCTCTGTATTTGAATATGCATGCCTACAAGAGTTTCCTTGGTGCTTCAGTGTATGAGAAGATTGCCTTCTCAGAGAGAAGTAACTGTTGGGCAGCGAGAGGGAGTTTTTGATTTCCGGACATGCACTCTATATTAGCATGCTTTAAGATTATTTCGACATGGCCAAGAACATCAATTTTGACATGAATAGCATGGACATTAAGACATCACATTTATGTAATGGACTGTAATTGCTCTGGGGACCTAATACCAGCCGGCACGGTAGCTCAGTGTGTTCGGTCAGAGGGTTAGCAGCCCTCTGTAATAAAAAAACTGAGTTAATCGATCAACAACGAACTTAAACGGATGTCTTCCGATGTCCGCCCCGAGCCGATTCAACGAACGAAAGCGAACAAAATGATGCCAACAGAACTTGCAGTTCATTGTGTCTACAATTTTCAGCCATTGGTATGGTTGTGTTCAGTAGTGTGAAGGGACTTTAGATGAAAACCGTTAAAATTCAGATCGTAACCTGGTTATAACTAATGTAAAATGAGTGGTGTGAAATGACCAAAAATCTCGAACACAGGATTTGTGGAAAGGATTGCAATAAATGAAGTGGTTAGCCAAACCAAAAGCTTGGTGAAGGAGGTAGAAATGCCAAGCATGTGGTATAAGATGTTGCAAAAACAGATAAAACTGCAAAATATGTTAGGAATGAGACTGAGTAAATGAGATAGATGACACACCGTGTGATGACAAAACCTGGAAAATGTGCAAAATATGTTAAGTATCACACAGGGATAAATTGAGAGAGGAATGTAGTGTCAATAGACGAATTGTGACAGAAATGAGGATGACATGTGGAACAATCAGGTCTACTGCCGGATGTTTGTGCCAGAGCGACACAAACATCTGGCAGTAGACCTGATTGTTCCACATGTCAAGATCTCGCCGGGAAAGCCTGAAGAGTTACATCAGAAATGAGGATGTTCATCAGTAACTAAAGCAGAAGCAAAAGAAAATCCACAAAGAGCTGAAGGAATTTGCAAAGATTTCTGAAGATATCTCTGAGAAATTACATCACAGAAGACATCATTTTCAGGTGCCAAAAGATGAAGGCAGGTTATGTAGCTGACACAGTACCACAAATATGAAATTGCAATTCTTGGAAGATGAAATGGAGAAACAATTGAAGATGTAAAGGTGGAGACTAGACAAGACCAGACAGATTCCAAATTTGTCAAAGCTATCGTGGGAATAAAATACAAAATTCTAAGAAGATACTCTGATGAAAGCAGTGTTTCTAAATAAGGAATGCCCATCATGTTTCCATTAGCTTGATGGGCATTCCTGGCAGGACAGTGCCGTCAGATTTGCACCACAACCCTATGACTAAGAGAAAACTCTGAAATGCACAGTATAATGGAATCATTATTAAAAATAAAATAATGTGGATCTGGAGATGAATGCATGTCAAGACAAATACCTTACACTGTTCTAGGAGTGCATTACAACTTCACAGTTCTTTGTTTTGGTTGTTCTAAGTGTGCCTTTCACTGAATGTTCAATAGTAGAGAACTGTGTTATGACTATAGCATAGAAATGCAGTCAGTGGAAGACTTTTCTTATCTGCTGCACTAGTCAGAGTGCCTGCTCTAGCCAGTGGATCTGTTAAAACAGAGTGTGAGTAGGAGTTTCTGAGTAGTGCACTCCATTCAAATATCTCGGCTGTGGTTGTAGCAGATCATGAGTAAATTGAAGGATTCCAAAGTAAACAGAGCAACCGGTCGTTTGTCTGGAGTAGACCTGGTGAGTGGATGTGGTATTACTGATTAATGCTCTATAAATGGGTATTTCTGGGATATTGTTGTAGAATGATATGAGGAAATGTAGGAGACACTCATTTTTGACACAAAAGAGCAAACAGATTTTGACACTATGTACTATGGTATTCTTTGTATGCCACGCAGATCACAGTTTTCATCAAGAATGCTATTGCATTTGTAATCAAGAAATATATTATGACTTCTGGGTGGGCACCACAGCTTCAATAAATTTAAATAATGCTATCATTACTTAAATGAGTACTTTATTGAGCACTACTGATCAGTTTCAAGCAAGTGTTCATTTTCAAGTGTGCAAATGAATGTGAACACACAATTCTCATAAGTGTGCAGCAAAAATGACATGCCGCCAATAACACTTGTGGCTGGGCTGAAAATGATTGTATATAAGTGGTTTGTGGATGCTTATTCCAAAGTTATGTCCATTGACAAGGGTAGCCATACGGTAGTTTGTATGAGGGGCAACACCTGAGGGTATTGAGTATTTTGAATATTTTCGAATAGAAATGACAGCTTTAAGTACCCATAAAAAAAGTTCCAGTTTTGACCCTGGTATAAACATCAGAGTTAAATAGAGGAAGAACCATTTTTAATTGTTCATTGTGGTACATAGGCTACGCAGATGATGTGGCATTACTCGCACAAAACAGTGCTGTGCTGACTAATGCCTATCGACAACTTGGCCTGGTATTAAATGTCAAAAAGACCAAATTTATGGCAGCGACCAACCAACAAAACCTTCACAATCTCAGGATAGTCGACAAGTAGTTTGAAAGAGTGAGAGACTTCAAATACCTCAGATCAACTGTCACAGAGACTAATGACATTGCCAGCGAGGTGAAAGCTAGAATAGCAGCAGGCAATGTATGCTACTTTGCCGCACTACCCATGCTTCTATCACAAAAATATAAAATTCTCATTTACAAAACAATTAAAAGACCAATTGTTATGTAAGGTGTCGAGATGTGGATCATGACTGCAAATGAGGAAAGGAACCTTCTGCTAAAATATATGGCCCAATATACAATCAAGAAGATTGGCACATCTGTATGAATGCAGAATTAGAGCAACTTTTTCAAGAACCTGATACTGTCACTACCATTAAAATAAAGACTGCAGTGGGCAGGACACATAGTCAGAACGGAGGAAGATAGGTCGTGTAAGAAGATTTTTGATGGGAAGGCAGGAGGCAGATGACGGAAGGGACGTCCCAGAAAGAGATGGGTGGACAGAATTGAAGATGATGTGAAAAAGCTGGGTGTCAGAGGATGGAGACGGAAAGCCATGGACTGGATAAAATGACAGGATATTGTGATGCTGGCCAAGGCCATTCAAGGGCTGTAGAGCCAAGAATAAGTAAGTATAGACCTGTATAATACTGACTTCTAAATCATTTTCTTAAGAGAAGTAGGCCTGACTACACTATATTTGAGCTGAGAGAGGTGAAGGAGAGGGTATTGGCATTGTTTCCATTAATGACTGAGACGTATTACTGTGCATGGCATTTGGTTTTTGTTATATACTTAAGAGGCTGATGCCTCCACATCCATTTGTGCTCTTGAAAATGAACACATGCTCAAACTGGCTATCAGAATTTAATAAAGCACTCAAACAGTGGAATGTGGAAAATGGCAGTGTACAGAAATATTATTCTTATTGTAAATAATTTAGAAGCAATGGTGACACTTCACCAGTAGTAGAGGCATTGGGTCATCAACTGGCACATAAACAAAACTGAAAACTTGCTAGCTTTGAGACAAATCCTTTTGTGATTTACAGCGCACACACACACACACACACACACACACACACACACACACACACACACACACTACTGTACAGTACATTGTGCGTCCGCAAGTTGTAATAGACCAGTTTCGATATGCCATGATGTATTTGGGTTTTTCAAACTCCGCCTTACAAGAAAAACAATGTATTTATTTTTTATTTACCCAGACATGTTTTGACACCCATGTGTCATTGTCTGGAGGTCAAATTTATTTCTGTAAAAATCACAGGAAGTTCATGGTTGTTGGTCTATTTTAGGCCTAAAAACTATAACTTGCATTTTTTTATCATTTTGCCAGAACGTCATTGACAAATTAGTCATGAAGAAATCTGATTATTTTTGAAATACGTTTTCATAGGTAATGGCTGTGTTAGTTTATGTACTTACATGTATTTTACATGATACAGAATTTGAACAGACAATCAACCTCAATACTCAAAGAGAGGTGCTTTGTTATTGTCCCTGCTCGCTTGTTCATTGTTTTGCTTCTGTTCAGTGTGGCACTAATTTTGAATGTTTTTTAGTCTCTCTGCTGGGAGAGAACTAGTTTCAGGCAAGCATATGGCTGAATTTGGTGTACCACATGAAAAGTCTATGCAGCAGGTGTAAGAGCTACATTAAGAACTGAAGGTTTCTTGTGATGAAAGATGGGCCAGTCCTACATGAAGTATGCATTTTAATAAGAGTAGAAACATATCTAGAACATTTGGGGGAGGCAAGGGGGGGGGGGGGTTAGGAACCAGCTACAGACAGACTGGATTTGGCCTGCAATTGCTTTCAGGCTGGCCCATGGAAGCATTTCAAGTGAGAGAGAGAGAGAGAGAGAGAGAGAGAGAGGGGGGGGGGGGGGGAGGGAGAAAGGCACTCGCATAGTACTGCACCTGTGACATATTTTCAGATATTTGCCGTTCTGTTGTTTGCCTTATTCCGGTTTGGCTTCTGTATAATACAGCTGATATATGCTAAGTTCAAGTGATTCAGAATTATAAACAAATTTTTAAAATGAACAGAGAAGTGACGAGTTAATTTATTTAGGTTTACAGAAACAACACATACCTGTGTGATCAGTCAACAAAATTATTATTGTACTAATATTTAAAAAGTACTTGCTAATAGTGATTGTGGATATCAACATTCTAAATTTTAAACACTCTAATGACCTGCCTGTGGCCAGAATTGCAGAGTTACTGCTAATTGCTTGTCAAAGAGGATTGCTTGGCTCATTGCTATATTTTGTTTTTCTGTTGTTTCTCATATTAACATTAGTAAATAATTGTTGTCCAGTATTGACATATTAGAATACTGCAATTGTTAAAATTGAAGGTAATTTATAATGAACTAACTGCAACCATGAGGGTGGTTTGAAACGTTCTCGGAACGGAATAGGAAAAAAGTACTTACATTTCTGAAACTTCTTTATTTTTCAATGTAGTCTCCTTATAGATTAATGCATTTGGTCTAGCGGCGTTCAGATGCCTGGATCCCATCTCTATCTGCAAAATAGTTGTCAACTCTGGCTATCAATTCTTCGTTTGAAGTGAATCTTCGTCCACCAAGAAAAATTTTTAGTCTTGGGAAGAGATGGAAGTCTGACAGAGCCATATCAGGTGAATAAGGCAGGTGTGGCAACAATTTCATACCTTAGTTCGTATAATTTTGCCATGGCGGTGGCACATGTTTTGATGGAAGATGACTTTCTTCCTTGCTAAATGTGGCCTTTTTTTTGTATCTTTCATTGCAGTTTGTCCAGGAGGTTAGCATAGTATTCTCCAGCAAATGTTTGCCCAGTGGAGAGATAATCTACAAACAGAATCCCCTTCGCATCCCAGAACACTGATGCCATGATCCGTCTTGCTGAAGGACTTGTCTTTGCTTTCTTTGATGCCAGAGGATCAGCATGTTTCCACTGCTTTGACTGTCTTTTTGTCTCTGGGGTATAGTAGTGCACCAAAGCTTCATCTGTGGTCACAAACTAGCGCAAAAAATCTTGTTTATTTCTCCTAAAACAGGCCAAACATTGTTCCGATATGTCCACTCTCATGCGGTTTTGATCCAGTGTCAAGAGTCATCTTGCAGATAATTTTTTCATTTCTAATTCTTCAGTTAAAATGTGATATACCCTTTCCGATGACATCTGGCAAGCGTGATCAATTTCACGCACTTACATTCGGCGATCCTCAATGACCATTTTGTGCACTTTTTCAATGATTTCTGCAGTAGTGACACAATTTGCCGACCATTGCGCGAATCTTCATTTAAGCTTTCCCTACCAAATTTAAATTCATTTGTCCACTTGGCAACAGTTGAATATGAAGGAGCAGAGTCCCCCAGTGTATTCTGGAAATCAGCATGAATGTCCTTTGCTTTCATACCTTTCTTTACGAAGTACTTAATCACTGCTCGAATCTCGATTTTTTTTTTTTTTTTTTATTTTTTTTTTTCCCCATCTTTGCAAATTACTAGGCAGGAACAACAGAACCACATCACCGCCACAGTTCTATTCCAAGAGCACTGACATGGCGTGTGTTTACGGGCAACAGTCCAATGAATATCACATGAACAAATCATTGCACTAGCGCTGACCTCTTCTGGTGATTCCGAGAACTTTCCAGACGACCTTTGTAGTTGCTTTTATAGCCATCTATTTTTCCATGATGACATTTTAAGATGCGAGGCAGCCAATCTCTGTAAAACATAGTAAGTATAGCAGCAGTGTTCTAGATGCGTTGCAAAATGTAAAGATCATATTAATGTACACTAACAAATGCATGTTGTGAGGCACAGTTTGTTGGGGTGGCGTGATGGGAAAGGGGTGCCACACACATCATTGTGTTACCCAGTAAACATTGTCATGGGCACTATAGTTGTGACTGTAAGTGCTAGGAACTCTGCTGTCACGTCACGTGATGATTTGGCCTAAGAGCTTAAGTAATTATTCGATTCAGGCCCGTGGGTCAGCAAAGTTGCCCTAGCCTGATCTAGTATTTGTGGATCATATATAAATATTTGAATACAGTGAACAATACCAGAGATGGTGAGCTGGTGCTAAACACATTATGGTTTAAAATGAACACACAATTTTGTAAGTGATATAATCAGTGTTTCTTGTGATACTATAAATTATGAACCACAAATTAGTTTCACAGTGTATGCTTCTATTTTCACTGATTTGAAGCAAACGTATATGACATTGGGCTCTCAGCCCATGTTGTCATGAGATAATTGCTCGCAGTTGAGTGTGTGTGTGTGTGTGTGTGTGTGTGTGTGTGTGTGTGTGTGTGTGTGTGTCTGCGTTCATTGTGGACAGTGTCGTCATCAGATGATATTATAGAAATTTTTCATCGAGCCACTTCCTGATTTCCTACATGCAAAGTGCAAGTGAACAAGGGCTATGTACTACCTTTCGTTCTTGACCATTGGAATGGGAAACCAATTCACAAAGATTCTCTGTGTTGTAGTGTTTAGAAAGACTTTCAGTGCTCGAGTTGACTACTTTGATAGTACACTTTGTTTATTTTCTGGGTTTCAAATGTTTGTTGTGTAACTATTTCTCTTTAGTCAGTCTACTGCATCTTTGCAACTTTGCTAGATTTATTGATATAAAAAAAAAATTCTTTTCTGAAGCTCTCAGGACTCTCTTATTTAAATTAACTCTCAACAATTTCTTTTGAATGACAGTGTTTTATATTTACGTGAAATATGCATGCAGATTATTCTCCTACAGCTCTTATGACAATGTTTGGCCACTTGCGATCGATATAGAATTGATAGATAGAGAGAGAGAGAGAGAGAGAGAGAGAGAGAGAGAGAGAGAGAGAGAGTATTAAATACAGGGACAAATATAATAATTTGCCTTATTAACAAATGTAATAATTTTATTATTGTTACTACTAATAATAATGATGATAAAATAATGGAGGAATTAGGAATGATATTAATTAGATATTACATAACTAACTCGATAATAATAATTTGCATTATCAATAAAAGTAGTAATTTGCAGTAATAATGATAATAATATTAATGATATGAATATAATAGAGGGAAACATTCCACGTAGGAAAAATATATCTAAAAACAAAGATGATGAGACTTACCAAACAAAAGCGCTGGCAGGTCGATAGACACACAAACAAACACAAACATACACACAAAATTCTAGCTTTCGCAACCAACGGTTGCTTCGTCAGGAAAGAGGGAAGGAGAGGGAAAGACGAAAGGATGTGGGTTTTAAGGGAGAGGGTAAGGAGTCATTCCAATCCCGGGAGCGGAAAGACCTACCTTAGGGGGAAAAAAGGACGGGTATACACTCTCGCGCGCACACACACACACACACACACACACACACACACACACACACACATCCATCCACATGTACACAGACACAAGCAGCCTCTGTATATGTCTGCCCGCGTCTGGACACGTGTGTGTGTGTGTGTGTGTGTGTGTGTGTGTGTGTGTGTGTGTGTGTGTGCGTGCGTGCGTGCGCGAGTGCATCCCCCCCCCCCCCCCCCAAATGCAAGTCCTCCCGCTCCCGGGTCTGCGGGTCTGGAACGACTCCCCCTCTTTTGGGGGAGAGGGTGGGGAGTCGTTACAGTCCCGGAAGCGGGGAGACTTGCCTTGGGGGGGGAGGGGGGGGAGGTGCACTCGCGCGCACACACGTGTCCAGACGCGGGCGGACATATACAGAGGCTGCTTGTGTCTGTGTACGTGTGGATGGATGTGTGTGTGTGTGTGTGTGTGTGTGTGTGTGTGTGTGTGTGTGTGTGTCTGCGTTCATTGTGGACAGTGTCGTCATCAGATGATATTATAGAAATTTTTCATCGAGCCACTTCCTGATTTCCTACATGCAAAGTGCAAGTGAACAAGGGCTATGTACTACCTTTCGTTCTTGACCATTGGAATGGGAAACCAATTCACAAAGATTCTCTGTGTTGTAGTGTTTAGAAAGACTTTCAGTGCTCGAGTTGACTACTTTGATAGTACACTTTGTTTATTTTCTGGGTTTCAAATGTTTGTTGTGTAACTATTTCTCTTTAGTCAGTCTACTGCATCTTTGCAACTTTGCTAGATTTATTGATATAAAAAAAAAATTCTTTTCTGAAGCTCTCAGGACTCTCTTATTTAAATTAACTCTCAACAATTTCTTTTGAATGACAGTGTTTTATATTTACGTGAAATATGCATGCAGATTATTCTCCTACAGCTCTTATGACAATGTTTGGCCACTTGCGATCGATATAGAATTGATAGATAGAGAGAGAGAGAGAGAGAGAGAGAGAGAGAGTATTAAATACAGGGACAAATATAATAATTTGCCTTATTAACAAATGTAATAATTTTATTATTGTTACTACTAATAATAATGATGATAAAATAATGGAGGAATTAGGAATGATATTAATTAGATATTACATAACTAACTCGATAATAATAATTTGCATTATCAATAAAAGTAGTAATTTGCAGTAATAATGATAATAATATTAATGATATGAATATAATAGAGGGAAACATTCCACGTAGGAAAAATATATCTAAAAACAAAGATGATGAGACTTACCAAACAAAAGCGCTGGCAGGTCGATAGACACACAAACAAACACAAACATACACACAAAATTCTAGCTTTCGCAACCAACGGTTGCTTCGTCAGGAAAGAGGGAAGGAGAGGGAAAGACGAAAGGATGTGGGTTTTAAGGGAGAGGGTAAGGAGTCATTCCAATCTCGGGAGCGGAAAGACCTACCTTAGGGGGAAAAAAGGACGGGTATACACTCTCGCGCGCACACACACACACACACACACACACACACACACACACACACACACACATCCATCCACATGTACACAGACACAAGCAGCCTCTGTATATGTCTGCCCGCGTCTGGACACGTGTGTGTGTGTGTGTGTGTGTGTGTGTGTGTGTGTGTGTGCGTGCGTGCGCGAGTGCATCCCCCCCCCCCCCAAATGCAAGTCCTCCCGCTCCCGGGTCTGCGGGTCTGGAACGACTCCCCCTCTTTTGGGGGAGAGGGTGGGGAGTCGTTACAGTCCCGGAAGCGGGGAGACTTGCCTTGGGGGGGGAGGGGGGGGGAGGTGCACTCGCGCGCACACACGTGTCCAGACGCGGGCGGACATATACAGAGGCTGCTTGTGTCTGTGTACGTGTGGATGGATGTGTGTGTGTGTGTGTGTGGATGTGTGTGTGTGTGTGTGTGTGTGTGTGTGTGTGTGTGTGTGTGTGTGTGTGTGCGCGCGCGCGCGCGAGTGTATACCCGTCCTTTTTTCTCCCTAAGGTAGGTCTTTCCGCTCCCGGGATTGGAATGACTCCTTACCCTCTCCCTTAAAACCAACATCCTTTCGTCTTTCCCTCTCTTTCCCTCTTTCCTGACGAAGCAACCGTTGGTTGCGAAAGCTAGAATTTTGTGTGTATGTTTGTGTTTGTTTGTCTATCGACCTGCCAGCACTTTTGTTTGGTAAGTCTCATCATCTTTGTTTTTAGATATATGATAATAATATTAGCAATATTAACAGTAAGATTAACTGTAATAATAAATAATTTTTATTTATTAGTGTCAGAAGCATTTATGATGTATAAAATAGTGTACAATATTTACATGTCGTGTGTGTTTACAAAACAGAATAAATAATTGAGGCAATAAGAATGATAATCATTAGTTTAACACTTTTGAAGTCTTGTTGTGGTATTAGACGTGTAAGGGATAATGAAAGAGGAGAGGACTGAAATGAAAGGGACAATGACTTCTAGGAAGGAAAAGACTATGTTTTGAGGAAACTGCTTTCAGGCAAAGAGCGAGAAGACAGTGATGCTTCTTTTTGATTAATTGTATTCTATGATGGGGGTAATTTCATTGAAAAATGGTTAAGAGAAGTTATTGGAATGGATCTTAAATTTATGATAATATCATTTGATATCATAGCAAATATGAAGTACAGAAGTTGGTCAGAAATATAGGAACACCCTAAATGCAGATACTAGCCGAGCCTGCGTGTTGTGCTATTGTATTTGACAAAGAATGCTGCCTGTGCATTGTCCTCAGTATGTTGCAAGTGTCAGCTGTGTTCACAACAATGTTCTGTGTACTTGTGAGTGCATCAGTACATTGCAAGTGTCAGTCATGTTCAGAATAGTGTTCTGTGTGGTTGTGAGTTCATTATGATGGAGCTAAGTGAATTTGGATGTAGGGAAACTGTTGGTGCTCCTATGGTGGGTGCTTCTGTTTCTAAGGTAGCTAAAGAGTTTTCAAGAGGATAGTATCTAAGATTTATACTGCATACAGGGAAAGTGGAAGAACATCATCCACTAAATCACAATGCGAATTAAAGTGTGTGTTGAATGATGGTGGCAGACGGTCATTGTGACAAAAAATAAGGGGATGACAGCTGCAAAAGTCACTGCAGATCTGAAAGTTGCACTTGTGAATCCTGTCAGCACCGAAACAACAAAGGGAGCTCCATAGCAGAGAATATCAGTGCAAATGGTACTGCTAGAACCACCCATTAATGATGCAAATGTTCCATAACAGGAAAATGTGGTGCTGAAACCATAAAACCTGGAATATGGAGCAATGAAAGAAAGTAGTCTGATCAGATGAGCGTTGTTTCACACTGTTGCTAAGTTCCAGCCAAGTTTATGTACCATCGTTGTGAGGACACTGTGATGATTTGGACAGCCATATCATGATATTGCATGGCCCCTATAGTTCTGTGCAAGGTCACATTACTGCCAAGGATTGTGGGAGCATTTTGGCTGATCAGGTCCATCTCATGGTGCAGTGTTTGTTGTGCAGTGGTTACACAGTAGATCAAAATGGCAGGGCCCCTGCTCACACAGTTCACATTGTTGAGGACTGGTTTTGTGGGCATGCGGATGATTTGTTGCATTTCTCCTGGCCATCAGTCACCAGATCTCAGTTATTATTGAGCCTTTGTCGTGTACTGTTGAGACAGACGTGTGTGATAGCTATCTGTCTCCATCGTCATTATCCGAACATGATATTTCTTTGCACGAAGAATGATACAAGATTCCTGTGAAACCATGCAAGTATTTATAGTCTGAGATTATTGGAAGCTGTTTTGAATACCAGTGGTTGTTAGGTATGCCAATGTGTTGTGTTTATGGTGTTACCGTATTTTTGCCCACCTACTGCATATTGGTTCAAAAGTACCTGATTATGATTTTTCGGGGGGAGGGGGGGGGGGGGGAATTTGATAAGACATTTCGAGTTAGTTCATTCAGTGACTTTCATAGTAGATGCAATGGAGTTTATTTTTCAGCTAAAATAATTTTGTGGTTGACACTTCAGCAAGTCGGGTGCTAGTGGCCAGCTGCCAGCTAATTGTAGTTCTATCTCAAGTATCACATGCTCACAGTGTTGCATATTTTGTAGGCGTGCGTGGAACCTTATCCAGTGTGGCGGGCTGCACAATGGCAGTACTACCCATGTCAGTCACAGAGTTATTTTATTTGAGCCTTAGCAAAAAAAACCGTTTAATCTTGTTCTCCCTCTCTCTCACACAAAAAGAAGGGAAAAACCACACATAAGTGTGCACATTCTCTTCACTCTTTTGAGCATATGTTTTGTTTTACATTGTGTATTCTCTTTTTGGTACTGTTTGTAGTGTGTGCAAAGTAACTTTCTGTTGTTGAAATTATGGTGGGGAAGCGGATGCACATGATACTAGCCAGAGTACACTTGCATGACAGGCTGCCCATATGAAAAATATATCTATATGTAAAATAAAGGAAAGGTAACTGCTCACCTATAATTGACAGATGTGTGACATACGGAAATTTACAACATAAGACTGTTTATACTATAGGCTGATTGACACTTAATGTGTTGGAGCTGGTTTCCTCCAGTCAGAGCACTCAACATCATGCCTGAACCATTCGCTGTTGCTAAATTGCCACAACAACTGGCCAGTTCATTTCCATTTCCTTGTCACACATTCTTTCTCGATGTGTTTGGATCCTTAATCAGGGGCCTGGCACTTTTATTTCACATTCTGTCACATGACAGACACACACACACACACACACACACACACACACACACACACACACACGCAAAACAATGCTAATGAAATGCAGTACACATGTTTTATACACAGCAGTAACCAAACACTACTGGATACTTCTGCACAAGACATGATTCAGTGTCCCATATACCATTATAGAGATCAGCTTACATTAGATAAGCTTCGCACAATGTTGCTTGAAGCTGAATTTTTATAGGCTGCAATTTGTTGTTGCATTGGGATCATCACAATCATAAGTATAAACATTTATTTCCCCCAGTGTTGTGGCATAATGCAATGGTTAGTGTATAAACTTGACATGCATGATGTCATAGGTTCGAATGTCATCAAACATAGCAATTTTTTTTTTTTTTAATTTCTAAATCTAATCAAAGAATTTCATTGTTATCTTTATTTATTTAATTGGTTTAAATGTAATTTTCTATATTTTTGATTCCTTGCCATACCACTTTCATCACTGTATTGACTTTTTTGTATGCTCTTTTTTATTTTATTTTTCAATTTTTTTTAAAAACGTCCCTATCATTCTTTTTCTGTTTGGAATCTGCCTGTGTTGTCTATAATCCGCAACCAAGTGCCAACGACGACTCCCCATTGGTTTGTAATGTGGTAGCTCATATAGCCAGTGTCAGGATAGTTTCAGGTAACCAGTGATAGTGAGAAATTATGGTTTGCTTTTAGCGCTGAAACAGAATTTTTTTCTGGCTTGAGTTTGCTCATAGAGGTTAGCTTTAATTGCCCTGAATAGTATAATTGTGATTTTAGTTCTGCTGCAGAATGTTGGGTGCTGTTTTCTCACGTACATTGCACATCATAAGGTTGTGGTTAGCTTAGGACATGAATTTAAATTCAAAACGCATCATCTGCCGCAGTTCAATCATTGGTCACGCAAAATCAGCTACTGATGGAGCATCTCTCATTTCCGACATACATCACAGTGGCCGCTTCCAACATCGTTCTGCATTACACATTAACAGCATATGTGAAGTGACCCCACCAAGTTTGTGTGTCAGCCTGTTACAGAGCAGTAGCCAGCAACAAATATGGAAACACTCTAGCGGCAGGTGACAGCTGTCAACTATCAAGTAATTTTAATCAGACTATAGCTTTCAAGCTCTTGTTCTTTCTCTAGTAGAAGTAAACACCTTCACACATGGCAGTGTGTGCTTCTAGAAAGAGCAAGAGCTCAAAAGTTTAGTAGGAATAGTTTTCTGTTGTGTGTTTCTATGCATCACACATCAGTCAGCTATAGGTAAGTGGTTGCCTTTACTTTATTTACACATTATTCCATCCAGTCATTTCGATTGTTGTTAAATACATATTTATGTTTCACACCTCTACAGAAGCAGTAGTGATACATGAAGTTAAAAACGCAAAAATGTGTGCGTAATTTCTGAAAACTATGAAACACTACTATAAAATTTTATTAAAATATTTTACTATCTGAGGTGGGCAAGAAGTCAGTGTGGATCAATATCTATCAATTCCCAGCAGCCACTGTAAGGAGGGTTGAGTTCTATTGCATGCACTGTATGTACCTTTGATTATTTTGACATTTATTTACTGCAGATATTCAGAAATCATGTCACTGAGTAGTTGTTTTTAATATACCAATCCAATTAAAATCATGAAAGCCAGTGTAGAGCCTTAACTTACCTACTTATTGTTTCTTTATTTATTTTTCCTTGTTGCCTCATCACGTCCTTTGGCAAACATCTCAGCCTTATTTCTTTTACTCACCTAGTGTCAATAACTGTTTTAAGAATTTTAAACTTTGTATTTTAGTGTTCTTTAGAATGATAGAGCAGTTTCATTTCTAATTTTGTGGCTGTGTGTCCCCATTGACAGAGGGAGGAGGTGGGATGGTTGTTTCTGACTTCCCTGGCTAATTTAGTTCACTTGGCCATATGAGCTCTGGTGTCGCTGGGCAGCTGCAGCAGTGTTGCTGCCAAAGGAACAGCTTTGTTATTAATGTCTTGCTCTCTTTTTTACTTACATTGTTTCAGTATCATCTTCTTGATTGTGATATCACCTTAAAAATATTATAACGGAATGTTTTTCTTATTTTATTATTTTTTATGTGAATTTGCTTATATATTAGAATCTGCTATCTTAAAGTGACTGACAACGTGAGGAAAATAGCTTTGTCAGGCTACGTTTGGATTGAAGTGGTGTAATAGAAACTTTAGTTACTCAGGTACATATAAAATTTCCTGAAGTCATATATATTTAATAAAATTAACTTTGGTATTTAAATAAAATAGTTAAGAGATGCGATTAGTCAGACATCAACAACAAGGAATTTTCTATGGACTGTTGGGTTTTATAACTTTGAGTGAATTTTTTTGTGTTATCGCTATAATTTAATTAAGAATGAACTTGCAAATTGTGATTATGTTTCTGCATCAGCTGCAGAATACTTCAGAAGAAATGATATCCCCCTGCAGGTCCAGGGGTTAGAATAGGCTCAAGGTATTCCTAACGTAAGAGGTGACTAAAAGGAGTCTCCCACTTTTCGGCATAATACAGTATGGCCTCTTTCAGGGTTTGACCTCCATATGTCCAAAATTTTCCAAAGTGTGGGCCATTTGGAGAAGGACATCTTATGCGGTGCACCTTGTATCCCTCGTGCATTATGATCATTTTGTCCATTGATAGTCTGCTGTACTCTTTTGCCCCATGTCAATATGGGATTTCCACACACCCAGTACCTAGCATGGTAGCCAGTCCATCATGTACCATCTTGGTCATAGCCCCGATACCACAGGGATCACACTGCTGTTGCCTGAGCTGCAGACTCCCCACATAATGTAGTGAGTAGATGCCTGTCTACTTGTGGCATTAGAACTCCGGCAATGGCCATTGTGCCAAGTGGCCAGTGCTGTGGCTGGTTGGCACTCGTGGATAGAGCCCCTGGTCGGAGTGGGTGGCATTAGGGCAGATGACCCGCAATGAAGCGGACCAAGTCAGCTCTTGTTGGTGATCAAATGGCTCCAGCAGTCTCTAAGAAGGGCAAGGTGGAGTATAATGCAATGATTTGTGATCCTAAATTCTTCCCCTCCTTAGCTGCCCAATAGGAGGAACGTAGCACTATGGAAAAAAGAGAGCCTTATTCACATCACTATTTAGTCTGCAGCAGAACAGATGGGGACTGCTTTCTGGCTACAGAGCCTCTATTTTGTGTTGAAAACCTGGAGGACATGGTACAGGGGATTATCTTCCATCGAAACCTTCTCTTACAGTCTGACAACAAACTATGCGCCAGTTTAGAATGGTGAGGTGTTCATTTCATCCTGTGTGTCTATAGGGGCAAAAAGGCAGTAGAGTTGCGATTGGTGCCTTCATCTTGGCCTTTGAGGGTGATTCATTGCCTGAAAAGGTCAAGATGATGGCAGACCCATGTGACATAAAACCATACATCCCTCCCCCTATGCGGAGGTTTAAGTGTTGGAATTTTGGGCCCATGTCTTTCCGCTGCAATTCCAGCACCACATATTGAGACTACGGACATCCACTGCTGTGTCAGCTGTGGAGAGCACAACACCCTTTGCTTGTCAGACTACATGGTACTCCAAAAGGAGCATAAAATTATGGAGTACAAGACCCTGGACCAGCTGACATATCAAGAGGCTAAACAGAAATATGAACGGTTGCACCCTATATGCTCGACATCTATGAAAGCTGCAGCTATGTCGACATCACCCTCATTGGCGATGGTAGTCTCCTCGCCTCTACCTTGTACAGTGGCCCCTCAGGGCTGCCCGAATACATCCGCACTCTTGATGGTTGGGGGCACCTCTTCTTCTGGTGCTCCCAAAGCACCTACTTTGGGAGCACAGCCCCCCCCCCTCCTCCCCCTCACCAAATGCCGAGGACATCAGTCCCCTCCCCCAGCTAGAGAAGTGACAGCCTCCTCTGGCTCCTCTCGCATGGAAGGTCTCCATCGATGCAGAAGTGGGCACTCCCCAGTGGTTGAAGGAGCCACAAGCTGATGGACGAAGGGCTTCATGGTCTTCGTCAATGCCCGATCTTCGTCAATGCTCCAACGTCATAAGTGCCACCAGTCCCTGGTGCACCTCATTGCCTTCAAACAGCTCTGTGCCCAAGTCTGTCAACTCGTCAATACATCTCCACCATTAGAACACGAACATCTCCTTCCCAGGTTTGGAACAAGCTCCGATGCCTTTATGGGTATTGGTCCACTGCAGGTATACCTGGAATTTCCACAAATGAAGCTATATGCACCGACACAAATGCAGTCGCAAAGTGTCTTGCTGAGCATAATGCTCAGCCCTCAGCATTTGAGAATTACCGCCCTGCCTTTCATCTCCTAAAACAGTGGGTGGAACGACAACACCTGTCTTTCACTCCACACCACCCGGAGCCATACAATGCTCCCTTCAGTGAATGGGAATTTCTCAGTGCTGTTGCCGATTGTCCTGACACGTCACCTGGACCAGACTGCATCCATTCCCACATGATTAAATATCTGTCAGTGGATTACCAGCACCGCACCCTTGCCGTCTTCAACCTTATCTGGAGTGATGGCGACTTCTCGTCGCAACAGCGAGAAAGTATCATCGTTCCAGTGTTAAAACCTGGTAAGAGCCCGCTAGATGTGCATAGCTATCATCCTATCAGTCTCACCAACATTCTGTGCAAGCTGCTCGAACTTATGGTGAGCTGGTGACTGTGTTGTCTCCTTGAGCCTCAGGGCGTTCTGGCTCTGTCCCAGGGTGGTTTTAGCAAAGATCATTCCACCACTGACAACTTGGTCTACCTGGAATTCGCCATCCAAAAAGCCTTTTCCTGGCATCAACACCCTATTCCCGTCTTTTTTGACGCGATAAAAGTCTATGATACCACTTGGTGAGACCACACCCTCGCTACTCTGCATGAGTGGGGTCTCCAGGACCCGATCCAGATTTTATACAGAATTTTTTGTCACTCCGCACTTTCAGAGTTCTCATTTTTGCTTCACACAGTGTACTGGTTTCGTTTCTTCATAACTGAACAATTATGGAATTTTACGCGGTATATTGTGGTAGGACCACACTCTCACCACGTGTTTTTGAATGAGAATAATACGAGTAGTTCCAGCACAATTTCAGTAAGACTTATTTTTTTTAGTAGCTGCTGAAATATTACACACTGCAGATCTCATTTGTCTAGCGATTCTCTAAGTTTTGTCTGAAAAATAATCATTCCAACAAGCATGGCCTGGGTTTTCTTCTTGTTTGAAATAAACACTACCGGATCTGAAATATTTTCAGCTAAAAATTATATTTATTCATACCTTTTGTTAGTAACTACACCATTTTCATTATGAACATTGATACTCTAAACACATTATACTGCACTTGTTACATAAACACGTCCATCTCCCTCCAATACAGACAAAAAAGTGGCTGGCAAGCCAACATGTGCCCGGAAGTTGCAGACATTCCTGCATTCTAGATTCTTTGGTCTACTGACCTTAATAAACTCCAAAGATACATATAAATAAATACATATAAATATACAGCATTTAACATCTCAAACGAATCCATTATTTAGCATAAACAAAAATATCCATAATTAAATAAATTAAACACATTTTCTGGAAACATCATGAAATTATCTTAACTCTTTACAGTGGGCATCGTACTTTTCGCATGAGATAAACTACATCATGTAGTGGAGACTGGTCTTCGATCAGTCTTATGCCATAAAGTTTTCAGGATATGGGATACTGAATGGCAGACCCTTAATACTCTGAATAAACTGCATACTATCAAGGAGACAATGAATGTATGGCAGTATCTATTTAAGCCACTCACGTGGAGTCTGTTCTCCTTTGCCGGCTCTGCATCAGCCATACTAGGCTGACTCATGGTCACCTCCTCTGTCACGAGGACCCACATGAGAGGCGCTGTGGTTCCCACATGACTGTCATCCACATCTTGTTGGACTGCCCAGTTTTAACTGTTCCATGATGGACTTTAAACCTTCCCGCCACACTGCCAACAGTTTTGGGAGATAATACCTCAGTGGCTGATGTAGTTTCACATTTTATTCATGAGGGGGTGGGGGGGTTTCTATCACACAATCTAAGGGTGTTGTCTGGCCTTCTCTCCATGCCTTCACCCTTCCTCCATTTTAACTCTTCTTTATTCTATCTTTGCTGTTTGTTTGCCTTGGTATTCGTCTTTTCCCATCTGTATTCCTCTAGTGTTGTCATTTAGGCTGGAGATTTTAGTGTAGTGCAGAGTGGCTGTTTATTCTCTTTTCTTCTTGCAATCAGCCAGGCAGGCCATCTGCCTTCTACCGCTTTTTCCCCTTTCAGTACACGTTCTCTCCTTTTGTTTTGCCTCTTTCATTTTCTCTTTCAGTGCTGTTCCCAGTTAGTTTTCCAGCTTTTTTACTTCCCAGACTCTTTTTGGCAATGATTTTACTCCGCAATGTGTTTGAATTTGGAAAAAGGGACTAATGACCCTGTAGTTTGGTCCCTTTCTCTCCAAACAAACCAGCCAACCAACTAACGTACAAATGATAATTTTGCCAGACTGGGACTCGAACCTGGATTTCCCACTTGTTACGAGCAGATGCCTAAAGGACTTTGGCTATCTGAACACACTTCCAGGAGTGACTCAAATCTCCATTTGTCCTGGTATCTACTCTCCCTTACGCTAAAATTGTATTATGTGGTTCCCTCTCAGGGCAAGACGCTGTTTTCTCTCGTCATTTCCCTGCTATGGCATGAAATACTGCAGTGCAGTGTCTAGGATTCTGCGTTGATGATCAACGGGCAGTCAAAAATGAACTTTCATATTGTGATTATGGTTCTGGATCAGCAGTAGAATATTTCAAAACCGATGAAAATTTTTATTGGACCAGGTCTCAAGCCCGGATTTGCTGCTTTTCGCAGGCGGATGCTATTTGAAATTTGCATCAGTCCTGGAAGTGTGCTCGGATAGCACAAGTGGTTAAGTCATTAGTTCTGGCTTTCCTTACTTGGTGAGATAATCTGCTTCTTGTGATTGATTTGCCTAGAACTTGATGGTTGCAATATACTGCCTAATTCAGTTTTATGCTGTCTTAACACTTTCAAGACAGAGCCTGAATCTTGAGGGATGACTTTTAATTTATTACTACTTTACTAAATCTGTTTACAACACATTATGCAGACAGTGTCCATATATATTACTGAATGTACTTGCAAAATTATATCATTGCATGGCGCTCATTTGTGTAGATATGAGGTCTGGTCTATGGCCATGAACCAGTGCTAGAATTCAACTCAGGCCCATCTCATAAGTGTTAAGTTTAATGTTCATAATTTCTTTTACTAAGATATTTATCATATTCCTCACTTTTGCATTTGATTTTGACAGGTGTTGCACAGAATCACTCAAATTTGTTTATGAGCTCCCGTGAACGAATGCCTGGCCTTGTAGAAGGCCAGATTTACACATATCCCTCAAAACGTTGGCGGAAAAAGCGGCGGCAATATCTTATGAATTTTATGCAACCTCGTCGAAAAGAGGTTGACCCAGAGGCAGACTTACACACTATAAGCACTGTTGAGAATCCAGCAGTTTGCAACAATGAAGACAGCAAGGAAAGTGTCAGCTTAAAAGATGAAGTAGTGAAGGTAAGACAGAAACCTTATTTCTTCCTGATTAGCAACATGCTGGCAATATTTTTAAGACAAAAAAAAAAATTGTTCATTTAGTAAGCATGGTCAGGGTTTGCTTTCTTGGAAATTTTCATTTATGTTGTTTATGTCATGCCCTCTTCATCTGTGATACATTAACCTGCTTTTAATATGTGTCAATGATAAAAATAATACATGGGACTGCTGATGTTTATATGCTATGATAGTATGACTACTCAAGAGATTCATTATCGTAAAAGTTTACTTCGAAGTAGCTGCCCATTCATTTTCCGGAAGCAGCAAGGTGTATAATTAACAACCTTGAGGCATAATTTCCTTTCTTGTTGTGTACACATCTTTTGACTTCTAATTTACATTATCGATGTTAATATTATTTTTTTTAATTTTTAAAATCCCCAATTTTGTTCTTAGCTATTTTGTACAAACTTTGTGAGCAGAAAAAATAATTTGTGGCATATCTTGCTCAGGCTCCATCTTCCCACCCCTCGCATCAGATCTCAGGGAGGGCAGCATTGGAATGCTGCTAGTATGTAGCTATGGGTGGCAGTAGTAGTGGGTGCTGGACATGACCTGTATTCATAGAATGATTACCACAGTAGTGGAAGTGGTGGCTCCGAGGGTGAAGCTAGTTGTGATGGTGGCAAATTTGTCTGCACACATTAGCCGCTGAACAGAGTGGCAACTGTGTACTTAGTATTAAGCAGCTTGGGTTTCTTCCAGGATAGCTGTAATATGTGTAGGCCAAACAACAGTGAATCTGCATGTATGGTGCTGGGCATGCTCCTACAGCTTCGACATCAGGATAAGCGAAAGTGAGTGGTGCTGTTTCTACACAGGGGCTCCACTGTGCTTTTTGCACTTGTTGTCATGGATCTATATGTACTCACTAGGGGAGATCCCCAGTGCTGTCATCAACTTTTTGAAACCATCTACATGGTGATGTAGCTTAAGATCCCAGTTATCACACCCTGCAGGCATTCACCCGGGTGAGGCCCTTTTTGTGAGTAATTTATGAAAAAAAAAATCAGAATTTTGTGTAACGCTCAATAACATGAAAAAAGGAGCATCGCATTGACAGGTGGTGAAACAGAGAGGACAAGGTCTTCCTGCGTAGAAGGTCATGGGTTTGAATCTTGCTAGGTGCTTTAAATTTTTCTTTATTTTTAAATTTTTATCAGAATGACTTTAATCGGCATTTTTATTCAATTGGTTGGTTTAAATCTAATTTTTCATTTCTGTTCCTTTGTCACACTATTTTAATCATCATATCAACTTCTTCAGTTGCTGTCATTCTTCTTCTTGTCATTGTTTTTCCACTTGAAATCTTTGTTGATGTGATTTTAATTAATTTTATGAATTAATTTTAACTTAATTTTTTTCTTATAGCATTCTACTTTTTTCATCCATGTTATTGCATATATTATTTCTATTCCTTATTTTGCTTGAATTTCGTTTTAGTTATAATTCTTTCCTTCATTTAAACCTTCATCTACATTATTTTGTCCATAGAGTTGTAAGAATGTATGTTACGGTTTAAATGTTTGTATGTCAGTTACCATAAAAATGCACTTCTTGTAGCGAAAAATACATTTATGACACCACTGCACAGTCAGTGTAAATAGATTATGTCAGCTTTTGTTTTAGTTAATAGATTAGCATTTTCAAGTATTTAAATATTACAACAGATAAAATCAGACAATGAAAAATCCAGGATGGAATGTAACAGTATTATGAAAAGGACATTTGCTACTCACCAACACACACACACACACACACACACACACACACACACACACACACACTCTTGATCAAATGCAACTCGCACACACATGACCACAGTCTCTTGCAGCTGACGCCAGACTTCATTATATTGTGATAACAGGTAAACGTGATTAAATTCACATTCACAAAAATTCTAGAGGAAAAAATATGATATAAAGAAAAGCTGAGAACAAATGAGAGAGTTGATATGATGATTATAATGATGTGACAAAGGAACAGAAATAAAAAAATTACATTTAAACCAATTAAATGAAGAAAAATAATGATCATAGTAATTTTGATAAAGATTTAAAAATAAAAAATTTATAGTGCCTGACAAGATTCTAACCTAAGACCTGCACATGAAGGCTGTACTCTATTCATTACACCATGCAATCAGTCAACAAAATACTACTATCTGAATGGCACTGAGTCTCATATAAAATTCTGTATTTTTGTTTTTGTCAACTACTCACAAATGAGGACTCAGTAGGTTCAACGACTGCAGGGTGTGATACCTGGGACCTTATCCTACATCACTGTATAGATGGTTTAAAAAAGTCGTTCTTACCCCTGGAGATATCTCATTGTCGAACAGTGAGTGCTGCTTCCACTGTGTCCTTTCCATTGCCTTAGACATGAATTCTTTAAAGATGCTCACCATATGGTCTGCTACATCATTTGACTGGCGGTAAAAGGCAGGGCACTAACCAGTGTTTGATGTCATTGTGACTGCATAAATATTCATATTATACATACATAAATGATCTGAAGGATAGGTTGAATAACTGTCTTCAACTGTTTGCTGATGACTGATGAACGGAGAAGTGTCCATCCTTGAGTGACTGTAAGGGGATACAAGATGACGTTGGTAGATTTGGTGTGATGCTTGTCAGCTTGCTCTAAATGTGGGAAAATGCACATTAATGGAGATGAGTAGGAGAAACAATCCTGTAGTGTCAAATAGAGTATTAGTGGTGTGCTACTTCACTGAAACCTCTATTAAATATCTAGGCTAAATGTTGCTAACTGATGTGAAATGGATCGAGCATGTAAGGTCAGGTGTAGGTATGGGAAATGATTGACTTTGGTTTATTGAGAGAATTCTTGGAAAGTGTAGTCCCTCAGTAAAAAAGACTACATACAGAACACATCTGTGACCCACTCTTGAGTACTGCTCAAGTGTTTGGGAGCCCCACCAAGTTCGATGAAAGGTATATGCCGAAGCAGTTCAGTGGTGTGCTGCTAGATTTATTACCACTATACAGAGTCAATGCGCAAGTATTACAGGAAAGCTCTGTGAACTGAAATGGAAATCCTGGGGGGGGGGGGGAGGTTATTTTCACAAAACCCTGTTGAGAAAGTTTAGAGAACCGGTAAACAGACTGTAGAACAATCCTGCCACTACCAACATACATCTTGCGTAAGGACTACAAAGACAAGATCAGAGAAACTAGGGTTCACGTGGAAGCATTTAGATAGTCATTTTTTCTTTGCTACATTTGAGTGAAATAAGAAAGGGAATGAATATCAGTGGTCCAGGGTAGGCCACTTTCAACAACTATAGTTTCATATTTCACTGTACCCTCTTTTCTTTCTTTTTAAACACATCATCTGATGGTGGCTTGGTATTAACTCAAAACTGGTAATGATATCATATGTGACGCTGGAACATACAATGGAGAAAAAAGGGGGAAAAAAAGGATATGGCAAGTCTTCAGTTGCAAACATCTTTGTTACAGCTGCTATTGTGGCTTCAAAAGCAGAGGATTTAATTGGTTCAACAGCATGAAATTCAGAAACATGTTAACTCTGTTTCTGCTGCAAACTTGCCTACCATAGACTGTGCCAAGAGCGGTGTCATTATGGCCTAACCCAGCTTACTGTGCTGGGACCCTTTCGTCTACAACCACTTACTGCCTGCTGTATTACCTGTCCTGGCCTCCTGGCTGTGTGCTGAAAATTTCAGCCATAGCTTGCCAGATAAATGCTGTATAATTCCTTCATCCACTCACTCCACTTCATCTGTGCTCTTGGTGCATTCTAGCACTATAATTTACTCACAGACAATTCACAAGTGGGATGAATTCCTTGCTGAAGCACACTTCTGATACATCTGAATACATTTTTGAGTACATAAATAAAATTGATTGTTCTCTGGCCTGGCAAACTTCAAAACCAAAACTCAATATTTTTTAATACAAATTCTTTCCTTTACATGGAATAATTTGATCACACTGTGTGTGTGTGTGTGTGTGTGTGTGTGTGTCAGTCAACTGATGCTATGTACGCTGTGTATTTACTTTGAGCATGGAATAGATATTGCTGCTGATGAAGAATCTGGTCTGTCTGTTGCTAGCACTTTTTTTTTCTCATCTGGAAAGATGCTTCAAGTTTGGAATCTTTAAGCTTTTGAATTCTTTTTAACTTTGAATACTTTTTACAGTACTCACTATGTATTTTCAGTCCTTCCTTGCATCCCTAGGAATGTTTCACTGCCAAAAATTGGGATATTTGATATAACTGTTGCGGTCACATTGGAATAATTTTATAACATTGTGTGTAGTTTTTGTTGAACTGTCAGAGTTTATCCTGAATATTTACATCACTTGTGGATGAGATGTTGTAGCATCTGAAACACCACATCTGTTTGTTACCAGTATATTTCATAATTACATATTGAGAGGTGCTTCAGACTCAGAAACTTGAAGCATTTGAATACTTGTTTCGACACACAGTATCAATTTCTTTTCTAGCCTTGTAAAACTGTGTGCAGAGATTTATGTAGATTCTGTTGATAGGCATTACCTGAGTTAGTGTTATTAGTAACTCTCATGTGTGTTCCATGTAGTGTTAATGTATTTTGTATAAAACAAACACTCCCTCGGCATGTCTCCATACTGCGCCACATTCATGAGCTCCACTGTGGAGGACTTTGTGAAATACACGATAGTTGCTTGTTATGATGTTGTGGAGTAGACAGAATGGAGGATCACCTCCTCAGTCTGTAGACCTATGAATGAGGGAAGTGCATGAACATAATCCTGTGACCTAGCTTCCCTTGTGCTTCTAAGTCCCCCCCCCCCCCCCCCCCGCCACCCACTACAACACCGGAACACATTTTATTACTTACTACGGCTCTGTTGCACTTAGATTTGACCACCTCCTATGTTTGATGTTAACTTACAATATCCACTCAAAGATGACAGGTGTCAGCACTAGAGTGGAGGTGGCAAGGGTGGAAGCATTTCTGAAATGGCTAAGTTTGTAAGCTGTTTGTGTGCCACCATGGTTAAAGTATACCCTGTGTGACAAACTGGCACTGAGAAAACTGTGGGCCGTAGATGAAAGGGGTGAACGACAGCTGCAGACATGCGTGTGGGTACAGACATTGAGCAACTGACTCCCCAGGTGAGACAAGGGACTACCAACAGTTAATCCTCAATGACTATTCAGCAAATGTTGCTTCCTATGGGCCTCAGCAGCAGGCACCTGGTACATGCACCGAAGCTGACTGCTGTTCATCGGCGATGAAGGCTGGAATTTGCACACCAGTAGTGCAGCTTGGTGACCAGTGAGTGATGACAGGTGCCTTTTTTTTGGATGGATCGTATTTTACACTCAAAAATCAGTGTGAAATGTGTGAAAGCAAACACCTTGCAACAATTGTTGGGCCAGAGGGGAGGGTGCATTATGGTATGAGGAATGTTTTTGTGGCATTCAGTGGGTGATCCTGTCATTCTGGAATGCACAGTGAATCGACAAAAGTATGCATCTATCCTTGGGCACCATGTCCACTGCTACACACAATTTGTTTTTCCTCAGCACGATAACATCTGGCAGCAGGTCAATGTAATGTGTCACACAGCTCATAATGTATGTGCGTAGTTCAAAGAGCTTAAGGATCAGTTTACTGTACTCCTCTGGCCAGCAAACTTGCCCAATTTAAACCCAATTGAGAATCTGTGTGGCCACCTCAATTGAGCTGTTTGCGCTGTGGATATTCATCTGAGAATCGTAGTGCAGCTGTCCACAGTACTGGAGTCAGCATGGCTATCCCTGCCATACCTTCCAGAACTTCATTGACTCTCTTCTTGCAATGGTCTGCAGTGCAAAAGTGGTTATTCAAATGTTTGACAGGTGATTGCAGTAATGTGACTGGGTGGTGTGTATTGTGGTATCTGAAACACCAGATCTGTTCATTTGCCAATGAACTCTTTCATCTGAAAGGACTATTTGAACGCGTTTTGCACTCATTGTATCTATTTTTCTTCATTACTTTTGATATGGGCTTTGGTCTGGTACTGACAAAGTTAAAAACGGTGCCTTTTTCCCACTCTATATATGTACTCTATAAATGTATATCTATATCTTGTCTTTTTTTTTCTTTCCTTTTCTCAAATAATTTATTCAGGAGTGTCAAGTAATTTCAACTATCAATTTTAGTTCTCGATGATTAATAATGCTTCTTTGCATGATAAGACTTGAAACAGGATACAACATATAATGTTATGTTGCAAATTTTGCCTTGGTATCTGGTTTCTTGGCCCACTTTGTTTTGTGGGGACCACAGATCGACACATTAGTGCATGTTTCTTTGGATGTTCATTCACAATAACATCTGGAAAATGCCTTCCTGTAAATCATAGAGGACTTTTGTCATCGAAGTGCCTACCTTAGCCTGCTTTTCTCCATTCTGTTGCATATTTTTCAACTATTTGTGTAATGAGAGGTAGGTGAAACTCTGGAAGTGCTGTTTTTCACCCTATAATCAACCTGTGGAGAGCATGAGTATTTAAAATGCTCTAATCCAGAAAACACACACACACACACACACACACACACACACACACACACACACACACAAAATGTTTCTCATACCGTTTGACAGTCTAATGCATTAATCTTAGTGAGCTCAGTAGTATGTCACAATGGTAAACTGCACTCATACTTGAATTGTAATTTACAATACTTGGGATTTATTGATATTTTTGCCAGTATTTCTGTCAGTATTCTCTGTTTCAACCATTTGTGTGGTGTTACACATTGTCTAAATCCACACTTTTATCACACCACCTGATAGGAGTCTTTTTGTCAGTTGTCTTAAACTCAGTTTCTCCCCATTTCAATTATCTCTACAGTTTTGTGTGTTGTGCCTGTTACGAATAGTGCCACATGCAGTTGTTCTGTGGTAGTGAAGCAGAGGAATCGGTCTGGCTGGAATACCATTGTCAACGTACAGAGTAGGTGCTTGTTCCAAATAATGTCTCAGGAGTGTTGCCACTCGCCAGCTCTCTCTAAGTTGTGGAACCCAATTTCTGTTGCCATGCCAGCATATGAAATAAATTCCAAAATGTTCCACTGTGACAGTCACACAGTACACGTCTTTATTTGTAACCTACTTCACTTGAATGCAATATACTGTTTAAAAGATAATTAGCATTTGAACAACAAGAGACTTTTGTCAATGCAAAGCTTCTGTTATAGATGAATGTGCTGTGAAACATTGAACAAACTTCATCAACAGAATTCCTACACAGTTTTCATTAAAGAGTAGCATTTTTAAAATAAAAGCAAAATACTCTTGGGACATAATTTCATTGAAATCTGGAATGATAAAAGAATATTGATGGACCAATAATCATTTATTGTCAACTTTTTAAACTGAGCCATTATAATACAAATAACAATTAAACAGTAAATACAGTGATCAGTTTTTGAAAATATAATGTAATTGGATAAATAAAAGAATCTACTCACCAAGTGGCAGACAGGAGAACACACATAAAAAAGGTATTACATATCCAAACTTTTGGAGCCAGTTGTTTCTTCCTCTGGCAGAAGGATTGAAGGAGAGGAAGGATCAGGGAAAATGACTGGTGAGGTTTAGGAAAAGGACTAGAGTTCAGAGAAGTCACCCCGAAACCAGGGTCAGAGGAGACTTACTTTATGGGATGAGAAGGAAAGACTGATTGTTAGGGACTGCGCCAGATAAGATTTGAAAAACTGAGAGCTTGAAGATGGAAAATACGCACTATGCAAGACAGAAAATACTGCTAAAACATTGTGCACGAGTTAATAAGAGAGAAAAGTTAAGTGCATAGTATGTATAGAGGTGGGAGGAGCAAAGAAAGTGGTAGTCATGCCAATGTAAAAAGTCAAACAGCATTTACATAACAGCTGGTGTACAAAGTGTCATTTCACAGGTGGCTCTCCCTTCGATAGTACACGTCTTGCCAGTTACAGGGCTGGAATAAATGGTGGTAGGAGGGTGCATACGGCAAGTCTTGCAATGGGGATGGTCACCGGGGTGGAAGCCATAGGGTAGGGAGATGGGTGCAGAAGGAACATAGGGTCTGACAAGGATGGTGCGGAGATTGGGATGGTCGTGAAAAGCTATTCTAGCTGTGGTGGGCAAAATTTCAGATAGAATGGACCTCATTTTCAGAGTATGATTTTAGGAAATCATGGCCTTGTCAAAGTAGCTGATTAATACATTCAAGACCAGGATAATATGACTTGCTACATGAGAGACGTGACACTGTCATGCTGGAGGGTGCCACTGCTAGTCTAAGAGATTGATTCCTTATTCAGCTTGCGTTTAGCATGAATCTCTCACCCAGTGCAAAGTCCTGAGTGAATTGAAGAAAGTACAGATGACTCCTGTATATAAGAAGTGAAAAGAGTGGACCTGCAAAAATTATAGACTAACATCTGTCTGCTGCAGAATCCTAGAATATATTCTGAGTCCAAATATAATAAATTTCCTTGACGTCCAAGAATAAGAACAGTTTTGGAAAGGATTGGTCACGTGAAACTCAGCTTGCCCTTTTCTCACACAATGTACTGCAACTATGGATGAAAGGCAACAGGCAGATTCCATATTTCTAGATTCCAAAAAGCATTAGACATGGCATCCCATGTAGATTGGTAATGAAGGACGAACATATGGAACAGGATCCCCGATATGAATGTGGCTTGAAGACTTCTTAAGTAATAGCACCCAGTATGTTGCCTTCGACAGCGAGTGTTCATCAGAGACAAGTATATCATCAGGAGCGTCCCAGGGAAGTGTGATGGGACCACTATTATTTTCTATGAATAAAAATGATCTGTTGGAAAGGATGGGCAGCAATCTGCAGTTTTTTGCTGGTGATGTGATGTATCGGAAAGTGTCGAAGATGAGTGAGTGTAGGATGACACAAAATTACTTGGATAAAATTAATATGATGAATGGCAGCTGGCTCTAATTGTAGAAACATGTAAGTTACTGCGGATGAGTTGGAAAAACAAGCCCGAAATGTTTCAATACAGCATTAGTAGTGTCCTGCTTGACACTGTCACATCATTTAAATACCTGTGTGTAACTTATGCAAAGCGGTGTGAAATGGAATGACCACTTATAGCATGCTAGTGTGACCTGTTCTTGAGTACTGCTCGAGTGTTTGGGATCAGCACCAGGTCGGATTAAAGGAAGACATCGAAGCGATTCAGAGGGAGGCTACTAGACTTGTTACTAATAGGTTCAAACAACGTGCAAGTGTTACGGTGATGCTTCAGGAACTGAAATGGGAATCCCTGGAGGGAAGGCGACATTGTTTTCAAAAAACACTATTAAAAAATTTAGACAACCGGCATTTGAAGCTGCAGAAATACGTTACTGCCACCTACAAACACTTCATGTAAGGATCAGAAAGATAAGATCAAAGAAATTAGAGTTCATTAGGAGGCATACAGACAGTTATTTTTTCCTCCTCCCATCTGCGAGTGGAAAAGGAAAGAAAACGACTAATAGTGATACAGGGTACACTCCACCACTCACTGTAAGGTGTCTTGCAGAGTATGTATGCCGATTTAGATGTAGATGCAAAAGATCAGTACAAATTACAAAATTATTTAGAAGAGATATCTGTATGGTGCGAAATGTGGCAATTGACTGTACAAAATAAAAAGTAAGAGCACCTCCATACAAGTACTAAGAATCCATTACATTTCAATCAAAAGATAAAAAAATACAAATTTAAAATTTGTTGATTCAACTAAATGCCTAGAGAGTGCAATTACATACTACTTAAATGCAATCATCACATAGAAAATGTTGTGTGGAAGGTGAAACAAAGACTGTATTTTGTTGGTTTGGGTAACCTGGAGTATTATGCAGATTTTATCATCCCAAACATGTGGCTATGCTTTCCATCAACTCAAGGTAACAATCAAATCTACTCCATGTCTTGTCACACATGCTCTTGGGGGAATACAGATTTTTGCCAGAGATGCATCAAGGCAACTGATAGTTGGGAACGTTAAATGGGTTATGTCCCAAAGATACTAACACGGATACAATAAAATTATGGAGAACAGAGAAAATTGTATAAATCTGCACTGAAAGTAAACAGGGTGGAAAATGAGAATGAAAATTAACGCAGAGAGACCAAATTACTTTCATATACAGGGTGTATACGTGGATGACGAAAAAACAAATTTCCGCATTTTTCCCGGAATTCCCGGTTAAAACTACACTTCCTCCCAGGTGAAAATACACTTTTTCCGTGTTAAGTGCGAGTATACTTTTCCTCGGAACTGTAGAAGTTTTCAGTCCTTTGAATGGTTATGGTTTTATACATTGGTGTAGAGTTCCCTAGCACTTTAGTAAAACTCAGGGAACAAAACACGGTTTGGGAAGATGTCTGACGTGCAACAACATGTACCCTGTATTTTTGTATTACAAAAGTATAAATTCGAATTCCACCAAACACCGTATGTTACTTTCCGAAGCACTGAAATCAGCGAGTTAAAATTTCATAGAGTGGCTATAGGTCCGCCATGTTTGAAGCAAATTGAAGTTCTGTCCGCCATGTTTTCTTTAGTCAAGGCATTCGTCTGCTGTGTCCCGCCCCCTTTGTAACTGCGTTTGACTTACTTGAAATAGCCCATACTAGCTTTATTTTTTCTAAAACAAGCAATAGACAGCAGTTATTTCAGTGTACACTGACAGCAAAAAGGGATGTTTTTGTCGAAATATGGCTAAACTTTTTGATGTAGATAACACTAAAAGAAAACTCTGTCCATCCACTATAACGTTACTTGTTGCCCATAAATTAATGCAATTAGAGCAGGTACCATCAGAATATTACAGTGAAACTTCTAAACATGCTGTGGTTAACTATTAGAAACTGTAACGGGCGCAGAAATGCGATTATTTTTGTCGCTATTTCAAAGTAAACAGTCAAAGCCTCAAAAACCAATACACTGTGAACGAGAATATTATTTGAAATATGTGTTACAAGTAGTTAACACAAGCATAGTAATTCAATAATTATAATAATCTACAAGAAAAGTAAAATAATTTATTTACATTTAATCTTAACAATGTTTTAACTGACATTCGTATTTTTTCAGTCTTTTCACCGACCTTTAAATAAAATAAGCTTCGTGTATAGTTGTCTCACAACTTTACCCCTCTGCTCAGATGATTTTGATTTGCATAAGTGATTTATTCGACATACAAAATAATGTTTGAGCAGCAGTTCTATCAGTTTAACATAATGGGTTTCTTCACCAAATTCAGTTTCTGTAAAGTTTATAAATAAGGGGCCTCTCACCAATTGCAACACTTGTCTGGAACCTCAACAAAACGTTTTTCTGACATTTCAGGATTATGTCCTCGTTATTTCTGAAAACCTTCTCAGCAACATTACAAAGTTTAACATCATCATTAGCTGGATTGATTAAACTGGTTTTCACATCTTTCACTGCAATCAATCCAGTTCTTTTAGCCTCAATACAAGCAAAAATAACTTCTAAGCAGTCAGTACAGTTAATTTTGTTTGTCACCTGTCTCACTGTACTTCCAGCTATGTACTCAATGACATATTCGGTGAGTACATACTCAGTGAGGCATAATCTGGCACATAATCATGGTCTACAGCTGCAGGGCTTACCTTAGCAAAAGGAAGTGATGGAACGGTAGCAGGAGGTAGCATACTAGTATTTGATTCTTGGCAATTGCCATTTTGAGAACCTTCTATCTGTGCAATTAAGCTTTTCCTGTATGCTGATCTAAACTGCACAGCATTTGGGTTATTTCTGTTTCCTCCTCTACTACGAATGCTGGAGAAAAATAATTCCAAGTTATCTTGACTTGTTCTACGGGTCAAAATATAATTGAGCTCTGCATTTTCTTTCCAAACATACAATTCTGCAATTTGCCTTATGCTCGTTAAATTCAGCATAAGTGCATACAACGGCATTTTTCTGTTGGACAGAATAACAGGACTTCCATCAGAAAGCTTTAAAGACTTGAAATACTTAATGTATTCATTGATCCTTTTACAGACTGTGTCTCTGTTCCCTCTGAAAATAGGTGCCTTAGTGCCCTTGTCCATTGTGTGACAAGAATTTAATAAATCAAAGGCACTGTCTAACATTTTGATATATTTAACTGTTGCCTCACACCCATAAAATTCTTTAATGCCTAAATCTTTGCAGAACAACATGGCATTTGCAACAGACTTGCTAAGGGTTTGTGCTGCCAAAGCCACTTTCATTTTTTGAGTATGGTACAGAATGTGCTTCCTCCTAAGTTTGTTTGCAGCATGCAAACCTTCCCTTTCATGCAAATCCACTAACTTTTTAAAATATTCCCATTTAATTATGTTATCACTGCCTGAAATGGTACATCTAACAAAAAATTCTTTTCTGCAAGTAAATTACATGCCAGCTTTAGCATGTGAGCTGTGTCAAAAATGCAAAATACCCTACATTATTTGAAGGGTGGGGAAACTAACACTGTGCTCCCTGTTCATCGCATCTGATCCCTAAATTTGCAATTAAAGATCTATTTGTGGCAGTACCATCGCAAACCACAGCTACTATAGTAACACCAGTGTCTTCAAGTTTTCGGAGATACTGTTGTACCAAATTTAGCTTTACAGTAGAAGATAGGGAGTGAACTAAACAATAACCCGCAGGAATTTTCCAATTTCTGGTTAGCGCTGTGACCATGAACACCTTCTTAATAGCCATCTCATCAAACATCAATGTTGCAAAAATTTGGGTTGCGCTATTCTCAACTTCAGAGGCAATTTTAGTGAAACCCTCCTCAGTAAAACCTGGATAGCCGCCCATTGACATTGCCCAACGGCGAAGCGTTCTTGGGTGAGGTAATTTCACAAATTTTCGTAAGTAGCTGTATGCCTTGGCAGAATAAAAGTGTAGGGTCGGGGCAAATTTCCTTATTTGCTGAGAATAATGGCATACTTTCGCACTGCACTGAAGTTCCAATAGCTCCTTCAACAAACCAACTACATGTTCACTGTTTAACATATCAGAATCTGAGCTACATAGCCTCCTTCTCAAACCAGCAACTAAAGTCTGTAACTGCACTATTCTTCTTTTCTGTCGCACACGAAGTTGCTTCATTTGCTTTATCCGCTTCTTTAGTCGCATATTCTCTGCTTGTACTCTGTTATATTGTGTTTTCAACTTCTTAGGGCTTGGTAGACAGTAATTGTGGTCAGCAGAAACAGATGTGGGTCCAACAGGCACTGAAAGAATGCAGTCACATCATAAGTTCATAACAGAGTTACACCATAAGATTATAATAGAAAGTATGTAATTCAAAGTAATAAAAACACGGAGTAAAATTAAATTATTGGCTTACTTTGTGCTAATGGTGTCACTGTAACAGCACTATCTTGCAAATTGTCGAAAGATCGCTTTCTGGGTTGTGGTCGTAATACTTTATCTTGCTTTTGTAAATGTGGTGGAACGTTAAAGATAGTAGGTACTGCTTTTGACAAAAGGCGCCTCTGGACATTTGTGTGGTACATATATTTCTCTTCAAAATGAGCTGAACAGAGGTAACTGGCTGTAGTAGGAAACCAGTTTTCTCGCTTCATATTTATAACCCATCTTTTTGTAATTTCCTTATCTTTTAAAGGAAATCTGTAATCAACGATAAATAAATTACTTTCCTGCATTTGTCTTAAGCATAATTACAGTTCCAATGCAAATGACTTTTTAATAAACATTAAAAAACGTGTGTCGTATTTCGGTACTAATATACTTATAATATGAAATATTTGTTGTTTTATCGCTCCGATTTGTGCAGTTGAACGCTGAACACACTGCAGGCATGTTGACTTTATATTTTGTAACAAAAAAGTCAACTAGAAAAGTTAAATATTGCAGTAATATCACAACAGCTGACACACTTCCAACACAAACCACAATAACGCTTTCCTAATGTTGTGACTAAGGAGAACATGGCGGCCGAGTTAGCGTTGGTTGTCTCTTGGAGCGCTGTAACTAGTATCTCAGTCACTCTATGAAATTTTAACTCGTTGACTGAAATCGAGATTGCGGTGCGCTTTTGTTAGCCAGTCATAGCTCACGTCACGTGATCTCCTCAGCCGACATCAGCGGATATTCAGAACATAGGACACGTGATGTAGTCAACCAATAGCAACATCACTGTTAAGTAGCGCAGATACACAAATAGGAAAAGTTAATGGTGTAAATTAATATACGTAGTGTTGGAACAAGAAAATAAAAGCTTCCACATGCAATGTTGCTCCTTTTTGCACGTGTTAAGGCCCGTCCACACGCAACGATCTGTCTGCGCACATCACATCGGCGCAGACAGATCGTTGCGTGTGAACAGAACATTTGCACCAACCTGAGGTGTGTGCAAACCTGGAAGTTGGAGGTTTGAGCAAAACCTCTCAAACCTGTGGGTTCAAACCACATCTGTGCAGACAAGTTGGAGCGTGTGGACAGGAGATCGCCGCAAATCTGGCGCGAAACAGCTGTTTGCTCAGTCTAGTGTTTGTATTTGTGCGCACAGGGCATTAAAATAGCTGATACTCGTCAGTTTGTAAGTGAATTCATTGAAATATATAGAAACGACCCATGTTTGTGGAAGATTAACAGTAAAGAATATAGTGACCGAGACAAAAAGACAGCAGCATACAATGCTCTAATTGAAATATTGCGGACAGTTGACGCCTCGGCAAACAGAGTAACAGTAATAAAAACAAATAAATTCGTTGCCAACTGTTTACCGAAAAGAGTTATCCAAAGTTCAGAAATCTAGAAAATCTGGTGTAGGAGTTTTGTATCCTGTAACAAAAGTTTGTAACAGGTTGCTTCTACACAGTAGCGAACTGAAAATGCCTACTCAGAAACTAAGTAAACCATAGCTCATTGGCCATGTAGGTATATAATCTCTAATAATATGGGCCTACTGTGTTTTAAACACGCCTACAACACCAAAAATATTATCTGTAACTTGACAGACCTAATTTACTTGACTTGCTTTCATGAACTCATCCTTCAGGACAGCGTAAATAGCTTCACATGTGTTGGGTATTATTTCACTCAACGCTTGTTTCGATATTGCAGTTGAAAATTCCAAATCCTTGTAGCCCCTTCCTGTTGCTAGGAATCTTAATGTTACCCCCAGCCGTTCATGAGGAGAAATTGTCCTTCTCGTACAAGTATTTTTTTCTCATAATATGAGGGGTTAAAAACTTTAAGAGATAATTATAAGTTTTGACATCCATCAGCAAATAATTTCGCCAGTCGTTAGGTTCGCCCTGCAACTCTCGCAGTAAATTTACGTGAGAAAACTGCTTTCGCTTTAGCAGCCACTGTCTACACCATTTTGACCGCTTTCTGTTTCCTGCGGTTGGTCTGAATGTTTTTTGCATCACAAGCTGCGAACACAGACCACAACAGAACTTCCTCCATTTCTATATTTCAAAATAACTGAATTAAATTTTTGACGTTTACGGGGAGCGTAGTCGCTTGCCACTGCTATTCCTTTTCAACACCGACAGATGGCAGGCGAGTAGTAGATTGGGGTTTGTGTGGTGTGAACACATCACAATTGCAGCGATCTTTTGCATGTACAGACATCTGCGCCGATGTCTGCGCAGACAGATCGTTGCGTGTGGACCGGGCTTTACACTTTAAGATACATCACACAAATGTGCCAGTAAAATTTTTAAGAACAGCATAAATGTCAAATTTTCTGAGCTCGAAATCATTCTAAATCATCGTACTCAAAGAGCTGATTTTTTTTTAAAATGAGAGTTAAACGCTCTGTGGCTTGAGAAATTCATCGTACATTCTCACACATAGTTCATCTTGGTAAAAGGAAATTTACTTTGAAAGTAACGCTTTTCAAACCACTATTCGCAATATTTTCACACGACTGTTAGAAATATGTTCGTTTCAGCAGTTGCAACAGAGCGCCAGATAACAGGCGCCAGCGCGCTTGCGCAGCTACGACGACGCAGGAAGCCCGTAAGTTCGTACAAATCAGAGGATACACCAGCAGCATCCAAGTTTCGTGAACCATACGAAAATGGATAATTCGGCTTAAAGTGAACATCCGTATGTCCAGATCTGGACGTAAATTTTCTTTGGAGTACCGGTACTGTATTATCTCATGTTTGGTTTTTTATTATGGCGTAATGCCATATGTGCTAGAAGATGAAAATGTGCACTTGAAATGCAGCGAACAGTTGAAACTAGCCAATGGTGTGGAATTAAACACTTCGTTTCAAATAAATGGACTGCCTCAGCGGAAAATATTAATAAAAGCCAAATTTCTTTAGCAAACCGACAAAAATAACTTAATTGTTCTGTAAGGCAATTAATACTTGACTGTCAGAAAGGTGGAAATAAAATAAAAACTGAAACTAACAAATAAGCCTTCCGTAATTATGTGAATGTATTTTAATTCACTTGATAGCGCCCGGCAAGAGAAATCTGTTTTTGTTTTCATTTGATGTGAGAGCAATAAACGAAGAGGAAACATCAAAATCACTAAACGTAAATACGGGTCAAGTGGAGACTGCCCACTTCCTCACTACGACACAGACTACTGCTCTGTGTATGTCCCTGATCTACGATATTTCCGAACCGGGGCAATAATTAATATAGTGCCCGCCCCTCGCTCCAGCGTTCGAAGTACGACGCCAAAAATTAAATCGACTTTCCAAAAAACGTTCATTTTGTAGCGCACATCTTTCTGAAGAGTAGCCGGCCGAAGTGGCCGTGCGGTTAAAGGCGCTGCAGTCTGGAACCGCAAGACCGCTACGGTCGCAGGTTCGAATCCTGCCTCGGGCATGGATGTTTGTGATGTCCTTAGGTTAGTTAGGTTTAAGTAGTTCTAAGTTCTAGGGGACTTATGACCACAGCAGTTGAGTCCCATAGTGCTCAGAGCCATTTGAACCATTTTTTTTCTGAAGAGTCTAGTACGTGAAACATATGTCTTAGAGGAAATGTAAGACGTTATTTGGTCTCAGGTGTGTCAAAGTGGAGTGCCACGCAACTACCCACAGCAGTCTTCTATCGCACATCATTGTATTTCGCTCTATCGCATTCAAATGTGTATACTTTGTAATGGATGCCATCAAACTATATTCAGGACAGTAGACATCGAAATGTCCTGTGGTGCCTCTCCTGCTCCAAGTCGGCCGTTTTGATATCTTGTCCCTCTTAAAAAAGAAACTCGCAGTTAATACTAGATGGGATTACTTGTAACCAGGAGAACAAGAACTCTTCAGAAAATCTGCACTCTTTATTGCCTATTAGCTAATAAGTTGCTAATTTATGTGGCATAAAATTAAACATAGAATACATGAAACCAGTAAAGACAAGAGACAAGCAAGACGGTACACATTTCTTCAATCCTTAAGGCCTAGCATATTTTTCTCCCTAATCTTGCTACGGCTTTACATAGCGTGCTTTCCTTTCTGAGAAAGAATCTATTACCTCATGAAAGTTCGTCGAATGGTTTGCTACACGAAAAAACGAAATGTTGTGTAATACTGAAAAAGCTGTTAATACAAATAGTACCCAAGGCTGGTGTGGTTTCTCGACCTGATTACGTGTACTTTGTCACTGTTTGCTAGATAAAACGAAATAGGGATGTCTAATATTGCAGAAGTTGCAATACACACCAAATAAAGGAGACTGTTTTGGAACAAATGGTCATTTTTATGGGACATGGTTTAAGAAGTACGATTACCAAATGCCTATTAGGCCTACTACAAGCAAAAAACTTTGTTAGGGAAAAGTTTCACATTTCATTCATACCCTCCAATTCTCAAGCGTGAGACAGAGAAGTAGTAGTGCGAAATTTCTATAAAAATTTGGAATCGTCATATTCTTCTATAATTTGTGTGATGTCCCCGTTTCTTCTCCTTCCTCGTTCTAACAATCTTGTCATCACTAATTTAAAAAGTATTCCTGCCAGTGTCCAAACTTATTCTCCGGTTAACTTCACTAACCCTGCCACGGTCACCGGTTTAGTTATCCAGCGTTTATTCTCCGGTTAGGCGTTATTACGTCTTCGTACAACGAGTTTTCGCGCTCCTCCCAGAATAGCTGCTAGCTGGGGACTTTACAACTGGCTCTGACTAGTGTAGCGATCTGGCTAAAAACTTTGTCTAAATTTCATTTTCTTGGATACACCGATAAGATACCACGTGACTTTCGTTAGTAATTATAACAACGCTGATCATTCGCAGACCCAGTCAACCACATAAACAGCGACTGGCATTCACCCGTTCGGCTTTATTCCGCTGAGCTCATATAGCTCCGTCGCCTTTTGTCTGCAGCAAAGTTTATTTCTAGGTGCGTCAGGGATTCCCCTGGCAGAGACATCACGTACACTGTGCACGCATTCAAAAATCAACTTAAGATTCATTCAGAAATCAACTTAGAAAGTGTTCAAAAACTAACAGGGATGCGTTCCGAGGCAGATACCTCGGTTTGACTCCGGCCCTTAGAACCGAGCCTGTTGCGCATGCGTGACGCTGGTAGATTGGGCGCGCCAGTAAAATTTTTCCGGGTAGCATCTGGCGCCTTGCTGCTAATGCTTATACAGCTAATAGCCACATTTCTGTAGCCAGAAGAGAGAGAAGGTACTTACACATACGTCACTCAACTGCGCATGCGCATGAGCCCGCTCGCAACTGCTCAAACGAATCTAATGTAAACATTTGTGACGACACGCTCATCGGAGGCAATTTGTTGTTCTGTTGTTGTGTCCTTTGACACGTTTTGCTGTTGGCAGATGCTTGTGTGAGCTCTGTGTTATTTTGCTGTATTTGCCGCATTTCCTTGCAAACTTAGTTTTATTTTAGTTTTTTCGCACTTTCATGTTTTATTGCTGCAGTATTGTTCTGCATAGCGAGATACAATAATGTCCTTTGTTAGAGTATTGATTCTTGCCAGTCAATGTTACAAAAATTTAACCGAAAATTAAAACAATGAAAAATTCCCGGAATTCTAAAAAATTCCCGGGTTTTCCCCGGTTTTCTCCCGGATGAAAAAATTCCCGGGTTTTTCCTGCATCTCCCGGTTGTCCCGGGTCGTATACACCATGATATACCACTTCGTGCTAAAACACAATATTGGTGGAAATTCATATTTAGAATAATAACTGTAATTGAAACCTAGAATATTTATATTCTGAAATGTGAAAGCTAATACCATATTCAGACACACATTTTAGATTACATAAAAATTGTTTCAACAGATGCTAGAATGGTGGCATTGGGTAGCAGCGTCTACAGTGTTACTACCGATTCATTCGCCATTAAGTATAGCTTTGTAATATTGCTACCAATTACATTTCTTCCATTTCTTTTCAATTTATGAGGTCCACCTGCTATATTCTGGATCATCCTTCCAATGACTATAATTACTGTATAGTGGCAATCACTTTTTCTATTTTTTGTTTTTATGTCTTTGTGCCTACTGATAAATATATTGTGATTTTTATTTTAATGTCTGCTCTGGAAGTATTCCCTTTATGGTCATGCACTTATCTTCTAAGGGACCGACTGCCTTCACACATTTACATTTTACTGGAGTCACTATTAATATTTATTTGTGCACTTGTTGCTACAGGTAAACAAAAATGTATAAAGTCCTGAACTTTGCAGAAAGGCTGTCCGTTATAAAAATACTTGCTGATGCAATTAGGAATTAGTATCACTGTTATGTTTCTAGCTGGGGAAAATGTAATAAGAGGAACAGGGTTTGTTCTTCGGGTTATTTATGTATTATCAGATCTGTTTTTAGTATTTTGTATTCAGCCTTTTTTGTCATTTCTGGATATTAGTAAGTTTCACTTTCACTGGTTATTTTCAAAATTCTATATGTTTATGTTTACTTATAACTCTGTTACCCCCCCCTCCTCCCCCCCCCCTCTCTCTCTCTCTCTCTCTCTCTCTCTCTCTCTCTCTCTGTCTCTCTCTCTCTTTTTCACTTGAATATGCTTTTCTGTGTGTACACTTTATACATGACAATGGGTCCTGAGATTCAAGTATCATAGTAGTAGAAGTTATATGTATACTTGAATTGCTTGTCATAGAACAAGTTAATTAACAGTAGCACCTGTTACTCAAAATCTTATGCACCCTGCTTGTCAGCATCTGTATAAATAAATGTGCTGTTGTGAGTAGCACTTTCATTTCTACTCTATCTTCATTTTAAGAATTCCTGTCAAAGTTTCTGTTGCATCAACAAATATGCCTTAAAATGTACACATGAAAATTAGTGTATTGAGCATTAAAAATAATTTTGTCAGATAATGGATTGTATAAATTTAGGTTTTTTGGAATTAAGATTGGAGAATGACGGTTGATTTGTCAGAGAACTTCTGTTCACTTTCCTCTTATCTGAAACTTTTAACTACAGAGTAGTACTCTACATTTTCAAGTAACACCCTGTGGCAAAGGAGTTGTATATTCCAGATGTAAAATGTATATGTTTTGTGTGAATTTTGATTTTTCTTCTGTATTTTCTTATCTTTATACAGAAAAGGGGAAAAAATTATGTTGAACATAAAAGTCTGGCTGATGCAATTTCAGATGTAATCTCTTATTCATGCTTCTGTTACTTTTTGTATCATTACAGTGGCCTATGAAACTATGCCTTTTACCAATCCCATATAATTTTTAGAAAAAAAATGTTGTTTTTAAAGTTTGAAGGACGTCAATGATTTGGTCATTACTAATTCTAATTGAAAACAATACTGAAACATTAAAATTTTCTCCAAACTTTCCGAATATCAGTTAACAGGCAATGGAAGACCTAGAGAAACAGTTCCTTGTGGTAAAGGCTTAATGTACTTCTGAACTCAGATCTCATGTTGTGGTTATAAAGTTGTGAAATTTGTGGCTAGAACTCTAGTAACACTATTTCCAGACTTCCATTTTCCTTCACATATCACAGATCTGGAAGCGTGGAGGTGAAATGTCTGGCTCACTAACAAAATATTTTTGCTTCACATTCATTGCTTCAAGCGGAACTTAACATTGAATTACTTTTTACATTTCTACTAAATAATTAGAAAGGCAGTGTTTCCAAAAATCATTATGACTGTATTTTTTAAAAGTATTTTCTCTTTTCTCTGTTCACCAACTTTAATATTTTTCCTCCACTGTATTGGAACCAATGATTACAGCTGGAATAACATCAGTCATTTTGTCCATTTTACTAAGAACAGCTCCTTTGCATCCTTTCCTGTCCATAAATGCCTAATGTGGTTTAAATTTCACCAGTCAACCACAAGGCAGGCTCCTCCCCATCGACCCCGGGTGCCTGGCTATCTCGTTCCAGATAGCTCTCCAGCTCTATCTGAAGATGCCCTTTGCAACTTGGGCAAAACACCTGGTGGTCTTGCAGCCAACTGCGCGTGGGATAGCAACATGAAAACCAGCCACATACAAGTAATATGCTACTATTTAACTTTGTACCTCTACTAGTGACCTTATTTGCTACATTGGCATTAACCATGTATGTCTTCCTCTTGTTTGTTTGTTTGCTTGTTTTTTTTTCCCTGCACCTGTAATCTGCATCTTTCTGCTGCACTAATATCATGTCAAAATTCTGAGATCTAATTAAGACTGATTAGTACTTGTTTTTCTAGATGTCAGAAACATGGAATTATCAACATAATGAATTTTCAATATTGCCACAATTCTGACGCTAAACAGCACTCACAAATAATTGTACTGCAGTTGGGATATTTTTGTTTTCATATGGTTGTTAAATATTGGTTGTCTGTGGATATTTTTCATTAAGAAGGCATATGTGATTGAACAGTATCTTGGTATCTTCAGTTTTACTGTCTGCTAACAAGCTGGCTGTAAAGCAAAGTCACTATTAATCCCACAGAAAATCTGGCTTTAATTGACAAAACTGATTGTTTGCTAAAGCTGTGCTTGAATAGTAGAATATATGGAACAGAAAAATTTAAATACTTGAATTGGCAGCTTTAGTTGAAAAACTCACTCTGTAAATTATATGAAGCATATGATTGTGGATGCAGGTTACACGTACATTTTGTTATTTCAGAAATATTTAATGAATTTTAATATTTAGCTATTATCATATCTAGTAAGTGTATCACTGAAATATTATCTATAGTGTTGTATTATTTAGAATTTTGTATTGAGACGGTATATTGGGACTACTTACTGTTATTGACCATAGAACATAATGTTTTACTGTAGTAAAAATTATTTTGTAGACTTTACGTAAAATTAACATAGTATCCTCATAAACTTGCGTAACAAATTCAGCTTATGGTATCTTGAAAGGACTCCACTAAGACTTGATCCAGACAGGCTTTAGAGTACATTGCAATTTTATGAGAAGGTGTTACATTACTACAAGAGCCATCAAAACACATGATATAAATATTCAATAGGTGAGAAGTTTATCAAGCTATACAGTGAAAACAATAATTGCTCTCTGCTAAACTGCTCATTGTAGTTTGTATTTGCTGCAGACTATATCCTTATAGAGAGCCTAAAACAACTGGAGGTTTATTAATTCCAATATATAATTTTAGTACTGACATAAAATGTCCATTACAGTGTACTATAATATTCTTGCTGTGTGGGGATTGTTTGATAAGTCTACTAGAAAAGCAAGAAAAAATGTTTGTTTCATAAGCAGCTCATCTTACTTCTTGACATATTCTCCTTTGGGGGATATACACTTCGTCCAGCAGTCCTCCAACTTTTTCATCCCATCAGAAAAATAAATTATGTCAGCGTCTGCAAAAACCTCATTGACTACAACCATCACTTCCTCATTTGATGAAAGTTTCTTTCCAGTAAGCAAAGTTTCAAGTTAGGAAACAGGAAGAAGTCACTTGGGTCTAATCAGCAAGGTGGATGAAGAACAAATTCGAAGTCCAGTTCTTGCTCTTCTGCCATTGTTATTGCTGATGTGTGGGATGTTGCATTATCCTGGTGAAATAACACATTTTTGCATACCAACAGTGTTCTTTTTTCACCCAACTCAAGTTTCAGATGATCCAACAGTGAAGCATAATAGCATCCAGTTATAGTTCTGCCTTTTTCCAACCAACCCATGAAGACTATTCCTTTGGAATCGAAAAAACTGGTGGCCATCACTTATCAGCTGTGACAAAATAGTGTCTGCCATCTTTGTTGCACTTTCATCAGCCTTTGTCCACTGTTTTGACTGCCTTTTTTTCTCCAGGAGGCCCACAGTTCTTTGCGAGTATGTGGGTGGTGCACACGGGGCCCTGAGCTGTTGCTGCCTTTCTTTTCTCCCAGGTTGCATTCCCTTCCCCATATCCACTTCTTCAAACCCTACCTGCCCCCTCCTAACCCACTTCCCCCCAATCTATCTCCCTCAGTGTTGCCCTTTGACAACCCGGCTTTTCCCTCAGTTCTGCAATTCCTAGCCTTGGGGTTTGACCTTCCTTTCTAAATTCTGCTTCTGTAGTGTGAGCCATTTGGGGTAGAACTCCATCTGTAGCATCTCCAGCATGGGTTCCTCTCTGCCGCCCCCTCCTTCCCCCTTGCTCTTCCCTCCCCTCATGGAACCACTCCTTCTCCTTGACTGGAGAAGAAACCCTCTTCTCTGGCACCTGCCAGGGATGGGGCTTCCTGTAAGAGCCATCCTCCCCAGCATCTCTAGGACAAGAAGACTATTTCTTAGAGTTTGATGCCGGACCCACACTTTGTGGCCCTCAAGACCAGGTGTTCTCTTTTGGATCGTGGTATTGCTGTGACTTGCTCTTTTCCCGACCACATTTCCTCTCACCCTCCAAAGGAGGAGAAGAAGAAAATATATAAGCTATGGGATGAGACACACGTCCACATCGCAGGGGGTGTCACTCTGCCTTACTGGTGGTGGACAGTGACTCAACACAATGACCAATTGTGGTCTGTTACACATCGATCTGGCCTCGTGTACTACTCTTCTCCAATGGAACTGTAATGGTTTTTACTACCGCCACCCTCCGGAATTGCAGTCTCTTCTTCCTCCCTACTGTGTAGCTTGTGTTGTATTGCAGGAATCTCATTTTGTGGGTGCTTATTCGCTGACTCTTCATGTTTCCAAGTCTTCTTCTGGAATTGTGCTGGCTCTTTGCGAGCCTCCGGTTGTGTTTCTACATTGATCTGTACGGACATTGTTACTTCCTGAGTTCCTCTTCATACTGTGCTGGAAGCAGTGGCCAGTCAGATCAATTTAGACACTGCAATAACAATAGACAAACTTATCTCCCTCCAGACAGGCCTCCTACACTTCCTACTCTTCTTGGCATCTTTTGAGAGCTCCCTCCCCTCTTTCTTCTCCTTGGGGATTTTAACACTCATAACCCTCTATGGGGTGGTACTGCAGGATTGTTGAAGACCTTCTGGTAGCCCTTGATATGTGGTGCTCGACACTTTCTTGGCCATTGATCTTTCTGTATGTAGACCTGGATACCTCCCCTCCATTCCATGGGGAGTTCATGAAAATTTATGTGGCAGCGATAATTTTCTGGTAGTCTTCATCTTTCCTTAAGCATCGCTCTTGTAGACACCTTCCCAGGTGGGTCTTTACTGATGCAGATTTAGATGTGTTTTACTTGGCTTCCACTCTCCACAACATGACAGCATTGGTGAGTCCATACAGAGCTTGACAGAAGCCATCCATTTGACAGCTGCTTCTGCATAATTCCTTCTTCCTCGGGATCCTATCTGATGGAAGACTATCCCTTGGTTGACCCCTGAAATTGCTTTGGCATAATTTTTCTCCCATGGAGCTCTCCTCAGTGGCAGACTGTCTCTTGGTTGAACCCTTAAATTGCAGTCGCTATTAAAAACCGACAACAATGCTCTCTGCCACTTCCTTTGGCATCCATCTCTTGTGCACATCTCCTAGCCTTTATATGGCTTCGTGTCAGGGCCCATTTTCTTCTTAAACACCAGAAACGGATTTGTTGGGAACAATATCTCTCTGCCGTACGGCCAAATACTACCTCTTCACAGGTGTGGGCAAAGATGAGCTGCATTTTTGCCTGCTGTGCGGTTATCCTCACCATTTGGACGCTTACCACTGAGCATTTTGCCCAGGACTCAGAGTTGGTGCACTACCTGCCCACATTCCCCCTTCTCAAACACCATCTGGTATGATTCCCTTTATCTTTCATTCCCCACCGCCTGAAGCCTTATATTGCCCTGTTTAGTGAGTAGGAATTCACCAGTAGCCATGCTCTCTGCTCTGACAAGGCTTCCCGACTGGAGTGGTTGCCAACCAATTGCTTCAACACTTATCAGTGGGTAGTCAATGTCATATACTTGGCCATTATAACTGTCTCTGGAGCAAGGGGTAATTCCCTTCCCAGTGGCTAGAAAGTGTGTTGTTATTCCAGTTTTGAAATTGGGTAAACTGGCTCTTCAGATGAACAGCTATCATCCAATCAGTTTAACCATTGTCCTCTGCAAGTTATTTAACATTTGATGAGTCAAAGGCTACAGTCTGTCTCCATCTGGATCTGTACCTTGAGGGCCAGTCCCTCTATGCGGTAGACACTAATTGTTTTTTGAAACTGGTCTTTCATGCTCTGTTGACATGGCTCCCCAAGTTTTCGTCAACTAAAGCAGACACGTTGGTTGCATCTACCTCAGTGCTCTTCAATGCCTTAGCAACACCAACAGGGACATGGATCGCTGTACTCTGACACTGCTCTTCACAGTAATGGTCCAGTGCTGTCTAGATTACGGGAGTCTTATATATGGCTGGCATGATCTTCAACATTACAGTTTGTGGACCCAGTACGCTGGCAACTTGTGCCTTTTGGACTAGCCCTGTGATCGGCTGCGTACCGGAGGCAGGGGTTCCATTGTTGTGGGCTCTGCACAAACAATAATTTGGTCACTTACACATTATGCTTCTGTTGCTCCCAGGTACATCCGAACGACTGTCTCCTCTGTCCACATACTGAGATCCACCTCCCCCAACAGCAGCCCGGGTCTGGAGTTATGATAGTCATCCGTATCTGCATCCTTTTTTCCGAAGTCTATATTTCCCCTCTATCCCTTCTTCTCCAGGCTGGCGCAAGTATATCTCCGTGGTGCATATCCAATCCACCACTCTGTCTTGACCTCTGACAAAGTCTGAAGACTTAGCTCATCCTACAGCTGTTGCCAATTCTGCTCCACTCTTGATGCATTTCAGGGTTTAGAAGTAATCTATTTGGATGGTTGCCGGTCATACTAGCTTTGCTTATGTTTATACAGGATTTAATGAACTCCACTCCTTGCTGGATGGCTGCAGTATTTTCCCAGTGGAGTTGGTAGCTAACACTAATGCTCTTGAGCTTATGAATTCTTGCACCAGTGGGGCCTTACTCATCTGTAGCCACTTTTTAAGCAGTTTGGCCAGTGTTGCCCTCACCATCTGTTGATCCTGGCTATGCAGTACTCCCTTTTTGTAGACACTCATCGGTCTTTCTCTGGGCCCCAGGTCATATTGGGATCTTGAGAATGATCTCACTGACAGGCTGGTCAAATTGGCTTCTGAGAAGCTGCCTCTTGAGATTGGTACTCCAGAATTGGCTTTTTCATTGGTATTATGCCATCAAGTTCTAAGTATCTGGAATATGGGTGGTGTACTCTCGACTTAGCCGAAAAAACTATATCGATGATAAAGGAGACCACAAATAGGTGGACATTGTCTATGCATGCCTCTTGCAAGGACTCCACTTCCTGCATTGGTTCCACATTGGCCGTATTTGGCTGACTCATGGTCATGTCTTCCATTGTGAGGATCTGCCCCACTGTTGTCATGGTGTCCATTTGACAGTGGTCCACGTTTTGGTGGACTGTCCTAATCTAGCCACCCTGTGGCGGACTCTTGATCTTCCTGACCGTTACACCCAGTGTTAGCGGATGATGCCTCAGTGGCTTGGTAGTCTGTCCTCACCCTACCTGGTCTTTTGCACTTTTCCCCCCTTCTCGCGTATTCTGTGTGTGGAAGGGAGGGGGGGCCTCCAGCTCTTCCCTGGACGGGGCACCTCACTCACCTTTCTTTCTTTCTCCCCTTTTCTTCTTCTTTGTTCCTTTCCCATAGGCTTTGTTGACCTTTGGCAGACCTATATTTTTTTCTTTCCTTGAGTTTATTCACTAGGCCCTTCTCTGCTGTGTAGTTTTGTTGACTTGCCTGTTCCAGGTAGGAGAAACTGATGGCCTCATACCTTGGTTCCTTTAGTCATTAAACCAACCAACCAACCTTGACTGCTGTTTTGACTCTGGTGTGTGATGATATACCCAGGTTTTATCAACAGTCACTGATCAGCGCAATAGGTCTTGCAAGTTGTGACTGAACATTGCCAGACATTAAGCTGAAATGCTGTGCTGATGCCTGTGTTGAAATGCTGTGCTGGGCACGATTTTGGTTGACTACGAGCAGTCACAGCATCCACCTCACAAACAGATTCTTCGTAGCCAATTGTGCATTCAGATTATGCACAGCTCAGTTGAGATGCCTAAAGTCTTGGTAATCACATGAATTTTTATTCGGTGGCCTTGCATTAACGAAGCATGGATTTTGTCAATGGTTTCCTTTGTGGTGACCTCAACTGGACAGCTGGAGCATGCTTCATCATTTCACCACTTTAGATTCATTAATACAAAGTACATGGTCTTCATTGATGGAATGTTTAGTAACAGTATGAAACACCATTTTCTCAATTCTCATTTGCAGTCGACAAATTGACCAATTCAGACGGCTGTTAACAATGAACTGTACACTGTAAATTGTTAAAATTCTTTACACGATGTTTGGAATAATTGAGCACATAAACAATGAATGCAGAACAATAATGTTTCATTCTTTCATGAAAATATACCAGACCACCCTCATATATTGCTATGTTGTCAGTAGGAATGGTTGAGGGTATTACCACGAAACTCGAATTTCAACGAACAAGACATTAAAGAAGAAAGTGTAAACTATTAATTATAGCTGTTCCAAAGATTAGCAAGGGTAGCAATAAGTTACAACAGAGCAAAATGGAGAAACATGACTGTGAAGAGCAGGTTACACATTTGAAAAGAAAGGTTACCTGGTACGGAATAAAGGCAGAAATCTGGACAGAATTAAGACATGCAGAATCAAATTATTCAGGCACAAGAGAAGTGTTATGGTAAAATAGTAAAGAGGACAATAGGGAAGGGTAGGAGGGTTGTGAATTTGCCTAAATGTGTAGGAACATTGGGTACAGAAAAATGTAAAACATAATGCTGAGTGATGTTACTTCATGCATCATAAAGGTCAAGGGAAAGAGAGAGAGAGAGAGAGAGAGAGAGAGAGAGAGAGAGAGAGAGAGGGGGGGGGGAGGGGGAGGGGGGGTTCTAATAGAAAGAAAACTTTGAAAAAGACACTAGTGGTGAAGAAACTAGTGTGAAATTGTTTGAGGGTAATGGTGATAGCCCTAGGATATGTTGGACACCTAGTTCTTTTCCTGAAGACCAGAAATCAGTTGATGAAACTGGAACCAAAGTTTCTGCTCTTATGATCTACAGGTTACTCAACAGACTATTGATATTACTTATAGTATGGTCATCACCTCTTCGTATTGTTAGCCTTCATTTTCCTTTACATCATTCTTCACGTGCTTGTATCTCAGTTTCCTCTCCTAATTTTTTGCAGTGTTAATTACTTACCTTTTTAATACAGTCTGGCACATACTTTGTCTTGTTCTGCCTCCTACCTTGCCCTAGGCCCCTTTCCTGTTTCTTTCTTTCTTTCTTTTTTTTTTAAATAAACATTTTGCTTTTCCTTGTCTTTCATTTGCATATGCTCCTTGTAATTTATTTCCCATTCATTTCTGACAGACTGTTATAATCTTAAAAGATTTCAATGCACACCCCTTTGCAGAGCAAATTTTAATTCTGGAATTCTGTTCGTGTTCAAGGGATTTTTGCTGGTACACACTATATGTTCGTGCTAATCAGGAATTACTGTAGGAATTTTGATCCAGTTTTGACTAATAGAGTGATTCATGAAGATACTTCTTGGAAATTTACTTCCCTGCTACTGTGAAAATGAGTCCATTACCACTAGTGATACAACTGCTGTAACCCCAGAGAGCAGTGAAGCTGGACCAAATTTCCACTTCTGGCCTTCTGGTCTAGCAGTAAAAAATGTACCTGGAAACCAAAAAGTCATAGGACTGAATCCCACGCAGACCACGAATTTTTCACTCTACCTTCTAACCTACCATTCCTGTCTCAATGTGAAGATTTTCCAGAAAGGTTTCAAATGGTTCTGAGCACTATGGGACTTAACTTCTGAGGTCATCAGTCCCCTAGAACTTAGAACTACTTAAACCTAACTAACCTAAGGACATCACACACATCCATGCTCGAGGCAGGATTCGAACGTGCGACTGTAGCAGTCGCGCGGTTACAGACTGTAGCACCTAGAACTGCTCGGCCACTCCAGCCGGCTCTTTCCAGAAAGGAAACATGGTTCAGGTTCCATGTTAAAGTGTAAATCCCCTTTCCACAGTTGGATAAGTGCTTATGGACACCGAAATCACTGAAGTGATGTCTGATTGAAACACTTGTTCCAGGCCATGAGCCACATAACATTATCACTACCAGAATCTATACATCTGTACATAGATTCTCCTTCTGTGCGTAAACTAAAGTCCTCCGCCATCTTTTTCTGCCTGTATGTGCAGACTAATCTCAGGATCTACTGTGGGGATTTGCATACATGTACGTAACGGGCACTGGAGTTCAAAATTTCTCATGAGGCATAATTGTTATCTCTTCCAGAGTTAAGTGGCATTTAGAGTGACATTTCATGGTAATGATGGAAGCTGTGAGCTACCTTGCCGCCTGCAATGGCTGCGGCGCTGGGGCACCTTATTATGCATATTGCTGTAACGTATATTCAGTTATCTAACATTGTTCCCTGAATTTCAATCATTACGCTATACACTGGCCCATAAACAAAATTACAGCTATGCAAGACAAGTTGTCCAGCCATAGATACTTGATGCTATCCTTGTGAAGCCAGGCGGATTTGCCAGTAGTGTATATTTGTGTCAAATGTATGACAGAAATCAGCCCTTGAGCAGTTTAGTGTTATTTTGCACAGCTGCTGATACTATAATTAATGAGTGAGAGGGACAAGACGAACCAAGTGCCAATAAACAGCATATTCCACTTAAATTGCACCAAGGGGATTGTCGAACATAATGTCCTCATCTGCCAGATCAAGTATCAACAGTCATACATTCTCACTTTCACAGACACTGTGGAGGTGTTTGGGCTTTAACATTGGTTATTACTGCATATTTTGGTGATCAGCTCTCTATCAATACTTATTTCCTTGCCCGCCAAAATACTCCTTATGCAGATTTCCTCAACTGCATGTGTGTTGAGAACTACCACTTTAATGTGCCTTGGCAAGTTTGGTTTTAATGTGGGTCTTATAATGAGGTTGGAATTTTTTAGCAAATAAAAAAAAAAGTTTCTGATTTCCCTTTAAGCGTCACTTACACTGTGAAAGGTTATGTTACAGATGAAATAACAGTTCAGAATAACATTGATTTTTGATTGTAGTTCACAAGCTCTGACATTCTGGTTAAATTCTGAGAATGCTTCCATTTTTATTTAAATCAACCATGTTAAATAATTTACTTATGCAGTTTGGGAAGTTGGAGTAGAATAGGAATGAGAATTTATTCAAATGAAGGAGTTGAGAGGTGGAAAAAGTAGTTCTATACAATAAACGAATAGTGGAATAATGTAGCTGTGTGTTATGTAAATGGTGACAGTGATTATAGAAAAGTTGGGTATAGGAGAGCTGCAATGCCAGAAAATTGTAGTGAAGGCGGGAAGCTACAGAGGATTGGCACTTGGTGTAAGAACTGACAGTTGATCATCAACAAAAATAAAGTAATGTGTTGTACCTAAATAAATGTAACATGTGGTACATAAATGTACAGAAAGAACTCTTATTGTTTGATTTCCCTATTGCCTAGCAATGACTGGAAACAGCAACAACTGTAAACTATCAAGGAATGTTCATTCAGAATGACTTAAATTGTAATGATCACATAAAACTAGTTGTCGGAAAAGCAGATGCCAATAGAGACTCATTGGAAGAATCCTAAGAAAAGAATGAAAGAAGTAACCTAAAAAACCCACGTTCAATCAATTCTGAGTGTTACTCATCAGTGTGGATAATACTGATAAGCAGATGCGATTTGTCGAGGAGATTAGAGAAGAACCAAAGTACAGCAACATTATTTGTCATGGATTCATTTAGTAAGCGCAAGAGCATTACAGAGATGTTCATCAAACTGCAGCAGTTTACACTACAAAAGAAGCACTGCTGCATAACATACAGATTTACTGTTAAAATTTCAAGAGTCAGGCAACATATTATTTCTTACACACACACACACACACACACACACACACACACACACACACACACACACAGATTATATTCTTCTTTATATATATATATATATATATATATATATATATAAATATAATAGAGGGAAACATTCCACGTGGGAAAAATATATTTAAAAAGAAAGATGATGAGACTTACCCAACAAAAGCGCTGGCAGGTCAATAGACACACAAATAAACACAAACATACACACAAAACTCTAGCTTTCGCAACCAACGGTTGCCTCGTCAGGAAAGAGGGAAGGAGAAGGAAAGACAAAAGGATATGGGTTTTAAGGGAGAGGGTAAGGAGTCATTCCAATCCCGGGAGCGGAAAGACTTACCTTAGGGGGAAAAAAGGACAGGTATACACTCGCACACACACACATATCCATCCATACATACAAGACACAAGCAGACATTTGTAAAGGCAAAGAGTTTGAGCAGAGATGTCAGTCGGGACGGAAGTATAGAGGCAAAGATGATGTTGAAAGACAGGTGAGGTATGAGCGGCGGCAGATTGAAATTAGGAATTAGCGGAGATTGAGGCCTGGCGGATAGCGAGAAGAGAGGATATGCTGAAGGGCAAGTTCCCATCTCCGGAGTTCTGACAGGTTGGTGTTAGTGGGAAGTATCCAGATAACCCGGACGGTGTAACACTGTGTAACCCATATCCTTTTGTCTTTCCTTCTCCTTCCCTCTTTCCTGACGAGGCAACCGTTGGTTGCGAAAGCTAGAGTTTTGTGTGTATGTTTGTGTTTATTTGTGTGTCTATTGACCTGCCAGCGCTTTTGTTGGGTAAGTCTCATCATCTTTCTTTTTAAATATATATATATATATATATATATATATATATTTTTTTTTTTTAAAAAGAAAGATGATGAGACTTACCAAACAAAAGCGCTGGCAGGTCGATAGACACACAGACAAACACAAACATACACACAAAATCTAGCTTTCGCAACCAATGGTTGCCTCGTCAGGAAAGAGGGAAGGAGAGGGAAAGACAAAAGGATTTGGGTTTTAAGGGAGAGGGTAAGGAGTCATTCCAATCCCGGGAGCGGAAAGACTTACCTTAGGGGGAAAAAAGGAGGGAAAAAAGGACAGGTATACACTCGCACACACACACACACATATCCATCCTCATATACACAGACACAAGCTTGTGCTGCCAGCGCTTTTGTTTGGTAAGTCTCATCATCTTTCTTTTTAAATATATATATATATATATATATATATATATATATATATATATATTTAAAAAGAAAGATGATGAGACTTACCAAACAAAAGCGCTGGCAGGTCGATAGACACACAGACAAACACAAACATACACACAAAATCTAGCTTTCGCAACGAATGGTTGCCTCGTCAGGAAAGAGGGAAGGAGAGGGAAAGACAAAAGGATTTGGGTTTTAAGGGAGAGGGTAAGGAGTCATTCCAATCCCGGGAGCGGAAAGACTTACCTTAGGGGGAAAAAAGGAGGGAAAAAACGACAGGTATACACTCGCACACACACACATATCCATCCTCATATACACCTCATATACCATGTATATGAGGATGGATATGTGTGTGTGTGCGAGTGTATACCTGTCGTTTTTTCCCTCCTTTTTTCCCCCTAAGGTAAGTCTTTCCGCTCCCGGGATTGGAATGACTCCTTACCCTCTCCCTTAAAACCCAAATCCTTTTGTCTTTCCCTCTCCTTCCCTCTTTCCTGACGAGGCAACCATTCGTTGCGAAAGCTAGATTTTGTGTGTATGTTTGTGTTTGTCTGTGTGTCTATCGACCTGCCAGCGCTTTTGTTTGGTAAGTCTCATCATCTTTCTTTTTAAATATATTTTTCCCACGTGGAACGTTTCCCTCTATTATATATATATATATATATATATATATATATATATATATATATATATATATATATATATATATATATATATATATATATATATATATATATATATAAAAAGAAAGATGATGAGACTTACCAAACAAAAGCGCTGGCAGGTCGATAGACACACAAACAAACACAAACATACACACAAAATCTAGCTTTCGCAACCAACGGTTGCCTCGTCAGGAAAGAGGGAAGGAGAAGGAGAGACAAAAGGATATGGGTTTTAAGGGAGAGGGTAAGGAGTCATTCCAATCCCGGGAGCGGAAAGACTTACCTTAGGGGGAAAAAAAGGACAGGTATACACTCGCACACACCGCATATCCATCCACACATACAAGACACAAGCAGACATTTGTAAAGGCAAAGAGTTTGAGCAGAGATGTCAGTCGGGACGGAAGTACAGAGGCAAAGATGATGTTGAGAGACAGGTGAGGTATGAGCGGCGGCAGATTGAAATTAGGAATTAGCGGAGATTGAGGCCTGGCGGATAGCGAGAAGAGAGGATATGCTGAAGGGCAAGTTCCCATCTCCGGAGTTCTGACAGGTTGGTGTTAGTGGGAAGTATCCAGATAACCCGGACGGTGTAACACTGTGCCAAGATGTGCTGGCCGTGCACCAAGGCATGTTTAGCCACAGGGTGATCCTCATTACCAACAAACACTGTCTGCCTGTGTCCATTCATGCGAATGGACAGTTTGTTGCTGGTCATTCCCACATAGAACGCTTCACAGTGTAGGCAGGTCAGTTGGTAAATCACGTGGGTGCTTTCACACGTGGCTCTGCCTTTGATCGTGTACACCTTCCGGGTTACAGGACTGGAGTAGGTGGTGGTGGGAGGGTGCATGGGATAGGTTTTACACTGGGGGCGGTTACAAGGGTAGGAGCCAGAGGGTAGGGGAGGTGGTTTGGGGATTTCATAGGGATGAACTAAGAGGTTACGAAGGTTAGGTGGACAGTGGAAAGACACTCTTGGTGGAGTGGGGAGGATTTCGTGAAGGATGGATCTCATTTCAGGGCAGGATTTGAGGAAGTCGTATCCCTGCTGGAGAGCCACATTCAGAGTCTGATCCAGTCCCAGAAAGTATCCTGTCACAAGTGGGGCACTTTTGGGGTTCTTCTGTGGGAGGTTCTTGGTTTGAGGGGATGAGGAAGTGGCTCTGGTTATTTGCTTCTGTACCAGGTCGGGAGGGTAGTTGCAGGATGCGAAAGCTGTTTTCAGGTTGTTGGTGTAATGGTTCAGGGATTCCGGACTGGAGCAGATTCGTTTGCCACGAAGACCTAGGCTGTAGGGAAGGGAGCATTTGATGTGGAATGGGTGGCAGCTGTCATAATGGAGGTACTGTTATTTGTTGGTGGGTTTGATGTGGACGGACATGTGAAGCTGGCCATTGGACAGATGGAGGTCAACGTCAAGGAAAGTGGCATGGGATGTGCAGTAGGACCAGGTGAATCTGATGGAACCAAAGGAGTTGAGGTTGGAGAGGAAATTCTGGAGTTCTTCTTCACTGTGAGTCAAGATCATGAAGATGTCATCAATAAATCTGTACCAAACTTTGGGTTGGCAGACCTGGGTAACCAAGAAGGCTTCCTCTAAGTGACCCATAAATAGGTTGGCGTACGAGGGGGCCATCCTGGTACCCATGGCTGTTCCCTTTAATTGTTGGTATGTCTGGCCTTCAAAAGTGAAGAAGTTGTGGGTCAGGATGAAGCTGGCTAAGGTAATGAGGAAAGAGGTTTTAGCTAGGGTGGCAGGTGATCGGCGTGGAAGGAAGTGCTCCATTGCAGCGAGGCCCTGGATGTGCGGGATACTTGTGTATAAGGAAGAGCATCAATGGTTACAAGGATGGTTTCTGGGGGTAACAGATTGGATAAGGATTCCAGGCGTTCGAGAAAGTGGTTGGTGTCTTTGATGAAGGATGGGAGACTGCATGTAATGGGTTGAAGGTGTTGATCTACGTAGGCAGAGATACGTTCTGTGGGGGCATGGTAACCAGCTACAATGGGGCGGCCGGGATGATTGGGTTTGTGAATTTTAGGAAGAAGGTAGAAGGTGTAGCTTTCTCGAACGCCTGGAATCCTTACCCAATCTGTTACCCCCGGAAACCATCCTTGTAACCATTGATGCCACTTCCTTATACACAAATATTCCGCACATCCAGGGCCTCGCTGCAATGGAGCACTTCCTTCCACGCCGATCACCTGCCACCCTACCTAAAACCTCTTTCCTCATTACCGTAGCCAGCTTCATCCTGACCCACAACTTCTTCACTTTTGAAGGCCAGACATACCAACAATTAAAGGGAACAGTCATGGGTACCAGGATGGCCCCCTCGTACGCCAACCTATTTATGGGTCGCTTAGAGGAAGCCTTCTTGGTTACCCAGGCCTGCCAACCCAAAGTTTGGTACAGATTTATTGATGATATCTTCATGATCTGGACTCACAGTGAATAAGAACTCCAGAATTTCCTCTCCAACCTCAACTCCTTTGGTTCCATCAGATTCACCTGGTCCTACTCCAAATCCCATGCCAGTTTCCTTGACGTTGACCTCCATCTGTCCAATGGCCAGCTTCACATGTCCGTCCACATCAAACCCACCAACAAACAACAGTACCTCCATTATGACAGCTGCCACCCATTCCACATCAAACGCTCCCTTCCCTACAGCCTAGGTCTTCGTGGCAAACGAATCTGCTCCAGTCCGGAATCCCATAACCATTACACCAACAACCTGAAAACAGCTTTCGCATCCCGCAACTACCATCCCGACCTGGTACAGAAGCAAATAACCAGAGCCACTTCCTCACCCCCTCAAACCCAGAACCTCCCACAGAAGAACCACAAAAGTGCCCCACTTGTGACAGGATACTTTCCGGGACTGGATCAGACTCTGAATGTGGCTCTCCAGCAGGGATACGACTTCCTCAAATCCTGCCCTGAAATGAGATCCATCCTTCACGAAATCCTCCCCACTCCACCAAGAGTGTCTTTCCACTGTCCACCTAACCTTCGTAACCTCTTAGTTCATCCCTATGAAATCCCCAAACCAGCTTCCCTACCCTCTGGCTCCTATCCTTTAACCGCCCCCGGTGTAAAACCTGTCCCATGCACCCTCCCACCACCACTTACTCCAGTCCTGTAACCCAGAAGGTGTACATGATCAAAGGCAGAGCCACGTGTGAAAGCACCCACGTGATTTACCAACTGACCTGCCTACACTGTGAAGCTATGTGGGAATGACCAGCAACGAACTGTCCATTCGCATGAATGGACACAGGCAGACAGTGTTTGTTGGTAATGAGGATCACCCTGTGGCTAAACATGCCTCGGTGCACGGCCAGCACATCTTGGCCCAGTGTTACACCGTCCGGGTTATCTGGATACTTCCCACTAACACCAGCCTGTCAGAACTCCGGATATGGGAACTTGCCCTTCAGTATATCATCTCTTCTCATTACCTGCCAGGCCTCAACCTCCGCTAATTTCAAGTTGCCGCTGCACATACCTCACCTGTCATTCGACAACATCTTTGCCTTTGTACTTCCGCCTCGACTGACATCTCTGCCCACTCTCTTTGCCTTTACAAATGTCTGCTTGTGTCTGTGTATGTGCGGTTGGATATGTGTGTGTATGCGAGTGTATACCTGTCCTCCTTTCCCCCTAAGGTAAGTGTTTCCGCTCCCGGGATTTGAATGACTTCTTACCCTCTCTCTTGAAACCCGCATCCTTTCGTCTTTCCCTCTCCTTCCCTCTCTCCTGATGAAGCAACCATTGGTTCTGAAAGCTTAAATTTTGTATGTATGTTTGTGTTTGTGTGTCTATCAACCTGCCAGCACTTTCGTTTGGTAAGTCACATCTTCTTTGTTTTTAGATATATTTTTCCCACGTGGAATGTTTCCCTCTATTATATAATGACTATGACAGGAAGATCAGAGAAATTAGAGCTGGTGCGGAGTCTTTGTCTTCAGTCATTCTTTCCATGTATGATTCATGAATGGGACAGGAGAAGGGGGGAAACAGTAGTGGTGCTCAGAGTACTTTCTGCCATACTTTTAAGGTGGCTTGGGGAGTTTAGATGTGATGTCTTACGTTGTAATGCCACATGAGATCAGAAGTGAATGTCACTGAATTACAACAGGTGAAAGTAATGAATAAAGGAAGATGATGATAAAGGCTATTGGGAAATGAAAAGTGATGAAAGTGAGAGCCCATGCAAAAGATGAAAGTAGCTTTAAGGATATATTAGAGCATAATTAATGATTACTTCATAGACTTTCATCATATGGTTGAGAACTGTAGGGTCCCCCTAAACGGCTCAGGCACACACTACACATTAGAGGTTGCTGCCAAGGTAACTAACAGTTTATGGAGCACTCACACCCATAATTCTGATTAGATAGTGATAGTTGTCAGAGACCTGAAATTATAAATGTAAGACCTCTCTCTCTCTCTCTCTCTCTCTCTCTCTCTCTCTCTCTCTCTCTCTCTGAGACTAGTAAAATCTTAGTGACAATATGCCAAAACTTTTGCAACTGAGGAGGAGAGAGGTCCATAGGAGTGTGATGGCCTTTTTGAAAACGTCTACACTGTAGGATAGGTTTGGATCCCACATATCAAATCCTGCAGCCATTCACCTAAGTGGGCCCTTATTTGTGAGTAATCAATGGAAAAATAATTTTGCATGATGCTCTAGATCAAGGGTGCCCAACCCATGGATCACAATTGACCGGTCGATCACCATGGCTTTTTGAGTCAATCTTTCAAAACTGTTTTGTGAAATCTACTTAACTGAGCTGTTTTTGTGAAACACCAGACTGTTGACAAAGTGTGTTTCACATGGTATTTGTAGGTGGTAGGTCTGACAACACCGTATCTGCCTCTTTTGTCTCCATCTGCATTTCACAGCCTTTAACTCTCGCTCCAAGCATGGTGAGGTTACTGCTCATGAAATGTAACTTGACATGTTGTGAGCGTAGCTTGCAGTGAGCCGGGAGAGCACTCAGGGTTCGCTGTCAGACTTGACCTTTGGAAGCACAGTTACAGAAATAAAATATGAAACACTTCCCTCAAATACAGTCAGACCTGTCTGATGAACAAACATCATTGGATCAAGAAACTGTGAAGAATTCAATGGCCCACCTGTTAGCGCTGAAGACAGCGTATGGAAAGCTAAACTTTTCCAAAATGTGGATTTAGAGGATATTTCAAGTAAAATGAATTGCTCTTTTCTCTTGTAGTGAGACTGAACTTGAAAAGGAAGTACTTAGATTTCAAAATAATATTTCCTTAAAGTTGGGATACAGTGAATGTTACTTTTGGAGATTAATGAATGTGAAAATCTACCCTAACATTGTAAAAGTGGCATTGTATGTATTATCATTTTTTGGATCAACTTACTATGTGAGGCAGCATTTTAAACGATGCGTATAGTGAAATCTAAGTGTAAGACGGGTCCTTATCTTTCAGAATATGTAAGGTTAGCTGTGACTAACATTTTGCCAGGTTATAATAAATTTGTCAGTGACGTGCAAAGCCATGTATCTCACTAAACTTTTTTTCACCATTTATGATGGCGTATATATTAATTTTTTTTCACATGTGTAACATCTTGAAAATTGAGTACCGTATTTACTCGAATCTAAGCCGCACTCGAATCTAAGCCGCACCTGAAAAATGAGACTCGAAATAAAGGGAAAAAAAATTTCCCGAATCTAAGCCGCACCTGAAATTTGAGGCTCGAAATTCAAGGGGAGAGAAAAGTTTTAGGCCGCACCTCCAAATCGAAACAAAGTTGGTCCATTGTAATATAAGACACAATTTAGGTCGAATGAATGACGATACAGCTACAGTAGTTTGGTTCGAGTCGTAAGCTTAGCAGTTAAGCTTTACCACGTAGCCATTGCTATGCGTCAGGCACTCCGTCCGTATTTATACGGGTGCCCTTCCTTTTTCACGTGCTTCGTCTGGTTTGAATCGATTGCTTATTTTGCTTTGATCGGATAAGTGCCGTTTTTTTTTTTTTTTTTGTTGTAGGTGTTTGCGTCACTCTTAAGCTGAAAATGCATTACTGCGCTGTGTCACGCATTGTTTGTCGCATTCTGATAGTGCGTGTTTACGGCCTGTAGCGGCTCGCGGCATGGCTTGCTTTTGTGCGCGCTACCGCCGCGTACAAATAAAAAATAAGAGAGGAACCGTCTCATTAGCGAAACAATGGCAAGAGACTGCTATTTGTTGTTACTTACACTGCTGCTTTCTTTGATGATGATCAACAATAATCAAATAATAGACTGCGTATGATAGAACATGTTCTGAACGAGAGTTAGGCGAAAATTTTTCTTCGTTTGAAAATCTTTACGGCCGCTTCTTTATTACATCAAATTCTGCACAGAAATTAGAGTCATCTTAGATTTAAAAATATAGTCACTTGCCGTGCTTCATTTCTGACTATCACTATTAGGAATAAGAATAATACGAATATAAACATGACACGATACGTATATTCTTCCGCGTTTGCTGTTGTCTCACTCTAGTTTCGTAGTTTATTAGGCAGACAGGATTTAAATGAGATAGCAGCAAACACGAAAGAATACATGGCAAAATGTTTATATTGGTATTATTCTTATGGTGAAGAGAATACTGTGTGTGATTCAAATTTCATCAGGTTCCTATTAGCAACCATCTCTTCTCACGGGTAGGAAAAAATTCAGAACGTAGAGTTGGCCATATTGACAAACATCCCAGTCTTGCCAGTCAGATTTTCGTAGTACACTGAAATTGTGCTACATTCGAAGATGAACAATACGGAATTTGTATTTACTTCGTTGGATAATGTATGAAAATGCAGTGGTCGAAACTCGCGGCGGAGAAAAAAAAAAGCTCGTCTTCCACTTTTTTTTTTTAATTTATTTACTGACGCAGAGGTTTCGGCGCCAGTATTTATCTTTGTGCCTACATAGCATGTCTGTGTAGCACTACATATATTCGACGTCAGAAGTTAGTTGTGGCGGCACGTACCATCATTTTTCATAACTTCCGCTTGCTTTGCACTCGATTCTAAGCCACAGGCGGGTTTTTGGATTACGAAAACCGGAAAAAAAGTGCGGCTTAGATTCGAGTAAATACGGTAGTAGACTTACAACTGTTGATGGAAAAAAATTGCTATGTACAAATTTTTAAATCATTAATCTCTAAATTGTCAAAATTGCATGTAGTAGATCTAAAGCCTAAAAAATTTGAACATCCCTGCTCTAGAGCCTTATAAATAAAGGGGTTCCCCAGGATAACTGGTAGTATAGTGGTTAAGATGCATACATGATGTGTGTGGGGTCAGATCTTGTCAGGTGCTGTGAATGTTTTATTTTTAAATTTGTTTCAAAGTGACTTTTATCCAGTTAATTAGTTTAAATGTATTTTTAATCCTTTACATAATCATTTTAATCATTGTAATAACTTTTTTATTTGCTATTTTTTTCCATCCAATCATTCATTCTTTTCCATTTGCAATACTTGTGTATCTGATTTTAATTATTGTGGTTTATTCTATCACAAATTTAAATATTTGAAAGTATCAAGCTATTGGGTAAAAAACAAAGGTGAAATAATCTATTTATATTGGCTGTACAGTGGTATCAAAAATGCATTTTTTGTTATATTAATGACTAGTCAGATTATTAAAACATAAATTCTTGTTGCACTGTGGAAAAACTAATGGAGATCAAGATTTGAATCAAAGAGGGAATTATAAAAATAATGAAATTCAAGCAAAGTGAGGAATAGAAATAACGAATGGAATAAATTGATAAAAAGGAAGAGAGTAAATCAAATTTCGTACATAAAATAATTAAAATCACATGAACGAAGATTCCAAATGAAAAACGAAAGATACAAAGAAAAATTAGAACAAATGAAAAAGTTAATACAATGATTGAAATGACATGGCAAAAGATTAGAAATATTTAAAAAGATTGCTTGTAAACCAATTAATTGAATAAAAGTAATTATAAAAGTCATTTTGATAAAGACTTAAAAATAAAAATTTCAAACCATCTGGTGGGATCCAAAACATCGACCCAAAAAACTACTGTCCATATCCTTGACATCAATTTATTGTAGAACCTATTCTGTGCTCAAACGTAACGAGGAGATATCTTGAACAGAACAATGTCCTCAATGCCAATCAGCATGTGTTCTGAAAACATCGATCATGTGAAACCCAACTCCGATTTTTCTCACCTGACATACCGAAAGCTTTGGATTAAGGCAACCAGGTAGATGCTGTATTTCTTGACTTTTGAAAAGTGTTTGAATTTGTACTATGCCTATACTTATTGTCAAAATTACCATCATATGCGTTATCAAATGAAATTTGTGACTTTTTGTAAGGGAAGACACAGTGTTAGATTGGATTGAGAGTCGTCGTCAGAAGCAAAAGTAATTTCAGGTGTGCCCCAGGAAAGTGTGTTGGAACCCTTGCTGTTCATGTTGTATACCAATGTCCTTGCAGACTTTTTGCAGGTGATGCAGTTACCTATAATGAAGTACTGTCTGAAAGAAACTGCATAAATCTTCAGTCATATGCACACGCATTGTCCGAACTCTTACGGGACTTGGTAAGCTTGTCTGCCGTGAGTAACTAGTGTAATGGGCAGGAACACCACGAATGTAGTGTGTGGACATTATGTTGGGAATGTGGATCTCGTGGGGAGTGTGCAAGGGATAAATCCCTACAGTCGCATTATCCGCTATGCCCTCGGTGGCTCGTATGGATAGAGCATCTGCCATGTAAGCAGGAGACCCCGGGTTCGAGTCCCGGTCGGGGCACACATTTTCACTGTCCCTGTTGATGTATATCAACGCCTGTCGACAGTTTAGGGTCTTGATTTAATTATCATTTCATTCTAAGAGAGCTGCATGGTCACTGATGGTATCTATTCTTTCAGACATGTCCGAAAGAACAGATACCATCTTCATATATACCATGAAAGTTCCCTCCCTGGGTGCATATCTATCTAGTGCATTGTTAACTACTATTTTAAACTTGAGCCAGAGTTCCTCTACACGTTCCTACCCTGTGCTGCTACACGTTCCTACCCTGTGCTGAAAGTTTAAAGTTCCTCACTGAGATATGAGACTACTGATTTTTTATCTTGTTTAATGAACATATATATCTTTCTGCTGCTTTTAGCTGTCCTTTGTACTTCGGTAATCATTGTTGCCACAACTGTGAGATGGTCACTGATACCAGTTTCAATGTGAACATCCTCAAATGGGTCAGGTCTATTTGTTGCCATTAGATCAAATACATTTCCATCATGAGAGGGATTCATAACTATCCGCTCTAGATAGTTTTCAGAGAAGGTGTTGAGTAATGTTTCACACTATGTCTTATCATGCCCATCACTAACAAAGCTCTAATTCTCCCAGTTGATAGTTGGATAATTGAAGTCTCCATTAGTGATTACAGTATGACTAGGGAACTTACATACAAGCTAATTGAAGTTTTCTCTGAAGTTTTCAGTTACATCAAGAGATGAGGCTGGTGGGTGATAGAAGCATTTCAAGCATGGTAACACAGGGTTGCCACAAGTTCTGGAAATCAGAAAAATTTGGGAAAACACACACACACACACACACACACACACACACACACACACACACACACACTGGAAAAATCTCGTTTTTGTCTCAGTAGCATGAAATTGTTTGTTTACTGAGATGTCATGCTTCATCACTGCAGGTGCAGCTGAGTACATGTGTCGCTTCCTTAATCTCTCATTCTTACTGCTTCTCCCCTTCGTACCCCTCCACTCAGCTTGCAGTTAGTGCTGCCACCACTATTTCCTGCTAGGCTAGCAGCTGCCAATGAGAGGCAGGGAGGCATGAGAAGTGGTTTGTTTGGATCTGATTCTCAGAGATTGATGGCACAACGTTCACAGACAATGGCCATGTGTGCATGAGTTGGGCCTGAGTGATTGTGTGAATGTGTGCGCGCTCTCGTTTTCTGACAAAGGCTATGGCTGAAAATTTAGTTGTGAGAGTGTGGTTGTCTTTTATATGTGACTGACAGTGGCTCAACGATCACCTATACGGATTATTGATTCTCAGAGTATTTGCGCAAGTTATCTATTGTGTGGGTGGTCACCGTGGTCTCATTTCATCAACATGGTGTCTGCGTCATGTGAATATCTGGCCACATGTGTGGACTTCCATGACAGTCCAAAAGTGCAGACCATTTCCGCGGGTATCTCTAACAGTTTGGGCCTGCCAGTCTGAAGCCCAAAGCTTCCCACTAATGTGGGGACCCTGCCCGTCGGATCTAGTTTCACTGATCTGCTCGCAGACCGGGCCTGTCTGTGTGATGCGTAATGCGACAGATTTTCATGGTTTATCCGTGGACCCAGGACAGTGGTGCTCCTTGGCAGACAAGAGGCCATGGGTGATGGATTTCAGGAGTTGCAACTGTCTCATCCCAAGTACATTGTACAGTGTGACATTTTATTTATTCTAGTACATAGTATTTTACATATTAGAAAGTATTGATGATAAGAAGAACAAAATTGCGGCAGTTGCTGACAGTTTGTACACTATGTACTCTTGTATTTCTTGAAAGAAAAATCATATAATACCTGCAGAATAATAAGACATAACACAGAGGGTAATAACTGACAATAATGAACATAGTAGAACCAACATTTTATTGGCAGTCACCCATAGTGTTGGTTTACACAACTCTTCCCCACATTATACATTTCTTTCAAGAGGCCTACTTTTTTCTGAGGTTATTTCAGAAAGCAGTGAAGGTATTTCAAATCTGTCTTGCGACTCCAACAATATGTGTATTGTTGTCACCAAATGTGTTTCACTTTATTGACCTTAATGAAACACACATACCATTTGGCTTGCTTGCTCCATCTAAAAACAGTTCATTACAAAAGATGTTGATGTTAATACTGAAGATTTTTGCTTACACATTTAGAAATACAAAAGTCCTTACATTTTTTTTGTCAACTTATGCCTTTACTTACCCTTGAGATCTTAAAATTTGTCAGGGAAAAATGCTAAAACTTGTCTGGAAATCAGGGAATTTCACTTGGAGAAACTTGGTGGCAACCCTGTAAGAGAGCTGACAGTAGTTCAGTGCATAATGTAACAATTGTAAAACTTTTTATTTTTATTTTTAAATGTCTATTTCAAATCTACATTTATTAGTAAATGGAAATGTTAATTAACTAATATAGAATATTGCTGCTAATACCTTAAAAAGACAGAATTGTGAAATGTCTTTTATTAAATAAAAATGTTATACAGGGTGTCCACAAAGTCCCAAATATTTTATCATTTCTTTTATTGTAATCAGTGTTTGTAAAAGTTTTTTGACATTGTTTAATAGACCTCTATATAGGCGCCTGTAGTTTGCACGACATCAAGATAGTACTCGATTTCTTGCCATGTTCGCTGTAGCATAGCGCAATGTTGGCAATGGCATTACGAATCCTAAGCTTCAAGTCAGCAATGTCCCGAATCTGTGTTTGATACACGATATCTTTTACACACTCACATTAAAAAAAGTCCAAGGGAGTGATACCTGGCGAACACGGTGGCCAAGGAATGGGCCCATCCCTCCCAATCCACCTGCCTGGAAATGTTTCATTGAGGAACCGACGAACATGCAGTCCCCAATGTGGTGGTGCACCATCTTGCTGGAAAATGATAGTTGGTTGTGATGGTTGGTTGTGATGCTACATATTCAGTCAGAAGGTGGAGGTAAACATATGCAGTAATTGTTGGATTGTTGAAGAAAACTCGACCAGTTATTCAGTTGCACAAGATTCCACATCACACATTCGCTTTTGGACTATCCCGGTGAAGCTCCGTAGTCACATACGGGTGTTCGGATCCCCAGAGTCTCACATTGTGTCTGTTTAATGTCCTAAAAACACGAAAAGTTGCCTCGTCGCTGAAACAAACTCGTTTGAGGAATGTTTCATCCTCCGAAAGGCGTTCCAGCATGTTGATTGCAAACTTTGTCCATTTTGGCTTGTCATTTGGTTCAAATGTCTGTAACAGTTGCACTTTGTAATCGTACAACCGTAAGTTCTTGTGGAGGAGCTTATGCACAGTTGAACGTGGTAGTTGTAACTGTCTGGCAGCAGTGCGGATGGACGTAGGTGAACGAGTGAAGACGTTTCGCGATCGATGTTTTCCTCGAATGTTCTTGGTCGCCCACTCCTCCCTTTATCCAACACTGTCCCTGTCTCCATACAGTTTTTGTGCCATGCACAGATTGAAGGGTGCAGTTGTAGATCTCTTCCGTACTTTTCTCTGAAGTTTCGTTGAGTCTGGACATCCGACTTTGTCTCAGTAAGCCAGGACACACGTTGTGCCTTCTCTTGAGGAGTTGCCATTTCATATAGGTTCAGTTCCTTCCATCAACAGAGTATCTGAAACACAAAATTTTAGTATGTATAAAAACTTTAGTAACCAGTGATTACAATAAAAGAAATTTTGTTAAAATATTTCAGCAACTGCCGTTGTAATAAAATTTTGAAGTTGTAAAGGGACTTTGTGGACATGCTGTATATATATCAGAAATATGTAGCAAAGATACCATTGAATCTCTAAAATTACAAAAATTTATTTTAGTTTCTGTTTGATGATTCATATTATTTTGCCTCTCTGCATAGAACTCTGATACCTGGGAATTGAACCAGTTGGTAACACCAGTCTCGAGTCCATCATCCCGAAATCATTGTCCACCCAGCCACTTTCTCAAATTCAAGAAAGGGAAATAGTTGCTTATTGCAAGGTTAGAACTGTAAGGAGAGTGCTTAAAAAGCTCCCAACAAAATCTGAATCTTCTCTTTGGTTTTGGCAACAATGTGAGGATGTGCGTTATCGTGAAGGAGTAGTATCCGAATTACATTTTCCCAAGGCATAAATTTTGGATCGCACTTCTTAGTTTGGTTAGCATTTCATAGTGTATGTTAGCTGTAATTGTTGACCCACACCATGAAATCAATCAAAAGGATGCCCTTTGCATCCCAAAACATGGTAGCCTTGTTGTTGTTGTTGTTGTTGTTGTTGTTGTTGTGGTCTTCAGTCCTGAGACTGGTTTGATGCAGCTCTCCATGCTAATCTATCCTGTGCAAGCTCCTTCATCTCCCAGTACCTACTGCAACCTACATCCTTCTGAATCTGCTTCGTGTATTCATCTCTTGGTCTCCCTCTTCGATTTTTACCCTCCATGCTGCCCTCCAATGCTAAATTTCTGATCCCTTGATGCCTCAGGACATGTCCTACCAACCGATCCCATCTTCTAGTCAAGTTGTGCCACAAACTTCTCTTCTCCCCAATCTTATTCAATACCTCCTCATTAGTTACGTGATCTACCCACGTAATCTTAAACATTTTTCTGTAGCACCACATTTCGAAAGCTTCTGTTCTCTTCTTGTCCAAACTATTTATTGTCCATGTTTCACTTCCCCCACATGGCTACACTCCATACAAATTCATTCAGAAACGACTTCCTGACACTTAAATCTATACTCGATGTTAACAAATTTCTCTTCTTCAGAAACGCTTTCATTGCCATTGCCAGTCTACATTTTGTATCCTCTCTACTTCGACAATCATCAGTTATTTTGCTTCCCAAATAGCAAAACTCCTTTACTACTTTAACTGTCTCATTTCCTAATCTAATTCCCTCAGCATCACCCGACTTAATTCGACTACATTCCATTATCCTCGTTTTGCTTTTGTTGATGTTCATCTTATATCCTCCTTTCAAGACACTGTCCATTCCGTTCAACTGTTCTTCCAAGTCCTTTGCTGTCTCTGACAGAATTACAATGTCATCAGCAAACCTCAGAGTTTTTATTTCTTCTCCATGGATTTTAATACCTACTCCAAATTTTTCTTTTGTTTCCTTTACTGCGTGCTCAATATACAGGTTGAATAACACCGGGGAGAGGCTACAACCCTGTCTCACTGCCGTCCCAACCACTGCTTCCCTTTCATGCCCCTCGACTCTTATAACTGCCATCTGGTTTCTGTACAAATTGTAAATAGCCTTTCGCTCCCTGTATTTTACCCCTGCCACCTTTAGAATTTGAAAGAGAGTATTCCAGTCAACATTGTCAAAAGCTTTCTCTAAGTCTACAAATGCTAGAAATATAGGTTTGCCTTTCATTAATCTTCCTTCTAAGATAAGTCGTAAGGTCAGTATTGCCTTACGTGTTCCAACATTTCTACGGAATCCAAACTGATCTTCCCCGAGGTCGGCTTCTACCAGTTTTTCCATTTGTCTGTGAAGAATTCGAGTTAGTATTTTGCAGCTGTGACTTATTAAACTGATAGTTCGGTAATTTTCACATCTGTCAACACCTGCTTTCTTTGGGACTGGAATTATTATATTCTTCTTGAAGTCTGAGGGTATTTCGCCTGTCTCGTACATCTTGCTCACCAGATGGTAGAGTTTTGTCAGGACTGGTTCTCCCAAGGCCGTCAGTAGTTCTAATGGAATGTTGTCTACTCCCGGGGCCTTGTTTCGACTCAGGTCTTTCAGTGCTCTGTCAAACTCTTCACGCAGTATCGTAGCTCCCATTTCATGTTCATCTACATCCTCTTCCATTTCCATAATATTATCCTCAAGTACATCGCCCTTGTATAGACCCTCTATATACTCCTTCCACCTTTCTGCTTTCCCCTCTTTGCTTAGAAGTGGGTTTCCATCTGAGCTCTTGATATTCGTACAAGTCGTTCTCTTTCCTCCGAAGGTCTCTTTAATTTTCCTGTAGGCTGTATCTATCTTACCCCTAGTGAGATAAGCCTTCACATCCTTAAATTTGTCCTCTAGCCATTCCTGCTTAGCCATTTTGCACTTCCTGTCGATCTCATTTTTGAGACGTTTGTGTTCCTTTTTGCCTGCTTAATTTACTGCATTTTTATATTTTCTCCGTTCATCAATTAAATTCAATATTTCTTCTGTTACCCAAGGATTTCTACTAGCCCTCGTCTTTTTACCTACTTGATCCTCTGCTGCCTTCACTACTTCATCCCTCAAAGCTACCCATTCTTCTTCTACTGTATTTCTTTCCCCCATTCCTGTCAATTGTTCCCTTATGCTCTCCCTGAAACTCTGTACAACCTCTGGTTTAGTCAGTTTATCCAGGTCCCATCTCCTTAAATTCACACCTTTTTGCAATTTCTTCAGTTTTAATCTACAGTTCATAACCAATAGATTGTGGTCAGAGTCCACATCTGCCCCTGGAAATGTCTTACAATTTAAAACCTGGTTCCTAAATCTCTGTCTTACCATTATATAATCTATCTGATACCTTTTAGTATCTCCAGGATTCTTCCATGTACACAACCTTCTTTTATGATTCTTGAACCAAATGTTAGCTAAGATTAAGTTATGCTCTGTGCAAAATTCTACCAGGCGGCTTCCTCTTTCATTTCTTAGCCCCAGTTCATATTCACCTACTATGTTTCCTTCTCTCCCTTTTCCTACTGTCGAATTCCAGTCACCCACGTCTAATAAATTTTCGTTTCCCTTCTCTACCTGAATAATTTCTTTTATCTCATCATACATATCTTCAATTTTTTCGTCATCTGCAGAGCTAGTTGGCATATAAACTTGTACTACTGTAGTAGGCATGGGCTTCGTGTCTATCTTGGCCACTATAATACGTTCACTATGCTGTTTGTAGTAGCTTACCCGCACTCCTATTTTTTGATTCATTATTAAACCTGCTCCTGCATTACCCCTATTTGACTTTGTATTTATAACCCTGTATTCGCCTGACCAAAAGTCTTGTTCCTCCTGCCACCGAACTTCACTAATTCCCACTATATCTAACTTTAACATATCCATTTCCCTTTTTAAATTTTCTAACCTACCTGCCCGATTAAGGGATCTGACATTCCACGCTCCAATCCACTGAATGCCAGTTTTCTTTCTGATAACGACAGCCTCTTGAGTAGTCCCCGCCCGGAGATCCGAATGGGGGGCTATTTTACCTCCGGAATATTTTACCCAAGAGGACGCCATCATCATTTAACCATACAGTAAAGCTGCATGCCCTTGGGAAAAATTACGGCTGTAGTTTCCCCTTGCTTTCAGCCATTCGGAGTACCACAACAGCAAGGTCGTTTTGGTTAATGTTACAAGGCCAGATCAGTCAATCATCCAGACTGTTGCTCCTGCAACTACTGAAAAGGCTGCTGCCCCTCGTCAGGAACCACAAGTTTGTCTGGCCTCTCAACAGATACTCCTCCGTTGTGGTTGCACCTACGGTACGGCTATCTGTATCGTTGAGGCACGCAAGCCTCCCCATCAACGGCAAGGTCCATGGTTCATGGGGGGGGGGGGGGGGGGTTAGTCTTTGTTTTTCAATTTGAAAGTGGAGATTACCTAAACTACTGGGGTTTGGGTGAACTTGAATGGCCCCACTGCATTGACTGTTGTTTCTGCGTTGGTGTGTGATATCCACATCTCATCACCTATAAAAATATGGGAAAACAAATCATCTCCATCTTGTCTATAGGATTCCATAAAACTGCCATGCACTAAGCATTCTTTGCTCTTTGTGCTGATAAATGAGCATTTCTGGAGCCCATCTCACACACAGTTTGTGATAACAAAGCTATTCAGTGACAGTCACGTTTGAGCAACATTTGGAATTCATTAGTAAGACCACTTATTGTCAACCACCAATCACTTTGAAGATTTTGGTTCACTTGTTCAACATCAACAATTTCTTCGGTCCAAACACTGGGCCTGCCACTCCATTGTTCAATGCGAACATTTGTATGGCCATTTTGAAATTCTAGACACCATTTTCCAACTTGTTTGCTACTCATCATTTCAGGTCCATATACTAGGCATAACCCATGGTGGATTTCAGCAGCTGAAGATCTTTTTACCAGTAAAAATCTAATCACACCACACACTTCATAACTGGTGGCATCTAAAATTGTCTTGCCCGTTTAGATCTGCTCTCACCATCTGGCGAACAACTGCTGAATCAAATCAATACTGCAGTAGTTTCCTAGAAAGTCGGTAGACAGCACTGCATCCGTGATACTTCACTCAGACCTGCTATCATTTAAATATTGGGCACTGGATCTTAGTTTTAGAATACACCTCATATAATTCAAATAGAATTAAAAGATATTGCTACTATCAGGAATCAAACCAGTGACTTCATGATTATAAGTCTTATACACTGTGCAGTTGGCTACCGGCAGCTCTGTTGAAATGTTCAAAAAGTTTTGTACTTAACAGCACTTGAAATGTTCAAATTCCAAACAATTTTTATCTGTATATATAATTTTTTAAAGTGCGTCACACTACTTTAAGAAAGTAACGTTGTGGCACTGCCCTTCACATGCAATAGGAATGAAGAAGATCGAAGAGGGCCAGTTTGTAAGATCCTCTTTTGATATAGACATTGAAACTTAATACAAGGTGATTTGAGTAAGAATCAGTATTCAAAGTGAGAGTAATCTTCTAATTTGGTCTCTCTGTAAACCAGCAGATTCACCCAGATGCAACACAAAACTTCAGAGAAAACTTCAACTCACAAATACGTAAGTTCCCCATTCATATTATCGACACTGGAGGAGACTTTGATCATCAAATAGTCCAGTGGCATAATGACAGTTGTGTAAATAATGGGCATGATAGGACATCCTGCTTTCTCTAAAGACTATGCAGGGCAGAAAAATTAAAAGTCCGTGCTTGATGGACAACAAATAGACTTGACCTTTTTGAGGATTTACTTCTACAGCAAACTAGAAAAAGAGGCAGTAATGTCGTACCCCAAGGAGGTACTGGAAACATTTAACTCTGGGCGGGAACATGTAGTGAAACTAGTGAAACTATGACTCAAATGCAGAATAATAGGTGACCAAGCAGTACCTAGTATAACAGTACATAATGGAAGGGACCCCTCACGGTGTACAGTCACTGTAAGGAAACTACCAAAGAAACTGTGACTGCAGTGCAACAGGTGCTAAACAAAACCTACAGCTCTTAGGTACAGATATGCTGAATGAAATGCAATTGACTGTCCAAAAGGCAATTCGTGAAGCCTTCAGTGACTACCGTAACAGAATCTTATCAGAAGAGCTCTCATAGAACCCAAAGAAATTTGTTCATATGTAAAGACTATCAGTGTAACCATAGTTAGTTAATCATCAAGGACATGAGAATTGAAATTAATGGCAGTATAGCAAAAGCAGAAATGCAGAATTCTATTTTAAAATGCTACTTCACGAAGGAAGATTCAGTAATTCTGACCCAGTTTGATTCTTGCACCACTGCAAAATTAGTTATATTTAGTGTCAGTGGCATTATGAAACAGTTGAACTTGTTAAAATTGAATGTATACTGTAGGTCCCCAAACCAAAACGACAGATCAAACCTGTGTATAAAATACAGAGAAATAGTACCATTTGACTATATTATACTATATTACCGAGGAGTTAGCAGAAGTAATCCATCAAAGCACTGCTCTGTATCATTGCTGTCCATCAGTTTTAGAATAATAGAGCTTGTGTGGAGTTCACACATAATGAATTATCTCAATCAGAATGCCAACCAACCAGCCTGCATCTCGTGGTCGTGCAGTAGCGTTCTCGCTTCCCACACCCGGGTTCGATTCCCGGCGGGGTCAGGGATTTTCTCTGCCTCGTGATGGCTGGGTGTTGTGTGTTGTCCTTAGGTTAGTTAGGTTTAAGTAGTTCTAAGTTCTAGGGGACTGATGACCAAAAATGTTAAGTCCCATAGTGCTCAGAGCCATTTGAACCATTTGAAGAATACCAACCAGCATGGATTCTGCAAACATAGCTGATGCAAAACACAAGTTATCATTTTCTCACGCGGTATCCTGAGAGCCATTGATCAAGGCAATTGGGCAGTTGTGGTATTTCTTGACTTTTGAGAAGAATATGACTTCAGTGCGACAGACTTACAGAAAATACAATCTGTTAGTTATCAATCAAAATTTGTGACTGGATTGACGATTTGTTGGTAGGGAGGATGCAGCATATGATTTTGGATGGAGAGTCATTGATAGATGCAGAAGTAGCTTCTGACATGCCCCACAGAAGTACTAGGGGACTGTTGCTTTCATGATACTTAATAGAAGCCTCAGACCTTTTACAAATGAAGCTCTTATTTATCTTAAATGAAAAACAGCTGAAATAAGTTGCTCAAATAATTGATCAGCTATTAATAAGATTTCAAAGTGGTGCAGAGCTTGGCAGCATATTTTTATTTGGTTTAACTGTAAAATTTTGTGTTTCTGTAAATCATAGAGAAATAGTATCCATTGATTACAATAACGATGAATCACAATTGGAATAAACCAACTCTTACAGATACCTGGATGTAACATTTGTATAGGTGGCCACTTCACTACAAAAGAGACTGATAACAAAGCCCTTGCACAGTCTATCCTAGGATTTTGCTCAGGTATGTGGGACCGATGCCTAATAGGACTTACAAGGAGAGGTCCTCAGTGGTGCAATTGACTTTTTGGAACTGTCTATACGGTGATACAAAAGCGCTGGCAGGTCGATAGACACACAAAATTCAAGCTTTCGCAACCAACGGTTGCCTCATCAGGAAAGAGGGAAAGACGAAAGGATTTGGGTTTTAAGGGAGAGGGTAAGGAGTCATTCCCGGGAGCGGAAAGACTTACCTTAGGGGGAAAAAAGGACAGGTATACACTCGCGCGCGCACACACACACACACACACACACACACACATATCCATCCGCATATACACAGACACAAGCAGACATTTGTAAAGGCAAAGAGTTTGGCCCAAATGTCTGCCAGATGTCTGCTTGTGTCTGTGTATATGCAGATGGATATGTGTGTGTGTGTGTGTGTGTGTGTGTGTGTGTGCGCGAGTATATACCTGTCCTTTTTTTCCCCCTAAGGTAAGTCTTTCCGCTCCCGGGATTGGAATGACTACTTACCCTCTCCCTTAAAACCCAAATCCTTTCGTCTTTCCCTCTCCTTCCCTCTTTCCTGATTTGGCAACCGTTGGTTGCGAAAGCTTGAATTTTGTGTGTATGTTTGTGTTTGTTTGTTTGTGTGTCTATCGACCTGCCAGCACTTGTGTTTGGTAAGTCTCATCATCTTTCTCTTTAGATATATTTTTCCCACGTGGAATGTTTCCCTCTATTATATATATATATATATATATATATATATATATATATATAAAAACAAAGATGATGTGACTTACCAAATGAAAGTGCTGGCAGGTCGACAGACACACAAACATACACGCAAAATTCAAGCTTTTGCAACAAACTGTTGCCTCATCAGGAAAGAGGGAAGGAGAGGGAAAGACGAAAGGATGTGGGTTTTAAGGGAGAGGGTAAGGAGTCATTCCAATCCCGGGAGCGGAAAGACTTACCTTAGGGGGAAAAAAGGACAGGTTTACACTCGCACACACACACATGTCCATCCACACATACACAGACACAAGCAGACATTTGTAAAGGCAAAGAGTTTGGCCCAAACTCTTTGCCTTTACAAATGTCTGCTTGTGTCTGTGTATGTGTGGATGGACATGTGTGTGTGTGCGAGTGTAAACCTGTCCTTTTTTCCCCCTAAGGTAAGTCTTTCCGCTCCCGGGATTGGAATGACTCCTTACCCTCTCCCTTAAAACCCAATCCTTTTGTCTTTCCTTCTCCTTCCCTCTTTCCTGACGAGGCAACCGTTGGTTGCGAAAGCTAGAGTTTTGTGTGTATGTTTGTGTTTATTTGTGTGTCTATCGACCTGCCAGCGCTTTTGTTGGGTAAGTCTCATCATCTTTCTTTTTAAATATATATATATATATATATATATATATATATATATATATATATATATGGAATTTTGTGTCTCACTCAACAGCGTTAAAAAAAAGTGCGTTATAGAGTCTAGTTGTGTGGTGGAGTGGATTGGATCAGCACTTTCCATGCAGGTTGTTACAAATTCGAATCTTCTCAGAGGCAGAATCTTTATCAAAATGGTCCTCTTGCCCTTTGTTAAATCTTTATCGAAATGACTTTGACCCTCTTTTATTCACTTAATGGATTTAAATGTAACTTTTTTCAAATTCCATTTCTATGTCACATAATTTTAATCATAATATCAACTTCTTCATTTGCTCTCAGTTTTCTTCCTATCATTCTTTCTTCACTTGAAATCTTGGTTCATGTGTTTTTAATTACTTTTATGTATTAATTTCAATTTGATTTATTTTGTTTTATCACCCTGTTTTTTTTGTCCACATTATTTAATTCATTATATCTGTTTTTCATTCTGCTTGAATTATGTGTTAAATGTTTGTATGACAATTACTGTGCAAAATAATTGCATGTCTGGTAACAAAAATACATTTTTCACACCACTGCGCAAACATAAATAGAGTATTTCATCTTTTTTTTTTTTTTTTTTTTTTTCAACTGATAGATTAGAATTTTTCAAATAATTGAATGTTATTATAGATAAATATAATTAAATTCATATTCACAAAAATTCTGTTTGGAAACAGGATGACATATAGAAAAAATGAAACAAATAAAAAAGTTTATGTGGAAATAAACATTACATTTAAACCAATTAATTGAATAAAAATAATGATTGAGTAATTTCTATAAAGGTTTAAAAATCTAAAAAAAAGACAAAAATCTGCATCTGACGAGAACTGTACCTACAATCTCCTGCATGCAAAGCTGTTATCCTATCCATTACACCATGCAGCCAGACTACACAATGGGACTATTCTACTGCTATTACATATCACACAAAATTCCGAATTTCTTTTTTCATCAGTTACTCGCAAATGAGGGCCCACCAGAGTGAATGGTTGCAGTGTGTGATACCTGGGATCTTAACTTACATCACCATGTAGACAGTTTCAAAAAATGTATCACCCCTGTGGATACCTTTCCTTGTTAGAGAGGTTATTGAACATACACCAAGAAGGTGTGACCTATTGAATCTGAGTATGCGTGAATTTCCATGCTTGGTGAGAGACTTCAACTGTTGTGGGAAGCCCACTTATAAAGTTTCAAGCACCAGTATTAAGTGACGAATCTGGGAATGTATGACAGACTCCTATGTATCTCTCCAATAGGAGGCACAAAGACAAGAGTGTACCAATTACAGAACACACAGAGACATTTTAAAAGTCATTCTTCCTACACTACATATGCGAATAGAATGAGAAGAGATCCTAATATTTGCTTTGAGGGATGTACCCTCCGCCACACACTTCAGTGTTTTTCAGAGTATGGATGTAGTCTGGACACAGAGTACCCAGTAAGAAAAGTGCAAGCAGAACAGAAAAGTGTTCATTGAGGATTCATTAATCATCAGCTATTCTCAGAACAGAATGACAGAGCAATACAGGACAACAGTTGTTTGTAAGGAAACACATTACTTATTTGTGCTTCTTGAATGCCATTATCTGTAATGTGATACAAATCATTAATTTAGTGTGTACTAATTTGAGCCATAAAAGGTGCAGAGTGCTTTTGAAATTGTGTTACAGTGTTATTTCTCCATTGCAGTTAACTGTTCGCATAATTAACACAAAATAATTTGTTACAGCTTTAGGCCAATCTTTTTCATGTCACGATCAAAGAGCGATGACATCTGTAAGCAACAGTTGCACATTAAGAACAAAGAACTGAAATGTTTTATCATAATACTGTATATGGCAATAGATTTTGTCGTATCAACAAATAATATTATGCATGCGAAATGTATTACGGTTTTGACACTATGCCACGTTTAGTGATACCTGACGATAACCCAGATTAATGGCATAGAGCTGTATCATTTTTTGACATAATCTCCTGCCACACTCATTACAAGTTTGCTAGTGCTACAGTGTACCTTAATTTCCACTGTGTGATGGACCTCCCCATCATGATTGTGGAAGACATCATAAACTTCATTTTCTTGGAGTCAACTATGTATCAAATATTCATAGGGCTTCTGGATATTATTTATTTATTCCAGTGAAAGTCAATTTCCCTTTCAGCATTATTTTTTATTTTATTTTGAGATTTATCTCATGTATATACAACACAATTTCAAGTCAATATTGTGTTATCTTCAAGTACCTCTAAGGCATGCTTCATGAAGAAAATGCCCTAAGTACTCTGAACTGTCATTCCATTAAGGAAGACACCTGTAATTTGTCTGCTATGCGCATCAAACATCCTCTGCTTTCATTTCTGCCATTCATTCACTTCTTTTTCTTTTTTGTCTTATATTATGATTCTTATTTTTTCTGTCCCTGGCTGTTTCTTCTCCATCTATTTCTTTCAGTTATACAGTTGCTAGCAGTTTTGTATTTTCAGAGTTTCATTCCCTTACCTCTATGCTGTCAAATATTTTCTTTGCAAGCTGTAACTTGCTGTTTTAAAATCTCCATGTGTCTGAAATCCATGAATACTGATATATATTCCAAAAATTCTCTTCTTCTCATTCGAATAAATCTCTAGCTCTGAAGCTATCATGTTCTCTCCTTTTGTCTGTATGTTGTCAGCTGGTACTTGCAAAGTAGATTTTTTTCCTGGCTATTTTTCATTATAGTGTTATTGTTTATATCATTATTGTCATAAATGTTTGAGCTTTACTGACCAGTACTAGTTTGACACTATGTCAAATAGGATCTGTTGGTGATGCCCTGAACCTCAGTATCATTTACATATATAATTTATTTCTAGATAATTTTTCTTTGTTGAAGTAGTGTGGCTGGAAAAGATTTTTCTGTGCCTCATAGGTACTTAAATGCACAGGCTGTCTCTCGGCATTCAAACCAGAATTTTTGGGGAAACTTGTGCATATAAACTGTTAATGGTGATCAGTAAGTTGTTTTTACTAAGAATCTGTCCCAATTCCTGAGTGGTCCCAGAGTAAGGTAACAGCCTCTTGATTGTTTTAGCAATGCACACAACAGAAACTTGACAATAATCAAATCTGGCTGTTGGGGAGGCCATGGCAGATTATTTCTTCTCAATCTCATCTACTGATCTTAGCCATGTCCCGATGTAAGAATGTGGGAACTAACAGTGTGTAAGATAGAGCATTTGCACCATTATGTGAACATGCTCATTTAAAGTAGTTTAATAAAATGTCTAGGGGTAATGCTTGCAGCTTCTAAAGCATTATTATGAAACTGTGTTCTTTAGTTTAAAGACAAACTGTATCGCTTTGATATGGTACCTACGTAAATACGGTAAAGGTTCACATGAAGTTGAAACACAATGTTTTGCATAAACTTGTTTTGTAATCCTCCTGTATGGCATAGAGAGTGCAAATTTTTGCTGAGAAAGGCAAAAATTCAGGAGTTAAAGATGGCAAATGGCTGCAATATGGAGAAGGTAGGAAGTTGATTAGGCTTTGGAACTGTAACTCTGTGATCTTAACTGTTGTTTGTACTGCTGTGAAGTTGGTGTGCTGAGTGTGTATCAACAGTTAATTTTGTCAGTATTATTTGGTAAGAGCCTATTTCGGCATTAGTTTCGTAAATTAGTTTGTGATGAACTAAGAAAAAACTTACATGAGATTGATTTGTTTGTATTTCCATTTTATTTAAAAGACTAAGTATCAGAGTATTTGGTGTTTATGTACACAAACTGACTTAAGTTTTATTTTGTTTAAGTGATACAAGGAAGGTTATTCAGTGAATTCACTGCTGGTAGACCTAATTTGTTAATGCATATCTATGAGAATCAACATTACGAGAGAAGCAAAGTTGCTACTCAACATATAGCGGAGATGTTGAGCCGCGATAGGCACAATAAAAAGATTCACACAATCGCAGCTTTCAGCCATTAAGGCCTTTTTCAGCAGTAGACACACATACTAAATACACACACACACACACACACACACACACACACACACTCACAAGCGCAACTTGCACACACATATGCAGTCTCAGAGAGCTGAAACTATACTGCGAGCAGCAGCACCAATGCATGATGGGAGTGGTGACTGGGTGGGGGTAAGGAGGAGGCTGGAGCAGGGAGAGGAAGGGATAGTACGGCAGGAGTGGCGGACAGTGAAGTGTTGCAATTTAGACGGAGGGTAGTAGAGAAGGTGCGGGGGGGGGGGGGGGGTGTAAGTAGCAGAAAGGAGAGAAATAAAAATAAAAGAAATTAAAAGACTGGGTGTGGCGGTGAAATGACGGCTGTGTTGTGCTGGAATGGGAACAGGGAGGGGACTGGATGGGTGAGTACAGCGACTAACGAAGGGTGAGGCCAGGAGGGTTACGGGAACGTAGGATGTATTGCAGGGAAAGTTCCCACCTGCGCAATTCAGAAAAGCTGGTGTTGGTGGGAAGGATCCATATGGCACAGGCTGTGAAGCAGTCATTGAGATGAGGGGTATCATATTTGGCAGAGTGTTCAGCTAAAGGGTGGTCCACTTGTTTTTTGGCCACAGTTTGTTGGTGGCCGTTCATGTGGACAGACAGCTTGTTGGTTGTCATGCCTACATAGAATGCAGCACAGTGGTTGCAGCTTAGCTTGTAGATCACAGTAATGGTTTCACAGGTAGCCCTGCCTTTGATGTGATAGGTAATGTTAGTAACCGGACTGGAGTAGGTGGTGGTAGGAGGATGTATGGGACAGGTCTTGCATCCAGGTCTATTACAGGGGTATGAGCCATGAGGTAAGAGATTGGGAGCAAGGGTTGTGTAAGGATGGACGAGTATATTGTGTAGTCTCGGTGGATGGCGGAATACCACAGTAGGAGGAGTCGGAAGGATAGTGGGTAGGACATTTCTCATTTCAGGGCATGATGAGAGGTAATCGAAACTCTGCCAGAGAATGTAATTCAGTTGCTCCAGTCCTGGATGGTACTGAGTTACGAGGGGACTGCTCCTCTGTGGCCAGATTGTGGGACTTTGGGATGTGGTGGGAGACTGGAAAGATAAGGCACAGGAGATTTGTTTTTGTACAAGGATGGGAGGATAATTACGGTCAGTGAAGGCTTCAGTGAGACCCTCGGTATATTTAGAGAGGGACTGCTCGTCACTGCAGATGCGACAACCACGGGTGACTAGGCTGTATGGAAGGGACTTCGTGGTATGAAATGAGTGGCAGCTGTCATCTGAGATGATGTCAGTTGGGAGCTCCACATCCACATCCACACCCTACCAGCCTGTAATTTACAGGAATTGGATGTTTTGTGTGTACATACGTCAGCTGTCACAGACCTTGGCATGGGATTGCTGCATGAGGATTGTGGTTTCATTGGGACATCTGCAGTGGGACAGAACAAAAGGTAAAAGGTTCCCAATGAGGACCTGTTATGGATATGAAGGGGTTGCTTAAAATACAGTAGGATCACAGAACAAGGGGGGAAGTATTGTACTCTTCGGATGGAGACTGAGGTCATGGAAAAGAAATAGAACAATTGAGGTGGAAAATAAAGCAGAATGTGGGAAACAGTAATGGGAAAAAGGCAAAAAAGAGAGTAGTTTTATAATTCTGTTACCATTATACTTGCCCACTAACAGGTATATCCTGTTACCTGTGGAAGAAGAGGAGCCTCATTCATTTGTAGAAGAAAATAGGATGCAGCAGACTAATAATGATGGTTTGTAAACAGAGTTGAGTAGTAATAGTACTTACTGCTAGGCAGATGCCATAGGAGGAGTGTAGGCGAAGAGCTGCGAGAGAAATTAAGATTAAGGTACCTGGTTACAAGTGCTGTAAAACCTAATGCTAGCCTTGGGCAACAGGTAATAAAGGATTTGAGTACATAAGATCCAATATTGGTAGCTGGTGGAGCAAGCAACAGGCAGGCCAAAGAATATAATCTGAGGAGTGGCAGTGGTAAGCTGGGTGCAGTAATCCCACACACATGTGTATTTTGTTGAGGTTCTATAGCAGCATGATCTACCTGGTATAAATAAAGCTGTAAGCCAAGTTAACCAGGAATTGATGAGGATGAGACTGACTTTGAGTGTGGCTCACTGTGGTGTTTCGCCAGTTGCTGATGTTGGCAGGTGGGAGTACATAAGATATAATCTAACCCTTTCCAGGGTGGGGAAAGATAGTTAGCAGAAATGCTAACTGAAAAGATAAGGAGCGACACTGTCACCAATGATAAAATTCTTGCTGTTATGGGTGTGAGAGGTGTGCCTTGGCTTAATACCTCATTCAGTTATGCTGTTAGAAAAGAAGTCAAGCTAAATGTAATATCAAACACTAAAGAAACTTTCATGAATAAAGTTACCATGGCCCATCAGTTTCTTTGATGACTAAAAAATAAAATCAATGGACTTTTTGTCTTTTTACATGGTCTACGGTGTCAAAAGAAATGTGATGACTTGTGTCTATTTGAGCACAGTGTAAGTACGAGAATCATATGATAAACACAGAGGACAATAAATTAGCTAACTTTTTATTCCCAAAGGGAACGTATGGAGAACTTGAGGTATTGTCATGTATTTTAAAAACAGCATCAAGTTGCTTGTGCTTAGACCAACAATATGAAATACGTGTTTGTGAATTGCTACCACTGAAAAACTTATTTGTAATTTTTACAATAAACAACCTCCACTGGGAAATTTTGATATATGGGATGTTTCACAATTCCCATTACAGGATTTTTGGGGTTGTAGAGATGATTTACTAGATAAAGTTTTGGTAAGGAATCCATGTCTGGAAATGTACTGTTTAGATGTAAAATATGTTTGAGACTGGATCACTTTGAAATCTCCCACGTTTGTTCTAATGAAATGATTCAGATCTCGTTACCTTGGAAACCAGATCTATATGATGTCATGGACAACACAAAACTTACTTGCTGGGATACCAGCCCATTGTTCAGGTGAGGCCATGACAGGGCTCAACTGAAAGAAGATCAAATCACTAGTGTTGGTTGAATGTTAGTGGCATTGTAAGCTCCTTGTCAAGTGAAATGTGCCAATTTGCATAGGAAATTACTTTTGACACTGTGATTTGACTTCCATGTTTACAGGGGACCTTATGGACTCGTGCTACATAGACATTTACGGACGTGAGTTCCTTGTCAAAACTTAGTACATAAAGTTCCCTCTACAATCTCTAGAGGCCTGTAATAGGAATTGTGAAACACCCTGCATATAAAAAATTGATTTGTTGTACCACTTAACTGACAAAAGAAAGGAAATGTGATGATCAGCGGAGACTTAAATTTTGAAATGAACTTTCTGAAATATTCAGGTAAAAGAAAGAATTTGGGACTTACATTTATCATTTGACATGTATTTTCTTTTTTGCCACCAGAAGTGCACAGCATAGCAGACAACAGCAATACACTTATATATTTGTAGGTAAACACTGAATCATTTATAGAATATCATCTCTGACCATGCTGCACAACTAGTCACACCTAATAACTCCCTGATCACAGTGAAGTGGCGTCATGGTTAATGGAGAGGAAAAGGAAATTTCCAAGGCAGCCATATGGTAACTTGAGTGGACGGATGTGTGTGATGTAACAGATATCAATTCAAAACCTAGGTGGGTTTTTATCAATCTCTAACATTTTCTTTCCAAAGAAATCAATGAAGTATGACAGTACTGAGATAAAAGTACTGCCTTATGGATTACAAAAGGAATCAAAATAGTGTGTGTAAGAAAACTAAAATTATGTGAAGAAGTTGTGCAAACAAATAGGACTGGTTTCCAATTTTAGGGAAGAGTGTACTGTAGTAAGTAAAATGATTACAAAATAAAAAAATAAACCTCGGCATAATGTCTGAAATTAACGATTCAAATAATAAATCTAAATCTGTATAAGAAATTGTTAAAAGAGAAATTCGAAAATCTGTTAAGGAATGTGAGGATTTAGTTATTAAAAGAAATGCCAAATAGTAAATGATAGCAGTCAGACAGTCAATATATTTACTTATCATTCCCTGGAAACAGCTTAGAAGTTTATCATGGGCAATTCAAAGGATAAAAAACAACGCACTAAACGCAAGAACCAGTCTCAATGCCACTTACATACAGCCAAATCAAATTACTTCATGCTGTGCCAAAGAAATTAAGAATATAATTAACTCCCTCAAAAGCAAAAACTCTCAAGGTTGATACCGCCTCATGTCAATTATTAGTCATGATCTTCACATACTTGCAATGTATTCAGTCCCAGGGCATCCATACCTGGGGGTAATGGGGAACGCGCCCCCCCCCCCCCCACCTCCCCCCCCCCTCCTCCCCAAAGCTCTCAGGAAAGCTGAAAAATTGTAGTTTAGTCAGGTGTCTTTCTTTCAAGAAGATTAAGTGTCAGTATTATTACTTAAAAAGTTGCCATTCGTCTTCTAAAATCTCTGTACCTCCAGCTCTTAGCCCCCCCCCCCCCCCCCCCCCTCACACACATAAACTGTTGTATGGGCACCTTTGGCTCAGTTGCATATGCAATACAAGACTATTACTATCCTCGCAGGTTGAAATACGCTATTGTCAGACAGATGGACAAAAAGGTAGCAAGATTTTGATAATTACCATTCAGTATCGCATCTTACCAGCTCCTCAGAGTTACTGGGAAAGATTATTTACGCAAGAATAGTAACTCATCCAACCCAAAATAAGGTAACATCAGCTTCAGTTTGGATTGTGAATGGGTCTCTCCATGTGCCAAGTCCCAGTTTTCAAATTGGATTGTACAAAATTTAAATGAGAAAATATTGTCTACTGGTATTTTCTGTAACTTGATTGTAGAGTTCACATTATTATTATTATCATCATCCCAGAGAAGTTTAAATGTAATGGTATCAGCGGCATTGCTAGGAACTGTCTTCTTAACAAACTAAAAGAAGGCATAGTGTCAATTCAGTAGACTCGGGGAGTGTATACAGTGAAACAGTGTCTTCAAAAAGGAAATAATCACTATAGTTACATCAAAAGTATTGGTATGGTGTACCCTCTTGTTCTTGTTATTCATGAATGATCTCTCATTTTACATCCAAGAACCTGAAATTGTCCCTTTACTAATTATGCAGGTATTATAATCAGACACAATGGAGAAACTACAACAATTTAAAAAAGTGAAAATTATTAACTGCCCATTGCAAAAGCACAAGGTCTGATCACACTGTTAGAAACTATGCAAGAATAAAAATCAATAAACGAAACAGAATATTCTAAATTTTGAGATGTTTTTATTCACATGAATCTGTGCTAAAAGTCACTTGTTAAAGACCTACTTCAAAGTCTAAGCTCTTCAACTTTTGTATTATGGATAGTAACAATCTTTTGGGATGAAAATGCCAATAATTAGTTTCCTTTTTTCTATTTTCATTCAACAATATGTTAGAACATCATATTTTGGCCCAGTGTTTCGTTAAAGAAGAAAGTGTTTACTGCACAGAAGTAGAAAGGCTAAAATGTGGTGTCTGCTTTTTAATGTAAACGTCTAAGCTTACAGTGGTCTGACAGTACATTTGTTACTGCATGAAGTTTGTTGTCAACAACCAATCACAGTTTAAAAACAACAGTAACATTCATAAATAAAATGCTAAATGGAGAAATGACTTATACTATCCTTCACTCAGCCTTAGTGTGGCACACAATATAGTGATCTATTCAGCCATAAAGATCATTGACTGCTTTCCCAGTCATGTGAAGAATGTCTTACATAATAAAATTAGCTACAAATATAAATTGAAATTATACCAGCGTGAGATCCCCAGCTGCATAGGAAAATATCTGAATGAGTAATAATGAAGAGTGATTGTGCACGTGCATGTGCGCGCGTGCGTGTGTGTGTTTGCGTGTAAAAGACGATCATGTAAACTGTCATCAGAAACTTCCTGGCAGACTAAAACTGAGAGGGTGTATCACAATTGTAAGCTGACCGACTCATTCTGCGTCATACTGAGAGATCACAATTATTGTCTGCGTAACTTGCAAATAACTAACAGTCATCTATGCTTGTAAGTATTGTTATAGAAGAGTAAAGAGCAGACATGATCCAAAGAAAAAGACACTCATCCCACACACACTCTCCAGGTCTCTCAGCAGAAAGACATATAAACACTGTCTCCCCATTATCCACTGCTTTACAAGTGATGAGAGATAATGATAAAAACGGAAGAATGTTTTTTTACAAAACCGCTGCTTTTATGCTTGTGTTAGTGTGAATAGATTACCAGTTGTGAGAATTGTATATTAGTGACCATTACAGATATGCCATGCATTGGCTGCTTCTTCCTTTTAATGTGTAATTTGACTCATTTCACATTCCTGAAGATTCTTTTTCGTGATACAGTTTACAGGTGCTCAGATGAATGTGTGAATGAATGAATCACAAACACGAAACTGCTACATATATCTAATTGTAAATGCTGAATCATATCCCTCAAGATTTTATATTGATCATCAAAGTTCACAAAGTATTTGATTAATTGTATGTAAACATATGTTTGGTATTGTAATTGTTGATGTTGGTGAAAGTTTGACAGTGAACATAGCAGTTTTTCATAGTTATCAACAGTTTTCAGAATCAAATCTTCACTCGGCAGCAGTGTGTGCACTGATATGAAGTCTCCTGGCATATTAAAACTGTCTGGACTGAGACTCGAACTCGGGACCTTTTCCTTTTGTGGGCAAGTGTTCTACCGACTGAGCTACCCAACATGACTCACAATTCATCCTCATAGCTTTAATCTGTCAGTACCGCATCTCCTACCTTCCAGGCTTCACATAAGTCTCCTGTGAACCGTGCAGAACTAGCCCCCCTGGAAGAAAGGATATTGTAGATAAATGGCTTAGCCACATCCTGGGGGATGTTGTCAGAATGAAATATTGACTCTGCAGCAGAGTGTTTGCTGATCTTAAAATAATATGCCGGGAAGTTTCGTATCAGCACTGAGTGAAAATTTTATTTCGGGAACACCCCCGAGGCTGTGGCTAAGCCATGTCTCTGCAATGTCCTTTCTTCCTGGAATGGTAGTTCCGCAAGGTTCCTAGGAGAGCTTCTGCGAAGTTTGGGAGTAGGAGACGAGGTACTGGCAGAATTAAAGTTGGGTCGTGAGTCGTGCTTGGGTAGCTCAGACTGTAGAGCACTTGCCCACAAAAGGCAATCCCAAGTTAGAGTCTCGATGTGGCATACAGTTTTAAAATGTCACAAAGTTTCATATTAGTGCACACTCTGCTGCATAGTGAAAATTTAATTCTGGAAACTTCCCCCCAGGTTGTGGCTGAGCCACGTCCCTGCAGTATCCTTTCTTCCAGAAGTGCCAGCTCTGCAAGGTTGGCATGCAAGGTTCTGTGAAATTCGGAAGGTAGGAGACTAGGTACTGGAATGATTAAAGTTGTGAGGACAGGTCGTGAGTCATGCTTGGGTAGCTCACTCAGTAGAGCACTTGCCCGGGAAAGGCAAAGGTCCTGAATTTGAGTATGTTTGGCACTCAGTTTTAATATGCCATGAAGTTTCATCAATGGTTTTGTTTATGAAACTAAAAATTATCGTACATAAACTCCAAATTATGCAAAAAATTGAGTCATTACCTTGTGCATGCCCTAACATAAGCATTAGTCTTTTTGATGCTTGGAAGAGATACAGGATTACTTTAGCATTAAAATTCACTCACTTTTTTAAAATTCAGTTCATGAATGAAGTGGACACCTTACAATGGAAAGCCCAATTTTGAACATTAGCAGTTACTGAAAATATTGATTGCTACTTTCAATAAGGACGACACATTGCAATGCAGACAGAATGAAAAGATTGTTACACACTAAGCTTTTGACCAGACCCTTCAGAAAAGAAAGGAAACCACACATTCACACAAGGGGCACCCCTCATGCACACGACTGCCATCCCCGGCCATTCTAGCTGGACTGCAACTGTTCAATTGAATGAAAACAGCAATCAGGAGTGGAGCAGGAAAGGGGGAGGGATAACAGAGTATGGGTGGTGGAAGAGGAGAGTGATGGCTGGCAGTGTGTGTAGGGACTACTGTAGGAGGGGGAGGACAAAGTTTGGCAGCATTGAAAGGCTATGTGGAGGGGGATGGGGATGAGCAGGGAATGGAAAAAGAGAGAAGCAGAGAGGGGAAAAGACGGGTGGATGCCTTGGCAGAGAGTGAGCACAATGAGGTTGAGGGGAAGTCAATGGGAAGAGATTATAAGACAGAGGGGGGCAGAAACTGATGGATGGAGGGCATGTAGACAGTAGATTATCGTACGTTCAGGCCGGGATGAGTTTGGGAGTGGAGAATGGATTGTAAGGATAACTCCCATCTGCATAGTTCAGAAAAGTTGGTGATGAAGGGGAGGATTCAAACAATCTGAGTTGTGAAGCAGCCATTAAAATCAAGCAAGTTATGAAACGTCCTCCCAGATCAAAACTGTGTGCCAGACTGAGACTGCAGGAGTTTTGCAGGCAGACTTCTGTGAAGGTAGGAGATGTGGTACTGGTGGAAGTAATGCTCTGAAGATGGGTCGAGACATGCTTGGGTAACCCAGTGGTAGACAACTTGCCCACAGCAGGCGAAGGTCCCGTGTTCGAGTCTTGGGCCGGCAAACAGTTTTAATCTGCCAGGAAATCTCACATCAGTGCACACCTGACTACAGTGTGAAAATCTCATTCTGGAAGCATTGTATGTTTAGCTGCATGTTGTGCCACAAAGTGGTCTAATTTGCTCTTGGCCACAGTTTGACAATGGTCATTAATCCTGGTAGACAGCAGGTTGGTAGTGGCGCATTTCAGGGCTTGATGATAGACAATCGAAGCCCTGATGAAGGATGTTGTTCAGTTGTTCCAGTCCAGTGGAGTATTGGGTAATGAAGGTTGTGCTCCTTTGCTGGTTCTTGGTGATGGTGGGAAGATTGGGGGTGTGTGGGCATATAGCATGGGAAATCTGCTTGTGGGCTAGGTGTGTGGAATAGTGCTTGTCTGCAAAGACCTTTGTGAGGCCCTAGCTTTCCAAAACTCCAGACCACTGATCCGATTTAGGTTCATTGACGATATCTTCGTGATCTGGATTCAGGGTGAAGGCACCCTTTCCTCATTCCTTCACAACCTCAACACCTTCTCTCCCATATGCTCTTCTGCTGGTCCTCCTCAACCCATTGTGCCACCTTCCTAGTCGTTGGCCACCTCCTCCACAAAGACTCCATCCATTCCTCTGTTCACATTAAACTCACCAGTCACCATCATCACCAGCATTTTGGCAGCTGCAATCCCTTCCACACCAAAAAGTCACTCCCATACAGCCTGGCCACATGGAGATGTCTTATCTGCAGTGACAAAATCGCCCTTGCCCAGTATGATGGTGTCACAAAGGCCATCACAAACAGGCACAATCCCCCAGATCTAGTCCACAAACAGATTTCCCATGCCATATCAACACACAACCCCAATCCTGCCAACAACCCCAAGAACCAGCTACAAAGGAATGCCCACTTCGTCACCCACTGCCATCCCGGACTGGAACAACTGAATCTCATTCTTTGTTGTGGCTTTGATCATCATGCCCTGAAATGAAGGACATCTAAGCCAAGATCCTTCCCACCCCTCCTAAAGCGGTGTTCTGTTGCCCACCCAACCTCCACAACAACCTGGACCATACCTATGCCAGTCTCAATCTCAACCCTTTGCCACAGGGATCATACCCCTATGAAGACCCAGATGCTAGACCTGCCCAAATCACCCATCCAGCACTTCCTATCCCAGTACTGTCTCAGGTTTCTCCTACCCTGTCAGAGGCCGGGCCACCTGCGAAAGCAGCCATATCTCATATCAGCTCTACTGCAATAATTGCATAGCTTTTTGTATTGATATGACTACCGATCAGCTGTCTTCTGGGCTGAGAGGCCACTGCCAAACTGTGGCAAAGAGCAAAGTAGACTATCCTGTGGTGCAACATGCAGCTGAACATAACATGCTTGATTTTAATGGCCATCTGGATCCTCCCCGCCACCATCAACTTTTCTGAACTGTGCAGATTTGGAGTTATCCTTACAACACATTCTCCGCTCCCAAAAGTATCCTGGCTTCATTTTCCGGTAATCTACTGGCACCACACCCTCTGCCGAACACTTTCTGCCCCCTCTGTCCTATAACTTCCTCCCAATTCCCTCACCCTCATTGTGCTCAGTCTCTGCCAGGGCACCCAGCAGTCATTTCCCTTCTCTGTTTTTCTCCTTTTCTGCTCCCTGTTCCTCTGCCCTCCCCCACAGCCTCCCAATGCTTGTCCTGCCATCTTCTACACGAAGCACTGCACACTCCACCAGGCAGTGCTCTTCTCTCCACCTACCTGTACTCTGCTATCCATCTTCCTTCCCTGCCCCACTCTTGACCACAGCTGTGTTTCTGGTCCTTTCTTTTCTGAAGAAGGTTTTTGCCTAAAGCTTAGTGTGTAAACAAACTTTTCATTGTGCCTGTTTGCATCTCAGTGTTTCATTTTTACAGTGAGTTGCAATCTATCCTTTTTGTAAATGGACACCTTAACAATTGCATTCCAGCACTGCACCAAAACTGTTCTGCTGTATCTCACCCTTTTGAAAGATCTGGTCAGTTTCAAATTAGAATTACCAAACATATCATTTCTTACACAATCTATAAAAGTATTTGTGTTTTGTGCAATATTTTTATGTTATGTATGTGAAACAGTGTATTTTTTAACCTGCTAAACACTCATTTATCTTAATATCCCACATATACCAGTAACTCAGAACTTCAGTACTACAAATGGAGAAAGGAGGAGTTGCCACATTCATCAGGAACTGTCATAAATTTAAGAACATAGGCATTCATAAATTTTGCCTAGAACAGCATATGGAAGCATTAGAATTTCACAAAAAATCCTTCATAATATTAAGTGTATATCGAGCACCTGCAGGTAACTTTAATCTGTTTGTAAACCACCTTGAAGCTGTACTGGCCCATTTAACAACCAAAAACAAAGAAATAGTGGTTGCTGGTGATTTCAATGTAGATTTCTTTAAAGACTCTCCCAATAAGAACTTATTTGAGTTAGTAACACTATCATTCAACTTAATTCCCATTGTAAAGTTCCCCACTAGGATAGCCACTTGCTCACAAACAGCCATTGATAATATCTTTTTAGAAAAGTCCAATGAACAAAATTATATTACAAAACCAATAGTCAATGGCCTCTCAGACCATGACATGCAGTTCCTTCTGTTAAATGGTAATATTGAACAGGATATAAAATCTGTTAAATCTGAGCTCAAGGGGGTAATCAGTAAGCCAAAAATTGATTATTTTAGGACACTCCTCAGAGACATTCACTGGACTGATGTTTACAGTGCTCATGGCATGAATGAAAAATATAACATTTTTGCTAATAAAGTGCTTACCTTATTCGAACACTGCTTTCCCCCAAAACTTACCAAGGTTAGAGCAAAGTCTACAAAGAAGCCATGGATTACTCGTGGAATAGGGGTATCTTGTAAAACAAAAAGAAAACTGTATCTGTCAATCCGAAACATTTCCAATGTTGATGCTATAGCACATTATAAGAAATACTGCAAAATTTTAAAGACTGTAATATGGATGTCAAAGCAAATATGTTACAAGGAAAAGATAGTCATATCAGATAACAAAATAAAGACAATATGGGATATAGTGGAGGAGGAGACCGGTAGAATCAGACATGAAGAGGAACAAATAGCATTAAGAGTAAATGATACATTGGTGACAGATGTGTATAGTGTTGCAGAACTTTTTAACAAACATTTTATAACTGTTACTGAAAAGATGGGGTTGTCAGGTTCGGTAGATGCTGCTATGGATTACCTTAGACCATACATATCAAGTAACTTCCATGATATGAATTTGACCCTCACTACCCCAACAGAAATAATGTCCATCATAAAATTTTTAAAATCAAAAACATCTAGTGGGTATGATGAAATATCAACAAAGTTAATTAAAGAATGTGATTCTGTGCTAAGTAACATATTAAGCTATCTGTGTAACCAGTCGTTTATCAGTGGAATATTTCCTGAGTGGCTGAAATATACTGAAGTTAAGCCACTGTTTAAGAATGGAGATAAAGAAATAGCATCAAATTTCCGTCCAATTTCACTGTTGCCAGCATTCTCAAAAATTTTCGAAAAAGGAATGTACAGTCATCTTTATAACCATCTTATCTCAAATAACATATTGTCAAAGTCACAGTTTGGATTTCTAAAAGGTTCTGATATTGAGAAGGCTATCTACACTTACAGTGAAAATGTGCTTAATTCATTAGACAAAAAATTGCAGGCAACTGGTATATTTTGTGATCTGTCAAAGGCATTTGACTGTGTAAATCACAATATCCTTTTAAGTAAACTAGAATATTATAGTGTAACGGGAAATGCTGCAAAATGGTTCAAATCTTATATCTCTGGCAGGAAACAAAGGGTATTATTAGGAAAGAGACATGTATCAAGCTATCAGGCATCATCCAACTGGGAACTAATTACATGCGGGGTCAACTATGCTGCCCGTGTTCGTTGCTCGCCTCGTCACCCTAACTACCGTCTCCTTTTCGCCAATGCGGCAGTCCATACCCCACACCGGTGGCCGCGATCGGGCCATACCATTGGGATCCGTGTTCGGTCACTCCTTAGTGACCTCGAGTCTTTGCCTCTTCCATCTGCTTTTCAGGTCCACCAACATACACCACCTTGGTGTATTCGTCGGCCGCAGCTTCGGCTGGACCTCTCACAATGGCAAAAGGATTCAGTTCCTCCTGCAGTCTTGCGCCGCCAATTTCTTGCTCTCCTCGACGCATCCGGCGACTCGGAGGCTATCTATACAGATGGCTCGATGGTTGATGGCCGTGTGGGGTACGCTTATGCTCATGAGGACTATGTAGACCAGCACTCCTTGCCAGATGGCTGCAGTGTTTACACCGCAGAGCTAACTGCCATTTTTCGTGCCCTTGAGCGTATTCGTACCAGCACTGGAGAGTCTTTTGTCATTTGCAGTGACTCAGCAGTCTGCAGGCTCTTGACCAGTGCTACCCACGCCATCCCATTGTTGTTGCCATCCAGGAGTCCGTTCATGCTCTTGACTAGCGTGGACATTCAGTAGTGTTCATATGGACCCTGGGACACGTTGGGATAGCGGGAAACGAACACGCCGACAAGTTAGCTAAAGAAGCCACCCGCAAACTGCCGTTGGAGATCGGCCTCCCGGCCACTGATCTCCGATCGGTGTTACGCCGTCGGGTCTTTGGGCTGTGGGCAGACGAATGGCGCACTCTGTCTGTACCCAACAAGCTGCGGCGTGTAAAGGAGACCACGACCGTGTGGGGTTCCTCCATGCGGGCCTCTCGCAGGGATTCTGTTATTCTCTGTAGGCTCCGCATTGGTCACTCTTGGCTGACGCATGGTCATCTGCTGCGTCGAGAGGACCCCCCCTCATTGTCGCTGTGGTGCAACCATGACGGTGGCCCATCTGTTGTTGGAATGTCCTCTTTTAACCGCTCTCAGGCGTGCTTTTAATCTCCAGGGTGATTTATCATCTCTTTTAGGTGACAATGTCTCTATGGCAGATCGGGTTTTAAGTTTTATTCGCACAACCGGCTTTTATAGGTCCATTTAATTTTATTACCTCACCCTCTTTTGAGCTGTATCTTTCACTTAGTTTTGTGTTTTAATTCGACTCCCTCCTATTCTTTTAGGCTGGAGGTTTTAATGTGTTGCAGAGTGGCTGGCTCATCCTATTATTTTCGTGATCAGCCAGCCACGATCCTCTGCTGTACAGTTTTAATTCTTTCTGCTTTTCTTCTCTTTGTTGTTTTTATTGCTGTGCTCCATTTTCCATGTTTCTTTATTATTTACCTTGGGGATTTTCTTCCCCTGGAATTTTTATCTTGTGCTTCGAATGACTTATGGATGGTTTCACTGTGCTCCGTGTGTTTATGAAACAAGGGACCGATGACCTATGCAGTTTGGTCCCTTTAATTCTCAAACCAACCAACCAACCAACCAACCAACCAACCAACATGTGGGGTCCCACAAGGTTCCATTTTGGGGCCCTTACTTTTTCTTGTTTATATCAATGACCTTTCATCAGTAACATTACCAGATGCCAAGTTTGTTTTGTTTGCCGATGATACAAACATTGCAATAAATAGCAAATCACGTGTAGTCTTAGAAAGATCAACCAATAAAATATTTGTGGACATTAATCACTGATTCCTAGCCAATTCTTTGTCACTAAACTTTGAAAAAACACACTACATGCAGTTCAGAACTTGTAAGGGGTGTCCCAAGAGTATATGTCTAACATATGATGACAAGAAGATAGAAGAAGTGGACAGTGTTAAATTCTTGGGCTTACAGCTTGATAATAAATTCAACTGGGAGGAGCACACCACAGAACTGCTAAAGTGTCTTAACAAATCTCTGTTTGCAATGCGAATTTTGTCAGACATAGGGGATATAAAAATGAAAAAGCTGGCGTACTATGCTTACTTTCATTCCATAATGTCATATGGGATTATTTTTTGGGGTAATTCATCAAGCCAAGCTAAAGTTTTCCGGGCACAAAAACGTGCAGTAAGAGTTATATGTGGTGTGAACTCAAGAACATCATGCAGAAGCCTGTTTAGGGAACTAGGGATACTAACTACTGCTTCCCAATATATTTATTCCTTAATGAAATTTGTCATTAAAAATATATCACTTTTTCAAACCAACAGCTCAATTCATGGAATCAATACTAGAAATAAGAATAATCTTCACAAGGATTTAAAGTCACTTAGTCTTTTACAAAAAGGTGTGCATTATTCAGGAACACACATTTTCAATAACTTGCCAGCAGCCATAAAAAGCTTAACAACCAATGAAATTCAGTTTAAGAGAAGCCTAAAGGATTTATTGGTGGCCAACTCCTTCTACTCCATTGATGAATTTCTTAGTAAAACCAACTGATTTGTATATAAGTACAACATAACTCCTGCACCATTTCAGTGCAGTAATGTGTTCATTGTAAATAGTATTACAGTAGTTGTATTAAATGTTTATTACCTTATAAATAAATAAAAAACTTTTTTATTTTAAATTCAGTGCATTAGTATTTGTAAAATGACTCTTAGTGTTCATTAAAAAATGACGATCATTCCACTTGGGACCTGTGGAATGGTACATTAGCTTACTTGTTTTAGTTGTAAATATTTGTCGTGTATTGTTGTTTTTCCTGACATGTTCCACATCCTGGAGGACCTCCTCACTACGGATCAATTGGAATGAAAGTAAATCTAATCTAATCCAAAACAAAAATGAAAATAATTTTTCTGTTACAGGATGCTTGGTATTATGATGAATTGGATATGCAAGAAATGGAAGCATTTGATGACCCGGATCCTGACTCTGATTATGATTATGAAGAATCATATACAAAGAGGAAAAAGAAGTCAAAGAAAGCTCCAAGGACAGGTGACTCACCAGCTGTGAAGAAACCAAAGGTTTGATTTATTTTGTAATATGTATGTAATTCAAGGCTGACATCTTGTCCTAGCGACATGTCTGAATATTATTCCTTGAAACAAAACTATAACTTTGTTTCCCACTTTAGTGAAGATATAAATGAGAGAACTGGCAAAAAAGAAACATTCTGGAAAATACTATGTATTTTTATGCAACTTTTGCTTTCTATTAACTAATTAGCTAGGTCTTTTCATGGCAGTTACGCCATAACTACTGAATATGAATGTCATGTTATTTCTATCTATATCTACATCATTTCCATGTTTTATTTTGCCCAAAACATTCAAATTATGTTTTTCTTTGTGTGTTTGCATTAGGGTCAGGGAAGAGGTCGCAAGAAAACGAATTATGATGCTGTCTCTGATGCTGAAAAACCATTTGCCTGTGAACGTAAGTTGACACAAGTAGTCAAATTCATGATAATGGACAATGAACCAGAAAATAAGCATTTGGAGACTACATTTGAGGCTTATTTGCTGGTTTCCTTGAAATGTGTATTTGAAAACTCTAATTTAATGATTTTTAATCTACAGACATATTTTAATTTGCCATTCTGACAATTCATACCTGTACTGTTTCATGTTGCGCATAATTTTGGGCATCAGAAAGTTATTTTGATACACTGTTAATGTAGTGCAATCTTTTAGTGTTCATTAAATTGACTTGAGCTGTAAATATGTTTCACAGTTGTCGAAACCTACTCATTCTCTACTTGCTTGGTGTTTGTAAACCACTTATTTGCTCTGATCTGTTATGCTTGCAAGCTGTTGTGAAATCAGTGGAATGCTGCTTGCTACAAGATAGTCTTCTTGCTTCATAGCTCACTTCTGCTGGTGGTGGGAAAACTTGGGGTTCTTATCCAACGGAACTTAATAAGTGAATGAACTGTTTCCATATATGATAAAAGGTTTTTAGAGCAGATAATCCCAGTACTGGAAGTTCTATATGTAGTATAGAGAAATTTATTCTCAAAAGCCTGGAAAATGACATGAACAAACTGCGCACTGTGTTTTACAGAAGTGAGGTTGGTTACCATCCATGCATCAGTTTTGTTGTTTAGTGTTAGTAATTTCTGATGATACTGTATTAAAATGTTCTTTCATGTTATAGAATGATCCTCCTATTGTTCTCATTTTACACTAGATTTTCCTCTACCCCATACTTTTCTCCAATTAACACAGTACTTGAGTAGTTTTTCTGCCCTTTGGCAGAACAGTTGACGTGCCCTCGCCCTTTCACCCTATTTGCTGTGTGTGCTTAATGTCAGGACAGTTCATGAACATATAGGTGTAGTGTTACCTGTATGTATATGCTTCACCATTTCAGTATGTTTTCTTTCACATTCAGGTAAAGGCCTTTGAGTAGACCATTGAAACTGAAACATAAAAATATATTCCTTTCTTTATTATGATACATCATGTCCCACTTAACTGAAATTTTATTTTACGTTGGTATTAATATTATAGGCACTGATGACTGTTTACCAGAATGTGCCACATTAGTAAAATGCCTCCTGCCTTGCTTGTTGAAGTGGTTGTGTATCAACACTTTTCGTCATCTCAAGACATCTAGTGTTATACAAGCATATTTTCAATACGTTTGTTGGAATTCTAATTATTAGAATGGTTGATAAATACAATTTAAGAATTCTTTGTACTAAGACACGTGACACACATGATTATCAGTTTACTTACACACAATTAAAGAAGACTCAGACTAAGAATGTGGCCATTGTATGCATAATAATGGCTAGTTTGGGCAAGAACAATGTAGCTATTTAATGAAACCAAGTTTGTTAATATGAATAAACCTAAATATGTTATGGATGTTAATAATACATGAACGGGGCAAGTATGTAACTAGTAGTATTAGGAAGAACTCATAAATTAGTTCATGAATCAGAAAAATAGAGAAGATGGGATGAATAATAACTTTTTATTGAGTGATAACTCTACATTCTGAATCCACCTCATTGATTAACCATTGTTTTACAAAAAGTGAATGTCACTGTAATGATGATTGCATACAAATGCCATATGTTGTTGCCTCATTGTTTCCTAAGCATCATGGACCCAATGAGCGAGGGGGGGGGGGGGGGGGGGCAGGGTGGGTGCCCCTATTCCATCCCTCTATAAAAAGAATTGTCACAAACCAAACTTGTATCCTGTCCCATCAGACAGACAAGACTTAACTAGTTCAGTATCAAATAGAAGAAAGCCAGACATCTAATTGACATTAGCTTTTAACAAGTTTACCCAAGGCTATTATTGCAGAATCTTCAAACTATTTCATCACTCAGAACAAAACTAAGTTTCCTCCACTTCAAATTCTGTGTACACCCTTTGTCTTTCTTAGGGAGCTGTACCATTTTACTGTTTGTTATAGATGCTTTTAAGGTATTTTAACACAGGTACTTTGTGTGTTAATGATTGCTTGTACCTCTCACCACCAAAATAATCTCAACATTCAAATTTACTCATTTGCATATTGCATTGAGCTGTGTGTTATCGACTAGCCATTTGGCTACCTGTTATTCTTGAGTTAGCATTCTGCATAAAGTACTCTTGTTTTAAATTTTTTCCTCCACTTAGTAATATGTGCTTTTTAGTCTCAGAAATGTAAATAATTTTTAATACATTTTTAATCAAAGCACAAATACTTCAGTTTTAAAATTAGAGTCATTAGCAGTGTTACTGCAATTGTGGTTTACACCACACTGATAACTTCAGTAACTATTACAGATACCCCTTGGTGCCTAAAGTGAATGCAGTTAGTAGTACTGCCCTTTTGAGTTCAAATGTTGAAGTATTTTAGGGCCTTAACAGCACTTTTAAAATAATTTTGAAACATCAGTCATTTTCATATTTCATTGTGTTGATTTCGATTAATTTGAATGTTATGGCTAAAGATTACACGAATTCATTTTTGAAAAATGACAAATCCTCCTATAAGAAGAAAAAGAGGCTTGACAAATGTGCATTAAGCTTTGTGTTTATCATGATACCTGTGAAAGTGTTCTCCCTTCCATAGTTCCTGTGTTTTTGAAGCACAGGACAAAAATTTCTTAGTTTTCAGGAGAGAGAAAAATGATTTCCTGTACTGAAAATGAAGCATTTTATGTCCAATCTCTTTTGATGCCAATTTGGGTTCAGAATGTGTAGTAACAACTACCAGGAGCAAAGACTGACCAACAAATAATTGTTGGCATAGTATCAGTAATGTCACTGAAAATAGTATACTAGAGTACAGAATGCCATGAGATGCAGAAATGAGCCCCTAACATTTAACACTTTTGTGTAGTGTTAGGGCAGTGCAAGGGTAACGAAGTTAAGTGTTATGCATTACTCCAAAAAGCCACTGAATGGCATGGGCATGTTTGACTGTGCAGTTCTCTTTGATGACATTGATGTACTTAAAAAAAAGAGAAATTCTTTATGAATGCAAAGAAATCTCTTTATCAAAAAGAAAAAAACACCCACATTTAACAAATAGTGGAAAAGTTTTCGGAAAGTAAACAGTTTGACTTTGTATTCCTGTTTGAGGCATGCTAAACACTAATTACTTAATGTGAAAGGGTGATACAAGATGACAAGAAACTTAGATATTAATATCTGCTTGTTAGGGCATTCATAAATGCTTATCTCTTTTTGGGCGAGTACCACTTTCCACTTACATTATCAGTCAGAGGAGTGCACACTGTCCACATGCAGTCAGATACGGATTCTCCCAATTGCTAGGAATGGTGCACGTTGTGTAAATGATTTGTGCCTTGAGATTATCTCAAGGCACTGAAACTTATTCCATAAGTTTCTAAGTGTGATTTGTAACCAGTTACCCATGGTTCCAGAAGACATGAACTGATAAACAACAGAAACTTGTGAAAACCAGCTGGGCAATTCTCCAGCTTGTCAATTTTTGTATCAAGATATTGGGAGTGTAAAAAAGAAAAATATTTTATGAGCATTCTTTAAATGTTTTTGTCGTTTATGTTTTTAATATACAAATGTCTTAAGTTGTAGTAAAATAAAATATTTAGAGTTTGTACTTTATTTTTGTGTATTTAAAAAATTGTTTCTTTCTTCCCAATTATTGTTGCTGGCTGCTGACAGCTAAATGTGCAGTAAATGTGTCCAAATTATAACATTACTGGAAAGTGATTCCTCACCATGATTTTCATCTCCTGGCTGGTGTTTTGCTGGTGACTATTACTGACATGCATTTCTGACACAATACCCATCTTCTACTGAGGTAAATAAGTTGCATTTCCTGTTTTGTCTTTTTTAGGATTGCAGATACCACAGCAAAAATTACTGACTTAAGGTATAGGTTATAATCCCAATCACTTTGTTATAAACTAACTCTACTACATGTCTGATTCATCTCGGAGACCTAAATTTAAATGATAATGGCATATTTTCAAAATAAAGGAGACCACTCACCGAAAAACAGAAGCATTGAGTTGTCGACAGGTACATACGAAAAAGAAAGAAAACGTGATAGCTTTTCAAGTAATACTCTTTTGAGCTAGAGTGTGCGCCCACACACACACACACACACACACACACACACACACACACACACACACAAGCTTGAAAAGGATTACTATGAAATCTAGCAAGTTCTCTTTCTTTCTTGTGTGTGTCTGTTGAGGATTCAGTGCTTCCTAAGGATTTACATTTTACCAAAACTTCTCTACAGAATTATATTTACAAAATAGTATTGTATGATGAACTCAACAATGTTACATCAGTTTATTCAATAGACTTTGTAGTCAGAGATGTAACTTCGTAGATTGTGGGCAAGTTCCAGACTAAAAGTCCAAAGGTCCATGGTTTGATCAGTCCTAGGGTTGAATCTGCCACTTATTTTTTTCTTTCACCAGTAACAGTAATTTGTTAATGTGAAAAATGCTAAGTTGCATTGTGGTTTGGAGTTGGCCTAACTGTAGGTCCCCCAGTAACTTTCTGAGTAAGCCACTCGAAAGATATGGCAAGGACTAGCATCTCTTTTAGGGAAACATCACCCAGTGAATCATCGTGCTGTGTTCTAACAAACCTTTGGATTGGGGATAGCTTTCCATTATTTAGTCAGTGATAAGTGTTTGTATATTTTGTGATCTGGTTGTCTTATCTCAGATTTTTTACATATTTGAAAATGTTTTCCTTTGTTCACTGCCGAATTTTTGTTGTGTTATAGTCTAAATGATAAAAACAGACTGACATGCAAACGATGTGTTTCCAGTATCTTGTGAATGATAGGTTGATGTGGTCCACTGAACTACCCATCCTTGTTTAACTTTTTTTGCAATTATTCTACATTAGAATAAAGTTTGGATTGTTCTTAAAATAAGTATTTGCTTAGTGCCTGAACAGTGTTTTTCAGACTACAGATGACATCTACTTCAGTGGTTTGTTAAACTGTAACCTTACTTTCTCCTGTTTTACCCTTAATAATGATAGTTTTGATATTAACACTGTGTCAGTGTTAAAACCAAGGTGAAGTAAAAATTATTAACCTCAGTATTATGGAAACAACAAACAAATGTGAAGGACAGAAAATTTCATAGCTAAACAAGTGCATGTAAAAATATGGAATAAATCTGAGAAATTTGAAGAAATTAAATGGGAAAAGAGAACGACACTAAAAGTATGGTAGATGTGGGATAGCATCATTCACCTTTCTATGTGTAAACAAAGTAGAAAATGGTAAGAAAGGCAATTAATGCAAAAGACACTACTTGGAGAGATTTTTAAATTGAGCAGAGTTATCAGGAGGCAATTTGGTCTTCGATTGGGATGTTAATAATCATTATCAGATCAGTTGTAAAATTTCTGCACGCAAGCACTAGGGCCTTTTGCTACGGTTTAATAATGTCTCTCGAGGTCACTGAGGGAAAATTTATGTAAATGTTATTACATGTAGTGAAAATGAAAATAGATGAAAATTAAACTCTGTTTCATGTAAACATTTGCAGAAACCATAAATGAGAGAGTGAACAGAAGTGAAAAAAAAGACTAGTTACATGCAAAAAAGTGTGCCTTAATTACCATGTTTGCTGTGTCTGTGGTTGATTGAAATCACAAGAAGAAGTAAAAAATAATAAATTAAACATAATCGCCCTTATCAGCAGCATCCATTTGATATTTGCTTCTGGGTGAAGGCCTTCTCCAACTTCACCATCCATTATGTTCTTAAGTACCAAGCCATGTGTGATAAGACACTGGAGTTTGGAGAGTGGCAGTTCAAATCTCCATCCACCCATCCAGATTTAGGTTTTCTGTGATTTCCTAAAGCACTTAAGATGAATGCTGGGCTGGTTCCTGTGATAGGGCACAGCTAATTTCCTTCCACAGTCTGAGCTTGTGCTCTGTCTCTAAGGACCCCATCATTGATGAGACATTCAACCCTAATCTTCCTTTTCTTCTGAAGCTGCTCTGTAATGGTTTCTCACGTCATTATCTGGCTTCTATTAGGTTGGCTCCTCTCTGTTTCCTTATCTATTGGAACCTAGCAAAGAACTTTCTTGGTCTGTGTACATATCATGGCCACCTGTGGGTATCTGGAAAGTTATGACCAGCATGATGATTTTGAAGTGGTGTACTTAAGTTTCAAGAAATTAATTGGGATTGAAGGACAACATGATTGGCAAGGAGGAACATTGTAAGCAAAAGTTAGATAAATAATCAAGCTGCAAACTAAGACATCTGCAAAGTTTGTTGTACATAAAATGTGTCTTTATGATTTGGGAGATTTATTAAGTTTTCATGAATTTGATCATACGCTGGTTGTGTTTTATCGTACTATGAGCAGTTTGACAAACCTAGCAGAGTAGGATTGTAAAACTGTATACATTTGCAAAAGCAGAGATTATTATTGCAGAATGACACTTTCTTTTCCATTTTGATGAAAAGTAATTAGAAAATGACTTTATGTGAAGTATCTTGGAAATTAGGATCCTGTGTTGGATGAGTCTTGATAGTTTCCAAAGTTCGCAGTTCAGTGTGTAATGTCATCAGGCAAGTAATTATTTCATTACTTGCTCCTAAATTTGTCCCTTATCACATCTAGATGAATTAGGTGAATCTTCCTACATACATATTAGTTTGATTTCCTATTTCTTGGCAGAAGCCATGAAGTTTTTGTGTTTCTGTATTAAAATTTGATTCAAAAAGTTAGCTGTCTTTGAAATTCATAAAATTATTCAAATTGGCAATATTTTTTGTTTCAATAAAACTTTGGATACCAGAATGCTGTAGACTTATCTAAATTTTTATGTAATGCACTACATCATCCAGTTCCAAAAAAAGAATGTTTGAGGGCCTTATCAGTTTGGAAACTCCTTCACGACTTCATCATAAATTATGTATATACAGAGTGGTAAAATAAAACTTGCCAGGAAAATATTTATGAGATTGACATGGACGTGACCCTTGTTAATTAACAGGAGAATTGCCATAATAGAAAATGCTAGAAACCATGGGTTCAGTGCACCAATCAGTTGCGGTCATAAGTCTGCACTTGTTTATCTCTGGCATGCTCTGTCGTAACATGCTGTGTCATAACATTGAGTGAGTGAGAGGAGCAGATGTGTGTGGTGACCAGTTGGATGCAACACAAAATGGTGCCATGTGTTTATTGTAGGATGTTATGCAAGCACAATTCATTTAAAATGTGTGCAGAATTGTTTGTGCAGGAGTTTAAGATTGGAAATGTTTAGGGAAAGTGTCCAGTGAAGTCTACAATGCAGCACTTAGCAAGGAGACCGTGTGGCAAACAAATTTTTGTAATTTTTTATATTCATAGTACTTGAAGTTCAAAACCCAATTATCATTTGCCTAAAGTAGTTTGATGCAACTCTCAAAAATTCTCAAGAAAATAAATTTGAAATTTTCCAAGCGGCTTTAATACCCAAAAGTCAGATTAGTTTTTTTGAGAGGCAGTGTAGCTCTGTGATAGAATACATTCCTGCCACATGTGGAGACTGGGTTCACTTCTTGTCTGATGCAAATTTTTGAATAAAGATTCACATTCATCAAGCATTTTTGTGAAGTGTAAAATACATGTTGTTGTGGTCTTCAGTCCAGAGACAGCTCTCCATGCTACTGTATCAACCATACAGTAAAGCTACATGCCCTCAGGAAAAATTATGGCTGTAGTTTCCCCTTGCTTTCAGCCATTTGCAGTACCAGCACAGCAGGGCCGTTTTGGTTAATGTTAGAAGGCCAGGCCAGTCAATAATCCAGACTGTTGCCCCTTCAACTACTGAAAAGGCTGCTGCCCCTCTTCAGGAACCACAAGTTTGTCTGGCCTCTCAACAGATACCCCTCCGTTGTTGTTGCACCTATGGTACGGCTATCTGTATCACTGAGGCATGCAAGTCTTCCCACGAATACCAAGGTCCATGGTTCTTGGAGGGGGGTAAAATACATAAGTGTGGAAAAAAGTGAGTAGCGCTCGAGACTGATAATCATGAAATTGCTGGTTTGAATCTCATTTTGATCTCTTTTTTTCCATTCAGTTCGAATTCCTATGTCATTTAAATATAAAATTCATTAAATAAAGGCAAATTGATTCACAACTAACTTATTTTTATCAAAAATGCACATCTCCTTATTCGTAACTACATATTGCTCACAAAACTCTAATTTTTGTTACAAATATAAATTCTTAATTACTAATCCTCCGTCGAAGATTTGTTGTAAAGATTGTTGAAGCTAAAAAAATTACACATTAAATTTCTTCTATTTTTATATATTTTATACTACACAGGAATGTGCAAAGAACATGAACCTTTGTTTAAAAACTTACCTCAGCCTGGAATCAACCCCGCCACTCTCCCCTCCCCCACGTCATGTGAGCATTCTACCACATAGAAACGCTGCCTGTCGAAGAACCGATCTTACTTTAGGGTACTAAAGATGCTCAGAAAACTTCAAAGACAGTTTTCTCTAGTAAAGTTATTGAATGTTACGTCGAACTGTTACGGGAGGTGGAAATTTGAGCTCTGAACTTCACGCATTGTAAATATAAAAAGATATAAAAATCCAACTGTCATGTGGTCTCCTGTTAGTGACAAACTTGGGTGAAATGTACCCTGTAGCCAAAGGGGGGTGGGGTGGGGATTGTAACTATCTGAAAAGAGTTAACACAGAAAAATCTTGCTCAGTTACAGGAAACCTTGGAACACTCAACTACAAAATCTCAAGCGGTAATTAATAGGTCATCTTGTGAAACTTTATTAAAAAGGCCTTTCACCTGCATCCTTACAGATTTACTGTTGTGCATGAATTAAAGTGACTAGATGAATTTTGTATGTTGAATTCTGCTGGTGGCGAAATCAGGGCTTCTGGATCTTCAGTTTTTCATTTCTCCATATGAGACCTTGTTCAGCCTGTCAGTGTATGTGAATTCACAGAACATGTCCCATTGTGCATCAGAAAATCCCTATCGGTATTTTAAAGAGCTACTGCATACTCTCAAGACTAGTATTTGAATGGCTGTATGAAAATTTTCAGCAAGATTTGATGTGTTCAATGAGCAGATGCTGTGTTGTCTCTTGGTCACTTAATCTCTCTAACAGCGATCGTTACCTGTTGTGCAAATTGAAGTATCAGCTGTACTCAAATAATGCTCACACACTGGACAGCTCCAGCAGAACATTGAAAATGCTGTTGCTGCTATCCACCAGGCAGAGTTGCTATGAGCCGGCCGGAGTGGCCGTGCGGTTAAAGGCGCTGCAGGCTGGAACCGCAAGACCGCTACGGTCGCAGGTTCGAATCCTGCCTCGGGCATGGATGTTTGTGATGTCCTTAGGTTAGTTAGGGTTAACTAGTTCTAAGTTCTAGGGGACTAATGACCTCAGCAGTTGAGTCCCATAGTGCTCAGGGCAATTTTTTTAGAGTTGCTATGAGTGTCTTCACAGTTTCACTCATTAAGTGCAGCCTTGTGTGTGTTTGTGTGTGTGTGTGTGTGTGTGTGTGTGTGTGTGTGTGTGTGTGTGTCACTTCTATTAACCTGTTGTGCAACCATTATTCTTAATGAAAGAAAACACTTTTGTCTTACATTATATAGTTAGTAACAAGGAAGATGAGACAGGCAGAAGATAAATTTGGATGAGTGACACATGTTGAGTATCTCACTTTGAAACACTTATCAGTGTTAAGTGTTCCAGTTCTACACAAAAATAAGTGTATTACTATAAAGTATGTCAGTTGGTCTTAGGCAAACTGTCCAGATTAACATCACCAAATGGCCCACTATTGACAGTTCTGTGGTATTAACAGCAGTGATACAAAGATATCAATCTGGACATTTGTATCCCCCACCTTCAACACTCTTACTTCCAAAGTGGAGGTGGGCACTGAATCTCCAATATTGCAACTTATAAATAATTAGCAGCTTTGCTGAGAGAGGAGGTACAACAGTTAAGACATTGGACCTCCATTTAATAGACATTAGTGTCAAATCTCTATCTTATTATCAGGATTTAGGTTTTTCCGCATTTTCTCTAAACTGCTTACAGGAAAAGCTTTTCCTACTTCAGCTTGTGCTCCGTTTTTAATTACCTTGTCATGGACAAAACTATAAAGACCAATCTTTTTTCCTTGGTGTCATGATTCTTCTGGCCTTAATTTACTAATATCTCCTTCACTCTTGGGTTGTCCATTCTTTTCCACATTCTGCTGTCATCTTACCTGTTTAATCCCTGCATTTTTATTCTGTCTATGCCATCAGTTTATATCTTCATGCCTTTTGTTGTTTGTGGGTCATTCTATTCTCTTCCAAGCATAACTTATTTGGGGGCAGAAATGTTGCACTGTACTAGGAGGAAAGTATCACGCACATGTTGCATACAAGTTAAAGTTTGTTTTGCATTGAAAATTACAGAACATTGGGCTTTACCTCATATCAGTTTCCAAATTTTTGTTCTAATTAAACCTGCAAATACCAAAATTCGAAGAGAGTGAAAGAATAGATTCTTGTATATTAAACTCAACAAAAATATATTTTACTTGATGGTTCATCTTTTATATAAGTTTATTGCTCAGGGAAGGGAAGATCACCTATGGGTAAATTTTGAGTGCTTTTATAAGGCAGTTTTTTGTGTTACTATCTACTGTTTTACATAAACAAATTTCAAGGCTGACAAATAGATATCAATAATGATCATTATACTGTATGAGAACCAGCTTGTGAGATAACTGCTTGCAGTTCAATGTATATACGTCTCAGTTCCGTATTGACTGTCTTTTATAAATGTTATTAAATCACCCCATTTCCTATTCACAAGAGCTTCTTTTGCACTGACTGTTCAAATGAGAAAACACTTTACTTGTCCTGCTGTTTAACGGTGCTGTTTATGACTATTACTCTAGTAACCTATACCACATATGTCCTCTGGATTGTAATGTCTATAAGAATTTCTTGTGTTTAATATGAATTTCTTCTTCAGCTGGTATAATAAATTACTTTGCTTGTCACACTTCTTGGTATTCACCACAAGCTTGGTAACCATCTTCTGGTCTGCCGCTTCTTCCTAATTGTAGGTTTAGTGCTGCCAAAAAAACATCCTTTTCTGAAACTCTCAGGACACTTATCTAACTGAACTTGTTACACTTCATTTGATAAAAAAAAATATTTATTTTCTTGAAATGAATATACAACACATTCATCAACAATTCATACGACAGTACCTGACTGCTTATAAACAATAGACCTCACACAACTCATATAATTATTTTTTTGAGGTCTTAAGAAACAAAATCCGTGAAAATTTTATGCAAACTTTGGGCTTAAATTGCACAGACTAGCAGCCAAGAAACCCACTGCATTAAGCAGTCAGCATCTGATCTTGCACAAACAAACTACTCTGCACATGCACATGCTAATATAAAAGGTGTGCATTAGACGAATTATTGCAGCCCTCGGCCAAAATGCTGACGATGATCGTAGTGAAATTTCTTGCTGATGGAACAATTTTTTTCCCCCCAGTATGTCTAAAGCATCTATTTGCCCCTAGAGAGGTGTCTTGTAAATTATACTCTCATTAGGAAGCTCTGTTCTATTAAAACTTGTTCATTTCATTTAACAGTATGTAACTTATTTGTAGTAAAGTGATGTGATGCTGCAAACTAGAAAATTTTTACATCAAATGTTTTCATCTACTGGGTTCCATAACACAATTTTTACTTACTTTTATGTTTCAATTATAGGTACAGATTGTCACAGGTGGCTTACTGTCCTAAAATTCTAATATCACTATTGCAAGGTATTTGCCATGAAGTCCAATTTTTTGATCAGTATTTCTGCCACATAAAGCTTTGACATTTAATAATACAACAGGAAAATACAGGTGGAGAGGATGTTTTATGAAAGTTCATTTCTGCTCTAGTATACTCTTGTTTCACTACATTCAGAAAATAGGTGTGAAAGGGAATGTCCCCAATGTTGTGACTAATAAAAATGAGTGCCAACTACTATTTTAACTGTAAAAGACAGCTGATTGGTAGAAAAAGTTGTCACTCTAGTAAGAGGCTTTATTATTTTTTTATTTTTTGAAGAGTTCTTCATTTATGCGAAGCCCTTCAAAAGACACAGTCAAACACTCCATGAATTGACAGACCTGGGATGTGGAACATCGTTTACTAGCTCTCAGATAAAATTATTGAGATATTAAATTTGAATAACAGTAGAAAGCTATACTCATTAGTGAAATTGGAGGCTGTCGCACATGTGCCAAACACATTTGGATGTAAACAATAAGCCCTAAATTTTCAGATCACATTTGCTTGTTTTTTTGAGCTGTACAGATAAAATAAGTGCAGAGCTATGGGGGAAATGATTAAGCAAAGAGCAGTGACAGGCAGACAGTTCTTTAGATCAGAGAGATTCTTTAGATGAGAGAGACAAAGGAAATGTAAATGTCTTTTAGAGTTCTACAGATAAATGTGGATGCTTTGGTAAAGTGAAGAACAATTACAGAAAGGCACTTGGTGTGATGAAAGGGATGAAGGAAACTGCAGTGGTCAAGTGCAACATACATGAATGAAATTTAAGAGATAATAGCAATAAAGGAGGATTGTTTCAAGACAAGCTCTGCTGCAGAAGGAAAGATTAGGTCTGGAATCAACTGCTGCATTGTGCTCCCAGTCTTGTCTTTCATGCAGGGCATTAGTTTAATAGTCTGAAGCATAGCATCTACGGAGTTTGAATGAATGGGAGAGGGGCACTGGCAGATATAAACTTTGAGCTAGGCTGTAGTTAGAAATCTACATTGTTAAAAGAGATGTTGTCTGCACCACATCTGGAAGTCCCTTGGTCCGCTTCTGCCATCCCTTGATCCACGTCAACAAGCCCATGGATATTAAAGTTTTTTGACCAGTGTGAGAATACACTATTTTACAAGAAAAAAACACTATATCTTTGATTTTCTTCTTGCCAAAGATAGGAAGCAAATTTCTGCCAAATTAACAATTTCAGTTTTGTTTCCTGCGTTAATATATTGTCAGCTTTTTCCACCATACGTGAGATTATATTCATAGTGTTAATTTTATTAATGCACTCTCAGTAATGTTTACTCCAATGCACTCTTTAGGTGGTCATCCAAGCATTAAAAAGGATTAGCTGTCAGTAACAGGAAGTTAAGAATTCACAACTCACAGATAGCCAGCAGCCATGTATGTCATCCAAAACATCTTTCACAGATTGCAAAAAAGACAAGGTTGTGGCAACACAGTCAATAGTTGCAGTCAGAACAGTCACAGCTAGAAAGTAAGGATGGAAACAGACTTCTGCTAAACCTGGGTCTTGCTAGCATTCCAAGAATGCCTGCTGATTGCTAGTTTTCAGCTAACATTATAAGAGACATTCCATACTGTCTCATGAAACCACATTCATTAACAGCAAAGATAACAATTTGATCAAAATTGTATGATAATATTGATACCTACCTTTAACATTTCAATACTAAGTAATTATTTATGTATTTATGTAGATATCCACAAAAATACCTACAGATATTCATGTACTTGCAAGGTTTTATCTGCAGTTTCACTATTACTGTGGATATCCACAGCCATACAGACCTCTAGCTGTAGTATTTGCTTGGGAAATATTTGTGGAAGCTAAAGAACTGGTGTTCTACACAGTGTTTTAAGCTGATAGTTGGGTTGAGTAATGGTGGCGATGATGATTCATATCGGTGGTGGTGGTGGTGGTGGTGGCAGAACCATTACTAGTGAAAGCTAAATGTGCACTGATGAAATAAAATGTTGGGGAAGATGAAGCAGTGAAAAGAATGAAAAGAAATGTTTCCTATTTCTTATAGTGGGTTAGTCAGACGTCAAACTATAGTTGTTGAGTGTTTTGGGAAGGTGTAACTTCCTGATAAGAAACTGCTTATACTTAACGCTTAAGAGCCAATTCTTGAGTACAGTTCATCTTTTTGGGATCCATATCAAGTCATATTACTGAAGAAAATAAGTTCATAGAAGATATGCACAATTTTGTGACAGTTTAGTTCATTGGTATGCACTACAAGGATGTGTATGAAATTTCAGTGGCGCTACCCTGTAAGAAAGCTCTCACTCATCACGTGGAGGGCTTCTCTAAAGTCACAAGAAACTCTCCTTTATTTTAAGAAAGTTATAATAGTGTTAGACATGCTATTCTAAGATGAAGAGGTTGGCACAGGAGAGGAATTCATAGTGGTCCACATCAAACTAGTGAGAAGTGTGATCGTAGGATCACCTTCCCACTTTCCCCAAACCCCTTATCTTTAAAAGTGGAGTTTGGGCATTTCAAGAAGTATTAAGACAGTTTTTCTTCCTGAAAGCTGTCCATGAATGAAATGCGATTGGAAACAAGAGCAAATAATGTTAGTGCAAGGTACCCAATTATGTGTACCGTGTGATGACTTGCACACCTGAACACAGATAGTGAATTCGAAAACCGCCGTAAGAAACATTCTAGGGGTTGGCAAAAGGAATCGTATTTTGCAATGTAGGATACAGTTGTAAGGATTTCGGATCATTGAATGAGCGTTGACTCGTGCTACATTTCTGTTGTGCTATCCATCACTGTATTTATTTTCACCCTAACACTTACTGTCTGAAACGTTATATCCTTTATTATTTCCAACTATTAAGCTACATGTGGTCTGAAAGTCCAAATCGGTGTTTACATCCAAGTCTGTATCTGTCAGCTGCAACCAAAGCCTCTTATTACCTTTTGAGTATAGCATTTTTAACTATTATTCTTCAATTTTAAAACAAACAAAAACTTATAGGTCGAAGAGACATCAGCTCATATCCATTTAGGCAGTCTGAAGTGCAGGTTAAGTTTGTTTCAGTGTGTGGAGCGCGGTACAAGACCCGACCTGGGCTCACGTACCACTACACTCACTCTCACAAGGATGAGGAGAGCGGAGATGCCCCTTCGACGCAGGCACAGGTGCCTCTTCAGGGAGGGGGCCAAAGCCCAGTTGTGGGCTCACCCGGGCCTGCCCACACGTCTGCTGCTCCCACACCCGCTGGTGAGCCCTTCGCCAGACAGACGCCACAGGCTCAGCAACTGCAGCCGTTGGCTCTGCAACCACAGCAGGGCCCTGGCCCAGCTGGGCAGGTTCCAGTGCCAGTGCCTTCACAACCGGAGGCAGGTTGGAGCAAGTTCCAGGACAGTTACCTCACCTTCCTAAGTGCCCCTGGTACGCTCACTGCCAGCTGGCAGCTCATGTCAGAGTCTCGCCATACCCTCTACCTCTTGACTGGCATGCTGGACAGATAGCGAGATGACCCCTTGTAGAGAGTAGTTGTGGCTCTTCCTTCAAGTCTGTTAGCTACTTTTTCTTCTTCATTATATGAGCTTGCATTTCTTTGTTGTTGTTTTTATTTTTGTGTTTGCATTTTGTATGAATTTGTATCATTTTTTACTCTCCACCAATTTGTGAGTGAAATAATTTTGGTGCGTTCCTCAAATTACGTCAGTAATCAATTATGCATTGGGTTTCTCATAGTGTTTTGTGAGTGTTGTGACTGTGTACCATTTCTGTTGAGATGCTAAAGCCACTGCTTCTGACTGGGATCTTGTGTGCTTCATGCAACACCACCTTTTATGTGGAAAGTCTCATACTGCTAACTCATGAGTGAAAAATATTCTAACACAGTGCTGTCACTGTCATATTCACAGTTAAGGCTTCTTGCACGGTTTTTCCTTCCCTTTAAGTTGTGTGAGGAACTGACTAGTTACATAACAATTTCCACCAGTTACTTATTTGTTTGATGGTGTGGTACACAGTTTCTTAATTGTAAGAAGAAAATTAGATGGAACATCAGAGTGCTAGAAATTTTAGATAACTATCTCATTTAATTTAATCAAACCTGCCAACTGTTTTTGCATTGCCAGTCTAAAAATTCAATATTGTGCAAGGCATTCAGAAATAATGAAAAGCATTTAAGAATTAAATTCGTCTCTCACAAAAACATGTACATTATTAGTCATTAGATGTGTACTTAATGAAACAGTATTGTTGGAACAGCCATTTTGGTTTTCTTGTAATTGTCTTTACGCTGTGTTCTCCAGTGGATTCTCGACACTAATGACAGCTGCATTCTGAGCAAATACATGTTTGCGTTTCATAAAACAAATCTGATGCGAATATTTCAAATGAGAACATGCACTACACTTGCCATTAATAGCCAGTCTTTATGTTACTTACTTAAACAAGCAATTGTTTCAACAATCATGCATCTGTATCACTATAAATGTGAGCACATTACAAAAAGACTGACCTGCTTGCGGATACCATTTTGGAACTTTCTGACATAGTTCATTTTTATTTGACAGATAGCATCATGTGATGAGTGTAGATGTATATGTTCCAAACTTTTACGAGAAAAGACATCTTTTTTAAGCCCATTGTACACCATATGACATTTTGTAGTTCTTTGCCATGCAGTTGATTTTTATATTCATGGATTTAAGTGCTGTGTATTTCCAGTAGCAATTTTCAGCTGGTAGCATCTCCTTTTACTGTCTTACATTAGTCATCATGTGACTTTTGCATCATTGAGCTTTTCAATTTTCATAATTATGCTTTCCATAGTTGCAGTTATTATTCAGCATTTTATTTGCATGAATTAGCTATTTCGCATACAGGTGAAATCAGTTGGGAATGTTCTATTTGCTATTAAATTTTATATTTCAGATTTTTCATCATTATTCCTTTTTGCATTGGAACCTGTAATCGTCTGTTGCTAGTTATATATTTACATGAACTGTATATGTTTTACTTCCAGAATTGCCAATTCTGCATACTTTGACACCTCATTAGTTTTGTTCTTTGTCACTTCTTTTCATAATGCACACTAATGACAGCTGGCTGTTCATCATAATTTTAATGTAAATGAATACTTAATTTGTGACTGTTTCTTGTACAATCATTTTAGACTGAAGAATTGGGTATGACCTGTAACACATACCAAAGAACTCTTTAGTACAGTCTCTTTACTTAATTGTTTTATATTAGTTTACTATGCAGGGTCATGGGAGAATTTTGTTTGTGATAAACTGCAGAATATTCCAAGTTTACCTGTAAAACATTTGTTGTTGTTCTCTGTTTTTCATTTGATACTACTCATTCGGAGAGATTTTTTAGCTGTCTAGTTGACAGCTACATTAGAGAATTTTGACATGAGCTATAAACTGTTAATATCAATCACCTTATATTGCTTTTTGAGACATTTTCAATGTCTTTACTTTTCTTTCCTTTTACTTTTCTTTCTCTTTCCTTTGAACAGAGAAATGCACATCTGTAAACGGAGTAATTATTATTTCTCTCTTTCTTTTTGTTCACTATTTTTCATGGGGTTAAGGAAATGTGATTAAAAGTTGCTGTAAGACAGAGAAATGCACATTTGGAAAAGCAGTAATTATTATTTCTTCCTTTCTTTTTGTTCACTATTTTGCATGGGGTTAAGGAAATGTGATTAAAAGTTGCAGGAAGACAGGGAAAACAGAAAGCCAAGCAGCATTACAAAGCCAAAAAATGTGGAGGTGATTGATGATTGGGGGTTTGATAAGGAAAGAGATTCTAATGAGGAAATCATCTGCAGTAAGATGCTATCACAGTGCTGCAGTTTCTGGCTTACGTGATATCAGTGACGTTATTAATGATAATTACTTGAGCAATTAACTGCTAATTTTTCACCATTATGAAATTTTTATTCAACATAATGACATATGATGCACCTAAGATCAAAGCACACACTTATGAAAGAACCCACAGAAATTTGCCAGTAAATGAGGAACTAAAAAATATACTAATAATGGGATACTACTATTTCTATCTGTCAGAATTGTAAAGGGAGTGGCTTTTTGCAGCAGGATAACACCGTAAGCTCTTTAATTTATGAGAACTTTAAAGAAACTTTGACATGCTCCTTAAAGAGTTTGTACCAAAATAAAAAAAAAAAACTGTAAAATTAAATGACAGAATGGCTGCCCATTACTTTACCTTCTTGCAGCTACATTTCAAGTACTGTCAATAGACAATTCAAAGTAGAGAAGAGTATCCTAACTTTTAAAATCATTAGTTCCTTACCTGGGGAGGAAAGCTAGACAGGTTGGGAAGATTTGAAATGCGAGGTTGAAAGCAACTCAAATATTGTGAGGATGAGACCCCTCCTTAAGGGGATGTTAGAAAAGAGAGGCAAGTTATTCAGAATCCAGATTACTTTTTCCTGAAAATCACACAGGTAGGTTTCTGTGCTCACGAGAGTATATTTATAAGTAAATGATGGAGCACATTTTGTAATGGGGTGATTACTGGAGTACAGTTCGTGTAGTAGTAAAGCAGGTCAAATGTGTGTGAGAACACCAGATATGAGAGAGAATTACATTTATATTTCTCAGTTTTGGATTATGAACTTAGTTTGCTTTGGAGACAGATAAACAAATTGTAAGCCTTCTGGATATCTTTTTAGAGTAAAATGGCCCTACAACTACAGGAAAACTTTCCCTAATGGATTCACAAATGGTTTGGTGAACTGAATATTTTAAACGTTTTCATAACTAACTATTTTTTAGCACAAGGCTGGAGCAGATACACTACCTAGTTAATAGTGTACCCCTGGCTGTTTTGGATTAGATTAAGTCCAAGAAGCCTTCAATTTTATCCATAACTTAAAGAAATAAGTTTGTAGTTGTAATTTAACAATTTAATAATTTGCATTTTGAGCTGTAAAGTGGAAACCTATGCTAAAAATCTCAGTTTTTACCATTTTTTCAACTCTAGTAACTTTTATTAGAAAGTTTATTCCATGGTGGCAGTATTTTTATTAATGAAAAATATATATTTTCTAATTAAAAGTGGTGTGTAACACCTTGCTCTTGAATTGATATGTACTTTCGTAATGTGTTTTCTATAATATCGTCCTTAAAACGAGGAAAAATTGAATACGTGTATATGTACAGAATTTTTCAAAAAATAATGCAATTCTTTAACATCAAAAGTTTGTTAAATAAATGTAATATCTAAATTGTATGATTTTTGAGGGCCTTCTGTGAAATGTTTTTCTGTGTTTCACAATAAATTTTGAAGCACTATAATGTACATTATGTGAATTTGTACTCGCTACACTGATAGTATGCATCTTTAAATGACCCTTTTCCAGTCAGCTTCTTGCTTCCCTGAGAACACATTATTCTCGTGCAATGGTCAAATTGCCTGGAAAATACAGCCATATTTGGCATATAATCAGTCGTCGTCCATTTCACAGTTTTCTCTCTCAACCAAAGTCTTCCCCTCTGTATACGTGCGATACCTAGGAGACTAATATCACTCCTTCCCCCTGAAGTGACTTTGTGTGTGCCTTTCTCTTCTGATGTTGTATTTGAAAATAAGACCACTTTGAAATCACATAGTTAGTCTTTCCAGCTGGAAATTTGACTAAGGATACAACATACTTAGTTTGAAACATTTTTTGATTTAATTCCCCAAAATTCTGAGCCATTGTCACTATCTTCATAATCAGGAAATTACTCTGGAATTCCATCTTCAGTCAGAAAGTGCTGATGATTGTAATGCACTATTGCTGCTGGTTCATCTGTTCCTTTGTCTTCAAACCAGCCTAGAAGAAAATGTGTCCCTTGATGGAATGAGGAATGTCAGTTAGCAGATAGAGACAGTCGAGCTATGTTACGTAGTTTTAGGAAGGGAAAGAATGAGCTTAGTGGAGACAACCTGCCTTTTGGCAGGTAACGGCCAAAGTTAAATGAATCATCAAGGAGTGCATGGAGAGAATTCTTAAGTGCCCTTAACCATTCAGCACTTGCTGCAAAGGTATGGGAGTCAACACAGGGAATAAAAGTCCAGGCCCAGTAGCTGCCATATTTTTTTAAAAAAAATGTGTCCTTCAAGCAGCACCTATGGAAATAGCATAGACAATGGCAAGACACTTTTGTCATTTGACCTCTGCCTACTACATGAATCATCGATTCTGCCAACAATGGGAACACATGGAGAAACACAGTTTTCGACTGGCAATTCGGAACCATATAACTACCCTTTCCCCATTTTGAACCTACAGTCTTCACTAACAGCAGCTTGTGACACTGCTCCAGGACCCGAGAAGATTCAACATGGCATGCTAAGACTTCTAAACACGGAGGCAAAAAAGTCCTCTTGTGCCTCTTCAACAAAATATCCAGATCCATTGCGGGAGGCAATTCCAATACCACTTCTGAAGTCAACCAAGGACAGGCTATCTCCAGGTGGCTACAGGAATGTGGTGTTGTATAGGAAAATAATAAAATATTTTTGGACATTGAGCACTGGTTCCTAGCCAATTCTTTGTCACTAAACTTGGAAAAAACACACTACACGCAGTTCAGAACTTGTAAGGGGTGTCCCACGAGTATATGCCTAACATACCATGACAAGCAGAAAGAAGAAGTGGACAGTGTTTAAATTCTTGGGATTACAGCTTGATAATAAATTCAACTAGGAGCAGCACACCACAGAACTGCTGAAGCGTCTAAACAAATCTCTATTTGGAATGTGAATTCTGTCAGGCATAGGGGATATAAAAATGAAAAACTTGGCGTACTATGCTTACTTTCACTCCATAATGTCATATGGGATTATTTTTTGGGTAATTCATCAAGCCAACCTAAAGTTTCCTGGGCACAAAAAAGGTGCAATGAGAGTTATATGTGGTGTGAACTCAAGAACATCCTGCAGAAGCCTGTTTAGGGAACTAGGGATACTAACTACTGCTTCCCAATATATTTATTCCTTAATGAAATTTGTCATTAAAAATATATCACTTTTTCAAACCAACAGCTCAATTCATGGAATCAATACTAGAAATAAGAATAATCTTCACAAGGATTTAAAGTCACTTAGTCTTTTACAAAAAGGTGTGCATTATTCAGGAACACACATTTTCAATAACTTGCCAGCAGCCATAAAAAGCTTAACAACCAATGAAATTCAGTTTAAGAGAAGCCTAAAGGATTTATTGGTGGCCATTTCCTCCTACTCCATTGATGAATTTCTCAGTAGAACCAACTGATTTTGATTTGTGTGTGTGTGTGTGTGTGTGTGTGTGTGTGTGTGTACTATCTAACGTCTGCACCATTTCAGTGCAGTATTGTGTTCATTGTAAATAAGTATTGTAGTAGTTCTATTATATGTTTATTACCTTATAAATAAATAAAAACATTTTTTTATTTGAAATTTGCATTAATGCAATCTTATTAAATGAGTGTTGTAAAATGATCCTTTCATATAATGTTCATTAAAAAAAACCACTATCATTCCACTTGGGACCTGTGGAAGGTACATTAGCTTATTTATTTTAGTTGTAAATATTTTACATGTGTTACTGTTTTTCTGATATGTTCTACATCCTGGAGGACCTCCTCACTACGGATCAATTGGAATGAAAGTAAATCTACTCTGATCTAATCTAGTGAGGATAACGCGTTGATGCCTAGTGTGGACTCTCAAAACAAGGGAATTGCTCAGCCATTTCAAATCTACATTTCGAAAATATCGCTCTACCCTTGAAGCTCCTGCTATCAAAGGGGGTGATAAATGAGTCATTCCTACACAAAAAACAGTTTATTGGTATATTCTTTGATGTTTGGGAAGTGTATGATACCATCTGGAGACAAAAAATTGTCATCAACTGCATGAATGAAGATTTCATGTATTGCTTGCAGTCCCTCCTCACTGAACAGTACTTCCAGTATCAAGTCGATGCTACATACTCCAACCTATTCCTTCAGCAAAATGGTACTCCTAGGGATAGCGCTTTCAGCGTTGCTCTTTTTACTATAATAAGTCAATAAGGAGTCCAGTCAAATATTCCTTATTTGTGGATGACTTTGCAGTATTCTACTGTTCCTCTAATCTCACGAATATGACACATCAACTACAGCTAACCCTTAAAGATACTAAACCAATTGACTGATACAACTGATTTTAAATTCTCTACAGGAAAAAGAAAAAAAACTGTGTGTGTTCTAATCCCTCATGTCAGTCCTTTACTTTCCCTGGACTCAGGCTGTGGGACACCACCTTGAATTTTAAGACCTCATTGTGGTTTAGGACTCTTCTTTTGTCAGAGGTTAACATGGCTGTCACATGTCCACAATCTATCTGTAGATATCTGAAGGCACTAAACATCTTAAAATGTCTGAACGGTAAGAACTGGGAAACAGATCGATCCAGCCTGCTCACGTTCTGTATAGAACCTTCACCCACTGCAACTTGACTATGGCTGCATTGTGTATAGTTCAGCTGAATTTCTATCTTTAAACTTTTTGAATGCTGTCCTCATGCAGGTCTTAGACGGGGTACAGAAGGCTACTGAACTAGTCCCATTTCAAGCCTCCGTGCACAGGCTGGTGAGCTCTCTCTTACTATAGAGCAAGAACTATACAAAGTGAGGCCCATCTCCAAACATCGTGTTATCGGTGTTGAGTTGAACGATCCATACAGTGAAGGTTTACTGGTTATCGGTTAACTAAGCTTTTTTCTGTCCATGTGAAGGACTAACTTAGACATGATGAAGTACAGAAAAACCATCAGACCATCAAGAGATTTGAAAATGTTGTTAACTGCATTTTATCACAGTTTTGTGAGCACATGGCAGTTTTCACCCATGGGCCAAAGCAAGGGGACAGTGCTGGGTGTTCTCTTATCTTTCTCCATTATATCATTAATATCTGCTTACCAAGCCACTTCTCTGTGTGGTATGCAGAGCTGTGGATGGTCAAGAAGGCACTGGAGAACATGAGACTTCGTAGTGCAAGCAAGTGTCTTGTCTTTACAGACACTCTTAGTGCTCTAAAAGCTATTCAGCAAATTTTACCACCATATGTGATTGTTGAATGGTTCAGGACACTATCCATCTCCCAGATAGGCGAGAGGGGGGGGGGGAGAGAGAGAGAGAGAGAGAGAGAGAGAGGGGGGGGGGGGAGGGGGGGGCCTTCTACTGGGTCCGTGGACTGGGGGAGTCAAGAAGAATGAGAAAGCTGACAGGGCATCAAAGACAGACTTACCAGGAAAATACCACAGTTCCCTTAATATCCGACTACAGGCTAGTGTAATGGGTAAAAAAGAGTGTTGGCTGAGTAGGAAAGACAGTGGCTGGAAGTGGTCAACAACAAGCTGTGGTTGGTCAAACCAACTATTTGTGTATGCACACGTCCATTCTAACTCCAGGAAGTGGCAAAATGGTGCTAATGCAGCTTTGTAGTGTACTCTGCCCAAGGAAACATGCTTACCTTTTGCAGCATGAAGATCTACTGGAATGCAGTGTTTGGGGTATAACATGCACAGTACACTGTTTTAATGTTGTGCATTTTTTAAACTGATAAGAGGGAAGCCTTTGGTCTAATGAGGGGCGTACCTTCATTTTTGGTACGATGAAACAATAGCAAATAAATTGTTGGCATTTTGTGTAGCTTCAGTACTCATGCCCAATTTAATTGGAGGACGGTTTTCATTAGCTTTTGGGTGGCAGGCTCATCCTGCTACTTCCGTCGTTAGCCAGCCATCTTAATGCCATCCACTGTTTTATTAATACCATTACTGTATGACAGTGGCATGAATACATATACCACAGTTTGTATATGAAATTTTTTATGACTTTCTACACTAGTGCCATGATCTTGAGAAAGGACACTGATCACAATGCAGTTTGGCACTCAACAGTTTTAAATCCATCTATCAGACTGTGCCTCGCTATTTTGATGCAACACACTCATCTGTGGAAACATTTAGCTTCAAAGTCCATGTTTGTAGGGATAAGCTTTTTATACATTTTTAGGTAATCATCAAAACTTTACAAATATATGCACTGATAAATCTAAACAAGAAGATTCTGTCAACTATTCTACAGTTTTTCCTGGCTGTGTCTTTAAAAATCTGCTTTGAGGTGCATTTATCAGATCTGTTGGTGTTGTTAAAAATGCAGGAGCAGATGAGACAATATCCACAGACTAATTTTCTTATCTACTCCAATTCTCTAAGTAATCTGCAGTCATTTGCCAAGTGAAGATAGTATCATGTTGCTGAGTGCTGGCACATGCATGAATACAAGGAAATGAGCAAGCTATTGCGACACCAGGGGCTCATGCAACGAAAATAATGCATTACTCTGTGTTGCCACATTGTGTGCTGACACTACATTGTTGCGGAGAATGGTGTGTTAATGGGGGAATGAGTGGGCAGTGTTACAAAATAACAGTAAAGGAAACAAAAGAAAAATTTGGAGTAGGTATTAAAATCCCCGGAGAAGAAATATAAACTTTGAGTTTTGACGATGACATTGTAATTCTGTCATAGACAGCAAAGGACTTGGAAGAGCAGTTGAACAGAATGGACAGTGTCATGAAAGGAGGGTATAAGATGAACATCAACAAAAGCAAAACGAGGATAATGGAATGTAGTCCAATTAAATCAGATGATGCTAAGGGAATTAGATTAGGAAATGAGACTGTTAAAGTAGTAAATGAGTTCTGCTATCTGGTATCTCAAAACGATAGGCAAATGTGAAATGGAGCTGGGGTATTTGTCGCAGTAGACACAAAACTCAGGACCACAGAGGTAGAAGTTGAAGCTGCATGTGAGATTGTTTGGGCAAGACTCATTATCAAGGATGGGCATAAAATGATTTTTGATCTTTCTATCGCCAACGAGACTCATCTCGTGACGTAACCATCAACTTTAGAGAAAACCTCAGTTCACTTGTACGTAAGCTCCCCAATCATACTGCAATCATTAGTGGAGACTTCAATCATCCAATAATCAATTGTGAAAATTACAGTTTTGTTAGTGGTGGGCGTGATAAGATATCCTGCAAAACTTTACTAAATGCCTTCTTTGATAACTGACTACAACAGATAGTTAGGAATCCCACTTACAATGGAAATGTATTGGATCTAATGGCAACAATTAGACTTGACCTCTTTGAGGATGTTCACATCAAAACTGATGTCAGTGACCATCACACAGTTGCGGCAACAATGATTACCAAAGTACAAAAGACAGCTGAAACAAGCAGAAAGATATACATGTTCATTACTCTAGATAAAAAATCAGTAGTGTTATATCTCAATGAGGAACTTGAAACTTTCAGCACAGATTAGGAACATAGCGGAAGTCTGGCTCAAGTTTAAAAGAATAGTTGACCACGCACTGGATCGATATGTACCCAGTAGATCAGTTAATAATGGGAGGGAACCTCCACAGTATACAATCATTGTAAAGAAACTTCTAAAGAAACAGAGGTTACTACATAGTAGGTGTGAAACAAAGCGTAGAGCTGTAGGTAGAGAGATGCTGAGTGAAACACGTTTGCCTGTCAAGAGAGCAATTTGTGATGCGTTCAGTGACTACAATAGCAGAATATTGTTGTGTGGTCTTTCAGAGAACCGAAAGAAATTCTGGTTGTTAGTGGCACCAAAGTTAGCATCCAGTCCCTAGCAAATGAGACAGGAACTGAAATGGAGGGTAGCAAAGCAAAAGCTGAAATGCTTATCTCCATTTTCAAATGTTCCTTTACAAAGGAAAACTCAGGAGAAATGCCCCAATTTAATCCTCATACCACTGAAAAGATGAATGAAATAAGTATTAATGTCACTGGTGTGAGAAACAACTGAAATAATTAAAATTGAGCAAATTCCAGGCCCCAATGGAATCCCTGTCACATTCTATACTGAATATGCATCTGAGTTAGCCCATCTTCTAACTATAATCTATCGTAGATCCCTCAAACAAAAAACTTTACCCAGTTCATGGAAAAAGGCACTTATCTTGAACAGATGACCACCTCGATGCCAACCAGCATCGATTTCGAAAACATCGATCATGTAAAACCAAACTTGCACTTTTAAGACATACTGAAAGCTTTGTATCAAGCCAAGCAGGTAGATGCAGTATTTCTTGATTTCCAAAAAGCATTTGACTTAATACTGCACCTATGCTTGCTGTCAAAAGTACACTCGTATGATGGGATAATAAGTGAAATTTGTGACTGGGGTCAGATCTTGATAAGATATTGTTGTGGTGTAGAGATCGGCAACATGCTCCAAATGTTCAGAAGTGTAAAACTTTGCACATGACAGTAGCAGGTAAGGAGAATGGTCAATTTTGATTTATTCAAAGAATTATAGGGAAGTATGACTCATCTGTGAAGAGACACACTAAAACAATTCAAAGTTGGAGTACTAGATTTGTTATTGGTGTGTTCGATCAACATGCGAGTATCATGGAGATGCTTTGTGAACTCAAATGGTGATTTGTGGAGGGATGAAGGTGTTCTTTTTGCGAAATACTACTGAAAAATTCAGAGAACCGGCAGAACGATTCTACTGCCAACAGTTTACATTTTGTGTAAGGACCATGAAGATAAGGTAAGGGAAATTAGGGCTACAGGGGCATAAACAATCATTTTTCCCTCTCTCTATTTATAAGTGAAATAGGCAAGGAAATGGCTAATAGTGGTACAAGATATCTCTGCTGTGCAACATGGGGTGGCCTGCGGAGTAGATGTACATATATAAGCGATTTTGAAACCCCCAGAAATTTCCTCCCTCAGTTTGAGGTTATTGGAGGCAATTTCGACCACAGTTCTACTTGGTATTAATTGAGTGATTATGTAGTTCATGGATGTCTAGGATCTGTCTCTTGCTCTTGTTTTTCAACTGCTACAGCCATTCTTCTCCTTGCTCCAGTGGAAGCTATGCTCATAAGCTGGTAGATCCGATTTACAAGAGTAGGAAGATACTTCTGTCCCATTCAGGACTACATCTGCTTATTTTTCATGAGTAGATCTTTGCCAGACAGGGCCCATATATTCTGCAGTTGGAGGTTCGAGTCCTCCCTCGGGCATGGGTGTGTTGTTGTCCTTAGCGTAAGTTAGTTCAAGTTAGATTAAGTAGTGTGTAAGCTTAGGGACCAATGACCTCTGCAGTTTGGTCTCATAAGACTCTTATCACAAATTGCTTCACAAACCTGAGAAATCTGCTTGTTGTTGTTGTGGTCTTCAGTCCTGAGACTGCTTTGATGCAGCTCTGCATGCTACTCTATCCTGTGCAAGCTTCTTCATCTCCCAGTACCTACTGCAACCTACATCCTTCTGAATCTGCTTAGTGTATTCATCTCTTGGTCTCCCCCTATGATTTTTACCCTCCACGCTGCCCTCCAATTCTAAATTGGTGATCCCTCGATGCCTCAGAACATGTCCTACCAACCGATCCCTTCTTCTGGTCAAGTTGTGCCACAAACTTCTCTTCTCCCCAATCCTATTCAATACCTCCTCATTAGTTATGTGATCTACCCATTTAATCTTCAGCATTCTTCTGTAGCACCACATTTCAAAAGCTTCTATTCTCTTCTTGTCCAAACTATTTACCATCCATGTTTCACTTCCATACATGGCTACACTCCATACAAATACTTTCAGAAATGGCTTCCTGACACTTAAATCTATACTCGATGTTAACAAATTTCTCTTCTTCAGAAACGCTTTCATTGCCATTGCCAGTCTACATTTTATATCCTCTCTACTTCGACCATCATCAGTTATTTTGCTCCCCAAATAGCAAAACTCCTTTGCTACTTTAAGTGTCTCATTTCCTAATCTAATACCCTCAGCATCACCCGACTTAATTCGACTACATTCCATTATCCTCGTTTTGCTTTTGTTGATGTTCATCTTATATCCTCCCTTCAAGACACCATCCACTCCGTTCAACTGCTCTTCCAAGTCCTTTGCTGTCTCTGACCGAATTACAATGTCATCGGCGAACCTCAAAGTTTTTATTTCTTCTCCGTGGATTTTAATACCTACTCCAAATTTTTCTTTAGTTTCCTTTATTGCTTGCTCAATATAGAGATTGAATAACATCGGGGAGAGGCTACAACCCTGTCTTACTCCCTTCCCCACCGCTGCTTCTCTTTCGTGTCCCTCGACTCTTATAACTGCCATCTGGTTTCTGTACAAATTGTAAATGGCCTTTCGCTCCCTGTATTTTACTCCTGCCACCTTTAGAATTTGAAAGAGAGTATTCCAGTCAACATTGTCAAAAGCTTTCTCTGAGTCTACAAATGCTAGAAACGTAGGTTTGCCTTTCCTTAATCTTTCTTCTAAGATAAGTCGTAAGGTCAGTATTGCCTCAAGTGTTCCTGTATTTCTACGGAATCCAAACTGATCTTCCCTGAGGTCGGCTTCTACAAGTTTTTCCATTCGTCTGTAAAGAATTCGTGTTAGTACTTTGCAGCTCTGGCTTATTAAACTGATTGTTCGGTAATTTTCACATCTGTCAACACCTGCTTTCTTTGGGATTGGAATTATTATATTCTTCTTGAAGTCTGAGGGTATTTCGCCTGTCTCATACATCTTGCTCACCAGATGGTAGAGTTTTGTCAGAACTGGCTCTCCCAAGGCCGTCAGTAGTTCCAATGGAAAGTTGTCTACTCCCGGGGCCTTGTTTCGACTCAGGTCTTTCAGTGCTCCGTCAAACTCTTCACGCAGTATCGTATCTCCCATTTCATCTTCATCTACATCCTCTTCCATTTCCATAATATTATCCTCAAGTGCATCGCCCTTGTATACACTCCTGGAAATTGAAATAAGAACACCGTGAATTCATTGTCCCAGGAAGGGGAAACTTTATTGACACATTCCTGGGGTCAGATACATCACATGATCACACTGACAGAACCACAGGCACATAGACACAGGCAACAGAGCATGCACAATGTCGGCACTAGTACAGTGTATATCCACCTTTCGCAGCAATGCAGGCTGCTATTCTCCCATGGAGACGATCGTAGAGATGCTGGATGTAGTCCTGTGGAACGGCTTGCCATGCCATTTCCACCTGGCGCCTCAGTTGGACCAGCGTTCGTGCTGGACATGCAGACCGCGTGAGACGACGCTTCATCCAGTCCCAAACATGCTCAATGGGGGACAGATCCGGAGATCTTGCTGGCCAGGGTAGTTGACTTACACCTTCTAGAGCACGTTGGGTGGCACGGGATACATGCGGACGTGCATTGTCCTGTTGGAACAGCAAGTTCCCTTGCCGGTCTAGGAATGGTAGAACGATGGGTTCGATGACGGTTTGGATGTACCGTGCACTATTCAGTGTCCCCTCGACGATCACCAGTGGTGTACGGCCACTGTAGGAGATCGCTCCCCACACCATGATGCCGGGTGTTGGCCCTGTGTGCCTCGGTTGTATGCAGTCCTGATTGTGGCGCTCACCTGCACGGCGCCGAACACGCATACGACCATCATTGGCACCAAGGCAGAAGCAACTCTCATCGCTGAAGACGACACGTCTCCATTCGTCCCTCCATTCACGCCTGTCGCGACACCACTAGAGGCGGGCTGCACGATGTTGGGGCGTGAGCGGAAGACGGCCTAACGGTGTGCGGGACCGTAGCCCAGCTTCATGGAGACGGTTGCGAATGGTCCTCACCGATACCCCAGGAGCAACAGTGTCCCTAATTTGCTGGGAAGGGAAGTGGCGGTGCGGTCCCCTACGGCACTGCGTAGGATCCTACGGTCTTGGCGTGCATCCGTGCGTTGCTGCGGTCCGGTCCCAGGTCGACGGGCACGTGCACCTTCCGCCGACCACTGGCGACAACATCGATGTACTGTGGAGACCTCACGCCCCACGTGTTGAACAATTCGGCGGTACGTTCACCCGGCCTCCCGCATGCCCACTATACGCCCTCGCTCAAAGTCCGTCAACTGCACATGCGGTTCACGTCCACGCTGTCGCGGCATGCTACCAGTGTTAAAGACTGCGATGGAGCTCCGTATGCCACGGCAAACTGGCTGACACTGACGGCGGCGGTGCACAAATGCTGCGCAGCTAGCGCCATTCGACGGCCAACACCGCGGTTCCTGGTGTGTCCGCTGTGCCGTGCGTGTGATCATTGCTTGTACAGCCCTCTCGCAGTGTCCGGAGCAAGTATGGTAGGTCTGACACACCGGTGTCAATGTGTTCTTTTTTCCATTTCCAGGAGTGTAGACTCTCTATATACTCCTTCCATCTTCCTGCTTTCCCTTCTTTGCTTAGAACTGGGTTTTCATCTGAGCTCTTGATGTTCATACAAGTGGTTCTCTTATCTCCAAAGGTCTCTTTAATTTTCCTGTAGGCAGTATCTACCTTACCCCTAGAGAGATAAGCCCCTACATCCTTAAATTTGTTCTCTAGCCATCCCTGCTTAGCCATTTTGCACTTCCTGTTGATCTCATTTTTGAGACGTTTGTATTCCTTTTTGCTTGCTTCATTTACTGCATTTTTATATTTTCTCCTTTCATCAATTAAATTCAATATTTCTTCTGTTACTCAAGGATTTCTACTAGCCCTTGTCTTTTTACCTACTTGATTCTCTGCTGCCGTCACTACTTCATCCCTCAAAGCTACCCATTCTTCTTCTACTGTATTTCTTTCCCCCATTCCTGTCAATTGTTCCCTTATGCTCTCCCTGAAACTCTGTACAACCTCTGGTTCTTTCAGTTTATCCAGGCCCCATCTCCTTAAATTCCCACCTTTTTGCAGTTTCTTCAGTTTTAATCTACAGGTCATAACCAATAGATTGTGGTCAGAGTTCACATCTGCCCCTGGAAATGTCTTACAATTTAAAACTTGGTTCCTAAATCTCTGTCTTACCATTATATAATCTATCTGATACCTTTTAGTATCTCCAGGGTTCTTCCATGTATACAACCTTCTGTCATGATTCTTAAACCAAGTGTTAGCTATGATTAAGTTGTGCTCTGTGCAAAATTCTACCAGGCGGCTTCCTCTTTCATTTCTTAGCCCCAATCCATATTCACCTACTACGTTTCCTTCTCTCCCTTTTCCTACACTCGAATTCCAGTCACCCATGACTATTAAATTTTCGTCTCCCTTCACTATCTGCATAATTTCTTTTATTTCATCATACATTTCTTCAATTTCTTCGTCATCTGCAGAGCTAGTTGGCATATAAACTTGTACTACTGTAGTAGGTGTGGGCTTCGTATCTATCTTGGCCACAATAATGCGTTCACTATGCTGTTTGTAGTAGCTTATCCGCATTCCTATTTTCCTATTCATTATTAAACCTACTCCTGCATTACCCCTATTTGACTTTGTGTTTATAACCCTGTAGTCACCTGACCAGAAGTCTTGTTCCTCCTGCCACCGAACTTCACTAATTCTCGCTATATCTAACTTTAACCTGTCCATTTCCCTTTTTAAATTTTCTAACCTACCTGCCCGATTAAGGGATCTGACATTCCACGCTCCGATCCGTAGAACGCCAGTTTTCTTTCTCCTGATAACGACATCCTCTTGAGTAGTCACCGCCCGGAGATCCGAATGGGGGACTATTTTACCTCCGGAATATTTTACCCAAGAGGACGCCATCATCATATAATCATACAGTAAAGCTGCATGCCCTCGGGAAAAATTACGGCCGTAGTTTCCCCTTGCTTTCAGCCGTTCGCAGTACCAGCACAGCAAGGCCGTTTTGGTTATTGTTACAAGGCCAGATCAGTCAATCATCCAGGCTGTTGCCCTTGCAACTACTGAAAAGGCTTCTGCCCCTCTTCAGGAACCACACGTTTGTCTGGCCTCTCAACAGATACCCCTCCATTGTGGTTGTACCTACGGTACGGCTATCTGTATCGCTGAGGCACGCAAGCCTCCCCACCAACGGCAAGGTCCATGGTTCATTTCTTCACAAACCTGAAAAATCTGCTTAGTTGGAAGAAATTCATGTCCAATGAAGACACTATGGCAGAAATAAACTCATTTTTTGCAGACCTTGAAAAATTATATACTTTAGAAAGGTTAAGACAGTTGGAGAACCGTGGGCAATGTTTACTGAGCTTGAAAGCAGTCTTTGATTTATTCTATATGTTATTTTGTTTAAAGAGTTTGTCTTATCAGTCTGCCCTCACAAAATTTAGGGGAAAAGCCAGTAGTCTGAATGCCATAATAATATTAATTAACCTCTTTTGGTTGCTACTATGCTACAGTGACGAGTTTAAACCTTCAGTCATGATGGATCCGTCTCTAGTAAATATATTCATAATACTTGTGAAATGTGGTTTATTCATCTCATTACATACAACTTTCGAATAATTTGATTTGATGTAAAGGAGACGTGTTAAGATTTACAATAAGAAAAATTATTTGAGACAGATACAAAAATGCACATTATTTTGTATACATTTCTAAAATACTACTGCCCAAATACATACCGTAGTTTCCAGCATAGGTGTAAAAAGTAAAATGTATAGTTCCCTTGTTCAAATTTTGAAAATATCTTCAATAAATTCTTCAGTAGAATAACAACACTTTTCCACCAGAAGAATAAAGAGCGTGTTTTTTAACCGAGCTCTCTCTCTCTCTCTCTCTCTCTCTCTCTCTCTCTCTCTCTCGTGTAGCTTCACTTTATTTTAATGTACATTTTTTAACTCCATATACTCCGGTGTCTGGCCATGGAGTTTTACACAGTTAGTTGAAAATTTAAAGATTCTCTCTCTTTATTATTTTCCAGGTATTTCACGCTTTCTCCAAACCTGGTGTAACCATTTCAGTTTGACAGAACTTCATCAGCTGTGTCAGTTTCATTTTCTTACTTTACTTGAGCAGGTTTGGATTCATCCATAGGAAGCTTAATGGTTCCCATTTCAGACCTTACCATATTTGCATTAGACACAGTTCCTGTAAATTAATGTTCAAGTAATGCATACATAATAGCGTGAACATCATGTTTACAGTGAAGGCACGTGATAAACAGTTTGAATGGAGGTACAAGCATAAACAGTCCCAGGTCTAGAAATGTAAAGTCTATTGCAGGCAGAGCAATGACATTAAATAGCTAACAGATTATGCAGAGGAAGCTCATTGTAATATTTAAGCTGGCCCACAACCAATGGACAGGTGCATGTGATGCACCAGTGGAACAAATAAAATAGATAAATGAACTTGATTGCTTCTCCAGAGGCATAAACATTTGGGGTGACAGAGTTATCTGTTCAACTAAATCAGCAAAATGGAAAAAAATACAGTGCTTGTGCTTCATGGTTCCTGAGAGATCAGAATTAGCAGTGTAATTCAATGTTTATATGAAATACACACATCTAATTACTTGGGTGAAGAACCTGTTGCAACAAAAAGTTACATTTTATGAAACTCTTCAAATAGAAATTAGACTCCAGTCCCTCATTCGCACAGAATGTGCTTCTTCACTAAATTTGTCAGTAAACTTGAAGTAACTGCTTAATAGATATCTGCACCATTAACCCAATGTTTTTGGAATTGCTGTATCTGCAGGTAAATGTCAAAATCAGTTGGAGAGCTCAGAATATTTAGAAATGTTTTAGTATCCTCTGTGATCCAAATCACAGTCTCCTTACAAGTTCACCACATAATAAATTAGACAGTGTGATAAGAGCATGAACAAGAAATTTCAGAGAACAGATTAACTAATCACCGTAATATTTGGTGGGGACAAATACAATGGATGCCCACCACATGGCTTGCCATTTTTGCATTAATGGGAATTGGTAGGTGAACAAGAGGCAGAAAGATTGAAAGAGAGATGGACAGACAGTTTGTGAAGGTGGAATAGACCTAAAGCCTGTTGCGCAAAAGAAGACGATGACCTGTACGTAACATCAGAAGACCTATTTAGGGCCAATAGAAATATGAATCATTTGGCAATGAATCTCAAACACTCATTACTGAAATTCTTCACAATGAATATTAAGAAACTGAAAAACATATCAGATACCAACAGAGGTTACTAAGTGTAGTCACTCAGAATTTAATTTCAAAAGAGACACCTACAAAATGAAAATGAAGCTCAGCTTACACTTCATCATGCATGAATTGATATAAATTCTTCTGAGAGAGGATCTTAATCTGTAGTTAATGTTTTTGTTTTATTAATGTCTAATAAGTAAGTTTAATATTCCATAGTAAAGGAAAAATGCCACTGTATAAAACTGTTCAGTGGAAGTCTTAGTGAAATGGAACATCGTCTGGCAATATTACTTAGTAATTAATTGAAATTCCACCAAATGTGTGTATTTCTGGAATCCTTAAAAAAACTGCTAGCCTCATCAATAGTGATTAGATCTATCAGTCATCTTGAATTAAATTATCCATGGTTCCTTTAAATACTTCCTTTCTGCAGCATTACTGACTACTGAAAATTTGACAATCGTGTGGCATAAAATGATTCCAGGAATCCTTTCTCACCTTTTATCTGGGAAGAAATGATTTTTATTTTATATTGCCTTTATGTCTCATGAAAGAATTACACGGAATATAATGTGTTTGTGAAAGCAGCATCCATCTAAAGTGTCGGTTTGCTTCCTGTTACAAACAAAATCATTTTTAAAGCAGAATTGTATGTGCCCATTTGATAGACTGGTCACAAATTAGAGCGGTCCCCCAGATTAGAGCGGTCCCCCAGATTAGAGCGGTCCCCCAGATTAGAGCGGTCCCCCAGATTAGAGCGGTCCCCCCAGATTAGAGCGGTCCCCCAAATTAGAGCGGTCCCCCAGATTAGAGCGGTCCTCCATTTTGTCAAACAAATTAAATAAATTAATATTTTCTTTTGTCTCTACTCTGCACTTGAATCCTGACAGCTTCCTCCCATACTGACTGGACAGGGTACACTGCCAGTCCGTTCTTTCTTACAGTTTCCACCCTATGGATACCTATATACTTCAGTTCCATAGCCAGCTATATTAAATACACCATTCATTAACAAGTGAGTTGCTGTTCTCAGGTTCAGGTACATTTTTCACCACCCTCAAAACCAAGTCCCTATTTATCCTTCATAAAATTATTTTCTCAGTGTTTCCACAAATGTTCTGATTTTGAGCAAGTTGTCATAATTGTCAGTGTTTTTGAATGATGATATTGTTAGTCAAACACAAGTAGTTCAAAATCCAAAGTCATTCACAAGACATTATTCTGGCAGTGTGTTTATAATGTGCGGGATTAATGCAATACATTGTGTATTTTAGCTATAAATTTGTCTAATCTATATACGAAGGTTGAATAGTGGAAACTATTTATTTACAGCTTTTACAAAATAGATAATTGTTACAAAGTTTTACTGATCTTCAGAGCAGCCATCAGCATTGTGTATAACCTGTTGCCAGCGATGTGGAAGTCGTAGGATACTCTAAGCAGTGCCAGGTGTGCTGACAGTTCAAGTGGCACAGTCTATTGCCCGACAAATTTGTAGCAGTTCTGAAGTGATTGCTGTGAAGGGTTTCCTACAGTTTACAAATCGAGTTGAACTCGTGAGGGCTTAAGTCGGGGTAGTGCAGTAGGTGGTATAGAACTTAGCAGTCCCATTAGTCAAACAAATCAGTAACAGCTTGCACTGTACATGCTTGAGCATTGTCCTGCAAAATGATGGTCAGGTCCTGCAGAAAGTGTCATCACTTCTGTCTCTGTGGGGTTCATTTTTGGAACACAACCTACGACCAACTTAGAGACAGAAGTGATGACACTGTCTGCAGGACCCGACCATCATTTTGCGGAACAATGCTCTAGCATGTACAGTGCAAACTGTTACTGATTTGTTTGACTGAGGGGGCTGCTACATGCTGTACCACCTACTGCACTCTCCTGACTTAAGCCCTCGTGAGTTCAACTCGATTTCTAAGCTGAAGGAAACACTTCACGGCATTCACTTCAGAACTGCTACAAATTCGTCGGGCAATAGACCGTGCCACTCGAACTGTCAACACATTTGGCACTGTGAAGAGTATCCTACGTCTTCCACATTGTTGGCAATGTGTTATACTACTGGTGACTACTCTGAAGGTCAGTAAAAGTTTGAAACGTGTATCTATTTTGTATGAGCTGTAAATAAATAGTTGCCACCCTCGTAGCTTTTATCTGTATAAAATCTTTAAAATAAATCACTGGGCATGGGTTATAAGAAGGAAGATAATCTTCATTGCTCTGCAGAATTATAAACTTTTGAAGAATATCGAGATGCACAATACCATTGACAGTTTTCTCCATGAAGAAGAAAGGGCACAAAAAAAATTAATTTTGCGGATCTCATGAGCATGTTCCAGGTTTGCTTGGGGATTTTCGATGTACCATATTCTGCAGCTGTGGGTGTTCACCATGCCACTGATGTGCAATGCTGATTCATTGCTAAAGATTATTGTGTTCAGGAATGTCTCATCTTCTGTCCGATACAACATTTTCGCACAGAATTCCCCACCGGCAACCATATCTGCATCATTAATGTGCTGTGCCATTGTGAATCTGTAAGGTTTTCAGTGTAAATGTGTATGCTGTACTTGGCAAACAGTCTTTTGTGGGATGCCAGACTCACGAAATGCACATCACATTGATTTTTGTGGACTGTGGGCATAGCTCTCCCTAAACCGTCTGACATAATCAACACGCAGGTGAACTTGTGAATTATTATGTTGCAGTGAACAACCCATCTCAACAAAGTTCTTGTGCCAAGAGTAAATTGTAGGCCTGCTTGGAGGTTCTTCAGCATATTTGGTGCAAAATTTACACTGAACAATTGTTGCAGATTTCGTTTCATGACACCAAAACAGACAGTGAGCACTCTCTGCACTAGTGAAAGTAGCCATTTTAACTGTCCACTATACTGGTGCCACTAGTGGCAGAATGGGGTACTGATGCACTATGTGAATCAAACTTGAGATTGTTTGTTACAAAATGACACATCTACTGATTCTGTAAGTTATCTCAGTCATTTCAAAGTTGTAAAGCACTTTGTGACTCACCGTGTATAATTTACTGTTAACAAACCACAAGATCATATGTAGAATGTTGCTGATCCCAAGTGGAGTCACTACATTTTGACAGCAAATATTTGAACATGTAGGTGCACTATCTAAAACCTAATGCATGCATTTCATTCTTCAATTTTATAAGTAACAACATACATATAGTGACTTACCAAATGAAAGTGCTGGCAGGTCAACAGACACACAAACGAACGCAAAATTCAAGCTTTCGCAACAAACTGTTGCCTCATCAGGAAAGAGGGAAGGAGAGGGAAAGACGAAAGGATGTGGGTTTTAAGGGAGAGGGTAAGGAGTCATTCCAGTCCCGGGAGCGGAAAGACTTACCTTAGGGGGAAAAAAGGACGGGTATACACTCGCGCGCGCACACACACACACACACACACACACACACACACACACACACACACACACACACACACACCTATCCATCCACACATATAAGACACAAGCAGACATATTTGAGGTGAATACAAAGTGAGACTACTGGTAAAAACTGAAAGAGAAAATAAAGAGAAAATAAGACGACAGGAAAGATTTCGAAATGCAACAGCGACAATAACCAGAATTTTGAATGTGCCTCATAAAATTTGTTGAAGTAGTCAACTGTATGGAGGTGCAATGAGCTGTGCACACTGTCTTGACAAGGGATCAAATTATGACTTATAATGTTTTCTGATGTTTGAAATGCACCATGGAAGCCACTGAAGTTGATGATTCCAATTGGAGTCATGAAAGCAGAAAGAGTTAAAATTGCATCAGGGTACTGATGCAGTTGTTACTTGTGCTTAACTAAAAGTTCTTTTATTAGAAGCGACTAATATAAAAGATGACTTACAAAGATTGTTAAAAATAGCTATACCTCTTTGAAATTGATAATTGCATCAAAAAGTTTTAATGCATATGATGTAGGTGCTTATATTGGAACAAACTTTGTGATTAAATATATCTACAGTTTACAGTATGAGCATCCTCGTATAACATTTCTGGAGTTGCTTACTGTAAATGTCATTGGTGCCTGTTCGGAAGACCTGTATCCATATTTGCTTGAATTTAATTTGTGCACTATCCTGCATTTTCCACTTCCAACTGAGCGAGGTGGCGCAGTGGTTAGCACACTGGACTTGCATTCGGGAGGACGACTGTTCAATCACGCGTCCAGGCATCCTGATTTAGGTTTTCCGTGATTATTTTCCTAAATCGCACAAGGCAAATGCCGGAATAGTTCCTTTGAAAGGGCACAGCCGACTTCCTTCCCTGTCCTTCCCTAATCCGATGAGACCGCTGACCTCGCTGTTAGGTCTCTTCCCCCCAACAACCCAACCTAACCCCAACTCCACTTCCAAAATATTGTGAACTTTTAGATGTGTGTTGATATTGCCAAAGTTGAACAACAACCTGTGTGTTGAATTTATATGTGTATTATCAGAAGCAGATGTTATGTACTAGTCAGAATGGTTTTCAAAGAAATGTTATTTGACACAAAACAATCACATTCAGCACCACGTCTCACATCTTGTTATTTAATATATGAGTATTTGATGTATCCATTACTGTTTATCTCTTTTTTTCTTGTCATTCTACATGAGATTTGAAAGTAGAAGAAATGTGCACACATTTGTAAGAATACATCTGAAGGGTAACATAAAGTTTGTCATCACTTTGAAGAAACAAAGCTCCATACTTTGTTTCTTTGCAGGTACATATCTGCACTCCTGCTACACTTTGAAATCCCCACTCTAAAGCACACCAGTATAGGAGCCAAAGAGAAATGACACAGCCTGCTGATAAAGTGGAGATGATGTGCATAATTTTGTTTTGGCTTGGGTATTTCAGTGTGTGTCAGGACAGCATTATATGTTTGCAGACAAACAAAATTAAAACTTTATGACTACCCTTCATATATTTTTCCCTGCTCTCCAGTATTATGTTTGAGCTCTATAAAACAACACTATTTCTGGAATACATATGAGCTCTTCCTGTGTGGTGATTGTTACACAATTACCTCTTTCTTTCAAAATGATCTGTTGGAGCATTTGCCCATTTTTACTGTGTGCTATGATTGGTTGTGCTACATGCTAAATAATTTGACTTTCAACAACTTGAATGTGCTATTTCAGGATATATTTGACAGACTGTGTTCTTTATAGCTACAGATTGTACTGCTATTGCTGTAGTGTGTGAGCAGTTTCTTTCAAGTTTATTAAACAAAATCACCATTGAATGGATTAAAAATGTTTCCGATGAAGTTCATTTTATATCTATTTCACACTGCTGAACTTATTTGTAAAGAGATATTTCATTTACTTGACCAATAGTAATAGAATATTGTTGTGATTAAAGAAAACCAACAAATACTTCCATTTTAAAAGTTTATAGAGAGAGCAGACTGAAACGTTATGTATATAATATTTTTCAAAATATCTGTAAACATGTATGTGACTATTTGTATTTTATGCAGTTATGGGAACATATGCATAATAAACATCATTGCTATCTCTTGTTTTGATTATTATATGATAATTACTGTCACCATTAACAGATGGGTTGAAGTCTTCATTGAATATTTATTCCAGTCAACACTCAGAGGACCTTTAATTTTCCTGAAGATTCAGGTTGTTGAGCATAATGTGCATGCACTTAAAATCTTAACTGTAATTGTTCCATAAGAGACTCTTATAGTGAGTGTCACAATGGTTTCTACTTCTAAAGTGACGTGTGTTTAAGTGCTTGAATCTATGATTTTGATATGCCATCTTATACAGCTGGTGATTCCCAAGTCTTTCTGTATAGGCAGAACAATATTTGAAAAGAGAATGTTCTGAAAGATGTGTTAAAAGTAGTGAAGTCAGGTTATTCGTTGCAAGATGTGCTTAAGAACTTGTACAGTGATATTTCTCTTTCCTATGATAGTATCCTTTGTGACGTATATTGCAATTTATGGAACCACTGCGGACTTAGTTAAACTCCATAGAAGGAAATGTGGAAGGAGACAGAGTTTGTAGCATTGGTGTTGCATGATATAGGATTGGAAGGTCTTTGTTATCAGTGAGATGCAGTTTGAACACCACATTGACCATTAAATAAAACTTGTGGCTAAAAGCTCAAAACTAGTACATTGATTTACTAGATCAAGAACCATCTTTACAAACAAAAGTTGTTCAAAATGGGAAATTTTGATTGATCAGGTGATTAACTGGCACAGTTTCAGTGTTTAACTTGCAACATGATGATGTGCGTAAGCAAGAGCATCATAATCAATGGCTGTAGCTATAGTTTCGATCTGTGCTGTTGTCTGCTCTGTTACATTCAGTGTTTTGACACAGGATAGTGCATCTGTGGGCGCGTTACGGTTGCCTTGTACATAAACAAAACGAGTTAAAAATGTATCAATGTCATGTGAATGCTGCAGCTGTCTTGTAGATGCCTTGCTCTGCTTCATCTTAAAAGTATAAGTCACAAATACTAAATTGTCGACCTTCCAAGTACTGTTTGAATTTTTTTATAGCAGCATATGTAGCATACAATTCCTGCTCTTATGTCACCCCACTGTTGTTTGGCTGTAAAATGCAAGTGATTGCCAACAATGGCATAATGACTGTTGCAGTACTGCTCCAACATTGGTAGCAGAGGTGTTGACCATTAATGGAAGCAGAGCTTGCGCTATAGTATGTGTCAGTCACATAGCGTCTGATCTTTATGGCCTGCAAAGCAGAGTCTGTTTCACTCGTCCACTGTAATCTGTTATTTGGTTTTGGTGCTTTGTTAAGTACTTCATTTAATGGAGTTGAGATCAGAAAATGATTAGAAATGAAGCGTTAGTAAACATTTACAACACCAAAAAACAAACAAAGCTCTCTAATTGTGACTGGATGAGGATATGTGATAATGGCTTGTACTTTATCTTGAGGAGGGTGTATGCCATTTTTGTCTACAGTGTATCCCAGGAAATGAACTTCTGTTATCCCATAAATACATTTTGAAGAGTTTATTACTAGACTGTGCACATGTAAATGGTCAAACAACAGAGTGAAATGCTGTAAAATGTTCCTCTTCAGATATTGACATTACAAGAACCTAATGTATGTAGACATAGCAGAAACTGAAGCCTTGCATGACCTCATCCGTGAAACGCTTGAACATTTGTACTCGTGAACTCAAAACAATCCAAAAGGTGTAGTGGCAGCTGTTTCAGGGGCATCCCCCATGATTACAGGTAGCCTGTAATATGCACGCACTAAGTCGATCATGGAAAAGTTTGTCTTACCATACACAGCAGTGGAGAAATCCTCTGTATGTGTCACAGGATACTGGTCCAGAATGGTCCTCGTGTTTAACTGGAAGTAGTCGTGACATGAACGCCAACCATTGTTCTTTGGGGCTGCCTGGCTTCTACTCGAAGTTTGACATCACCTTGTGCTAACATATTGCATAATTCCTGCTTGACTGCATTTAGCTTCTCAGGTGCCAGGCACCTATGATGAGTGTAGGTAGGTGGACCTGGTGTGGTGAGCATGTGGTGCACTGTCATATGGTTGACTTTCTGTAATGGAGGTGACTGCCTCGTAACTTCAGGTAAATCCTTCAACAGCGACATATATTGTGTGTCCTCGGCGATTACACTTACTGTCATGGGTAGAGTGTAGTTAAGCTTTCCTTGAGTAGTTAAGATTTGTCATTGCATCATTCAGACGGTGCCCTCACAGGTCAGGAGCTAAATTGTAGAAGGACAAGACAGGAAGTCTACTCCCAAGATTGGTTGCGAGATGTTGGTCACTGTGAATGATCATTCGAACGTTAGACGGAGACCAAGACTGAGTTTTAGTTAACTCGTCCATAGGTCTTAATCTTTGAGTCATCGGTGGCATATAAGTAATAATCATCACAGTTGTGGCCTGTAATTTAGTTGCTGGATACAGCGATACTTAGCTCATGTATCCACTAAATATTGCACTTTTGTGCTTTAATCTGTAATGAATAATCAGCGGGTATTACTAGTGGAGATAGCTCAAGCTACCACAGATAGTGTGTCGTTATTCCATTTACTTGGTGGTGTGCATTTTCTACCTGTCCTTGCAAAATTTTTATGATTTCAGCAGATGGTTGACACTGCAGGCGAACAGTTACAACTCCTTGACGAACTTTGATATGGCCGTTGTTTAGTATGTGCTGTTTGCAGCATGGCAATGTATGTACTTGGTTCTGCTAACTGAGACTGCAGGAATCAGCACTGCAGTGTTCTCTGAGGGATACATTTCTGCAATCTTAGCCACTGTTTGTGACAATGCATTCAGCAGGTAACCTCAACAACCAGATATTACGAAACACATCACTGGCTGTGTCCATAGATGCCGTAGGGACTGCGATGGAAGTCGATCTCCTAGTCCTTCCACCCGTAGAAGTTTCTCAAGCCTCTTTACTTCCAAGTGAGACGTGTGTAATAAGAGTATTCTGTGTAACAGGATACTGGTTCGCTTCTGGCGGTGTCACGAGAATATCTTGCACCTCGGTGGCCCCATCTTCCATTAGTGATGCAACCACTTACCTACTCCTTGTTTCACCTTATGAAATGTGCACTAAAATGGACTGGCTCTCTAGCTGTGCAAAGCACAGTACTGGTCTGCTGCCAGAAAGATGGTGGTGTCATCGTGACGCTCCCAGTCACCCTGCTACTCTGTGCTGGCTCAGTAATAGCTGTTGAAGCATTCATTTGCATGCGTGTTCTGACGCAACACAGAACATATAAGCCAGCACGGTAGTACTAACATGTTCGTATCACGTTGGGGACACTAAATATATGGTAGTCTGCTCAAATAAAGATTTATTCCAAATTTGTAGTAATAACGAGGTGTGTGCTATTTTAGTGCTAGTTATATTAGTGAATAACAAGCAATGGGTTATCAGAGAAAAAGTAACAGAAAAGTAGACACCCAGAATATTTATGTACTTTGCACCACTGTGTATGTGCTTTCACACAAGTAGCACGAGTCATTACAGTTTCAGATAGGTTATACAATTCTAAGATAGATTTATAAATCCTGTTTAAAATTGCAAAACATTTCGAAGAGCCATTGTGCATTCTGACCATAATTTATCAGTTATAAAATGCTAAATAAAGTGGAAGAAAATGCAAAAAGGTAGGAAACCAAGAAGATAGGGCCTCAATAAATTGAAACTACCAATAAATTGTTGAGAGTTTTGAAGCATGGAACAGGGAAACGGAATGCAACAGAAGAGGAATGGGTGACTTTGAGAGAAAACGTTGTGAAGGAATCAAAGCAAAAATAATGTTCAGCAGAAATACATGCATAAAATGAGATATTAGGTTTTAAGTGATTAAATGATAAAATGTAAGAGTAACATTAAACGAAGAAAGCAAAAGGGACGACAAATGTGTAAAAAATAAGATTCAGTGTAAGTATAGAGTGGGTAAGCAACAAGGCTTACTGAGAAAATGCACTTTCCTCTCTGTTTCCCTTGTTTCAGTTTGCTCTTACAGATAGTAAGGTTTGAACACTTTTAGCCCAGACATGCCACTTCAACACATAGCTTACCTTTGTAAAAGGGAAAGGCTGGTATTTGGTTCTTGACAAATGAATATGGCTTCATTTGTACCATTCATGTTTTGTTTTTGTAATATATTGCAATATGATGTGTGTGTTTAAGATTTTTCACTGCTTGAAATGTAATTGTTATTTATGTGGTAATACGGTGATGGAGATTTTACAATTTTTCTTTGTAGATGCTCATGTAGATAAATCGTTAAATAGTTTCGAACACTAATTGTCATTTCTTTCTGTTTCTTCCGTTATTTTGCCTTGATTTAATCTTTATTCTTTTGTTATGCATATTAATGTTGCTTTATTGATCTTTTGTGAACCCATTTATGCTTCAAATTTTGTAATAGGATGCAGTTGGAGAATGTGGAGGAGGAGAAAGAGATTGACAGGGAGGAATATTTTTTTTTCTTTATTGCAAAAAGATATTAGAAAAGCTGGTATTTATATCTTATTGGGTGTAGCATCACAGCAGTTTTTGTCTTCTTAATTTAATGGAGAATGTATATGGATTGTATTTTGTACTGTGATAATATTTCGCTTTCATTTTTTATAATTCCCACTTTCTGAAAGTGTCGTTTCATTAGCTTACATCAGACACATCCATATGTAATTAATCTTTTGAAGAAAGTGTCCAGAAATAGCTGCTGTGAAAACATTGGATTAAGCAAGTAAATTGACAAAACTGATCTATTGATAGTGCTGAATGTATAATTGCTGTTATATTTATAACTAGGCCTTTTCTGCTTCTGAGAACATGATTCATTTCATTGCTTTACATTATTATGATGTATTGATCTGTTGAAACAGTTATTGTTGTTTAGACTTTATGGCAACAAATTAATGTTTTTAAACTATCTAAAAATGCTTGTAATGAATTGGCTGGCAGGTCATCACATATCTCATTATTTGGCTTATCTAATTTTAAGACTAGCGCAGATTTCCCATGCAGCTTGGATTGTGGAAAGAGAGGAAAGATGTACCATAGTAATTTCTTTGGATACATGGAATGGCATTGCTGTGTCAGCTGTGAAAATTACAATAATGTAGTACAACAAAAAATACATTTTTGGTTACCACTTTTAATTCTGACTGCTAGTTCTCAGATCAGAGCCAGTCTTGCACACAGAAATAGTAGTAACTAATTTTAATGCACCAAAGAATATATTTCTTCTAATTTATACCTCGTATGTTAATAAATTTGATTACTGTGATTTGCTTGATTGTTTCATCTTTTGCTGTCTCTACTCTACAATTGTGAACTGATACTACAGTGACCCAAAACCGGGGAGCTGCAAGATGTGTACACCTGTCACCCTGCTACCTTTGTGAACATTGTCACTTAAGCAACACCCAGAAAACCATGAATCATCATCCAAACTAACTACCAGTAGTAGCTTTTTCAAAATAAAATCGTCCTATTGTTAACTGATCAAAATTATTGCGAACATAATTGTTTCAAGCCACACTTGTATATGCATTATTCTGACGTCATATGTGGTGGCATTTGCAATGTAACTTACATGCACAAATTTTTATCCTCACAAGGTGTACGTGTATTCTGTACAGGTTACCTCTGAAAGAGGGCATCTTACTATAGCTTAGGAACATTTTCAGTCTTCTTTATGTATCTGTCAACCACTCAATGCCTCGACTGCTCAGTGCCTCATTTATACAGAGGGCCTTCTATTATTCACCATTATCGAATGCTGCGTTGTAGAATAGTAGTCCACAATCATCTTTTAATTAAGCGCAGTCAAGTCACATGCCTCCTATTGAAAATTTAACCATTGCTGTGGCTGATTTTTAAACAGTGGTGGGGAGTCGAGGAAGTTCCCTTAAATCAGTTCCCTTAAATCAGTTCTGTAACAGTAGATGACTTCTTTTTACTACACTGAGGATATTCAATGGAACTGTGGAAATAATAATAATAATAATAATAATAATAACAATTTTTTTTGACAGGCTGTTCAGTTCATCGCACTCTATAGGCGCAAGTGCGAGCAGTAAAATTTTGTCGTCAGTTAAGTCTAGTGTTGAGTCTTGAAGGGCTACTGTGCATGTCACAGCAACATGAGTTGCTTTCTCTAGCTCATGTGTCCAATTACATGATAAATGTCTTTACTTCAGTTTTTAGTTTCTTTGTGATGCACTGAAACAAACAAGATAGTGTTAGCCAATGTAAACTCCAGGCACAAATATCAACAATTTAGGAAAAGACATATTGGTACTTACCGTAAAGAAGACACATAAAGTTGCAGACAGGCACAATTACGATATACATATGACCGCCAGCTCCAGCATCTCAGGCTGGAATGCAACATCAGATGGGATGCAAGCAGCAATCTGGAGGCGGTGGGGAAGGGGAAGGGGAAGGGGAAGGGGAAGTGGAAGGAGAAGGGGAAGGGATAATAGTGTACGGGAGGGGGGAGAGATGAATGCTTCATGGTGAAGTGTGCAGGGACTAGACTGCCAATTGGCACAGCATCAGGAGATTGTGGGGAAGGGAGGTGTGGAAAAAAGGAGAGGAGCGGGAAAAGATGAATGGATGCATTGGCAGAGGGTGGCAAATAAACAGGCTGGGAGATAAGAATGGGGAGGAGATAATGGGACAGAGGTGGTGGAAACTGTTGGGGGGAGGGTGTGGGGATGGTATGTTACCGTAGGTTGAAGCCAGGATAATTGTGGGAGTGGAGAATGTGTTGTAAGGATAACTCGTATCTGCGCAGTTCAGAAAAGCTGGTGGCAGAGAAAAGGATCCAGATAGCTTGGGTAGTGAAGTAGCCATTGAAATCAAGTGTGTTATGTTCAGCAGCATGCTGTGCCACAGAGTGGTCTGCTTTACTCTTGGCCACAGTTTGGCAGTGACCATTCGTCCTGGTGGACAGCTAGTAGGTAGTCATACCACTATAATAAGCTTTGCAATGATAGCAACAGAGCTGGTAAATGACATAGCTGCTTACATAGGTGGCCCGGGCCCTGGTGGGGTAGAAGAAACCTGTGATAGGAGTGGAATAGGAAGTGCTGGTTGGGTGGATTGGGCATGTTTTGCACCTGCGTCTTCCACAGTGACATGTTCCTTGTGGCAAGGGGTTGGGATTAGGATTGGGAGAGGGAGTGGTGTACGGATGGACTAGGATGATACGGAGGTTGGGTAGCGACGGAACACCGTTTTAGGAGGGGTGGGAAGTGTTTTGGATAGAATGTCCCTCATTTCAGGGCACAATGGTAGGTAATCAAAGCCCTGGCAAAGGATGTGGTTCACTTGTTCCACTCCTGCGTGGTACTGGGTGATGAAAGGGACACTCCTGTGTGGCTGGTTCTTGGAGGTGGTGGGAGGATTGGGGGTGTGAGGGTAAATAGCATGGGAGATCTGTTTGTGGAATAGGTTTTGAGGATAGTGCCTGTCGATGATGGCCTTGGTGAGACTGTCAGCTGAGCAAGGGAGTTTTAGAAACAGCAGATATGCTGTCCCCAGGTAGTCAGGCTATATGGGAGGGATTTTTTGGTGCAAAAGGGGTGACAGCTGCCAAAATGCAGACACCCAATCTCTGTTCCTGCACAACCTCAACACATTCTCTCCTATCTGCTTCACGTGATCCTCCTCAACCCAGCATGCTACATTCCTCAATGTAGACCACCTCCTCTTTGCTGGCTCCATCCACACCTCTGCCCACATTAAAGCCACCAATCATCAACAGTGCCTGCATTTTGACAGCTGTCATCTGTTTCACCCAAAAAATCCCTCCCATATAGCTAGGCTACCCAGGGATGGCATACCTGCCAGTGACAAAAACTCCCTTGCTTAGTATGCTGAGGGTCTCACCAAAGTCTTCATAGACAGGCACTATCCTCCAGACCTAATCCACAAACAGATCTTCTGTGCCATTTCCCCCTCACAGCCCCAATCCCCCCACCACTCCCAAGAACCAGCCACAAAGGAGTATCTCCTTCATCACCCACTACCATCTTGAAATCGAACAATTGAACCACGTTCTTTGACAGGGCTTTGATTATCTATCACCGTGCCCTGAAAAGAGGGACATCCTACCCAAGCTACTGCCCACCCCCTCCTAAAGTGATGTTCCATCGCCCACCCAACCTCCACAACATCCTAGTCAATCCCTACCTCACTCGCAATCCCAACCCCATGCCACAAGGATCATATTCATGTGGGAGACCCAGGTGCAAAACCTGCCCAATCCACCCACCCAGCACTTCCTATTCCAGTCCTGTCAAAGATCTGTTCTACCCGATCAGATGCCGTGCCACTTGTGAAAGCAGCCATGTCATTTAACAGCTATGCTGCTATCGTTGAGAAGCTTTTTGTATTGGTATGACTACCAACCAACAGTCCACCAGG